>NC_088683.1:226680373-227303498 GCF_028017835.1 Emys orbicularis
GGCCTCGGAGGAGGGGCGGGCAGGGGGTGGGGCAGGGATGTTTGGTTTTGTGCGAGTAGAAAGTTTGAACCTTTTGAGAGTTAGGGTTGCCGAGAAGCATCCAGAAATTGGAACCTGCATGCTAGAAATCTGGGCTAAAAAAAAAACTCTCAGAAGTTGCTTTCTTGAAAAATTTTCAGGTTCTTGTGGTGTTGGCTGAATCATAAATACCACGTGAGTAGACTTTTATGCAATATTTCAGTGTTTCCATTTCTGATCCTGACCCACCACAAGGTAATGCAGTAGTATAAGGAAATGCTAAAAAGAAGTGAACTTTTTCATCTCTTACTTCAGTTCATGCTTTGAAGAAAAATTTGGGTCAGTACTTGTTTTATCGAGTTTGTCTCTCAATCTTAGCCCAAGATACTGGTGCATAAATCAAATAAAGAAGAAAATCTAGGATCCTTAAAATGAAACAAGAGCTAGATATGTGCTGAAGAAAGTCTGTTACCTGTATTTGTCTCTGAGAACTATTAGTTTTACATGGTGGGGAAAAAATTCACCCAAACATTTGTCCAAGTAGCGCAAGGTCTTCTCACTTCAAAGTGGGATTTTTTGTTAATCTGCTTTTAGAGAAGAAATGTTATGAGCCAACATGTATCATGATGTGTCAGTAAATTTGGAATACTGTAAAGTTCAGAGCTGCTTGAGTCATACGTTTTGGTTCAGGCCCATCTCTAGTGAGAAAGGCAGTCTTTTTCTGGTACTTCTCTGGTTACCAAAAGCAGTAACACCAGAAATCTGGAGCCAAGAACCTGTCATCATGAAGTTCAGCTCAGTTTTACTCATCCAAAAAATGTCCATGATCCGAAGTGTTGATTGCTTCTCTGAACTGACCTCCTGGCCCTTTTAAGTTTTGCCAATCACTACATAAAACTCTTAGACCAGAGTCAGCCACTTCCCACACAGATCCTAATAGCCAGGGTGACTCTGCAGCATCCTGCCGCAGTTTCCCTCTTCAGGACTCCTTAAATAAACCCCAACAGTCCAGAGTACTTGACACACTCCCCTTCTGGGCCTCATCTAGTTGTATAGAATTCAAAACAAACTCAGTTCTGGGGCTTCTACCCTTTTCCCAGGAGAGGATCCAAGCCTTCCAGCTTCACTCTCTGGCTGGAGTCTTGTAGGCCCTGAAGCCTCAAACTTACCTACAGCCTTCTGCTCTCTTTAGCTTCACTCTGCTACAGCTTCCTCTTCTTATTACCTGTCTCTCTGGCCCTTTTAAGAGACCAGAAACCCTCTATGGGTATATTTACACAGCCCAGGGCAGCAAGCCTCAGTCAGCATACTGAGGGGCACTCTAAAAATAGCTCTATAGACAGCACTTTGAAGTTGTGGCTCAGGCCTGAAGCCAACCTTTCTCCCCAGGCTTCAGAGCCTGAGCCACAGCATCTACACAACTATTTTTAGCACAGTACATAAACCCTGCTAGACTAAGTCACTCAACCCAGACGGGGAGGTTCACTGCCCTGGGCTGTGTAGACATACGTTAACAGGACCCATCAAGAGGCTGTTAATGAAGTGCACGTGGACTGGACCAATGCCTCTTAAAGGGCTAAGTGCACAAAGTGACACAGAGCACTATTACATGCAAAGGCGTTCGAGTCACTTTTAACTTAATTGGTCAAGTCAGTTCCACAATCCACCAATGAGCTGTTCCATAGCTATGCTAAGATATGAAATAAGGTCCCAGCCCTGCAAACAAACACTTGCTTAATTTTTAGCACATGAAAAGTCCCATTGACATCATGGACACTACTTTCACCCTTCAGGATAAGCATGAAAGTGTTGCAGGATTGCAGCCTTTGGACAAATCTAAATTGTTTCTCTTGCAATAACAAACCTCTAAAAAAAAAGGGAGTTAATTTTGTTTTAAAAGTATGCTGGAGGTTAAAAGGATCCTCTGTATGAATATAATGAAAAATTCTCTTTCCACATCACAGAATCTGCTGGCAGAACTGGACACTAATTGGAACACTTCTTGACAACCTCAGCAGAGGCGCCATGGATTGCATGAACATGAACCTACCTCCTATTCTTAAAATGGACCCCTGTATGTTAGGGCTCAGGTACATAGGCTAGGTAGTATGAGGAATGTGCCCTGCTGCTGCCTATGCTGTGTGTGAGGTTTCTTCCCCTGAGAATGCAGAAAGAAATTCACTTTTCAGCATTGACCTTTTGAAAACTTTTTACAAGTAAAAGTTTCACTTTAAAGAACATTTGCTAGTGTTAATCCAGGGAGAAATCAAACACTCACAAATCAGGAATTAACAATTTATGTCTGTGTGGCCCCATCCCTTGTTTACCACACACCATTCAAACTCTGCTCTGAATATGGAAATATCCATTTCCTCATTTGTATGGTGGTCATCACTCTCATATCTGAGTGCTTCACAGATATTAGTGAATGTATCTTCCCAACACCCCAGTGAGATATTGAGGTTTTTCATATTCCAATTTAGCTTGGAAAAAGGGATCCATATTAAACATGCAAGCATGTTTTCTTTACCAAACTCTGCATTGATTTGCTTTGAGATCCACGAAGAATCTAAGAAGGTTTCAGGCATTACGCGCAATTATCAAGCTGACTGCAAAGTCTAGAACAAAAATAAAAGATTACTTAGCTTCAGGGTGTTTCTTTGTCATCACTGTCCCTGGAGTCACTACGAATCAGCTAAATGCTGCATATGGTATGCTGTAAAAAAAAGCACGGGGACAGTTTTCTTCCAGTAGTAGGACCAGTGACTAATGCAGCTCTGCTGTATTTTGTCTCCCTTTGCTTTGATGAGTCACAAGGACTAGGTAATGGTGAACTCAGATCCTTTTCCATCAGGGATTGATTTGAGTACATGTTAATTTTTAAGGGCCGTATCCACTATAATCCGGATATTACATATTAAAGGAGGCGTACAAAATTACTGCTTTTAACAGTCTTTCCATCTGAAAAATAAATTTAGTGATGATAAGATGAAATCATTTCTTCTTGTTCAGAAAAATAGGAGGAGCTTATATATATAAACTGCCCTCAATGACTTCAATAGGAATGTGGGGATTGAGTAATAGACAGAAAGGATTTATCATTCAGAGACAAATCTGCTCACTACCGAGTATCTGGGTTGATGATCTCTGTGGAGGCAGAGGCAAGAACAGGTCATGCACTGGCAGCAGATCTGATCCTCAGGGTTTGTCTACATTACCCGCTGGATTGACGGGCAGCGATCGATCCATCGGGGGTCGATTTATCGTGTCTAGTCTGGACGCGATAAATTGACCGCCGAGCACTCTCCCGTCGACTCCTGTACTCCACCAGTGTGGGAGGCGCAGGCGGAGTCGACGGGAGAGTGTCAGCTGTCGACTTACTGCAGTGAAGACACCACAGTAAGTAGATCTAAGTACGTCGACTTCAGCTACGTTATTTACATAGCTGAAGTTGCGTAACTTAGATCGATCCCCCACCCCAGTGTAGACCAGACCTCAGCTGCTACTGTCTTCATAGCCAAAGTAGCCTCCATGCTCTTTGTACCCCCCACTCTTGATGGTGAATCTGTATAGCAGCACACCCAAACCAATCATGATCCCCACCCAGCTCGACCACCTGACTTACGCAATTGCATTGACTGCCTCTTTGAAACTAGGCTATTGAGCTGTCTTATCTATCCCCCTCCCCTGTACTCTGGGTTACCACATAGTATCTCAAAGTCTCACAAGCTTTAATGTATCTGTGCAACACACCCGTGAGAAGGTAAAGTGCTGTTATCCCCATTTTTCAGAAGGGGAACTGAGGCACAGAAAGACTAAATGGCTTGTCTAAAGTCACACAAGTCTGTGACAGAGCAGGGAATTGAACCCAGGTCCCCATCTAGCATCCTAACCACTGGATCATCCTTCTTCTCTGCACCCCTCCTGAAATCCAGCGCTCATAAGCATTGTGCCATGATTTTATAATCTCTGGAGTAATCTGAGTTCATAAACCAATGAATGGGTTACAACCATCCATGAAGGTAGTTTCCCCTATATATATATATATATATATATATATATATATATATATATATATATATATATATCTTACCCTTAGTAAGTATTCCAAGTTTATTTCAATACAAATTACTCCTAGAAATTTGAAATATTCTCCATTCTACATAACTGTTTCAGAAGATCACATGAGACAGACCCACTTGAATAGTAATTGTTTATATACAATAGGAGAGTTTTTCTAATGAGTTCAGTTGTCACAGTCCCTGGGTAGACTGCCCTTTCTGAGTCCTTTTGCAGTCCCCCGAGTGTACCCCCTTCAGGTGGCAGTCCCCCATGTCTCCACTTTTTTGGGTTGGACAACGTGGTCCAGTCGCTCTCCATGTGTGTCTTGGGTTACAGCCCCCTGATTGTCAACCAGATTATTTAGCAGGCCCAAAAGACTTGATACCTTCCAGACATTTTCTTTGGAAGCCTGTGGACAGTAACAGCATGCAGTGACACAAAAGCAGCTTCTTTATTTTCCCAAAAGATACATAACACTTAGAGAAGTGAATTTAAAACGACAGGGACCTCATGTATGTTGTCTCACCCATGCTTGGCATTCCCCTCTGGCTCCTGGTTTGGGCTGACTTGGTCCCCAGGAAGAATGAGGAGCACCAGGGCTAAGTTACAGCTGCTTGCTGTCGGCCTGCATCAGTCTGTAGCCACTGACAACGTCCTCCTCCCTGTGTAAAGGCCTGTCACCAATATTGGGGCTGAGGAGTCCCCCTTCACGGCTATAATCCTGGCTATTGTGTTTGAGGGAAAGGTCTTTCTCTAAAGCAGAGTTTTACCTTTCCTGCCAGGTTTCTTTAACAAACCCTTTTGAGCTAATGATGCATTCAGGCAAAATAATATTACATGGGTAACTATCAAAATGAATAAAAATGAATGAATTTTTAAAAAATGAATATTTCCCAGTTCTCCACATGTCATCTGAAAAGCCAGTTTACATCATCTTAGAAAATGCTTCTGAAGAGTCCATGAATATTAATTTCCCAAGGAAAGATGTATTAATATATTTTATAAGAGTCTGCACACGCATGCCATTACTTTTTCTGGTAACCTGATGCCTTCCTAATTTCGAAAGTAAAATAATTGGGGCAGGGACTATGTCTTCTGAGCACACTGACTGTGTTTAGTAGGTAGTGCAGACAACGAGGTTAATTTGTAATAGTTTCATGAATGTGACCTATCAAGATAACCCAATATGGCAATGTCTGGAGTATTACAATGTGGAAATGGACTGGTGCTATTTCATTGGGAGCTGCTGGGAAACAAGCAGGAAATGAAACAATGACAGAGAGAAGATCTCAGAAGAAAACAACAAGGTTCCTTAGAAGAACAATGGTTGGCCTATTAATTAGAAAGTGCCTACCTGAATCCAGGTTAACAGGCTTTGTTCCAGGTCTGATGCCTGAGATCAAAGGACACTAAACTGTTCAAACCACTGCTGAGAGGGGGAGGGGAGGGATGAGTAGTCAGCAGTTGCTCAAGGGGCGACATTGCGGGAGCGACACCAAAAGAGAGAGGAGAAACTGAAGCAGGGCCAGCTGTTCGTCTCAGTCCATAAATAGAGGTTCCTGGTCTGTCTGGAGCTTATCAAAAACTAACAAGGAAAGGATAAGGTTTAGGTAAGACCTAGACATGTAGGCCTTTTGTTGTTTTAACCCTTTTCTTTGCTTCTTATGTACCTTTGGGTGAATAAATGTTCCCCTGTGAGTGCCTTAAAGTAAAGCTGTGACTGAAGTAGACTGCACAGTGGTACCTGTGCACTTACCATGAAGGAATATTCCAGTAGCACTATGTAATCCAGCATGCAAGGAGCTCAAAAGTCTGCAGTCCAGGGGTATCATAGCACCAGTAGACGCCAGTACAGCCTGGATAAGCAGCATGGTGGTGGTAAAGAAGCCACCAGGCAAATTGCACATCTGCATAGCCCCAAAGCCACTGAACCAAGCATTGAAAAGATGCCACTGCCCACAACTGATGATATCTGGCCACAACTTTCCAAAGCCAGAATCTTTACAGTCCATAATGTGAGGAATAGCTTTTAACGCATAAGCCTAAATAAATTGTCAAGCATGCTGATAACCGTTGCAACACCATTTGGTTGCTACAGATGGCTGTGCATGCTGATGGGCATAAGCCCAGCACCAGAGGTGTTCCAGAGAAGACTCACCCAAGTGCTGGAAGGACTGTCTGGGGTGAAAATAATTGAAGATGATATCCTCATTGTAGGTAAAGGGAGTAAAGATACTGAAGCTTGACAAGTCCATGACAGAGAACTACAATTTTTTCTACAGCGATGCAAGGACAAGACCATGAAATTCAACCCAGGAAAAATGCAATTTAAACAGAGTGAGCTGACATACATTGGACATCTGCTCAGAGCAGAGGAATTAAAAAACAGATCCCAACAAGATCAAGGCAGTCAGAGACACATCAGAGCCAGTGGATGTGAAAGGGTTACAGTGCTTCATATGAATGATAAATTTTCTGGCCAAATTCTGTCCACACCTGGTGCAGTAGCAGAACCCATACAAGGCAGGATATTGAGTGGGATTGGGCAGGTCCCCAACAGCAAGCATTTAACACAATGAAACTAATGATAACAGATGCCCCATCCTGAAGTACTACCAGCCGAGAGAGCCATTAACACTCGAGTGTGATACACTGGAGAAAGGATTAGATGTATCTCTTTTGCAGGAGCAGCTGGTCACTTATGCCAGCAGGACCATGTCAGAGACTGAACAGGGGAATGTCCAAATAGAAAAAGAACTTCTGGTTCTGGTATTTAGAATGGAGCAATTCCATCAGTACAGCTATCGCCCCCCAATAATAGCACAATCAGACCACATACCCCTGGAGATAATCATAGCAAAGCCCCTTTTTAGTGCGCGAAAGAGATTGTAGCACATGTTGATGCACCTCCAATGCTACCAGGTAGAGAGATCAGATTTTGTCCATGAAGATTACTGGCATTTGCTGACACCCTGGGCAGGGCATATATACCCAGAATCAGCTAGTTTGGGGAAAGAGGATCAGGACAGCAAATCCATTAACATACTGCACTATCTCCATTTCAACAGCACAGCTAGAGGATATCAAAGAGGCTACAGAAAAGGACGGGAGTCAAGAGAGAGATACTAGCAGGGTGGCCAGAAGACAAAAAAAAATTCCAGTAGGAGCAGAACCATATTATCAAATTAAAGATGAACTGAGCATCTAGGGTGCAATCATATTTCAAGGAGAGAGAATTTTTTTCTCTTCCACATTACACAAGTATGTCATGAAAAAAAATGCATGCCTCACACCTGGTCATTGACAGCTGTTTTAGATGGGCTTCAGAGTGTGTTTACTGGATGGGAATGAATACACAACTCTGCTCCTTGACAGAAGGGTGACACACCTACCAGTCATGTGATAATTGTCATCAGAAAGACTTTTATCATACAAGCTGCCCACCCGCTGATAGGAAAAGGTGGCAGCAGACTTATTTACCTCCAATGAAAAGTAGTACTTGATTACAGTGGACTACTATTCAAATTTCTGGGAAGTCGATGCCCTGCCTAATACGAGAAGAAATTCAGTCATTGGCAAACTGATGGCCCACTTTGCAAGATATGACAGTCCAGTCACTGTATTCACTGACAACATACCCTAATTTATCTCAGAAGAATTAAAGGAATTTGCACACAAATGGGAGTTTGACCACCACACCTCCTCCCCAGCATACCCACAGAGTAATGGTAAAATAGAATTAGCTGCAAAAACAGCTAAGTGACTGTTACACAAGGAAGTTTCTTCTGATTCAGACCCCTTTTTAGCATCTTTGGCACACAGGAATGTGTCATTACAGGCATACCAAAACACTCCAGTTCAGGCACTGATGGGACAAAGGTCCAAAATCCTGCTCCAATGAGATTAGATCTGTGCAGCCAAAAGGATGGAGATGCCGCTGAAAGATGACCAACAATCAGAGAAAGCAGGCACTAGAGAACAACTGGTCAGCTAAGGACCTACCAGTCTTGGATACAGGCACTCTTGTGATGATCCAGCCATTAGAGAGACACCATTATGAGTGGACTAAAGGAATCGTGAGGAATGCAGTGGTAACCAAGTCATATGAGGTGATGCAAAAGGAAGAGAAGACACTTACAAGCCAGCAGACACTACTCTAGAGAAAGCCTACAGAGATACAGAGATCATCCACGATCTCTTTCTCCACGAAGAGAAAGTTTGTTAAAGATAGGTGACAGTGAAACAGATAGGTCTCTCCCAGGGTGGGCATCTGTGAAGAGACTAAACTATCTCGAAGACTATGTAGCCTGCTGAGTCTGTAATAAAGATGAGACTCCACCTCAGCTATGTGCTAGCAACCTCTGGCTGAAGGGACACAGGGCATCAATTATTTGTTATAATGTAAATGTTAACATGTTTTTAAAATAGGGAAGCTGTATCATGATAAGTGGAACTAGAGTCAGATGACCCATGTTTCCTGGAGGGACTGTTATTGAGAGGACACCAGGAAAACAAGTAATATGGGGAGTTGTTAGGGTGACCAGATGTCCCGATTTTATAGGGACAGTCCCGATATTTGGGGCTTTTTCTTATATAGGTGCCAATTACCCCCCACCCCCGTCCCGATTTTTCACACTTGCTATCTGGTCACCCTAGGAGTTGTACTGGTAGCAACTAGCCATAAAGACAGAGCAGTCCACTGGGTTTAATAACATTTTACTTGTTGTGAATAAAACATCCCTTATGGCCCCCCATCCCCAGGTTGTACAGGCTAAGCCACTAGTCCATAATCTGGCCCTTAAGAAGCCTGTGGTTAATTGTTGACAAGGAACAGCTGTGTCTTGATGAATACGGCAGTCAGAGGAGGGTACATTGCTGGCAATTCACATTTTTGTTTGGGGGAGGGTTGATTTTATAAAGTAAATGTGTATGTGCTTAGGATTTTTCCCTTAGTTTGTATGTTAAATGTTTACAAAAGCACCTTCACCCCATGAGGGTGGGGGAAGCATTATAGCCCTGCAGCAGAGTCCAAATAACTGCCCTTTTCCTCAGGGCGGTATGACCTATTGGTCAGAGTCAATAGGAACACCCTTCGATGCAGGGCAGTATGGCCCACTGGCCAGAGTCAGTGGGATTGCCCTTAGCCTTAGGGCAATATGGCCTAATGGCCAGAGTCAATAAGACCATCCTTCAGTGGGGTTCCATCTGAAACATGCTGACTCGGTTCCCGGTTTTGCAACCAGATCAATGTTTGGTTCCCCTGAGGTACTTCCCACCCTGTCTTCCGGCTCTGTAGGCCGCAGGTCCTCTGGGTCTCCAGGGTAGTCGGCAGGTGATGCTCCTGATGACTCCTTCTCCTCACAGGCTTCCATAGCCTGGGTTTTGCCTCTTTTGCCTGGGTCTCGGTGTGGCTGGCCTCCGTGGTCTGGGACTCTGACAGCTCCTGGCTAGGAGCCTGCAATACATGTCCTCTCTCCTCTGCGGTCAGAACAGACTGAACTGGGCTGCTCACTGTTATACTGAGATTCCAGTTGGAGCATGCCCAGCAGGGGCGAGGGGGCATGGCTTCTTCAGCTCACCGTATGGGGTTAAGCCCTTTCTGTCCAGTGCGGGGCAGGTGTACCCCATCACACGGAATAGATGTGTCTCGACAAATAGAAAACAGACCACACAGGCATACTGATGGAGATATCTACAATGCATAGTTATAGTTTAAAAATACAACTTAGTGCTATCCGTTACTGGATCTCTGGATGGCAGCTGATCTCCTCGATGAATAACAAGGATAGAGAGAAGCCCTTGGCCAAAAGCATTTTTCAAGTTTGTAAAGTGAACATTTTTATACCGCAGGTAAAATGGTCTTCTGCTCAATGGTGAGAAGAATGAGCAAACCAAATGGCCTTTTTACCCTTGATCCAGACCAGAATTTTCATTCTGTTTCTACGTGAGCCCTGAAGCTGTGAAAAAATGCCTCATCAGCATCATTTAGGTTAATGTCAGGAGAAATTAATCATTAAAAAGCTGTGACTGCAATAACTATGCCATCTCTGTCAGGGAAAGAAATTAAGGCATTCCCCTCTGTCCAACAGTCACTCTCAGTGCACAAGGGGACTAGATGTATTTAGTGGAAATAGATCTTTCCTGATATGGTAAGGCTGGAGGAGATAAAGAAATTCAGAACTCTGTTTTCTCTCTCATATGTATTAAGAGGAAGAAATTGGATGCAGTTGCCTGCTAAAAGCTACTGCATACGTTATAATACTATATTAATACCTGTCTATTAAATGCAGCGATAAGTACTTGCAAGAGTAACTTTTTGTTATTTTTAAAGGTTCATTTTTCCCCTTTGTGCTGACACTGCCACTAGCAGAGTAAGTGTAGAGAGAACATCCCCTCAGGAAAGGAGTAGTTTTAAATTAACTGAAATGCACTACGGCTTCAATAGACCTATTAAAGGAACATTTATTTTCCACCTTCAGCTTCATGAACTGCTAACTCACACCAGACTCTGATATCAAAATGCAACATTTATAAACAGAAAGATGTGAGATAACCTTTTTGCACCTCAGTATTAGAAATCTCTTTCTTTATACTCCACTCATTATCACTTTAAAGGAGTGTCTTACAACATTAAAAAAACAAAGGTGTATAACTTTGTGGCTTAACTTTCTCTCCCTCCCTCTCCCCATTAAAGCCCAGTTCAGCAAACCTTTAGCATATGCTTAAGGGCTTTGCTGAAATTGAGTGTGATGGGGTGGGACTCACCACTGCGGTGCCTCCTACTGGTTGTCTGGGGAATTAGCTCTGCACCCTCTTCTGGTGGTGTCTCGCCCACCATCACCTCTGCTCCTGAACCCATGTCACTCCCAGGACCACAGTGTCCTCTTCATAACACTGCCCTCCAGCTGTGCCACACTCTGTGTTCTCCCCTTCCTGCGGACCTGCAATCTCTGCCCAACCACTTCCCTCAGTGGCAACTGCAGTCCATTGCCCCGGGGCCATTTCCCATCCGGCTCCAGCACGGTCTTCTGCCCTTACCTCAGGGCCTCAGCCTGCAGGCCCTAGCAGCCAGCCAGGAGCTCTCACTAACTCCCTGGTCCGCACTTGCAGCACTGAATTGTCCCAGGTGCTGGGGCTTCTTCCCTCTGCTAGGAACCTGGTCTTCTCCCCTCAAGCTCCAGTCAGCTACTGAACTCTGCTCTGCCTTGCAGCCCTTCTTATATGAGCCTGCCGGGCTATGATTGGCTGGTCCTCTCAGCCCCTTTCTAATTGGGCTGCCTCCCTAGTGCTGCTTTTAACCCCTTTTCTGCCAGTGAGGGGCAGCCGCCCAATCACAGGACCATAAAGCCAGTGCTTTTAATTAAGGTTTTAAATAGGGCTGTCGATTAATCGCAGTTAACTCACGTGATTAACTCAAAAAAATTAATCGTGATTAAAAAAATATATCACCATTAATTGCAGTTTTAATCGCACTATTAAACAATAGAATACCAATTGAAATTTATTAAATATTTTGGATGTTTTTCTACATTTTCATATATATTGTATTCTGTATTATAATTGAAATCAAAGTGTATATTATTTTTAATTACAAATATTTGCCCTGTAAAAATGATAAACAAAAAATAGTATTTTTCAATTCAGCTCAATTTCACTGTAGTGCAATCTCTTTGTCATGAAAGTGCAATTTACAAATGTAGATTTTTTTTTTTTTGTTACATAACTGCACTCAAAAACAAAACAATGGACTGAGTGGACTTGTAGGCTCTAAAGTTTTACATTGTTTTATTTTTGAAAGGAGTTATATTTTGTACATAATTCTACATTTGTAAGTTCAACTTTCATGATAAAGAGATTTCACTACAGTACTTGCATTAAGTAAATTGAAAAATACTATTTCTTTTATTTTTACAGGGCAAATATTTATAATCAAAAATAAATATAAAATGAGCACTGTAGACTTTGAATTCTGTGTTGTAACTGAAATCAATATATTTGAAAATGTGGAAAACATCCAAAAATATTTATATAAATAGTATTCTATTATTGTTTAACAGCAGGATTAATCACACTTAATTTTTTTAATCCCGCAATTAATCACGATTAATTTTTTTAATCGCTTGACAGCCCTACAACAAACCCATCCTGTCATCACTCTATTGACTCCCCATAGAATATTGCATAAAGTTCAAAAATTTCAGTCTTTATCTTCAAGGCCCTTAATACTTTTAATCCAGGATCTCAAACAAACCATACACATTTGGATGAAGATTGTGATCATTAACTCCATTTCTGTGGAACAATTAAATTATTCCCTGCAAGGGTGAAGCTTGGTTGTGTGTGGGGCTGAGCATCGTCAGGGGCAGATCTAAGATTCTGGAACAAACTCCTTTACATACTGTACTAAGAACTACCTGAAACCTCATTGCTTTGCACTGTAAGTGAAGAGCACACTTCTTTGACCTGGTCTTCACTAAAGAAAGCTCATAGCACATACAAAACAAAACTAAGAGTTCGGTCATGGAGAATGCTTCAAACATATAGCCCTGTTCAGCACAAGTTTGTTTCAACTGACTGAACTGAAGAGTAGTTCAGAGTAGTATCATGTCAAAAAGAGATTGGTAGTTGAGATAATAGATTGATGTAGAGATAAGATAAGGAGGGACATTACATCAGCAGCAGTAACATCATAGAAAATGATGACGTGCCAGATTTGACATTATGACATAAACGCTTGCCAGGGCCAGCTCTAGGCACCAGCGTTCCAAGCATGTGCTTGGAGCGGCACTTCTGAAGAGGCAGCACTCCAGCCTTTTTTTTTTTTTGCTTGGGGCGGCAAAAAACCTGGAGCCGGCCCTGACGCTTGCCCACTGAAGAATAGGCCTAATCTCTTCTGCCTCTGACCCCCAACTGAAAGGCCCACCTTACCTACAGAGGAAAGTCAATAGGATTTGATGTTTGATCCAGAACCTCTAAATCAGTGACTGATAGTGCCACCCCTAGAAATGATAAAGAAATACTGTACAGGGTTTGAAACAGACCCATTTTTTGGATTTTCAAATCTTTTTCCCAACTTTTTTAAATCAAAAATATTGTTGAAATGTTTCAATTATGGAAAACTGAGTTTTGGCTAAATGAAAATTTCAGTAACTATTGTGATAACAGTTTTGATAGCATCTTCGATAAAAATGTTAATGCAAAATTTCACCAGTCAGGTAGGGTTTGGTTTTGTGGAAGATTGGTCCACCTTCTATGGGGAGAGGAGGCTGTACTGTTTGGATGCCCTCCACCTCAGTAGAAGGGGGAATCAGTTTCCTTGGGGACAGGCTGGCTAGACTAGTTAGGAGGGGGTTAAACTAATAACAAAAGAGGAGGGTAAAAAGAGAGAAGATATGAGCACTCAGCAGAAAATTGAGATGTTGAGAACAAAATTAATCAAGGAAACAAAGGATATGAAGAAAAGCAATTCCTGAGTTGCCTATAAACCAGTGCTAGGAGCCTGGGTAACAATCAAAAGGAAATGGAATTGGTTCATTTCTGAGCATAAATTCTATCCAGCTGGTATTACTGAAACCTGGTGGGATGATTCACACAAATGGAGTGTTAAAATGAATGGTTATAACCTATTTAGGAAGGCTAGAACAGGCAAAAAGGGAGGGGGAGTAGCACTGTATGTCAAAAATGGAATTTCCTATTTCCAAGTCACTTATAACTCAAAAGAAAATTATCTTAAATGTTTATGGACCAATGTCCTAACAAATAAAGCAAAAGATGTGTACTAGTTGGTATCTGCTACAGACCACCAAATTACACTAGGGAACATGACAACCCCCTCCTTTCACACCCATGTATCATGTAGAAAAAACACCTGTGTAATCATGGGAGACTTCAATTGGAGTGACATATTCTGGAGGTCTCATGCTGCCTGTACTTAAAACATCGTTAGAACTTCTAAACATTATAGATGACAATTTCCTAACTCAAGAAGTGTGCAGCCAACACAGGGGAGTTCTTTATTAGACCTTGTCCTAAGGATAGAGGAATTGACCAAAGATCTAAAAAACAATGGTAGCTTAGGTACAAAGCGACAAAGAGTCCTGTGACCAGAGGTGAAAGTAAGCCGGTACGCCCCAGTACGGCGTACCGGCAAGAGCCGGTGCGCCGTACTGGGGCGGCCCGGCTTCCCCAGGTGGCAATTTAAAGGGCCTGGGGCTCCCAGCAGCGGCTGGAGCCCCAGGCCCTTTAAATTGCCGCCACAGCCCCACTGCTGGAGCCCTGGGGTAGCGGCAGCAGGGCTCCGGGGGGTTATTTAAAGGACCGGGACTCCCGCTGCCTCTACTGCCCTTTAAATAGCCGCCGGAGCCCCATCGCCGCTACCCCAGGGCTCCGGGGGCTATTTAAAGGGCCTGGGCGGTAGAAACAGGGGAGTCCTGGGCCCTTTAAATAGCTCCCAGAGCCCTGGAGTAGCGGCGGGGCTCCAGGGGCTATTTAAAGGGCCCAGGGTGCCCGCTGCCTCTACAGCCCTGGCCCTTTAAATAGCCCCCGGAGCCCTGCTGCCGGAGCCCTGGAGTAGCAGCAGCAGCCGGGGGCTCCGGCAGAGGTTTAAAGGGCCCGGGGCGGTAGCAGCGGCCGAGCCCTGGGCCCTTTAAACTGCTGCAGGAGCCCCCAGCTGCCACTGCTACCCTGGCGGGGGAGGGGGAGAGCACTTACCGGTACAGGGTGGGCCGGGGCTGGCTCTGACACCCCCCCCATCCCCACTCCTTCCACCCAAGGCCCCGCCCCCTCCGGGGGCCAGAGCCGGCCCCAACCCAGCCCCGTACCGGTAAGTCCCTAGTTCTACTTTCACCCCTCCCTGTGGCACCTTATAGACTAACAGAAGTATTGGAGCATAAGCTTTCGTGGGTGAATACCCACTTTGTCAGAGATGCATCTTATGCTCCAATACTTCTGTTAGTCTATAAGGTGCCACAGGACTCTTTGTTGCTTTTTACAGATCCAGACTAACACGGCTACCCCTCTGATAGGTACAAGTGATCATGACTTGACCACATTTATAATATAGACTCATAGACTTTAAGGTCAGAAGGGACCAATATGGTCATCTAGTCTGACCTCCCGCATGATGCAGGCCACAAAAGCTGACCCACCCACAACAGAATCTTCCAGCCTGCGACCCCTGCCCTATGCTGCGGAGGAAGGCGAAAAACCTCCAGGGCCTCTGCCAATCTACCCTGGAGGAAAATTCCTTCCCGACCCCAAATATGGCGATCAGCAGAACCCCGAGCATACAGGCAAGATTCTACAGCCGGACCCTCATTTTACCCGCGATGGCACGTTAATGCCTAATTGACTAAAATCACGTTATCCCTTCAAACCATTCCCTCCATAAACTTATCAAGCCTAATCTTGAAGCCAGAAAGGTCTTTCGCCCCCACCGTTTCCCTCGGAAGGCTGTTCCAAAATTTCACCCCTCTGACGGTTAGAAACCTTCTTCTAATTTCAAGCCTAAACTTCCCCACGGCCAGTTTATATCCATTCGTTCTCGTGTCCACATTACTACTGAGCTGAAATAATTCCTCTCCCTCCTTGGTATTAATCCCTTTGATATATTTAAAGAGAGCAATCATATCCCCCCTCAGCCTTCTTTTGGTTAGGCTAAACAAACCGAGCTCCTCGAGTCTCCTTTCATAGGAAAGGTTTTCCATTCCTCGGATCATCCTAGTGGCCCTTCTCTGTACCCGTTCCAGTTTGAGTTCATCCTTTTTAAACATAGGAGGCCAGAACTGCACACAGTACTCCAAATGAGGTCTCACCAGCACCTTGTATAACGGAAGCAGCACCTCCCTGTCCCTACTAGAAATACCTCGCCTAACGCATCCCAAAATCGCATTAGCTTTTTTCACAGCCACGTCACATTGCCGACTCATAGTCATCCTGCGATCAACCTGGACTCCGAGGTCCTTCTCCTCCTCCGTCACTTCCAACCTATGCGTCCCTATCTTATAACTAAAATTCTTATTAGTCATCCCTAAATGCATCACCTTACACTTCTCACTATTAAATCTCATCCTATTATTGTTACTCCAATTTACAAGGTCATCCAAGTCTCCCTGCAGAATATCCCGATCCTTCTCCGAATTGGCAATACCTCCCAACTTTGTGTCATCCGCAAACTTTATCAGCCCACTCCTACATTCGGTTCCGAGGTCAGTAACGAATAGATTGAATAAAATCGGACCCAAAACCGAACCTTGAGGAACCCCACTGGTGACCTCCGTCCAACCCGACAGTTCACCTTTCAGTACTACCCGCTGCAGTCTCCCCTTTAACCAGTTCTTTATCCACCTCTGGAATTTCATATCGATCCCCATCTTTTCCAATTTAACCAATAATTCCTCGTGCGGGACAGTATCAAACGCTTTACTAAAATCGAGGTAAATTAGATCCACTGCATTTCCTTTATCTAGAAGGTCTGTTACTTTCTCAAAGAAGGAGATCAAGTTGGTTTGGCACGATCTGCCTTTCGTAAACCCATGTTGTAATTTGTCCCAATTGCCATTCACCTCAAGGTCCTTAACTACTTTTTCCTTCAAAATTTTTTCCAAGACCTTGCATACTACAGGAGTTAAACTAACAGGCCTGTAGTTACCCGGGTCACTTTTTTTCCCCTTCTTAAAAATAGGAACCACATTAGCTATTTTCCAGTCCATCGGTACCACCCCCGAGTTTACAGATTTATTAAAAATTATCACCAAGGGGCTTGCAATTTCTCGCGCCAGCTCCTTCAATATTCTAGGATGGAGATCATCCGGTCCGCCCGATTTAGTCCCATTTAGCTGGTCAAGTTTGGCTTCCACCTCTGATACTGTAATGTCAATCGCCCCTCCTTTATTCCCCTCTGTCCCGCTCCCTCTATTCCTAAACCCTTCATTAGCCTTATTAAACACCGAGGCAAAATATTCATTTAGATATTGTGCCATGCCTAGATTATCCTTAATCTCCACTCCATTTACATGCTTCAGCGGTCCCACTTCCTCTTTCTTTGTTTTCTTCCTATTTATATGGCTATAAAACCTCTTACTATTGGATTTAATTCCCCTCGCGAGGTCCAACTCTACACGGCTTTTGGCCTTTCTCACCGCATTCCTACATGCTCTGACCTCAATAAGGTAGGTTTCCTTGCCGATCTGTCCCCTCTTCCATTCTTTGTACGCTTTCTGTTTTTTCTTAATCGCCCCTTTGAGACGCCCGCTCATCCAGCTAGGTCTAATTCTTCTGCCTACTAACCGTTTCCCCTTTCTCGGGATACAGGCCTCGGACAGCTCGTGCAACTTCAGCTTGAAATAATCCCAGGCCTCATCTGCCTTTAGCTCTCTAAGTATGTTAGCCCAATCCACTTCCCTAAGTAGTTGCCTTAATTTATTAAAGTTGGCCTTTTTGAAATCGTAAACCTTAGTCACAGTTTCATTTCTGTTAATCCTTCCATTTAGTTTAAACTGAATTAGCTCATGGTCACTCGAGCCAAGGTTGTCCCCTACTACCATTTCCTCAACTAGGTCCTCACTACTCACCAGCACCAAATCTAAAATGGCATCCCCCCTCGTCGGTTCAGCTACTACTTGATGAAGGAATTCATCTGCTAGCACGTCTAGGAACATCTGAGCCCTATTATTGTTACTAGCATTTGTTCCCCAATCTATGTCCGGGAAGTTAAAGTCCCCCATGATTACACAGCTCTTATTAGTTTTTACTTCCTTAAAAACATTAAATAGTTCTCTGTCCGCATCCAGGCTAGATCCCGGCGGTCTATAGCACACCCCAAGCAGTATCTCAGGGGAGGCTCTAGTAGTTCTTTTACCCAGTGTAATCATTGCCCAGACAGACTCCGTCTTATCCATTCCATCACTTATTATTTCTTTACATTTTAGCTCATTATTCACATACAGTGCCACACCCCCACCTTTACCTTTTTTCCGGTCATTCCTAAACAGCACATACCCTTCCATACCTGTACTCCAGTCATGACTACAGTTCCACCAAGTTTCGGTTATTCCTATGATATCAGGTTTCATTTCTTGGACCAGGAGCTCCAATTCCTCCATTTTGTTACCTAGGCTTCTCGCATTGGTGTATAAACATCTTACCGTATGCTGTCTATCCTTTCTCCCATTAGTTATGCACTTTGGTACGGACCCCGTAGTGTCCATCCGCCCCCTCCTTCTAATGTCCAATTCCCTACCCCTATCTATATCTGTGCTTATCTCTTTGCCCTCTTTTTCAGTGTTGGAATCTGGCGTGGAGATTAACTGGACATCTCCCAACCGTCTCCCCCAAGTTCCTAGTTTAAAGCCCTTTTGATGAGATGAGCCAGCCTCCCTCCCAGAAGTCTATTCCCTTCCCTACTCAGGTGAAGTCCATCCCGCGAGAACAGCTGTCTGTCCCCGAAAGCCTCCCAATGGCCATACATCCCAAAGCCCTCCTTATGCAACCAGAAGAAAGTCCAGACCAGTAATATATGTACTTGGTGCTTTAATAGGGCCAATTTCACAAAGCTGAAAACAACTATTAGCCACATCAGTGGAGTAGAAGAATTGAATCAGAAAAATTGAATGATAATTGGGAATCATTTAAGAACACCTTACTAGATTCCCAAAAAGCCACAATCCCAGAACTGAGGAAGAAGGCTGTGCTGGTTAAAAAACTGACCTGGTTTAGAGGCAAAGTGAAGGTGTATGTATATTTTTAATACATTAGGAACAAAAAGAATCCTGACAGTGGTAGAATTATCAATAATAATGCAGAAAAGGCAGAACTGTTCAATAAATATTTCTGTTCTGTATTTGGAAATAAAAACCAAAAGAGATAGCCTCATCATATGTTGATGATAACACTCGTTCCAATCCATTAGTATGTCTGTAGGATGTTAAACAAAAGCTATGAAAGTCAGACATTTTTAAATCAGCAGGTCCAGCTAACTTGCATCCAGAAGTTTTTAAAGAGATGGCTGAGAAGCTCACTGTACCATTAATGTTGATTTTCAATAAGTCTTAGAGCAATGTGGAAGCTCCAGAAAACTGGAACAAAGCTAATGTTGTGCCAATTTCTAAAAAGGGTAAATGGGATGTCAGCCTGATATTGATCCCAGGCAAGATAACGGAGTAGCTGATACAGGATTCAATAAACAAAGAAATAAAGGAGGGTAATGTAATTAGTGCAAATCAACATGTGTTCATGGAAAATAGAGTCCGTCAACTTAACTTGAATTTTTTTATGAGATTACAAGTTTGGTTGATAAAGGTAATAGTGTTGACTTAACATACTTAGACTTCTGTAAGTCATTTAACTTGGTACCTGTTAAGGCTGTATCCCTACTTTGAACTTTAGGGAACAAATGTAGGGGCCTGCAAGAAGACTTCTAAGCTTAACTACCAGCTTAGTTCTGGTCCGCTGCCACCATCCCAAAGCTAATTCCCTTTCCTGGGTAGCCTTGAGAGACCTTTACCAATTCCCTGGTGAATACAGATCCAAACTCCTTGGATCTTAAATAAGGAGAAATTGACCCTTCCCCCCTCCTTCCTTTCACCAACTCCTGGTGAATACAGATCCAAACCCCTTTTGGATCTTAAAACAAGGAGAAACTTAATCAGGTTCTTAAAAAGAAGGCTTTTAATTAAAGAAAAAGGTAAAAATTATCTTTGTAAAATTAGTATGGAAAATAACTTTACAGGGTAATCAAACTTAAAGAGCTTAGAGGAACCCCCTCTGTCTTAGGTTCAAAGTATAGCAAACAAAGATAAGCACTCTAGTAAAAGGTACATTTACAAGTTGAGAAAAACAAAGTAAATTTAAGACGCCTTGCCTGGCTTTTACTTACAATTTTGAAATAAGAGAGACTTGTTTAGAAAGATGGGGAGAACCTGGATTGATGTTTGGTCCCTCTCAGTCCCAAGAGCGAACAACCCCTTAAACAAAGGACACACACAAAAGCCTTTCCCCCCCCCAAGATTTGAAAGTATCTTGTCCCCTTATTGGTCCTTGGGGTCAGGTGTCAGCCAGGTTACCCGAGCTTCTTAACCCTTTACAGGTAAAAGGATTTGGAGTCTCTGGCTAGGAGGGATTTTAGTACTGTACACAGGAGAGCTGTTACCCTTCCCTTTATAGTTATGACACGCCCCCCAAATCACAGATAGTGTTGGATGTTTGGTTCCACACTGGCTGTGATTTCTTTCCTGGAGCTCTAGGAGAAAACAGAGTTAATAAGACACATGTACCTTTAGACATACTACTGATTATATAAAAACTAACAATATGTTTTATTCCAAGAACAATTGTTAACCAGTTAACTCTGGGAAACTTTTCCGGGAGAGTGCATCAGCCACTTTGTTAGAAGCTCCCGAAATGTGTTGTATTTCAAAATCAAAATCTCGGAGAGCTAAACTCCACCGAAGAAGTTTTTTGTTATTTCCCTTGGCGGTATGAAGCCACTGTAGCGCAGCATGGTCTGTTTGTAGTTGGAAACACCGTCCCCAAACATATGGGCGTAACTTTTTTAGCGCGTACACAATGGCGTAGCATTCCTTTTTGCTGATTGACCAGTGGCTTTCCCTTTCAGACAGTTTCTTGCTGAGAAACACGACAGGATGGAATTCTTGATCCGGTCCTTCCTGCATTAAAACTGCTCCCACGCCTCGCTCGGAAGCATCTGTGGTTACTAGGAACGGTTTGTCAAAGTCTGGGGCCCTTAGCACAGGGTCAGACATGAGTGTTGCCTTAAGCTGGTTAAAGGCCTTTTGACACTTATCAGTCCACTGAACTGCATTTGGCTGTTTCTTTTTGGTTAGGTCTGTCAGCGGGGCGGCGATTTGGCTGTAGTGTGGTACAAATCGCCTATAATATCCGGCCAAGCCTAAGAAGGATTGGACCTGTTTCTTTGACTTTGGAACCGGCCACTTTTGGATAGCATCCACTTTGGCCTGTAGGGGATTTATAGTTCCTTGACCCACCTGGTGCCCCAGGTATGTCACTCTGTTTTGGCCTATTTGACACTTTTTAGCCTTAACAGTTAGTCCTGCCTGCCGGATGCGCTCGAAGACTTTTTTCAGGTGCTCCAGGTGTTCTGTCCATGAATCAGAAAAAATGGCCACATCATCGAGATAGGCAACTGCAGATTCTCCCAATCCCGCTAAGAGACCATCTACAAGTCTTTGGAAGGTGGCGGGTGCATTTCGCAACCCGAAAGGGAGTACATTGAATTCATACACCCCTGCCTGGGTGATGAAGGCGGACCTTTCCTTAGCGGGTTCATCTAGTGGTACTTGCCAGTACCCCTTGGTTAAGTCTAAAGTAGAGATGAATTGGGCATGTCCCAATTTCTCCAATAGCTCATCTGTGCGTGGCATTGGATAGTTGTCAGGACGAGTTACAGCATTTAGCTTACGGTAGTCCACGCAAAAGCGTATTTCCCCATCTGGTTTGGGAACTAGAACCACTGGAGATGCCCATGCACTGCTAGAGGGGCGGATTATACCCATCTGTAGCATGTCCTGGATCTTCCTTTGTATAGCCGCTTGGGCATGAGGTGACTCCCGGTAGGGTGGGGTTCTAATTGGGTGAGCATTACCTGTGTCAATGGAGTGGTATGCCCGTTTGGTCCGTCCTGGAGTGGCTGAGAAAATCGGTGCAAAGCTTGTGCACAGCTCCTTTATCTGCTGTCGCTGCAGACGTCCCAGGGTCGTGGAGAGGTTCACCTCTTCCACGCCACCATTCCTTTTTCCTTCATAGTAGACACCTGCAGGCCACTCCGCGTCATCAGTTTCCTGGGCTGTAAACTGGCAAACGTTTAATTCTCTAGAATAAAAGGGCTTAAGAGAATTAACATGGTATACCTTAGGCTTTATGTTGGAGGTGGGGGAGGCTATGAGATAGTTAACAGCTCCTAGGCGCTCCTGGACCGTGAATGGTCCTTCCCACGACGCTTCCATTTTATGGGCCTGGAGCGCCTTTAAGACCATGACTTGGTCTCCTACTTTGAAGGAACGTTCTCTGGAATGTTTATTATACCAGGCCTTTTGCTCTTCCTGAGCATCCTTTAGGTTTTCTTTAGCAAGGGCTAAAGAGTGTCGGAGGGTGTTTTGTAGGTTGCTTACAAAGTCTAGAATGTTAGTTTCTGGAGAAGGCGTAAACCCCTCCCATTGCTGCTTCACCAACTGTAATGGCCCCTTAACCTCGCGGCCATACACAAGTTCAAATGGTGAAAACCCTAAACTGGGATGTGGTACAGCCCTGTAGGCAAAAAGCAACTGCTGCAACACTAGGTCCCAATCATTGGAGTGTTCATTTATGAATTTACGTATCATGGCCCCCAAAGTTCCATTAAACCTCTCCACCAGACCATTGGTTTGATGGTGATGAGGGGTGGCAACCAAGTGATTCACCCCATGAACTTCCCACAGGTTTTTCATGTTCCCTGCCAGGAAATTAGTTCCCGAATCTGTAAGGATGTCGGAGGGCCAACCTACCCTGGCAAAAATGTCTGCTAATGCCTGGCACACACTTTTAGCCTTGGTGTTGCTTAAGGGTACAGCTTCCGGCCATCGGGTAGCAAAATTCATGAAAGTCAGTACGTACTGCTTTCCTCTGGGTGTCTTCTTTGGGAAAGGACCCAGAATATCCACAGCTACTCGCTGAAATGGGACCTCAATTATGGGTAGTGGCTGGAGAGGGGCTTTAACCTGGTCTTGGGGCTTTCCCACTCGTTGGCACACCTCACAAGACCGGACATAATTAGCAACGTCCTTGCCCATTCCCTCCCAGTGGAAGGACTTCCCCAACCGGTCTTTGGTTCTGTTCACCCCAGAATGGCCACTGGGATGATCATGGGCTAAGCTCAAGAGCTTTACCCGATACTTAGTGGGAACTACCAACTGTCTTTGAGGATGCCAGTCTTCCTGGTGCCCACCAGAAAGAGTCTCCTTGTATAAAAGTCCTTTTTCTACAACAAACCGGGATCGGTTAGAAGAGCTGAGAGGCGGTGGGGTGCTCCGCGCCGCCTCCCAAGCTTTTTGAAGGCTGTCATCTGCTTCCTGCTCGGCCTGGAACTGTTCCCTTGATGCTGGAGACATCAGTTCCTCCTTGGACTGTGGACTGGGGCTTGGTCCCTCTGGAAGCGATGCAGGTGCTGGGGCTGTTTCCATTGACTGTGAACCGCTGTTCGCTGGTGCACTATGTGGTATCTCAGGCTCTGGCTGAGCCTCTTGGGTAAGGTTATCTGCTGCTTCCGCCAGTTCAGGCTCGCTGGTGTCCTCTGGCATTGGAGTTGTAGACGGGCTTGCAAGCGCTGGACTCAGTGCTGACAATGGTTCTGGTGCTGGTTGCGTTGCCACTTCCGGTTCTGGGACTGGCTTTGGCTGGGTCTCTGGGATTGGATCCACTACGGCTGTTGCAGTCGTTGGCAGGGGATCCGGTTCCACCACCTTTGTTTGGGTCTCTGGTAACACAGACGGGGTCCTGGTGGACGGCTCAGGAACAGGGATGGGGGTGGAAGCTTGCTTAGCCTGGCTGCGGGTGACTATTCCCACCCTCTTGGCTAGCTTTACATGGTTGGCCAAGTCTTCCCCCAGTAGCATGGGAATGGGATAATTGTCATAGACTGCAAAAGTCCACATTTCTGACCAGCCCTTGTACTGGACATGCAACTTGGCTGTAGGCAAGGTTACAGACTGTGACACGAAGGGTTGAATTGTCACTGGAGCCTCCGGGTTGATGAGTTTGGGGTCCACTAGAGATTGGTGAATAGTTGACACTTGTGCCCCAGTGTCCCTCCAAGCGATAACCTTCTTTCCGCCCACTCTCAAGGTTTCCCTTCGCTCCGAGGGTATGAGAGAGGCATCTGGGTCTGGGGTTCTTTGGTGTGATTGGGGTGTAATGAACTGTAATCGGTTGGGGTTCTTGGGGCAGTGAGCCTTTATATGCCCCAGTTCATTACATTTAAAACATCGCCCTGCTAAGGTATCACCGGGGCGATGTTGGTTGATGGAGACTGGTGTGGTGGGGTGAGAAGGCGTCTGGGGTTTCCCTTGGGATGTGGGTGGGGCCTTGGGTTGTCCCCGGTGATAAGGTTTTGTTTCGGCTTGCCCCTTCTGATATTCACTCCAACTGCTACTAGCTTTTTTCTTTTCTGTCACCTCCACCCATTTGGCTCCAATCTCCCCCGCCTCGGTTACAGTTTTGGGCTTCCCATCTAGGATGTACCTTTCTATTTCCTCAGGAACACCCTCTAAAAACTGCTCCATTTGCAATAGGAAGGGCAACTCTTCCGTAGATTTAACATTTGCTCCTGATATCCAGGCATCCCAATTTTTCCCAATGTGGTAGGCATGTCGGGTAAATGACACATCAGGTTTCCACCTTAGGGCTCTGAACCGCCGACGGACATGCTCAGGTGTTAGCCCCATTCTGATTCTGGCCTTGTTTTTAAAAAGTTCATAACTGTTCATGTGTTCCGTAGGCATTTCAGCCGCCACCTCTGCTAAGGGTCCACTGAGCTGCGGCCTCAGCTCTACCATGTACTGGGTTGGAGTGATGTTGTATCCAAGGCAGGCCCTTTCAAAATTTTCTAAGAAGGCCTCAGTATCATCGCCTGCCTTGTAGGTGGGGAATTTCCTGGGATGGGAAGTGGTACCTGGAGAGGAGTTGTTAGGATGGTCTGATGCACCCTGCCTAGTCCTTGCTGCTTCCAGTTCCATCTCTTTTTCTTTCAGCTCCATCTCTCTTTCATGGGCCTCCTGTTTGGCTTTCTCTTCTCTTTCATGTTTGGCTTTTTCCAGCTCCATTTCTCTCTTGTGGGCCTCCTGTTTGGCTTGTTCTTCTCTTTTATGGGCCTCCTCTTCAGCTTCTTTCTCGAGTTTTTTAATTTCAAGCAGTCTCTGATGTTTTCTCTCATTTTCTTCTGCTTCTAGTCTGGCCAGTTCTATTTTGTTAGCTGCTTCTTTGGTAGTCATTTTCCTGTTTTCTTGTGCTGGGTCACACCCTCTGCAGTTGACTGAAACTGGGATGTATTTAGCTTAGGCTCCTGCTGAGTGCTGCTGAGTTAACAGAGACTTTCTAACTAGCTACTTCCAAGGATGTAAAAAGAAAAAAAACCAATTCAGCTTGTGAATTACCTTTACCAGATCAAAGTTTGCTTACTGATTGAACCCTTCTCTTAACAAAGCCCCTTGTTAAAAAAACTTAACACCTCTGCCTTCAGGCAAGGAGAGATAAGATATGCATCTACCTTCAGCTCTGCTCTCCAAACAGCTAGAAGGAAAAAAAAAAATCTCTTACTGGCTTTTGGGTTTAAAACGATCCCACCGCTGTGCCACCATGTCAAGGCTGTATCCCTACTTTGAACTTTAGGGTACAAATGTAGGGGCCTGCATGAAGACTTCTAAGCTTAACTACCAGCTTAGTTCTGGTCCGCTGCCACCATCCCAAAGCTAATTCCCTTTCCTGG
This sequence comes from Emys orbicularis, assembly GCF_028017835.1. Lineage (NCBI taxonomy): Eukaryota > Metazoa > Chordata > Testudines > Emydidae > Emys > Emys orbicularis. The sequence continues at coordinate 226,705,947 of NC_088683.1, forward strand.
GTAGCCTTGAGAGACCTTCACCAATTCCCTGGTGAATACAGATCCAAACTCCTTGGATCTTAAATAAGGAGAAATTGACCCTTCCCCCCTCCTTCCTTTCACCAACTCCTGGTGAATACAGATCCAAACCCCTTTTGGATCTTAAAACAAGGAGAAACTCAATCAGGTTCTTAAAAAGAAGGCTTTTAATTAAAGAAAAAGGTAAAAATCATCTTTGTAAAATCAGTATGGAAAATAACTTTACAGGGTAATCAAACTTAAAGAGCTTAGAGGAACCCCCTCTGTCTTAGGTTCAAAGTATAGCAAACAAAGATAAGCACTCTAGTAAAAGGTACATTTACAAGTTGAGAAAAACAAAGTAAATTTAAGACGCCTTGCCTGGCTTTTACTTACAATTTTGAAATAAGAGAGACTTGTTTAGAAAGATGGGGAGAACCTGGATTGATGTCTGGTCCCTCTCAGTCCCAAGAGCGAACAACCCCTTAAACAAAGGACACACACAAAAGCCTTCCCCCCCCCCAAGATTTGAAAGTATCTTGTCCCCTTATTGGTCCTTGGGGTCAGGTGTCAGCCAGGTTACCCGAGCTTCTTAACCCTTTACAGGTAAAAGGATTTGGAGTCTCTGGCTAGGAGGGATTTTAGTACTGTACACAGGAGAGCTGTTACCCTTCCCTTTATAGTTATGACAGTACCGCACAACATTTTGATTAAAAAACTAGCACGATATAAAATTAATATGGCAGGCATTAAATGGATTAAAAATTGGCTAACTGATATGTAACTGTAAAACAATGTAACTGTAAACAATGAATCATCATTGAGTGTGTTTACAGTGTGGTCCTTAAGGGTCGGTTCTTGGACCTATATTATTTAACATTTTTATCAATGACCTGGAAGAAAACATAAAATCATCACTGATAAAGTTTGAAGATGACACAAAAATTGGGGGAGTGGTAAATAATGAAGAGGATAGGTCACTGATTCAGAGTGATCTGGATTGCTTGGTAAACTGGGAGCAAGGAGACAATAAGCATTTTAATACGTCTAAATGTAAAAGTCTATATCTAAGAAATCACAACATTGGCTATACTTACAGAATGGGGCACTCTATCTTGGGAAGCACTGACACCGAAAAAATTTGGGGGTCATGGTGGATAATCAGCTAAACATGAGCTCCCGATGTGACACTGGGGCACCTGGCATTGTTGGAAGTCAGGATACTGGGCCAGATGGACCATTGCTCTCACTCAGTATGGCTGTTCTTATGTCCTTAAAGAGCTAATGCTGGGATGCATAAACAGGAGAATCTCGAATAGGAGTAGAGAGGTTATTTTAGCTCTGTATTTGGCACTGGTGCAACCACTGCTGGAATACTGTGTCCAGTTCTGGTGCTCACGGTTCTAGAAAAAAGTTGAAAGGGTTCAGAGAAGAGCGATGAGAATGATTAAAAGATTAGAAAACATGTCTTATAGTGATAAATTCAAGGAGCTTAATCTGTTTATTTTAAAAAAGAGAATGTGAAGGGGTGACTTGATTACAGTCTATAAGTATCTACATGAAGAACAAATATTTAATAATGGTCTCTTCAGTCTAGCAGAGAAAGGTATAACATGATCCAATCGCTGGAAGTTGAAGCTAGATAAATTCAAACTGGAAATAAGGCGAAAATGTTTAACAGTGAGAATGATTAACCATTGGAACAATTTACCAAGAGTCGTTGTATATTCTCCAACACTGACATTTTTTAAATCAAGATTGGATGTTTTTCTAAAAGATACACTCTATGAATTATTTTGGAGAAGTTCTATGGCCTATGTTGTACGGGTGGTCAGATTAGATAATCACAATGATCCCTCTTGGCCTTGGAATCTACTGGAAAAAACAAAGTCAGCAGTTTTTTCACAAAAGTTTTCATTTTTGAGATAAGTCCATTTTTATTCTAAAAACCTTTTTATTAGAAAAATTTTAACTAGTTTTATTATTCAATATTTATTATTCCTAGCCAGTCATAGGATGAGAAATAAAGTTCTGTCATGGATTAGAAACTGGTTAAAAGACAGAAAACAGAGTAAGAATAAAAGGTCAATTTATTCTATTCTATTGTATTCTATTCTACAGATGTTCTTACACCATGCTCATAACCACAGTATCTGAGCATCTTCCAGTAGTGCATTAAACAAGGTGATTAACATCTGTTAAGTAGTCCTGTGGCACCTTATAGTTATTCTCTCATCCTTTCCCCAGAGGGAGAAGCATGTGCAGCGGAGGGTCTTGGTTTTGGTTTTGGTTTGGTCTTGGGGAGTAATGGGCAGGGGGGTTAAAAAATAAATAGACATGTTGCTATGTATTTATGTTAGAGAAAGTAAGGGCAAAGAAATGCACCTTGCACTTGAAAGTGGTGAGGTTTTACCACCTAGCAATTTACAACATGGCAAAAGACTAATAGTGGAGTGCCACATCAAGACCAGTGTTGTTCAATATGGTAAAGGATGTGAACAATGAAATGGCTAAATATGAAGAAGAGATAAAGTTATTTGTGTTACTCAAGACTAGAAAAGACTGAGGGTTCCAGTGAGACTTAACAAAGCTAGTTAAATGGACAACACAATGGCAGATGCAATTCACTGTTGATGGATGCAAAGAAGCATACGTTGCAAGAAATAATTTGATCCACTCAGCCACCTTACTGGGTTCTAAATTAATTGTAACCACTCAGAAAAGTATCAGAGGGGTAGCCGTGTTAGTCTGGATCTGTAAAAGCAGTAAAGAGTCCTGTGGCACCTTATAGACTAATATCCACGAAAGCTCATGCTCCTATATGTCTGTTAGTCTATAAGGTGCCACAGGACTCTTTGCTGCCCACTCAGAAAAAAAAACCCTGGGTATTAATGTGGACAGCTCAATGAAACTTCTGTTCAATCTGTAGCATTGGTCAATACAGCAAATTCAATGTATGGATGTATAAGGAATGGAAAATAAATATGTATAATGGCATTATAATATTTTCACATCGATGGCATTTCCTCACCTTTTGTTCTGTGTTCAGATTTGATCACCCTAATTCAGAGATATAGCAGAGAGAGGAAGGGCCCAGAGATTACAAATATGATTAGAGGCAAGAGAAAAGTTCCACATTAGGAGATATTGAAAAGATTGGGACTGCTTACTTTGGACAGGAGATAAAGACGAGGGGACATAGAGGTATATGAAGTAAGGAATGGTATAAACAGGGTAAATGGGCACTCCTCTGTTCACTTTTACATAATACAATTTTTCAAACTTTTCAGTACAAAACAATTGTAACTTTTACCCACTCTATCCTTGGCCCTTTCACAGGCTTCTGTCCACAGCCCTCCCATGCTCTTTCACCAGCTCCCTCTCAGCTGGGAGCACCACCTCAGGTCTTGCCCAGTATACTCCTACTTCTTTCCCAGCATGCCTCAGTATCAGACCTATTGTTCCTTTCAGCCCTGAGAACTAAAATTCCCAGAATGCCTTTGTTCTGGGATGGACCAGGAACAGGACCAGACTAGGCCAATAGCCTGCCTTGAACAGCCCAGTGACAAAAGACATTACAAACGTTGCATTCTTCTGATCTGACCACCACCTCATGCAGCTGAAGATCCCAGCTTTGCTTCTCTCCCACCTAATGAAGCAGCCAAGCTGCTTTCCCACAAAGACTTCCTAATCTTTTTTGTTTTTAGTTTTTTCCAGGAGAGCAAGCCACCACCCAGCTGCAGGGCCTAGATGTCAATGAGTTGGTAAAACAACATTGTGAGCAGTGGTGCACGGAAACTGGTTAAAGTCAGTAGCCGTGACCACCCCACCACAAATGAGGAGGCAAGTGATGTAGGTGCTCCAACTACTAGAATCCCATACATGTCTAACACCCAGTAGCTCACCCAAGAAGGACATACACACACAAGGGTCACAAAATAAACAAAGAGCTTTACTGCCCATTTAGGTGGGATAATATAGAGGGATTCAATAAAGTAACAACAAACAACCAAATAATGCTTGATTCATAGGAGAGACCTTTTTATATTGGCGAGAATCCCAATGGGCCCCTGTGCACTTCTGCAGAATACGCAGTCCAAGACAAACTCCTACCCAGCCCTCTAGGACTGAGGCCTCCCCCCAGTCCACTGAAAGCCAACACCTCTCCAACTACTGCTCAGCTTCCAGCCTTCCATTGCCAGGCAAAAGCAAGGAGCAAATAAAGACAACCAAGTTCCAGCAACCGTTATCCTCTGCCAACATCCTCTTCCAAATTATTTGAAAGACCAAGAAAACATTGTAGCAAGATTATTTGATTCCTGCGATCATACTTACACACATAGCACTTGATGCATTGGATCCTACCAATATCCAACATATCTAATAAACCCTTATGCTTCAAGGTGTATATCCCTTTAAAATTTCCTAGCCTACGTATAAATAGTGCTCAGTCATATTCCCAGCTCCCTCCTCTTCGCCCTTCCTACCTCCAGTCTTTCAGGTCAAATTCTTAGCAAGTTTCTGGGAGAAAGACAAAAATGTGTCTATATTTTAAAAAACGGGCTGATGAACCACACTCATGAATATTAGGAGCAGCAGCAGTGACAGAAAGATGAGCTTGTCATGCTCGTAGGAGAATAATCAAACACAGTGAAGGGCTCTGATGAGCTGTAGAAAATGTCCCTACTATACAGTTACCAGCTGAGGACCTGTCACATTACAGGATGTCATTAATAAATCAAATGCCAGTTGTGATTATCCTGCATGTCAAGTCATACTTCCCTTTCCATGTTCAGACTGTTACAAAGTGCTTGTATGGTTTGTTTTGTTGTACCTTTCCATCTCCCCAGATGCGATTTCAGAGGAGCTATTTTTCACCCATAGCAATTGTAAGAGAATTACAAATTAGCATTGTCTCCACCAAAAGAAGGGATTGGCGTAAGGAAATCTCTCTTTTGTGTCTTAGAGACAGAACCTGTGCTGGCCTAGCTATACTGATATCCCTATGCCATCATAGCCCTCTAGCATAGACACGGCGTAAGCCAACAGTTTTCTGTTGGTGCAGAAACACCACCTCCCCATATGATGTTAGCGACATCAACAGACACTCTTCTCTCAACACTGCTGCATCTATACTGGGGGGTTCGTTGGCATAGCTATGCCAGCCAGGAGTGTTGTTAAGAATTATGTGCCATACGCATGTCTGGTATAATACCAGTTACACCATGGATCAGTTTGCCCAATAATCATACTGATACATAGTAGCTTCTTTTCTGGTTCAGTATAATGTCTGACAACCTGTAATGTTACACAAAGTACTCAAGAATCAGGATGATTGCGGAGAAGACACAACAGTTTTATTAACTTGATGAGAACACATCTGAGCCAGACTGTCTCAGATTTCTGGAAACATCAGTGATGAAATCTTGGCCCTCGCTGAAGTCAATGGCAACACTCTTCCTTCAATGGAGCTAGGATTTCAGCCCAGGTTTAGGCTGGTCATGTTCAGAGTCATAACAGAGATATCACCATAGCCACATCCATACTAGTAGTGCATCATCTCATTACCATAGTCACTCCCCTACTAACATGATACCTGCTTATTTATATTCATAAGATTTTTGAGGGGGTTGGGGCTTTTTTGTTTGTTGGTTTTAGATCTGATGAGAAATATTTCAGGCACAGTTTTAACAAGACTTAGTACCTCTGTGTCTCTGTGGTGTAAAATAAATTCCAATCCCACAAGAAAGTGTGTTTTCTCTTTCAGCCCCCATCTCTCATTTAATGGCGTCACAAGGTAAATGATTCGTGTATCTCAGAAGAGTGTTTCAGATGGCCTTTCAGTTTATTCTAGAGCTTTGTGCATCACAGTTATTACTCAACCAATTCATTGTTAATGCTGAAGTGGAGACAAGGCTATAAAAGTAAAACATGCTTTGGAAATTGTATTTGATTATTGTTTTTGTACGTGAAACTGCTTGGATTGTGGGAACATTGACGGGCTCTAAAAGGGTAATTTAATTTCTGTAAGCTCAGCTGAAACGGCTGCTGTTTTTAGGCAGTTGCCAACTTCATTTTCCTGTAGCATACAGAAAACAAATTCTGTTCTCAATAATGAGCCAATTCCAATTAGGGTAATTACCATGGGATAATTGTAGAATATCTATGGGTAATTAGGGCTCCATTGTTTGTTTATAATTTACCAGGAGAGTAAATATTTTATGATAAAATAATGCATGAATCTGCAGTTACCACTTCATTTAATATTGTTACATCATTGTGTTCCTTTGCTGCTCGGAGTGTATTTAAGATAAAATTAATAAATATTATCTCTGGTGCAACACTGGACTCTTTTCCCTGCCAGTAAATTGAGGTAAACAGATCCTTCCAATGTTGTCATTTTCCTGGCGGACTCCCCTCTCATGGCAAACTTAAGTGCATTCATCAGGAAAAATGAGTCCAAAGAATACATCCAAATTTGAGCCTCTGAGCTTGATGATGAATCTAAATGCAAGGGTGAATGCAGTAGAGATACTAAAAATAGGCCTTTGGGCCAAGTTCTGCCTTTGCTGTGCAACTGCATTGGGATTACACAGGTGGAACAGAGCACACTATTTTGGCCCTTCACGTTCAGCATGAGATCACTTTTGGTGCTTTTCTCCAGACCGTGATTTTTGTCCCCGGTGTTGATGAGGTAGGAGATCAACTTAGGGTGACCTGTCTTGTATTTTGTAGACTGTCCCTTATTTGGTGTCTAATATCCTATGATAAAGACTTGCTAAGAAACAATGGATCAAAAAGCGTGTTGTCAAGCAACAATGTATAAATAATCATGAAAGCCTATGATTTGTACTAGGGATAAAGTGTTGTGGGATAGTGTCCTTGGAAATAAGTTTGGTTCTGTATTTTGCATACAGTTGTCTTATATTTCCTAGCTGAACCTGAAGTTGATTTAGTGACGCCATGGAGAGAGAGAGAGAGAGTGTGTTGTTGGAGGGGATGCACAGACCTAGTTTAGAACTGTAAGGAGCAGTTTAGAAGATAAGGCAGGTCAGGAAGTCAATAGAGGTGGGGTGGAGTAAAAGAAAATATGCAAACAAAAACTGTCTCCACAGTATTGACTTTAGACACAACACGAATAGGTAACCTAATATGCAAGAAAAAACTGATACCTATTTAATAAGGCCCAAACTGGCATTTAAGGGTACAAAATGGGTCAATATGTCCTAAAGCATATTCAAATGTGGGATTTGCACAAGCAATTTAATTAGGCACTTCTGAAATTTAGCTCTTATAGTCTCACTATACTAGACCAAAAAAGAACATCCTTTCAGCCCTCTCTTCAGGCAGAAAAGCCCAAAACCTCCTCTTCTCTCCGTCTCTTTTTCCACTGTGGTTTCTTTCACTGAAACCTCTTTCTTTTCACTATACAAAGAGGAAAAAAACCTACAAAATCCTCAATATCTAGTTTTATGTCAACATTCACCATTTTTTATCAACATTTGTTGGTAAAATGATCCCATTCCTTTCAACTGAGAAGGGAAGGAATATTTGGTCAAACTTTAAAATAATATTCTTATTTCTTATGACCTATTTAACTCAAACGCCTGCTGAAGCAATTGATATAATAGAGCTGGGAGGCATTGCCAATATCAAGGACGTCAGAATATCATAGAGGAATAACTGGATGACTTTGAGGACTGCAGTTACATAAATGGGATGAAATTCAATAATACAAAGTGCAAGGTCATGCACTTATGGTCTAATAATAAGAATTTCTTATATAAGTTGGGGGCTCATCAGTTAGAAGTGCCAGAAGAGGAGGGAGACCTGGGTGTTTTGGTCAATCAAGGGATGACTATGAGCCATCAATATCACATGGCTTTGAAAAAGGCAAATGTGATCTTAGGATGTATCAGGAGAGGCATTTCCAGTAGAGATAGGGAATTATTAATGCCTTTGTAGAAGGCACTGGTAAGACCTAATTTGGAATACTATGTACAATTCTGGTCACCATGTTCAAGAAAGATGAATTCAAACTGGAACAGGTGCAGAGAAGAGCTACTAGGATGATCAGAGAAAGAGAGCCTATCTTATGAGAGGAAGAGCTTGACTTGTTTAGTCCACCAAAATGAAGGCTTGGAGATGATATGATTGCGCTCTATAAATACATTAAAGGGGTAAATACCCGGGGTGGAGAAGATCTATTTAAGCCCAAGGCCAATGTTGGCACAAGATAAATGGATCTTATATCAAATGGATATAAACTTGCCATGAATAAATTCAGTCTGGAAATTAGAAGGTTTCTAACCCTCAGAGGGTGAGGTTCTGGAACAGCCTCTCAACAGGAGTTATAGGGGCTTAAGAAAGTGCTGAACAAATTTATGAGAGGGATTGCGTGTTGTGGATGTGCTGGCAGTGGGCAGGACTGAGCAGCCTGGGGGGTCTCTTCCAGTTCATGTCTTATGTTCCTAAAATTTCATACTTCAGGGCTTCAGCTGGTAACCTGCAGGCATCAGAAAAGGATTCCGCCCCCCATGTATTTTGGGGAAAGGGGTGTCTCCAGTCTCTGATGCATCAAAAGGTGGGACAGAGTGGGCCAGTGTTCTGAGGTAATATGAACATTCTCTCTCTCAGGTGAGTGGGTGGCTAGTTCTTGCTCACTTGCTCAGGATTTAACTGATTTCCATAATTGGGGGCCAGGAAAGAATTTTCCCACAGGTCAGATTGGCAGTGACTTTGGTTGGGGTTTCCTCTGCACATGGAGTGTGGTTCACTTGTTCACCTAATTCTCTGCCACTCCAGCGGCCTCAAGCATTGGTGTTCGTCGGTTCTTCCTATTATCTGCCTGTAACACACAATAGTCTTTTCTCTTGGGGACTGTAAAACTTTGGTCTAATTTCAGTTGTTGGGTTAGGTGTGCAGGTGGCTGAGTGGTGCTGGTAGCCTGTGATGCACCGGAAGTCAAACCAGATGATCTGGTGGTCCTTCTGGCTTTAAACTCTGATTTTCATTATGAATTATCTACATACACTCTCCTTCAAGAAAGGGTCAAAGCTTCAGTTGACGTTTCAACCTATTATAATGGCGCTCTCCATCTAAGTTACCCAGTTCTCCAAAGGTACTATAGCAGGGGTCAGCAACCTCTGGCACGCGGCTCACCAGGGTAAGCCCCCTGGCGGGCCGGGCCAGTTTGTTTACCTGCCGCATCCAGAGGGTTTGGCCGATCGCAGCTCCCACTGGCCGCGGTTCGCTGCTCCAGGCCAATGGGGGCAGCGGGAAGCCGCGGCCAGCACATCCCTCGGCCCACGCCGCTTCCCGCAGCCCCCATTGACCTGGAGCGGCGAACCGCGGCCAGTGGGAGCTTAGTGCCACACTCAAAGTATATCCTACACTGGAGGTTATTGTCTCTCATAGCATTGCCTGTATTTATGCCAAGGATTTTCTTGTTCCCTTCCTCCCTCACTCCATTCCACTTTTGAGACCATCACAAGCATAAGTAATTCTTCTCTGTTGGTGGTATGGAAGCAGGGCCACATGTATTCCATGATTCTGTGTCCATGGAACTCGTCCCTTGTCACAGAATTTTTGAAGACAACGTTTCTAGCCCCTTTGATTATGAAGAAATCTTCAAAAAAAAATTGGAACCTGTGTAAATGATCCAATACTGTCTGCCTGAGTCTGCAGACAGCCTGAAACAATAGCTCTGAAATGTGTGAACGGCCCCATTCATCTCAGTGGGCTGAGAATTCTGAAACCTCAAGGCAACAGTTTAGATGCCGACATTGTTAAATATTTCATAACTATTCATTTTAGCAGAAACTTCCTGCAAGTGTGTATATTGTACAATCCGAAACTGCCTCCTATGCTTCCCCTCGTGCCAAAAATCTCAGATGGCTCATACCCAGCTGCCAAAACCTACAGCTTCCTCCTGGCAACTTAAATGATTCAGTTAGGCCCTGTCAATGCAAACATCTAAAGCATATTGAAAAATGAAAATGTAGGGACAGCATAGAATAAATTGAATCAAGATTTTTTATTATTATTTAATACTAAAATCAGAAATGCAGGGTCCACTGTACAGATTGTACAGATTGTTTCATATTTGATTTAATAAAAACTTCCATTTCTTAAATATATCTGAAGCTGTTGGACCACAGTTAGCTAATCTAAGCACAGGGATTTATAGGGAGCAAAAGTGGGTCAGCTGTGAGGAATTAAATCCTGCCCAGCACATTGTAAGAGAGATGTGCTGTGGAGAGATGGGGACCAAGTCTGGCAATAAGCGTCAAGAAGGATGCATCTCTAGGAACAAGGCTGGAGCAGAGAACAGAGTCACAGAGAAAGCATGCCTCTTCCTCTCCAAAATTTAACTGAGGCCAATCACATTAGGCAGGACCGTCTCTAGGCACCAGCAAAGCAAGCACGTGCTTGGGGCGGCATTCTGGCCATCCTTTTTTTTCGGGGCAGTTGCGCTCTCGGAGCTGCGCCACTTAGACGGGGCGAGGGCGCCGCGCCCCCGGCCGCAGCGGGAAGGGGAAGCCCCAGCCCCGGGATGCTGAGCTGCCAGGGCCCAGCCGCTACCTGGGGAGGAGAGGGCGAGTCCTGCTGGGGAGCTGGGGCTGCGCCGCCTCATCTGCGCACTGGCTGCTGCGCTGCCTTGTGCCACCCCTGATATCGGGGCTTCTCTGCATGGCCGGGCGGGGGAGGGGGTAAAGCCCCTGCAGGCGCTGGGAGAAGGTGACATCATTCCCTCCGCTTCCAGCGCCACCTGCGAGCCCCAGCCCCACCTGAGCTTGGGGCAGCAAATTTTTTGCTTGGGGTGGCAAAAAACCTAGAGTCGGCCCTGACACTAGGACGTATAAACATAGGGAGCTCAATAGGCATTAGATGCAGTCTCTATTTGTTTCCTCATTAATTCCCACATCTTGAAGGAAACGTGGATAATCTTGGACATCTAAAGCTATTTTCTGAATCAGCATTTCTTGTCTGTAAACTGTAGCAAGTAATCTAGCTGTGTTGTGTTTTATTTTCAATGACAAGACAATTGAACAGAGGCATTAAATGCTTACAGCTTCATTTTGGAGAGTAAGATTAAGCAGAGTTACCTGGCATCCAATCTGTCCTTCATTTCCACTCATTAAAATTTCAGCATTAGTTCACTTCCAAAAGTAAAGTCCTGCTTAAATATGCAAGAGATAAAACTAATAATCCTTATGTAGCGAGCCGGTGTGGCATCCCTCCATCTCTGACAGGGCCGAGCTTCCTCCAACCCCAGCGTGGGCGGAGCCACCGGGTCCGAGGCCCGCCCCTCCGAGGTCACGGCCCCAACCCGGAAGTACAAAAGCCCGCCAGCAGAGCTCAGTGAGAGCCAGACCGCCAGAGAGAGCAGACGTCCCAGGCCGAGCTCCCGCTTGGGAGACAGCCGCAGGCCGCGAGCCGCCTACTAACACCCAGCGCCGGTCAAGCCTCCCTCTCGCCAGGTACCCCGAGGAGGACTGGCCCAGCCTGCCCCCGACCCGGTACCCCGAGGAGGACTGGCCCAGCCTGCCCCGTGCCAGCTACCCTGAGGAGGACTGGCCAAGCCTGCCCCGGATCAGCTGCCCCGAGGAGGAGTCAAGCCTGCCCCGTGCCAGCTACCCTGGGGAAGAGCTGCCGAACCGGCCCCCAAGCCCCGCACCCGAGGAACCGATGCTCCTGGACTGGCCCGAACCCAGCATCGCCACCGAGGTAGGCCCCGAGGGGGAACAAGGAAGTAGCCCGGGGATAGCCGACCCCGGTCAGGCTGCAGAGGCCTGTGAGCCGATGTCAGTGTGTTTTGGTCAGGACACCCCACTGACCGGCAGCGACAGTAGCCGCTGCTAGGGCCCTGGGCTGGGACGCAGTGGAGTGGGTGGGCCTGCGTCCCCGCCTGCCACCCGCACTCACGGGTGGCAGGCTTCCCCCTCACCCAACGCTCAGGTAGGAACCTGAGCCCCTTACCTGCTTGTTTGCTCAACCCCTGCCCCAAAGGGCTTGAGCTGTGACTGCTTGTGCCCCGCCCTGACCCAGGGCCTGGGCCCCTTAACTGCTTGTTTGCTCAACCCCTGCCCCAAAGGGCTTGAGCTGTGACTGCTTGTGCCCCGCCCTGACCCAGGGCCTGGGCCCCTTAACTGCTTGTTTGCTCAACCCCTGCCCCAAAGGGCTTGAGCTGTGACTGCTTGTGCCCCGCCCTGACCCAGGGCCTGGGCCCCTTAACTGCTTGTTTGCTCAACCCTTGCTCCAAAGGGCTTGAGCTGTGACTGCTTGTGCCCCGCCCTGACCCAGGGCCTGGGCCTGCTTAGACGGTTAGTTAGCGCTCAGCCCCTACCTAAGGGCCTGAGCTCCGGAACTGTGAGCCACTCAGCCCTTGCGTAAAGGGACCTGAGGCTAGACTTTCTGCAATTTAGCGAGCCGGTGTGGCACCCCTCCATCTCGGAGGGTAGAGCCCCGGCTCGACCGTACTACACCTTAAAAGAAAATTTTAAACATGCTACCTGGAAGCCTATTCAATAAAGATAAATCCATCCGATCTAATCACATTTCACTTTGAATTTGTCCTAATCTTTAACTGCCCAAATCAGCTCAGGAGAAAACCAGATCAATCCATGCAGTGTCAGAGCAAACTAGAGTTATTTTTAGTTTGCACTTTGTGGCTAGAAGTCTAAAACCGCAGTTCACTCCAAGAAAGCACTTTGTAATATGACATTGTGGAATCTCATCTCAATTGGGTTGTGACTTTAATCTGTCAATAGATCATATTTGATCAAGAATAGGAATAATAATGATAAAATTAAACTTCTGAAAAATACAAGCCATCCTCTTTAAAACAATTGGTGTTAGAGTAACTCCTTAAATCCTTACACTAAACATGTAAAAGGAGGTTAATAGTAACCTGAAAAGATATCTTCAAAACACAGGCAATCACCTTGGAGGTGGGGGAATTGGAAGGAAGGGGGTAAAGGAATAACAATTATATGGATACACTTTCAAAAGAACTTTAAGAAATAAATTGCACAAGGAATACAGGGGAAAGAGGAACCCAAATATTTATCCAAAGCAATGTAATCCCGATTTAGGAAACAGACTATAATCATTACATTAGAGATGGGCTGTTATAGCCCTCAGAGGTCGTACCTGTGATAATACCTTTGGGGAAGAGGATCGAAATAACCTGAAATGTATAACATAGCAGTTGAGACATGGATACCAAAGAGAATTACATCTACCTGGAGACGGCAGATTGTGGGTCTGATTGTTTCTTATTCCATCTCTGCACTCAGAGCAAGTCTATAGTGGGGATGGAGGGAGCAAAGATGGCTTTAAGGTGGATTTTCTTTAGTTTTAAAAGGTGGCTTTAAAAAAAAAAAAAAAAAGGACAAAAATAGCAAAAACAGAGCACGCAAAAAAAAAATCGCAACCCCACAACCAAAAGCAAATACCAAGCCCTACCTTCTGGTTTACTTTAAGTTTTATACCTTTCCAGTCCATGGAAAGCTAAGCAATCTGTCACAACAGTGCATTCCCATGTTTTCCTGCAGTTATGCTACTCAAAGCAAACTTTGAGCTTAAGAATGCCACAGTCATGATGCAGCCTCAGGATATGCCAACAAGAGTCCAGTTCTCCAAACTAAGTTCTCTTTTGCATCAAGTCCTCTTTAGCATGACTTTAGGCCTTGTTTTAGAGTCCAAGAATAACCATTCTTTATTCTACACGTCTTAAACTTCATCCAGCTTCTTTCCTTTGGAGAAGCCAGGTCTATCAGTCTAATTGTGACAACAGACAGTTGAGGGTGAACTGAATGAATGAGATATTGAGGCTGGCATATTTGGCAGAGTGATGCAGTAACAGAGGAGTACTTTATGCAAAAGGTGGTGAGAAATCCACTTTTCAAGCACACAATCTCTCTCTCTTTCTCATACACAAATTTCTGTATATATAGATATATCAGATACTTGAGGAATGGCATATTTTCTACACTTTCAATCGTTTACACTGCTCCACTTGACTTACACATTTATATCTATTATTTCCCAGAGGATTCTGGCTCAAGTTCATGGTTGAGTTTGCCCAAACTGAAAGTGAACTTCCCCTGGCTCTCCCAGCCCTAAAGTTTAATGCTCTTCATTCCTGACTAGCTCATCAGTTTAAGTGAAACAGTTTCTGCTCCTTCAAACTACATCCTTTTAGCACCTGCCTATTTACACGTCCTTCTAGACTTTCCAAATGATTTAAAGCAATTCAGATATTTAAATGGTTAGGAGCGTCACTTCATTAATTCACAATTACACATCAGAGGTTTCTGAAATTGTTTCGGTAACTATTATAAGCATAGTTTTAAAAATGGATGCCTTTGTCGAATTATATCCTGCTCTGTCATAGACAACAGCACGATAAAGTCTTTTGCCTCCTCTCAAGGCGAATTTATAATAAAGCTAATTTCACAGGAAGTTACATATCTCTTGTGCTGTCTAGGGGACAACAACACAACTGCAAGTAACTCCCTGCTTCAGTTTGTTTACAACTCCAAGAGTCCTTTCAGATTTGCTCACAGAGTCAAGAATTTTGCTGCATCCCCTCTCCTCTTTTCTTACTCCTGCTCATTCTTGCCTTCTTGCCTGGCTGGTGAGAGAGCTACTGAGCAAAATCCTTGTCCTCCTATAACTTTCCCTCCCCGCAGTCAGGTGACGTCCCTGGCCACCCTCAAACCCCTATCAGGTGATCGGAGTTCCCACCAGGTGATTTGTTCCTTCGTTTCCAACCTAGCTAGGAGAATGCGTTTCCCCAGGCAATAGCCCATTGTTTGTCCAACCATGCTTCCGCTTGAATGGAAAGTCATCAAGGTTTAATGATCCTCCATTATTAGGTCTTGGCTTGGTGCAAGCGTTTTTCCTGGCATAACATGAGCTCAATACGGAGGCCACAGAGCCAACGTGAAGGCACAGGATCATTTTACTATTAAACAATGTGGTGTTTGCAGATTGATACAGATGCATGCAGACATCTACTAATCTGTCAAACCACTGAAGTCAATGGAAAGACTCCCGTTGATTTGAAACAGGCCTTGGATCAAGCCCTTCATGGGCAGGGTGGAGAAGGATGATAATATCTGCACTATTTTACACTTCTATAGTAGCTTCCATCAGAGGATCTCAAGGTGATTTACAAACATTTGTCCTTACAATTTGCCACTGTGAGGTAGGCAATTGCCCTCATTTTACAGATGAGGAAACTGAGATATAGTAAAGATGCGGTCAAAACTTTCAAATGTAGGTGCCTAAAGTTAGGTATCCAAATCTAACTGTCCTGATTTTTCAGTGGTGTTGAGTGAGCATGCACAGCTTCCATTGACTATAATCAGCATTTTTGAGAATTACGTTACTTAATATTTAAGGTTCCTTAATAAAGAGCCTAACTTTAGGCACTCAGGCCAAAATTTTCCAACTCAAGTGACATGCCAAGATTGCATAAATTCCATGGCAAAGCAAGGAGTGCTCTGTCCTGTGCTGTAACTACTGGACCATCCTGCCCCTAGACTAGACTTCTGCAACTGTGGATTGAAGAGGATAAGCAGGAAGGAGAATGGGGGCAAAATAAATGAGGGCCTGAAGGAAGAAAATGTAATATGGAAAGTTCTCTCTGGAAAAGGGCAGCAGCAGCAGCAACCTTTCTGAGGTTCATTATGCAAAAACTATTGGGGCAATAATACAATTATTGGTATCATGATTGCTTCTGCTACTGCCATTAAATTGTCACATGTTCAATACTTCTCAGTGCTGCGTCTAGAGTTCTTTTGTTGTTTCTGGCTACTGTGAGACCCTATCTTTGCATTTTTGAACATGTCACAATGATCATTTTGATGAGGCCATCAATTTGAGAAGCAGTATCTATAATGAAGGTAAAGTGGTGATATAAAACATCCATCTGGTTTTTAAAATCCTCCACCTGCCAGGCTTTAAAACATCAGTTGTTGCAATTAAAGTACAAAATAGTCATCTGCTATTATAAAGGCCAGGTCAGGATGTGCCACCTGTTTAAATGGCACTGATACATAGTACTGGCTAGCTGACAGCACAGGGGAGGGAAGAAAGAGACAGATATTGCTGTGTTTTTGAAACTTCTTTTTGCATTAATTCCAAATTCATTTTGCACTCACTTCAGCTGTTCTTCCCCAATTCCCTGTATATGATTAAAGTAACCAGAGTCTGGCTGAAAAACTGATAATATTCACAGACAAAGACATTAATGTTTGAATCGGGAAACCTGACGGATTAAGCAAAAGCTACACAATTAAATGTTAAGGTTAACACTCAGTTCTTAACTCATAAAGGCAAGAAAGGAACCACGGGGTTCTACAGTTGCCAGGATCTAGTGTTTTAACACATCATGCAAATGGTGCAGAGGCACTGGAAATAGCTCATTTTTATCCATTGAGCTCAAATCATTAATCACTGCTTGTGTCGATTATGCATGCTGTATGTTTGATATTAGCATGAGTACCGAAGAGCTTAAATGGCAATTACTGTCAGATGAAAACCATGTATCCCAGATGGTAGGGAGCATTTCTTTTTCAATGGTAGAGCGCACACATAAATTTCTGCAACATGTAGTTTGTCACGTTTATGGCTTTCATACGAGTATTAAAAGGCCAGAGCAAAAAGGCACACAGACAATATTGGGCTGTGCACCAATCAGCTAATTGGTCTAGTCATTTGTCTTTGAAATATTATTTGTCGCTTGATGTCAGGCTCTTCCAGAATATGAAGACCATACCATAGTGTGCTATAAAAAAAAATACAGTACTCTAGAGACATTTAATAGAACCTGAGAAATTAGCGATGAGCAAGACCTATTACCTCATCCTGTTCACCTCCCTATCAGTGAAAGATTGCTCCATACATTATTTATTTTAGATTACTGTCCAGTCTAGTTCAATATATCTTAAACAACAGGCTTTTGGAAAATGATTGCCTAGACAAATAGATCTCTTTGTTAGAAAGTTTTCCCTGATATTTAGTCTAAATTTTCCTTTTCTTAATATAATACTGTCACTCCTAGCTATACCTCTATGTACTATCCAAAATAATGACTTTCCCTCTTTGGTGTTTATACCTTTCGGGTATTTGTACACCCTCACAATGCTTCTCTTCCACTATGCACCACCCCCACCACCCAGCAAATACATACCTTACTTTTCTTTCATTTAGTATATATTTAGCCTTTTTAATCTCTTCATAATTTAATCTGTCCATCTCCCTGGTCATTTTAGTTGTTCTTCCCTGTAATCCCTCTAATTTATATATCTTTCTGGCAATGAAGTGCCCAAAACTGAATTCAGTACTCCAGATGCAGTTTCCCCAGAGCTGTATAGACCGTGAATTCCACCTTGGCCCTGGATGCATCATCGGATGCAGCACAGAATTGATTGGCCCTGTCTACTGCTGTCTCACATTTGAAACTCATGTCTATTATGCTTATGTACACCTTGAGGTATCTTTCATTCTCAGTGCTTTCTAGGACCAAGATTTTTAAAAATAGCCTAAATTTAGCCTCCTAAATCCATATTTAGATTCTTGCATAAATGATCTAATTTTCCAAAACTATGAGCTCCTGTTAAAGTCAGAGCTCAGCCCATTAAGTTTACCATGTTCCTTTCATCCCTAATATTTAAAAAAGAAAAAAAACACCACTATTGCCTGTGAGTCTTTTGCCATCTGGGAGCCTAATTCTCCACTACCTTGCACCTTGTAGCAATTTAGCACTGTGCAAAAGGAGTGCAAAAGGCTACCATTTGTGTCAGAGTAGGCGGCTCAAGACACCATCAACCTACCAGAGCTTATCTTTATAATGGGACTCTCATGTGAGGTACACAAGAGGGTGGGAGATCTGCATTTGAGCGTGGCTACAAAAAAGTCACAGCAGGAGCAGGAACAGGGTATCTTGTTGCCTCATGCTGAACCTAATGGAAACCTTTATCTTTTATTTTATCTCATGGAATATGACAAGGCTGTTCACTTTTGCCATTACTTTTTATATTGGCCCTAGCAGCAGAGCTACTCTAAGCAAAACTGAGGTAAAATTATAAAAAATGGTCAAATAGCACATGCTTGCGAGTGACGCCATATTACATTGTGCTAAGTTTTCTAATCTGTCATTTAGTCAACAGAATACCTCAATTTCAAAAGTATAATTGTCACGCTGTCTAGAGTGGCTCACGACTGTGAGTGCGTACCTCCAGGCACACTGTCAAAAGCAGGGAAAACACCCCAAACTGGTGGTGTGTTCTATAATTAGATTTCACCAAGCCAGTAACAAATACGAACTCCTGGATCACGATAGCAGTCTTACCATGGAGTCACAGACAGTTCCATTAGACCAGTGGTGGGCAACCTGAGGCCCATCAGGGTAATCCACTGGTGGGCCGCAGGACAGTTTGTTTACATTGACTGTCTGCAGGCACGGCCACCCGCAGCTCCCAGTGGCCGCAGTTTGCCGTTCTCAGCCAATGGGAGCTGCGGGAAAGAGGCGTGGGCCACAGGGACATGCTGACTGCCACTTCCCACAGCTCCCATTGGCCAGGAATGGCGAACCGCGGCCACTGGGAGCTGCGGGCAGCCGTGCCTGCGGACAGTCAATGTAAACAGTCTCGCAGCCCACCAGCAGATTACCTTGACAGGCCTCGTGCAGCCCGCAGGGCGTAGGTTGCCCATCCCTGCCTTAGACTCTCCAGCCTATCTTGCCACCCACACAAACTGAATTTAGTGATAAATGGTCACTTCCATCAAAAATCACATGACAAGCAGGTCCCAAGAGACAAGTCGCTTACCCCAGATCAACTGGTACTCAGGATCTTACACCTGTAGCCAATCTGTAATAAACTAGCTAAAGGTTTATTACTAGGAAAAAGGAGTGAGTTATTTATAGGTTAAAGCAAGCAAACCTATACACTCAAATGAGTTACCATCTAAATCCTAAAGAGTGACAGAGTTGTGGTGATTTGTCAATTCAAAGGGTCTTTCGGGGCAGACCTAGGAGGCAGACCTGGGGAATCTCTGGCTTCACTTTTGAGTCTCTGGCTCTTCAGAGTTCAAACAGCCAAAAAGATGGAAAATTTTCCTGTGTCTTTGTTTTCTTTCCTTCATTCAGTTTACAAGTCCACAGGAGGAGCTTCCTTGCATGTAGCATTTCCCAGGTGCAATAAGGCTATTAACCAATCCTTTGTATTGCTGTGTTCCTTGATGGCCCATCTGATTTTGATAGTCCTTCTGGATGGGCGGGGGGCGGGGCGAATAATTCCCAGGTCTGAGTTCACAAGTTCAGAGCAAACATTTTCAAAGTTGTAAAGTAAAACTTACGAATTTTCTTATAGCACAGAATACAGACATAATAAGTGAGATTAATGCATGTAACAACTTACAAGCATTTCATAGACTCTAAATACTAAATATATTCTTATAAGACTAATGCCTATTTTGAGCAAAACTAACATACAGGTGAACTGGTCTGGTCCCTACCTATAAGTTTGTCAGTTCTTAGCTAATGCCTGCAGTGTGGGCAAGAGCTGACATCTGCCCTGCTAGCATCACAATCCCTCCTTCAATGACTGCTACTCAGGCAGTGCATCTAACTTCTTATGTGACTCAGGCTCCTAAGAGCAATGATTGTGTTCAGAATTTTATCACATCACGCAGTAACAGATGTCTGCCTTATTGTAGTGGAGGAGCCTATAAAACAATGCTTGAAACCTGAAATAACTGGCTCAGAGGCATCCTGCTTTGCCTTTGGTAGTATGAAACATCCACCTGACAATCACCCAGGGGAGATGTTGGAATCAGAAAACCATCAGTTAAATAAACCCAATCCATGACTTGCTCATCATTCCCTTTTGAACAGTCCATGTTTATGAACTGTTCAGATTATTAAACTGGGCACACTGGCAATCAAAAGCCTTAATACAGAGAGGGTTTATAACAAGCTGATTAGTCTGGGAACCTTTTCAGGGTAATTATGCGATATGCACAAAACCTTCAGGATTATCAGAGGGGAAGTACAATAAAATGAGGTTATCTTTGTCTAACATACTTTTGCTGATTTCCTCAGTGACTTCACTACTTTCTAAAATCACGATTGCCTCATACGAGACACCTAAAACTTGTAGTATAGTATTTTTCCAAAATCTAGTTTAAACCATTTAAAAAGTAAATGGGAAGTGGTCAATATTTTCTGTTAAACCACGGAAAAGACGACCAATATTCCCTTGGGAATCCTTCAGGTAGCAAACTCAGATTAGTACAGTTTTCAACACTATGGGTAAAACCCTGGCTGTGTTGACAGCAATGGCAAAGCTCCCATTGACTTCAATAGAGCCAGCCTTTCACACCTCTGTTTTTATTTATAGCCAAGTTATTAAAAAGAGTATGGACTGAAGTTCTCAGATACTTCTGAGATGGGGTCCATAAAAGATCCTAGACAGGTAGACAAATAAGTGTAGTAATCA
The DNA here is from genome assembly GCF_028017835.1 of Emys orbicularis. NCBI lineage: Eukaryota > Metazoa > Chordata > Testudines > Emydidae > Emys > Emys orbicularis. The sequence goes on from NC_088683.1 coordinate 226,726,460, forward strand.
ATTGTAACAGTGAAAATATCTTAAAGTCATATCTGACGACTCTGTCTTTGTAGAGGCTAACTGGTGATATGATAAATGCTTTGGGGTTTATAGTACCTCCTTCTCCAAGATGTGTTTTATTACCCAAGTTATGGGGAAAAAATTCTCAAAGGAATGGATTGTTGGAGTGGATAAGGCTCAAAAGGAATAGACTGCTGTTGCTGAAGTGTGTTTAATAAGCACATTCTGATTGGAAAATGGCAGAATCCTTTACCACCAGCTTCTCAGAATTGGTTTTCAGGCATGAATGAAATTGTTTCATTCAGAAAGTTATTCATATGCTCTTCTTAAATCTATGGAAGTATGATAATTGAATAATGGCTACATGATTTAGCCACTAAAGCCCTCATCCAATGAAGCACCTCAGCCCGTGCATAACTTTAAATGTTTTAGTAGTCCCTTTGACTATACACAATCTATCAGAAAAAGTATGAGATGTGGGTAGCCAGTTTAAGTCCTATCCAAAAATTGTATTGCTTATCTTTACCAGGTTTTGGGAGACTGATGGCTTTTAAGATGCGCCATTTTTTTGGCAGTCTTCCATCATTGGTGACCCTTGTGAAGAATTGAGCTAACCAAGAATGAGAGCGTTGGCCGAGATGTTTCAGGAACTCTGGAAGGATGTTGTCATAGCCGGCAGTGGTGCCAGATTTGATGTTATACGGCACTCTGTCCAGCTCTGGAATTGTGAAAGGCTCAGGGCAAGCTCTGAATTTGTGCAGCCTGTGGAAGACCCTCCACTTGCTCTGGACTCAACTCTTCACTTCTTTTTCCAGAAGTATCTTTCCCATGCGAAGCAGGTGAACAGGCTACTTGGTTAGCACTCACAGATGATTGGCTTGGTGTTGGTGGTTGCTTGGCTTCTCCAAGGCGACAAAGTAAGCTCCAGCATTTCCAGCTGGAATGAGTAAAGTCCAGGTTCTTGGTCTTTTCCTCCCATCTTGCTCAGCAAGCACAGTTCAAAGCTTCGATTAAGTGGTCGGCCATGTCCAGGTCACCAGCTGACTCATACTCATGCTGCAGGCTACACTCTCTGACATTCTCTGAGCTGGAGAAGACCCTGAGTGATAACGTTGCAAAGCTGGCCAACTACTGCAAGACATGGTGCCTTCAGCATAGCACCAGCAAGACAGTCTCTAGCACATACCATCTCCACCATGCCAATGCTAAGAGGGAATTAAACATCATAATGAATGGCCAGAGACTGAAGCATGAAACATACCCAGTTTACTTAAGCGTGACCCTCAACCGAGCACTGACATACAAAAGCCCCCTGAGCAAGAGAGCAGCGAAGGTCAAGACACGCAACTACCTTCTCAGCACACTGGAAAGTTCCTCATAGGGAGTGGATGCTCCAACCCTAAGTACTTCAGCCCTTCCCATCTCAGACTCAGTAGCAGACTACTGTGTGCCAGTATGGAGTCAATTGGCACACACCAAATGTGTTGACATGCAACTCAACTCAACAAAGCACATCATCCCGGCTGACATCTTCCCTGGCTTCCAGTTCTGAGCCACATTGCTCCCCCTTACAGCAGGAGGGAGATTGCAGCTGGCAAGCTGCTTGAGAAGGTACATGCCAACCCAAGCTTGACCTTGTTCAACAATCTTTTTAGCCCACTGTGGTCGAGGCTGGCATATCAGGATGTGACCACAGAGTCTCTGTGGCAGGTAAACTGGTGCTTAACATCAACCACCAATCAGTTCCTTATCACAGACCCTACTGCTCGCCTGCCCAGCTTCAATCTTCTATGTCATCAGTGGGCCCTTCTTAACCGATTCCGGACTGGACAAGGCTTCTGTGCAGCCAAATAGCACCGTTGGGGTCTTCAAGTCAATTCAAACTGCAAACTGCAGATCCAACAACGATACACGTTGTCAAGGAGTGCCCGCTAACCAAATTCAGCGGTGGGCTCCGAGAAGTCCACTTGGCTATTAAGACCACGCTATTGATTGGCACGGCGAATATGCAAATACTAAATAAATAAACTGTTTATCTGCAACTGGTGTGCTCTTATTTGATTCTGTTTAAATTCCAGCTAGCTCTCTGCAATTCCAATGAAAAATATTCCCAATCTAACAGAGCCACACAAAATACTGGTAGATAACATTTCTCCTTCCAAACGAAATTTCCGGTTAACTTGATTGTTAGAAAAATAGGATAAAACTACCCTGAACTCTGGCAGAGCCTGGCAATTACTCTGTCCCGAAACATGGCCATTGCTAGTAAATAATGTTTTCACCCCTCAGCTCATAGTAACTACTGCATAAATTCAGTTGATTAGGCAATCGCCTGACTCTCTTTGAATGAGATCTGAGTTGTGGTGTAATAGAAAGTACATGATGATCTAGAGAATGTGAAACAGATGTCAGTACAGAATCATTTAGTGGGAAAAGAAGCTGCCACATGGTCATTTACTGACATAAGTAACAGGGGACTCCATAGTGGAAAAGGTGCTTCATTCATAATGTTCCAGACCTGAGACTTTTGAACATGCAGCTGATTCCTCTAAATGGCTCTGACAAAAAGCTGAACATCGTGTTTCTGCTACATTACTCATCTTGGAGCAGAGTAAGTCCAAATAACTTGCACAATCTCTGTATATATTTTCTTGCTGGCTGCATCACACTGTGTCATAGGGTGAAAACTTATTTAATCACCTCCCATTATCTTCCAGTATAGCATTTGCAGCTGACAATGTTCCGTTTCAGAGCTCAGCCGCTCCACATTCTGATCAAAATGACCCAAAACTCCTGGTGTAACAGATTTCTTTAATAATCCATAAGTTCAACAATACTGTAGTTGCACTTGCACAGTGCCAACAATCCCTCTGATCTTCCTGCCCTACTCAAATGAAGTTTTCTTGCACCCTGTTGCTGACAACTTTCCCTCTTTTATAGTGTGCAGTTTTGTTTTGCATTTTTAAACTCCTGCCAAACTTCCCTGACACTTTGTGGCTCCCCACCCACACCCTTGCTCTATGTGGATACATTTCTTTTCACTCCAAGGAGCTTCACTCTCTTATTCCAGGGCCTGGGAGGCTTTGGAAATACACAGACTCCAGCAAAATAGATTGGTTTCGCTGACCAGTTCCTCCTGCAACTAGAAAATTGGATCATTACACTGCAGTTTATTCTCTCTCTCTTTCTAAGCTGCACAATCTTCTTTGGTTCTTTTCTCCCTTATGGCAGTGTCACAGTGGAGTGGTTGTCCCCATTACCCCTGTATAAAGATTCAGCCTTAACTATTGAAAAATACATGAGCTTTAAACCAACAACTCTTCTTTATTATGTGTCACTGCAGAGAAAACAGATCAGAAATGGCTACTGTCATCCTATAACTTTTAAGATGGAGTACTTATTCCCACACAAACGATCAATATGTAATAGAAGTGGCATTGCATTTTTCTTGTTTTCCCTTTTCCCTTAATGTCTATGTCTGAATGAAGTGGTTCTAATACAACTCAACTTGATCATATTTTACAGGAGACCAAGTGACATCTTCTGACTCTGAGATCTTTCTTTGAGAAAAAGCTTCCATTTCCAGTAGGTTTTTTTTTTTATTAAAACATATTTATTGTATAAGCAGTGCATTAAGTTAGTGCTGACAATCTCATCTATCTTTGCTCTGGGTAGAGCACCACGCACCAGAATATCTTAGGGTATGTCTACACTACAAAATTAGGTTGATTTTATAGAAGTCGATTTTTAGAAATCAATTTTATACAGTCGATTGTGTATGTCCACACTAAGCGCATTAAGTCAGCAGAGTGCATCCTCACTACCGTGGCTAGCATCGACTTACGCAGCAGTGCACAGTGAGTAGCTATCCCACAGTTCCCTCAGTCTCCGCCACCCACTGAAATTCTGGGTTAAGCTCCCAATGCCTGATGGGGCAAAAACATTGTCGCGGGTGGTTTTGGGTACATGTCATCAGTCGCCTCTCCCTCCATGAAAGCAACGGCAGACAATTGTTTTGCACCAGACACCAGGGCGATTAGAAGAGCACAGCAAGGCGCGCTGCGCATCAGAGAGGCTTTGAAAACCAGTTTCATGACTGGCCAGGCTTCTGTGTGACAGTTGTGTGTGTTTCTCCTTGATGCAAACCCACCCCCTCTGTTGATTCCCTGTAAGCCAACCACCCTCCCCCTTCGAAATAAAGTAACTATTGTTTTGAAACCATGCATTCTTTCTTTATTAATTAAAAAAAAGAGAGAGCTAACGGTCTAGGTAGCCCGGGTGGGGTGAGCGAGGAGGGAAGGACAAGGCCACATTGCTTATTGTAGACACACTAAAAATCAAACTGTTTGAATGACAGCCTTCTGTTGCTTGGGCCATCCTCTGCAGTGGAGTGGCTGGGTGCCCAGAGCCTCCCCCCCCACGTTCTTGGGTGTCTGGGTGAGCAGTAGGGTAGGCGGTTATACAGTGGATGAAGCAGGAGTCTGTGCTCTTGTTGGCTTTCCTGCAGCTACAACAGACGCTTCATCATGTTTGTTTGCTCCCCCAACAGATGCTTCATCATGTCCATTTGCTCCCCTATTAGCCTCAGCATCGCGTCCTGCCTCTGCTCTTCGCGCTCACTTAATTCTTTCCTGGCCTCTGCCACCGAATGCTTCCATGCATTAAGCTGTGCCCTGTCAGTGTGGGAGGGCTGCATGAGCTCGGAAAACATGTCATTGCAAGTGCGTTTTTTTCGCCTTCTAATCTGCGATAACCTCAGGGATGGAGATGATAGGGGGAGCGTAGAAACATTCTATGCTGTACAATTCTGCGGGGACTGCATGGTCATCTGTGCTGCTGAGTTCGCCATGCTGACCAAACAGGAAATGAAATTCAAAAGTTCCCAGGGCTTTTCCTGTGTACCTGGCTAGTGCATTGGAGTTCAAAGTGCTGTCCAGAGCGGTCACAATGGAGCACTCTGGGATAGCTCCCGGAGGCCAATACTGTTGATTTGTGTCCGCACTACCCTAAATTCGACCCAGCAAAGTCGATTTTAGCGCTATTCCCCTCGCCGGGGAGTTGTACAGAAGTCGATTTTAAGAGCCTTTTAGGTCGACGGAACGGGGTTGCTTTTGTAGACGCATTCATTTTTAAATCGACCTAACGCAGCTAAATTCGACCTAACCCTGTAGTGTAGACCAGGCCTAAGAACCACAATTGTTCAGGATCTAACTGATCACCAGATATGGGGTTGGGAAGGAAGTTTCCTCCAGCTCAGATTGGCAGGGACCTTGGGAGTTTTTCACCTTCCTCTGCAGTATGGGGTGTGGCTTGGCATAGCCGGGCATCTCTCACTTAATCTTAACCTGCCATTGCAGGGAATTAGTGGCCATAGGTGCTGGAACTAGGGGGGCTGTGGGTGCTGCTGCATCTCCTAGCTTGAAGTGGTTTCCATCATATACAGAGTTTACAGTTTGGTTCAACGTCTCTCAGCACTTCCACTATAAAAATTGTTACAGCACCCCTGTTAGTGGTAGCTTGGTCTCTCCCATTCTCTCCCTGTAATACTCCATCTCATTTCCTGTGGACTGAAATGCTTTAGTTCAACTGAAATATTTGGGCTTCATATGAGAGTATCTGGGAGAAAATTAATGTCCAGTTGTGACAGGGTTGGGGGAAACCCCATCCTGTGCGGGGCGAGTGCACCCGCCTTTTTTAGGGAAAAGGCGGGGGGGCGTACGTATCTTACGTCTACATCCCTCCCAGCCTGAGTCCATACACTCGCCCTTTTCAGCAGGGCAGTATGGCCTAGTGACTGGAATCCATAAATTTGCCCTTGTCACTGGCAGTAAGGCCTAGGGGCCAGTGTCCATCAATCCGCCCCTTTTCGCAGGGCAGTAAGGCCCAGAGGCCCAAGTCAATAACTTCGCCCCTTTTTGCAGAGCAGTGAGGCCTAATGGCCAGAGTCAGGAAATCTTCCCCTTCTCTCAGGGCAGTAAGGTCTGGCGGCCAATGCCGGACACAGGGGGAGGGGTTGCGCCCCCCGGCAGGGGGGTCTGGGCCCTCCCTTTCCACCGGACCTCAGCCCAGGGCCCTGGTAGTGGCCGTAGCGAGGGCCACTGAGTCAGCAGGGAAAGGCTCCTACTGAAACACGCTGACTCGAGGCTTCGGCTCACTCACCCGTCTGCCGTTTGAGTCCCCTGGGCTGCTTCCTGTCGTTGTCCCTGCTGCTGTGGTCTGGGCCTCCCTGTTACCTCTAGGTTCTCTGGTCTGCCCTTCCTCTGAACCCTGCGAGGCCTCCGGGGTTGCCTTGACGTCCGCCTGGGCTGCAGCGTCTTCAGCTCCTAAGGTCGCGGACTTCTGCTGAGGCTTGGCTGGAGCAGGCGGCACACATTCTTCCTCTACGGAAGTCAGCCCCAACTGAGCCGAGCTGCTCCCCTTTATACTGGTACACCTCGAGCATGCTCAGTAGGGTGAAGGGGGTTCCTCAGCCCACAATGTGGGGCGAGTGCGCCCTGTTACACACCCTCCCCTTTAAGAGTGGAATGGGCGGGGACTTGGTGTCTTTTTCCTCACCCTCCAGCCGAGAAAAGAAATCAGCCTTGGCGTGCGCCTTTCCTGGGCGGTGCATCACTTGGAAATCATAAGGCTATAGAGATAAGTACCATTGCATTATTCAGGGGTAGGTTTCTTTCATGTGGTGCAACCAGCGCAGGGGTTCATGTTCAGTAACCAGCCAGAATGTGTTTCCTAACAGGTAATACCTTAGAGAGTCTATGGCCCACTTGACAGCTAAGGCCTCTTTCTCTACGGTCAAGTACTAGGTTTCTCTAGGGAACAGTTTGACTCAAGTACAATACAGAATGTTTCTCTCCGGCATCTCCCTGAGACAGTACCACCCTGATTCCTACCTCAGATGCATTGGTCTGCAGAATGAAGAGTTTCTGGAAGTTGGGATGGACCAAGACCGGCTCTCGGGTCATCTGTTCTTTTAAGGTCTGGAAGGCTGTCTCACATTCCCGAGACCACTGGACTTTCTGAGGTTGTGACTTCCTCATTAAGTCAGTCAAGGGGCTGCCAAAGTCACAAAATCTGGTACAAAACACCGGTAATATCCAGCTAGGCAGAGGAATTGCCGTACCTGTCTCTTTGTTTATGGTGTGGGCCTGTCCTGTAGTGCCAACTAAGGGTCGTAGCTCTCCGCCCCCGCCAGTATAACCAAGGTAGGTTACTTTCTTTTGCCCAAAATGACATTTTGTTGGACTGGCTGTGAGTCCCGCCTCCTTCAATGCATGGAGGACCTTAAAGAGATGTTGAAGGTGGTCTTCCCAGCTGGTGCTGTACACAACAATGTCGTCAATGTAGGCAGCCACGTACCATCCATGGGATTGCAATATCTGGTTCATATAGGGTGACCAGACAGCAAATGTGAAAAATCAGGACAGGGGGTGGAGGGTAATAGGAATCTATATAAGAAAAAGTCCCAAAAATTGGGACTGTCCCTATAAAATCGGGACCCCTGGTTACCCTCGATCCATAAGTTGTTGGAAGGTGGCCGCTGCTCCATGTAACCCAAATGGCATGGTCACAAATTGGTATAGGCCAAAGGGGGTTGGAAAGGCCAGCTTCAGGCATGAGGTCGGAGTCAGAGGGATCTGCCAATACCCCTTGGTGAGATCCAGAGTCAACAGGAACTTGGCACCCCCAACCTCTCAAGGAGTTCATCACCCATGGCATTGGGTATGCATCGAATCGAGATATATCGTTCATTTTTCTAAAGTCAATACAAAACCGGATGGAGCCATTTGGTTTCAGAACTAGGACTATCGGGCTTTGCCACTCACTATGGGAGTCTTCTATCACGCCCACATCTAACATGACCTCCAGTTCCTTCCAAATGGCCTCCCACATCTTCTTGGGCAGGGGCCGGTGGGGGTTGCATACCTTCTGTCCTGGTACAGTGGCAATATGACGATTCATGATGGTTGTCCGTCCTGGCTGGGCTGACAAGACCTCTGGGTAAGATTGCAGGAGTCCTTGGAGTTGCTCTCTCTGGGTCGGGTTGAGTCCTATTCCTATCACTACAGGCCCATCCTCAAAGGGTTCATCAGCCAGGGGTCCTAATTCTGGTTTGGGAGGGTAGGGAGTGATCAGTAATGTCTCCCTGCTCCTCCAGGCTTTTAGCAAATTGATGTGGTACGTACATGTCTCAAGGCACCGGCCTGGTAGCCTAATCTCATAATCAATTGGCCTGATCCGCCGCGTGACTTCAAAGGGGCCTTGCCACTTAGCCAATAGTTTGGATTCAGTTGAGGCCGCAGGGACATGCTGGACGCCATTTCCCGCAGCTCCCATTGGCCAGGAACAGCGAACCGTGGCCACTGGGAGCTGCGGAGGGGCGTGCCTGCAGATGTTCAACCTAAACAAAATCTCTCGCATCCCACCAGCGGATTACCCTGATGGGCCATGTTTCAAAGGTTGCTGATCCCTGCTGTAGGCAATGCTATACTATACTTGCAGCCTTTCAACCCTGACATGCAATTATATATCAAGGCTATATTACCTTCTTCTTAGTCTATTGTGAAACAGAACACGGCTGCTGTCCTTCCTCCCACTGTGAAAAGTCTGTTGGGATGCATCGGTTTAAAGGAAGCCAGCTGGAATGGACAATCATAAGGCATTTTTAGTAATTAAGTAGGATTAGAAAGTTTTTCATATTTTGGGAGACTGCGTCTGGCTTTATGTTAGAATGCAGACACCACATATGTAACCAGGCAGGAGAGATTTTCTGGCATTTGCAAGTACAACCTTTGGCAGCTGTTATACATTCACAGTTCAATTCCCTGCGTAAGTGTGTTAATTAAATATATCTGGGTATCATTGTTGACTGAGTCAACAAGTCATTGTTCTTTACGTTTTACAGTAGCATCCATGAATGAAGAATGCACAGCTAAATGAAGGCATCATGACCCTGGGGTCTCAACCCAGGGCTGCAGAGTCTATAGAAGCAGCCACACTCAAATTCTTCATCTACTAGCCTGCTGATGCTTGCTTACCTGGGACCCACAAAGCCCAGCCAGAATTTGAGGCTCTGCCCCTGAAGTCCTATTGGTGGAGTCCTGGAGCACCTGATTGGCCCACTGCCCTACGTAAGCCAGCAGCAGGAGTAAGAAGCTATGTGAACAACTGGTCTCTATCCTGTTCTGGATTGTGTGCCTCATGCTCCTGCTCCCCTAGCTTGATTTCCTAGTATCCTGACCTGGAGTGACTCCTGGCATCTGATTTGAGGTTCTGCTCTCCAGTTTGTCCCTTGATTCTGACCCAGTTGACTCCTGTCTTGCAACCATGGACTCTGGCTCTGACTAATAGGTCTGTCCACCCACCTCCCAGCCGTAATAATTTGTTCTGACCAAAATTACCCTGAGGGGCTGAGCCTGCCCGAAGACGAATGAACCCAGATGCATCACTGCAGCCACTAGAAGCACTGGACTCACCCAAAGAGGCCCTCTGCCTCCAAGCAGATAATGAAGTACTGCAGGCCCAAGTTGCTCAGTTTACCTCAGACAACCAGCAACTGCAGGAGCAAGTGAGGCAGCTCAGCACTGAGAATACTACACTATGAATACAGCATGCAGTGCCTTGGCCTGAACAGAGCAGTAACCAGGACCCGCAATACCCTGACCCCAACCGTTTGACAGGAACCACCGCAGGTTCTGGGGTTTCATGAACCAATGCTGCCTTCTGTTTTTGATGCATTCCCAAATGTATGCGTCTGACCAGGCCAAAGTGACCCTGGTAATCAGCCTGCTCACAGGAGATGCATTAGACTGAGCCTCCACGTTTCTAGAAGGCCATATCTGGGAGTGGGAAATATTTCTCCAATTGATGTTAACCATCTTCAATGACTTGTGCTGAGCATGAATGGCCGAGACCACCCTGAAGGGACTCCGGCAGGGGCAAGGCACAGTGGCCTCCTATGCAGTGCACTTTCGCCACCTCACAGCAGATACAGAGTGGAACAAAGCAGCACAGCTGTACCAGTTCCGATGGGGCTTATGGGAAATCAAAGACAAACTGGCCCACATAGAGACGCCAACGGGACTAGGCAATCTTGTGGACCTCACCATCTGCATAGATAATCAGCTGCAAGAACAAAGAGAGGAGAAAGGAAGTTGCCTGAAGCCATGACCCCAGCTTCTGTATTACCTGCTGAACCTATGCAAGTCAATCTGGCTCGTCAGTGACTGACACCTGAAGAAAAGAAACAATGCTATTAGTGCCACTTGTGCTTCTACTGTGGTGAACCTGGCCATGGCATCTCGACCTGCCCAGTACTAAAGCTTAAGAGCTCAGGGAAACAAGCTGACCGAGGCCCGTGGGGGGAACCAGCCTGGACCTTGAAAGAAGATAATTTCCCCATACTCTAGTCCTCACTGAGACGCACCCTCAGCCCTATCCCTGGGCTTCTCATTTACAGGTGTCTATGCAGCTGCTCATCCCAGGGGACCCCAAACAGATTCCCCACCAATGGGCCCTCGTCAATTCAGGAGCAATGGACAATTTAATTGATGCAGCTATAGTTTGAGCTGACATCAGAGGATGTAAAACAGGCATGACTTTGGCCCATTATGCCCAAGTATTTTCCATTATGCGAACAGAGTGGAGAGGAAAGTTAAGTAGAACAATAAAAGGTCACATTTAAAAATTAATATACCACATAATGTGCTAAGACAAATGCTACAGGAAGAGGAAGGAGAGAGAGCTGAAATCTTAAAATAGCGTGTTTGACCACACTTCTCTGACATGTTTGCTGTAAACTAAATCTATCTAAAGAAGTCAGCAGCAGCAAAGAGCATCTTCCAGTGGAAATGAGTTTAGCACAGCCCCTGAGGGCTTAGCCAAGAGTAACTTGTCTATTGGCTCATCTTATCGAGAACCTGGCTGTGTGCCCCAAACTTTCCATTTGAGTAATGTGTAGTAATGCATATACAGGCATATTTACTCCCATCTCCATAGGCACTATGGGCCCTGGAGGCAGTGGAACTAGTACAGATCCTCTGGACATGTGAAGGGATAAGATACCAGAACCCAATGAGTACGAATTGCCTGTTCCAAGGGATTCTAATCACCTTCTTATGTACTACTAGAGTGAGTCATCTGCAGTTTTGTGCATGAGAGCTATAATCCAAGCAATGGGAGTTTGCAAAAGGTATTTTAGCAAAATAGCAATAACATTTTTCAAGATAGGAATGCAATGCTAACATCTGCGTGTGCACGCGCGCACACACACACACACAGAAGCACTTCAATTTCTGGAAGCAAAAAAGAGTCACATTCATCAATGCACGAATAATAAAGGGCTTTCCTGTCACAGGGAAGCTAAAGCACATTGCTTTAGAGATTAAATGTTTTGTCTGAAAATCATTTAATAAATTATGTATGCAAAATCATTTGTTACCAAGGTACCAGGCCAGTTCAGACATTTGTTTATATAGTGACATGAGAGGACAGTGATTTATTATTGCAAACTGCACTCTGCCTCCCATGATTTCTTTTATAATCTGAAAAATAGCATGGCCTCAAGGATAAGGAATGCATCTAACACTGCATTAGGGCTTTTCACACAAAGCTGCAGTAAAACGTCATCATGTTTCCTTCAGCATTGGATGGACTCAATTGCTGCCCTGAAGCAAATATAAAATATTTTCCTGTATATTCCCCCCACTTGAGTTTCAAGTCATTTGGATTTAAAAAAAAAAAATCTAAAAACAAGTTGAAAGATGAGAATGAGAAAAAAAATCACTTTCAAGGTATCTCAAAGAAAATGTTTTACCACCTCCACTTAACATATTGCTTGGGGCTCTATAATTTTCATGGTGAACACAATTTAATGGCACCTCATAGTCACATTTTGCAGTTTTAGAGTACAGAGTCTTTTTGAGTTAGAAAGCAGTGAGTTTGGGGCATCAGTCCACATATCATGAGGACCATTGTTAAAATATTAGCCTCATAAGTTAAGAACATACAGAAAAGCATTCCTTGGAAAAACAAAACTTTTCAGCCTCTGTTGCCAGTACAGTATTAATCAATGTAAGCAGAAACCTAATAAGTAATTCTGTAATGCTATTGTAGTTCCATCAGATTTTCTAGCTTTAGCCAAACCAAGGAAGTAGGTACAGTTGGCTTAATTCACACCTGTAGGCACACTATGCATCCTCTTGCTCCCACAGAAGCAGCTGTGGCAGTGGATAAGATGGCAGTAATACCGCCCCTCTTCCTGTTTTGTTTGAGGAAGGCAGCTTTAAAAAGATTCTTGCCACAGCTCTGGAGTATCCTGGCACTGCCTCCTGCCCATTTAGCCCTTCATACTTTTTAGGCTACCTCAGCCAGTTCCAAGGTCCAAGCTGCAGCCAGAGTTGCAGGTGGCTTTTACACTTTATTCCAGGGGTGGGCAAACTTTTTGGTCTGAGGGCCACATTGGGTTTCCGAAATTGTATGGAGGGCCAGTTAGGGGAGGCTGTGCCTTCCCAAACAGCCAGGCGTGGCCCGGCCCCCGACCCCTATCCGACCCCCCCCCCCCGCTTCTCGCCCCCTGACGGCCCCCCTGGGACCCCTGCCCCATCCATCCCTCCCTGTCCCCTGACCGCCCCCGGTCCTCCCGCCCCTGACTGCCCCCCGCCGCCCCATCCAACCCCCTCTTTCCTTCCTGACTGCCCCCCGGGGACTCCTGCCCCCATTCAACCCCCTGTTCCCCGCCCTCTAACCACCCCAACCCCTATCCATACCCCAGCCCCCTGACCACCACCCCGAACTCCCCTGCCCTCTATCCAACCCCCCCTGCTCCCTTCCCCCTTACTGTGCTGCTTGGAGCACCGGTGGCTGGCGGCGCTACAGCCGCGCTGCCCAGAGCACCAGGACAGGCAGCCGCGTTGCCCGGCTGGAGCCAGCCACACCATCACGCAGCTCAGAGCACCGGGTCAGGCCCCGGCTCTGCAGCTGCGCTGCCCGGCAAGAGCTCGCAGCCCCGCCACCCAGAGCACTGCGCCGGTGGTGCAGTGAGCTGAGGCTGTGGGGGATGAGGAACAGCAGGGGAGGGGCCGGGGGCTAGCCTCCCAGGCCAGGAGCTCAGGGGCCGGGCAGGAAGGTCCCACGGGCCGTAGTTTGCCCACCTCTGCTTTATTCCCATTCTGGGAAGACCATCCACCACCAGATTGACTGGGTTTCACCAATGGGAATCAGGCTTATTGTGTGGTAGGTGAAACCATATTATCTTCTGGTGGTGCTCTGGAAAAGGCTGGAGGCTGTAGTGGAAAATCTAATAGACAATTAGGATCCTTCAAATGGCCTCTACTGGTTTCTATGGGAGGATCATCAGCACCGAGAACTAAATTTGCTGTTTTTTCTTTGTTATAAAACCTAGTTTCCATGTAAAATCAGAGAGAAACACTTTGAAACTGTTCAAAGATTTCACCTGTGCAGAGGGAATGGGGAGTAGAGGATTGCACTTATGCACTCTGCACTGGAATTTAAAGGATTTATATATGCAACCTTTACTTTTCCCCCCTCTTTTATCCCTTGCAATTACCATCATGCTACATAAAACCTCTGTCCAATGGAGGAATAAACAGCTTTCTTTGTAGCCATTTAATGTTTGTATATACAGGGCAGCCAGCAGAGGATGTTTTGACACCCAGTTCTTCCAGTATGAGCTACAGAGTCTGCTCCTAGACTCTGATCTTTAGCCTGACTACGTGCCGCATTGCTTTAGGCTATGAAATATTGAACCCGTTTTATTTTATCAATTTTTTTAAGGCTGCTGCCAGGGTTTTGCACTAATTGTCACCAGCTGTAGTTTAATAACTTTATATTTGGATCTGAGTGAACTTGGAAGCGGGGCAGGAGAAAAAACCCAGGGTGAGCAAAGGGAAGCTCAATTACTTTTAAACTTGCTAAGGATTTGGCTACACAGGAGGTGGGGGGAGGGGAGTGTACTTTGCTCTAACTTGGGTTACTGTGCATTGAAAACCAGCCTGTGTACACCCAGCACCAACCACAAACCTTAAAGTGTTCTAACTGCCCATTTGCTGTGCAGTCACTGTTTCAGGTAGTAAGTTTGCTGGGAATTGAGTTAGTACGTCATTAGTGTGCATGCAATGCTGCCCGGCTCTACTTTGGCAGTCATCCAGCAGCTATCCCTCACTGCCTCACAGCCAGCTTTGACCAGTTTGTCTGTTTACCTAAGGGCCCTCATCTGTTCTGGGGTCAAGTTGACCAGCTGACCCTTCCCCTGTTTATACGGTGATGAGGGGCAGGATCTGTCCCTTTACTCCTGGATTTGCACAGATGAGCATTACAGCGCTATTATTCCACAGCAATACACCAGGCCTCATGCAGCCACTTGAACCCGTGCAGAGAGCCTTCATCTCCTCTCCCACTGGGGACAAGTGACAGCCCAGCAAGCTCTTGCGGCCAGCCACCACAATAAATAACTGAGGACATCACTAAGTAGATGGCCACAAAGGGGCACAGCCAGGAAGCTGCTCATTCGGCATCAAGAGCAAATAGCTCATGAAATATAGAGGGAGGCCAAGGAGAGTAAAAACACCTCTGGCAGTGCCCCATGACCTGTCCATTTCATGAGGAGCTGGACAAAAAATTTTCCAGGCACACTACTACAGAGCCCAACACCCTTGTGTACAGTGGTCCCACTGTCACCACTGAGGAGACTGTGCCACCCCCTCCCAAAATGACTAGGATTCATTGGGGGAGGACAACAGTAACCACAATGAAGATAGCTCCCTAAACAGCCAGGATCTCTTTGGAACTTAAAACTCTGAGGGTGGCCATATAGGAAAGTGGCCCGATTCCCAGCCTGGGACACAGGTTGAAGATCCTCTCCAGGGGAGCCCAGCACATAAGTATCTTTACAGTTTACTGTCATTATGCTTTACTGCTGTGGTCAATTCTGTTTCAGCTGCCCGATGCCACTGAAGGGCCGCCCAGAGGAATCAGGGAGCTGGGGGAGCGGACACGGCGTCACCCGCTGTGGCGCTTGTACTCACCGGGCGGCGCACCGAGTCTTCGGCGACATTTCGGTGGCGGGTCCTTCACTCACTCCGGGTCTTTGATGGCACTGAAGGACCCGCCGCCAAAGTGCCGCCGAAGACCCGGAGCAAATGCAGGGCCTGCTGCCGAAGTGCCGCCAAAGACCCGGAGCACCACCGGGTGAGTAAAAATCCCAGGGGCAAATTGCCCCACTTGCCCCCCCCTCTGGGCGGCCCTGTGCCACTGCCATTTTGGGTGGATGTGAGCTAGGAGTCTTTGAGTTTCTAGCCCCACCTCCCTCATCCCACACTGTCCTCCCCTTCCTTCCTTCCCCCCACCCTCCTCACATACACAGTTTTCAAAGTGGCAGACGGGTTCAGTTCAATTTCTAACTTGTGCCGCTGCCACCAATCATCAATGGTTTAGAAGCCCATGTCATGGAGGGTACATACCCATTTACTTATTGCTTTCTCCCTGCCTGCATATCTCCTCCCCAAAGAATGCCACCCCCCGAGCTCCAGGCTGAAAACAGCTCCCACGTGGTACACCAACAATCTCCCTCTCACCTCAAGCAGCAGGTTCAACTAATGAAACCTTGTAGTTGTGCAAAATTCAAAAGTTCACTGAAATAGTGGTTACCAAAACCAAAGGTCTGGCTAGTTTTCACAGTTTACATGACATATATGTAGAAACAGGAATTGCATACCCGTATCGATAAGGCTAGTGCACCTTCTCTTGTATATAAACCCTTATTCGCATTGCATACATGGTTTCATACAGGAAAATAAGTTTAGGTTAGTTACCCCAACTCACACTAGGGATACGTAGATAGAAGGATTACATTGCTGTACAGCTCTTAAGGCACATGGCTGAGGTATATGACTTTTTGATAGAAAAAGACTGGAACCATTAAAGTTACAAAATCCAATCTATTTTTCTCTGCACTTTCTACTCGTCTGCAGCAGAGATCAAGCAGAATCTAAGGCTGAGAAATTGCTCGATTTTTAGTACGGACATGCAGCGGTACAGCAGCACAATCATTGCCCCCCGCCCTCCACTGGGCTTATGACTCTCTGCCACTCATGCAGCTCTTCTAGGGGCAAATAATCTCAGTGAATAACATCACAGCTTCTTTCTCTGTCTGCTCTTTGCCTGTTTGAATAAGCCCCTTCTCTGTCTCTTAGTCACCCGCCTCAGTGCATCATCATCAAGAGTTTAGACAGCCTATAGGGGACTACTATCCAGCTTGCACAATGCAGCTTGCATTGGCAAGACCTCCAAGGACAGAACCTCTATCAATGGCTGAGCAACTGGCCAATCTGAGGGGGAAGAAATGTTTGGAGTTGTCCTGACAGAACCAAACTAACCTCAAGCTGTGGAGACAGTTTTGCTGACTGACAAGGAGAAAGACAGCGTGGACTTGGCCTAGGAGAGTATTGCCATGACCAGAGACATTGTGGAGAAAGACAGGGACATTCAAAGGTAGTCCTAGAAGCAGCAAATAGACAGAACACTGTGCTGGAGAGTATGCTGCTGCTAGGACAACAGGCAATGCAGTACCCCATTGGGACCCAGCCAAGTTCTGCAGTCCCTGGATAATACAGGTTACTGGGAAACCTGACAGATGTTCCCTGCTGTTGTCCCACAACCAAGCTCTCACAGGCCATTCCCACCCCCAGAAGCCCAGGGCAGTGAGAACAGCATTGCATGGGACTCAAGCACTCCAAAAACAGTTTGTGTAGAAGCAGTTGCTAGATAGCCTCCTCCTCCCAGTCCTTGTCCTCTTCCTTCTCCCGCTGCTGGAGGAACCACTGCTGTTGCTTCATCAGCTGCTCAGTAACTGAAAACTGAAGATGAAGACACCCAGCACTGAGTTCTCAAATAAACCGCCAACATCCCCTGTGTATTAGAAGCTGCCAGCATGGTGATCTGAAGCATTGTTGCATCTATGCTTGCTGACAGCAGTTTGAAAACGGTGCCATCACAGTTCAGGGCAACTGCACCTGTATTTAGAGTTGCCAACTTTGGTTGGACATATTCTTGGAGGTTTCATCAAAAGACATAATCTTTAATTAAAGATTAATCTTTAATTCCTGGAAATGGCAGGACAATCCTGGATGGCTGGCTACCCTACCTGTATTCCCCCTCTATGCAGGGCTGGCTCCTGGCACCAGCTTGCCAAGCAGGTGCTTGGGGCGGCCACTCCGGAGAGGGGCGGCACGTCCAGCTATTCGGCGGCAATTCGGCGGACGGTCCCTCACTCCGGCTGGGAGCAAAGGACCTTCCGCCGAATTGCCGCCACAGATCGCGATCGCGGCTTTTTTTTTTTTTTTTTTTGCGCCGCTTGGGGCGGCCAAAATCCTGGAGCCGGTCCTGCCTCTATGGTCCAGCAACAGCACCCACCCTCAGGTTTCCGAGTCCCCAGCCATCACCTCTTGTGGTCAGAGACACGTGTCTCTCCCTCCTGACCAGGGTTTTTCCAGGCTGCAGAGCTTCCTGCCTACGCTGTGAATTCCCCAGCAACACAGACTGCCTCAGCAGGTCTGCTTTACTTTTCTCCTTAGATATGATAAACAGTGTAATTGCCACATTTAAGTTACCACACTGCTCTTTCTAAGCAAGCAAACTTATGGTAAAAGCATTACAGAGGAAACATTAAAACAATAAAAGAACCTACCTGCATGCTAATAAACTTACCAGCAATCACTCTAACTACACTAAGAGCTCTGGCCAGTGAACAATCCTTCAGACCCCAGCAAGAGGGCCTTCTGTGGTTAAAAGTTCATAACCCCTTTTGTTCAGAACATAGATTGGGCCAAGTCCTTCCCAAGAGGGATTATGACAGGAGGTCCTGACCACATGTTGGATCAGAAAGAAGGCCCTGAGTCAGTAAACTCAGGCTATTTAAGCAAAAGTCTTTTCTTTGTCTGTTGGTCCATGGAGAATCCAGTTTGAACCAGTATATGAGAGCCTTTCTCCAGGGGGTGGAATCTATCTGAAGGTGTTGCAACCTGAGTGAATTTGCCTAATCACAGCCCACTGTTCTTCTTTCCTGGAGGGTTGAGGTCCACTTACCTCATGGAATTACATACTATCCCTGGCCCACATAAGCTTAATTCTGTAAGGTTTGTCCAGGATAATGCCATCAGTTACAGGTGCTACCCCACACATGATGACAGGAACCAGGGGACTGAGGGAGCAGAATCACAGGACTTTTGGCGTTTGACCCCAAGTCCCAGAATTCCACTGGCTTCTACTACGTATCCCACAATGCACATGTAGAAGCATTCCAGCATGTACACAGCTCAGCAGCTAAGCAAAGCACTACAGGATACTCACCAATAATAATGCCTCACACTTACTGCGCACCAAGCCCCTGTCATGGGTATACAATGATGCAGATTGAAAAAGGAAATAGTTGTCCATATCACATGGGTGTCCATGACACTGAGGTTTACGTACTGTCCCCTCAGCCCCATTGTTTTCAACCTAGCCATGGAGCCGCTCATTTGAATGATCTCCAGCGGTCTAGGCGATTTTGACCTGTATGGCAACAGGATGAATATCTTGGCCTATGCAGACGATCTGGTCTTGATTGCAGACAACCCTGAGAGACTCCAAAAAATGCTCAATGTCACCAGCCAAAATTGATCACTTTGGGAAAGCAGGTCTGTCAGGGTTGGTGTGTCTATGCAAATATGGGCTGCTCCTGAAATATTTCCCCCCAGTTCATCACTAGATGTCAGGGGATAGTTCATTCAGACCCTGCTTAAAGTTCTGCTCTTGCTAGCATTACCATATTGAACTCCAGACAGAAAGGAATAGGTTCTTATTCTGCAAATAAGACAGAGTAGCATTTGATTCTGCTGGAAATAGATTACAAAATGGATTAATCAGAAATCAAGGTCTGGGTCCACCGACATAGTTGTTCAGTCAAAGCTATGTCTCCAACATTGTGAAATACAAAATAGTCTTCATCCTTCAGTCACACTTCCTGGATCCAATTCCAAAATATACTGCTTCAGCAGGTGCTGTCTAATTATCCCAAAGATACTGATGAAGTGGGCATTCACCCACGAAAGCTTATGCTCCAATACTTCTGTTAGTCTTAAAGGTGCCACAGGACCCTCTGTTGCTTTTTACAGATTCAGACTAACACGGCTACCCCAAAGATACTGATACTTATATTGTTGGGTACTGTGCGATTCACTGCATCCATTTTTAAATAAGTTCAGAAAACTGACAGCTATAGCTGCAAACATTTTTCATATTTAAAATATTAGCAAGCTCAGACTGCAGAAGTTCACAATACACCTTGTTTTGTAAATACTTTTAAAAGCAATCTGTAAATTTTAGCTTTTATAATAGGCCCTAATAGAAATTGTTCAGAACTATTCCATTTTTCTGACCAAGTAAATCAGTATCTTGGAGACTATCAAATATTTTTGTATTTGTAGTATTTAGGTATCATAGGTTTATGAAAAATGAATTTTGTTCTTCCTGTTTTAAGTTCTATCTTCTAACTCAAAAGATTATATCTTAACTGCAGATACTACTCTACAGCAAGAGGTTTCTGATTTGGTAACAAGGGGCAACTTGATTATCATTAAACAACTACAAGTGAGGATTTTCAGTAAAACTAATGTACACTTTGATGCATAAATGCACACTGGATTGTTCTAGGATACTGCCAAACAGCCCTAAACCCCATATCTCCATCAGGGGAAATAATGCTAAGAGGGAAGAAAGCTAGAATTTCAGGCCATCTTGGATACTTCCACTCATATTACCATAGGGAGACCTACTCATACAAAAACCACATCACTTTTATAATAACAAATAACTTCACAAAACATTGAGAGCAATGTGTGCAACAGCTAATCATGCTTTCATGCTACAAGTATGTTTACGTGTGTTTCTTAAAAAATGCTATCAAATTATCATTATCGGTATCAATATTCAACTAAGGCTAGTGTGCAAGGGAAGAGAAATTTTGGAAATGACAAACTAAATGGGACTGGAAATATTTTTTTACCGCTTCATACGTGGGTCTGCATTTGTCACAAATATGTCTTTTCACACTCTTAAAAGTAAAACTAGTGACCTGACATGAGCATGCTGTTAAACAAGAAAAGCTAGCTGCTTTTTTAAGATAAGGTAATTGTCAGTCTGAGGGTTTAGTGGCTATTGCACCACACTGCACCTGGAAAAGTGCTGGGTCAAGATTTTCACAGTAGTTAGACCCCAGACTCCCAACTTTACTTTGCCCAGGCATAGAATAAAAATGAAGTACTTTCAATCTCTCACCAATGCCTGTTTCAGTACCTCCCCTTCTCCCTATAAAAGCTGCTCTCCCCCTCAGGGCATCACACAATGATGGAGAATTCTGAGGAATACCAGTGCACTATGGCTTGATAGAAGGAAGAGTATGGTGAGGACAGGAGAATTCTACTATATCACTCTATAGTGATCCTCTTTAGAGGCCTGCAGACTACCAGTAATTGACCGTGAATGGGTTGACACCCTCCCCATCCTTTACCAGAGTGCACAGATTTTGAATTAGGGCGTGGCTACACTTGCAGATGTAGAGCGCTTTGAGTTAAACCAGCCTTCTTAGAGCGCAGTAGGGAAAGCGCTGCAATCTGTCCACACTGACAGCTGCAAGCGCACTGGCATGGCCACATTAGCAGCTCTTGCAACGGCCACAGAGAGCAGTGCATTGTGGTAGCTATCCCAGCATGCAAGTGGCTGCAACGTGCTTTTCAAATGAGGGGGGTGGGGTGGAGTGTGACAGGGAGTGTGTTGTGTGTATGTGGGGGGAGAGAAAGTGGGTTTTGGGGGGGCTGAGAGCATGTCAGCATACTGTCTTGTAAGTTCAGACAGCAACAGACCCCTCTCCCCTCCGCTGCTCTCTCTCACACACAGCATTCCACAGTAATGGTTGCTTTGTCTCAGAGCAGATAAGCATGCCGGCTGTCAGAAACGGAGCTTTCAAAGGGCATATCGGCATGCCTGCAGTGATTCCAAAACAATGACAAGAGTGGCCGCTTGACTGAAGGGGATTATGGGATGTTTCCGGAGGATGATCAGAGCACAGTAATGCAACACCTCGTTTACACTGACGCCCGGGCATTTCAGCCAATGCGCACCAAGTGTTAATCTTCTCGCCGAGGTGGAGTACCAGGAGCACTCTAGCCCTGGAGTCAAAGCGCTCTACGTGCCTTGCCAGTGTGGACGGGTAGTGAGCTAGGGCGCCATGGGCTGCTTTAATGTGCTCTAACTCGCAAGTGTAGCCAAGCCCTTAGTGTCCAAACTCACCTTCTTAGGCTTTATTGGTAATTCAATAAACACAAAAGCCTAAGGTTCCATCACTAGGGTTTCCTCCTAGGACCGCCTCTGTATTAGCTTCCTCTCCTTTGAAAGCCACTCCCATTCCTTCCTACCCAGAGCAGAGTTAGGCCATATCTATGCTACAAACTTATGTCAACTCAAGTTATGTTGGCATACAGCCACCGCAGTTAGTACATCACTTGTGCACATGCACGCTTGGCTCCTTGTGTTAGCAGTGCATGTACTCATTAGGAGTGCTTATATTGACACAAAGCACAGAGCACCCTGGGTAGGCACCACACTGTGCAACTCACCACTGTCCAGTGCACTGTCTTCTGGGAAATTTTGGCAATGCATGGTGGTGCTGAAATGAGTCGTACAATGGTGACTGGGAACATGGGGTCAACATCCCAGTTTGCAACTGTCTCCATCCAATAATGTTATCTGTATCCCATAATTTTTGCACCTTTTTTTCAAAATTCCACAAACCCTCCTCACTGTCTGCCATCTCTGACAGAAGCATGGAACCTGCACAGCTCTGCACTGTTGCCATGAATCTTGCAAGTATGGGATGCATGATCCTGGAGTATCTGTAGAGCCGCAAGAAGAGTCAAATGAACAGGGA
This sequence comes from Emys orbicularis, assembly GCF_028017835.1. Classification (NCBI taxonomy): domain Eukaryota; kingdom Metazoa; phylum Chordata; order Testudines; family Emydidae; genus Emys; species Emys orbicularis. The sequence goes on from NC_088683.1 coordinate 226,748,439, forward strand.
ATACAGTGATTTCTTGGAGGACAGATTACTGTGGGACATAGTGAGAACCAGTTTAAGGCTGTTGGCAGCAGTCATGGAGCAGCTGCAGACAGCTTCGCTTAGCTTCTGGGCCAGAGAAACAAGCACTGACTGATGGGATTGCATAATAATACCAGTTTGGGATGCTGGGCAGCAGCTGCAGAACTTTGAGATTCACAAGGCCACATTTCTGTATCTGTGTGCTGAACATGCCCCAGCCATCTAGCTCAGGGACACCAGGATGGGAGCTGCACTGAGAGTGGAGAAGTAAGTGGCAGTTGCACTGTGGAAACTTGAGACACCAGATTGCTACCAGTCAGTCAGAAAACAATTCAGAGTCAGGAAATCCACCATAGGGGCTGTTGTGATACAAGTGTGGAGGACCATTAATTGCCCCCTGCTACGCAGGACTGTGACTCTTGGCAATGTGAAAGACATAGTGGATGGATTTGCAACAATGAGGTTTCCAAACTGTAGTGGAGTGATAGACAGCACACATATCCCTATTTTGGTACCAGACCACCTTGCCACTGAGTACATCACCAGAAAGAGCTACTTTTCTACAGTTATGCAAGCATTGGTGGATCACCAGGGATGCTGCACTGACATCAATGTGGGCTGGTCCAGGAAAGTGCATGATCCTCATATCTTTAAGAACACAGGACTGTTCAGAAAGCTACAACCTGGGACTTTCTTTCCCAGCCAGCAGATTACCACTGGGAATGCTGAAATGCCAAGAGTGATTTAGGGGGACCCAGCCCATCCTTGGCTCATGAAGCTGTACACTGGCCAACTCAACAGCACCAAGGAACAATTCAACTACAGGCTCAGCAGGTGCAGAATGACAGTTGAATGTGCTTTTGGTCATTTGAAGGGTTGCTGATGTTGTTTACTTACAAGATTGGATCTCAGTGAGGAAAATATCCCAATGGTTTATAGCTGCCTGCTGTGTCCTGCATAATATCTGTGAAGCAAAGGGGGAAAAGTTTCCACTGGGGTGGAGGTGAAGCAGCTGTCTGCAGAATTTGAACAGCCAGATACAAGGGCTATTGGAAGAGGTCAACACGGAGCTATATGGCTCAGAGAGGCTTTAAAGACCATTTTAACAGTGAGCCAGAGCAGTGTGTGGTGTTGTAGTGGCTTTAACTGGCCCTCCTCTTTTGTGGCCTGATAGCAATCATGTGGCAATTGCTGTACAGTAGGAATATAACACTGTCAATGCACCTGTTAATTTTGTTTGTGAATGATATTATGAGTTATGTGACACTGTTTAGTAACAGGTAACTGGATGCTTTCAGAAGTGCTGAGCACTCAGCAGCATATGTTGCATACTAATGTAATAGGGTGTGGTGCCCACACTAGGGCAGCAAGAGCTGGATTAGGCCAGTTGGACCCAAATAGGGCTGCAAACAAGGGAGCTTTAGGCTGGAGGCAGCTAATTAGAAACAGCTTCACCTGTGCAGGAACAGGCGGGGCCTGTATAAAGCCAGGTAGCTGGCTGAAATAGGGGGCTGTTAGGAAAGGCTGCAGGAAGGTAGGTAGCAGCAGTCATTCCCTGGGAAGAGGGTTTTGGAAGAGCTACAACCAGAGAGAGAAGGGGAACCAGGTATAGTAGGAAGCAGCCCAGGGAAGGAGCAATTAGGGCTAAGAGGGGAAAGCCTAGAACTGCTGAGCTGAGGGTCCCTGGACTGGTACCCAGGGCCGGTGCTACCATTAAGGCAAACTAGGCGGTTGCCTAGGGCACCAAGATTTGGGGGCACCAAAAAGTGGTGCCCCCAATTTTTTTTTTAACAGCGTTCCTGGGCTGGGCTGCCGGTGGCGTGCTGACATGTGTGGCTCAGACTCCCTCTCCCAGCGCAGTGGCCGCTCCACTTCTCCCGCCTCCCAGGCTTGCGGTGCCAATCAGCTGTTTGGAGGAGAATTAGAGTGGGGGCGGTGTGCTTGGGGAGGAGGTGGAGCAGAGGTGAGCTGGGGTGGGGAGCTGCCGCACGGCTCCCCGGGCCGGGGGGTGGGAAGCTGCCGCGGGGGAGGTGCCTCAGGACCGGGGGGGAGCTGCGGCAGGGCTCCCCACCCCAGCTCACTTCTGCTATGCCCCCTCCCCAAGCACTCCATCACTGCTCCACTTTTCCCGCCTCCCAGGCTTGTGGCGCCAATCAGCTGTTTGGCACCGCAAGCCTGGGAGGGGAGGAGGCGGAGCAGAGGTGAGCTGGGGTGGGGAGCTGCCACAGGGGGGGCGCCTCAGGGCAGAGGGGGGGCAGGGAGCTGCCGCAGGGCTTTGGGGGGGGGCAAGGTGGAAGTTTTGCCTTGGGCGCGAAACTTCCTTGCACCGGCCCTGCTGGTACCCAGTGTAGAGAATGGGCCTGGGTTCCCCTACCAGCCACTGGGGAGTAGCAGGGTGTTGAAGGCACCAGCCAGCAGGTCTGGAAAGACTGTGAATTCCCTGTAAGAGGAGGACTTTAGTGAACTGGCTGGGAGGCCAAGCCACAGAGAGGAAGCTGCAGACCTGGGAGTGAGCGGCATACCAGAGCAAGACTAGACAGGAGAAAATCCTGGAGTGAGAGCACAAACTGGCAGAGCTAATCCCCAGGATGGCCAGCAGGAGGCACCACTCATGGTGAGTGGAGCCTATGACTACTAATAAAGATGAATTCTGTTCCAAATAATATAATTTTATTCTGTAACAAAATCACTGTAAAAAAATGGGCAATTTTAAAACAAATACTTTAAACAACATAAAACTTAAGTTAAGAGAACAGAATATTTGAAGGGGAAAGAACATTCATGTCCATTTCAGCTACACATACACCAGCTGTGGCTTTCATAGGTCAGTGTATGTGAAGCTGTGATTGCCTTTAATGTCCCTGGGGTGGAGTGGTCGGGGTAGTACAGCGACCCCAGATGCCACATGGAATATTGAGGAGGGGTGTAGGGCGGTCCCAATATTGAGTTCTCAATGGGGTGCAGAGGGAGGCAAGCCTGAGATTGTTGAACCTGCAGGTCCACCTGAGTCTGCAGCATCTGTGTTTGCTGCATGAGAAGCCCCATTACGTCCTGATGCATCCCTCTCCTTTTCCTGCTGGGACTCCTGGGACTCTCTCCTCTTCGCACTTTTCTTCTCCAGGCTGCTGCAGTGTTCATCCTCCAGGCCCTGTGCTCACAGTCCAATCCAGCACTGGCTTGCAGGATGTCCTGGAACATGTCATCCCAAGTCCTCTTCTTTCCTCCTTATCTGGCTCAGGCGTTCAGCAGGTGGGGTGGGGAGGGGACCCTGAAGGCTGCAGTGGCAACAGCTGAAGATAACACACACAGAGGTACTAGTGTCAGCATATTCACTGCAGAATGAGAAACTGAAGATGCTGAACTTACTCCCCTTGCTCCCCACAAGTTTTAAACACGACCTTCTCACTTCTGCTTGGGATTGCTTGTGCGCGGCACCAGTCACAGCAACAGCCATGGTGAGTACTGAGTATGGCCCCCTGGGGGGAGGGGAAATGAGAAAGGAATTGCTCAGCTGTATGATTCTAGTAGTATAGGGCAAGTATAGGAATACTGGCACCGTTTTCCACAGGCGGTGGTGATTTTAGCTGATGTCTCACTCCTGAAGGTCACAAAGGCAAAGAGAGCACAGCTGCTGTTGGTGTCCTGAAGCCACACAGGCCTGTATGCTGCTAGTCTGCGTATTGCAATGATGCCTGCTGAAGTTATGGCTGAGTGGTGTGGGAAAGTGTCCTACTGTGGAGAAGAAATAAGGCAGCCCTCCCTAGAAACCATGGGCAGAGAACTGCAGAGTGCCTCCATGAAAGTTTCATCAAGATCTCTCAGGAGGATTCAAGGGACATCCCTGTGTGTCCATAAACAAACTGCTCCTCATAGGCTGCCCTGCCTAGCTCAAGGGGGGAATGAAAAGAGAGAGCAACTCTACCTCTCTTGGTTGTGCCACTGCCTCTTCTAGCACAAGTAAATTAATGAAAAGTCAAAAGATGTGTCTTGATACTTTGGGGGGCTGTCCCTGTAATTGAAAATTTATCCATACGATTACCCGAGGTTCCTTCCCCTGCACTGGGCTTGCCCTTGCTCTACTGGTGGGATTGGCTAGACTGTGGAGGAGTCAAAAATAGGTCCTGGCTCGCTGCGCAGATGGATCACCCAGTTGCATGTCCCCCAGATTCCTCCTCCTCCGTTGCCTCATCCACCATCTCCTTTTCCTTGCTGTTCACTGCCGGGGGCTGTGACCTGGGCTCCTCAGAGGTATCCACAGTGGCGTGGTGTGGCGTGGCAGGGTCTCTGCCAAGTATGGCATGCAGCTTTTTGTAAAATCAGCAGGTCTGCAGCTTGGAACTGGATCCATTGTTGGCCTCCCTGTCATTCTGGTATGCCTGCCGCAGCTCGCTGGCTTTCACACAGCACTGCTGCTGGTCCCTCTCCTACCCCTTCTCCTGCGAGCAATCTGCTCACAGATGCTGACATTTCAACAGCTGGATCAGAGCTGTGCCTGCACAGCCTCTTTTCCTCACAGGCCCAGGAGATCCAATCTCTCCTGTCTACTCCAGGCAGAAAACTGTCTGGATTGTGTACCTGGCAACTGGGCAGTTGCACTCAACAATGGAGAGCTGCTAGGTGTGCTCACCAAGCTGAGCAATCAGGAAAAGGAATTTCAAAAATTCACAGGGCTTTAAAAGGGACAGCAGGAGGGCTTCAGGGCTCCAGGACCCCTGGGCAGTGGAGTTCACAGAAGTGACCACAGCGATCAGTGTGTGGCATTGCGCAACAGCTGCTGGAGGACAGTTAGGATCAACATAAGTAATGTAATGTTTACACACTCACTATATCCACCTAAGTACATTGACTGTGGCTCTACGCCCTCAGGGAGCTGTTATTACTATGTCAGGGAGTTGCTAGCTGTCAGTAGTCCTTGCAAAGGGGCTTTGTTGGTACATCCTTTAGATTTAGAACACATACATAACCAGGAATTGATGTGGTACCTGTATTTAGGCACTGACTGTGTAACAGGGAGAAAGTCAACTCATGAAGTGGGAGAAAGGAAGTGAATCTGTGGCCAGACTCCAACAGCAAGGTACTGCTGGAAGAATTCCCCCCTCCCACCTCCTTTCTCTCTGCATCATGCTCTCTCTCTCTCTCTCTCTCTTATTTACACACACACACACACACACACATATGGAGGATCAAATTGATAAGAAAGGAGGTCTGGGGGCTTGCATGATGACAAATTATTCTCCAAAACTGCAATATCATAGACAGAATAGCCACAGGTAACTAGTTTCATACTGCAAAGAACCTCCCAGCTGTGTAAAAGGGGTAAATATAATTTACTTATTAACCTATAATTAAGTTGTAGCCAATCTCCAGTTTTCAATAACTAAACATCGTGTACAGAGAGACAAGGTGGGTGAAGTAATATCTTTATTGGACCAACTTTTTTTCAGAAGCAGAGCTCTATGTAAGCTTGAAAGCTTGTCTCTCTCAGCAACAGAAGTTGGTCCAATAAAGCTATTACCTCACCCACCTTGTGTCTCTAATATTCTGGGACCAACACAGCTATAACTGCATGGCATAAACACAGGGTATTCATCTGGTCTCATCCTCTGCAAAAAATCAAAACCCAGTTTTTAGAATAAATAATATAAAAAAACCCTCTAAAGTCCTTGGGATTTCATAGAGATTATACACTCTGCTTCCAAATTTGTGCCATTCCCTTTTTGATCACTTCACAGAAACTGACTGAGTCACTGATGTGGCAATCTGAAGGGAAACTGAACCCTCTACGCCATTGGGTCTGACACATCTGTGTGAATAGGATATATGGGCTTTGAGGGCTCTCAAAAAGGAGGAGTGTTAGGTTAGTGTTCCAGCAAAATTGGGAGCCTGCCGTCTGTCTTAACTGCTTGTAGTACGTGCAGAGAATCAAAGGATTTTACAAGCCCTGATCAATAAAAATGTTGAGTAAGAGACAGATAATCTAGAATTTATAACAGGAAAGATATGAAGACAATTAATACCCTTTGTTAGATTAAAAACTGTGGCCCTGACAGCAGTACTCTGACAATACCCAGAAATTCTGTGATTCAGGCATCGATTGTTGGGTTTGATGTCTACAGGCACCAGCCCCCATTCTGAGTCGTCTGTTGGAAAACTCCTGAAAATATTTTAAGCTGGCTCCAAAAATCTAAGCTGCAAAACCATTTCCATTTTCCTCCTAAGGATATTTTTTATTTCTAACAATTGTATTGTGAGAGATAAGACAGACCTCTCAGATAATGATTACATGCAATATATGTTATTTACTATACAAATACTAACTCATAAGATCAAGATGACTATACACAGTTTATAACATGAAATCAGTCATTCTTGAAATTGCACGTCAGTCATTTGTCTGGATTCTTTGCGAGTCTTTACTAGTGAAAATGAAAAAAAACCATAGATCCTTGCAGAACAATTGTTAATTACTGCACCAAGTATCTGGTAAGATGAGTACTGTCAATTTGAAAGAAAATCCCTGTTCTTGAGAAGTTATATTGTATCTTGAATACAGAATACAAAACAAATTTAACAAACTTTTTTGGAGATTATTGTGCAATAATAAAAATAAATTGCTTTAGATCATTGGTTCTCAACCTATTTACCATTATAGGCTGCATATGCAGTTCTCTATATGTTATGTGGGCCGCATCCACACAATATATATGCTACCTATATGTCCCTGAGGATGTCACATGGGCTGCAACTGTGTGCTGATTGGATCGCAAGAGGGCCGTGGGTTGAGAACCACTGCTTTAGAGTATAACTTGTAGATACTAGACAATGTTTTCACCCCTCAGCTCATAGAGAGCCAAGAAGCATACCTGAAGAACTCTATGTAGCTCGAAAGCTTGCCTCTCTCACCACCAGAAGTTGGCCCAATAAAAGATATTACCTCACCTACCTTGTCTCTCTAATATCCTGAGACTGACACAGCTACAATACTGTATAAAAAGAAAAGGTTTTCTGTGTAACTTTGGATGTGTGGTATGCCCTATACTCACCCAATATGTTTGAGTCTGATCAACTCAGTGTAGCTTTGCTGTATGCCAAATAAAGGAACCTGATTGACAAAATCTGGAGTTGAACTGAGTGTTTTGGATCCCAAAGAACTGGATTAAGTGTTCTTCCAGAACTGGACAATGTATTCTCGATAAACTGGTGGAAAAGATCTTGGAAGGAATCCCAACACACAGTTATCCATTATGGCAACTGATGGCACAAAGAGTAATTATGCAGGCACAAATTCATGTACCTTGCATGCATGCTTTTAAAAGTCTGGGTTTATACATCCAAGCCCATGTCAGGGCAGGGACACTCCATTTTGGTCACTGTCAGTATTGCTCTGTCAGCAGGGCCGGCTCCTGGCACCAGCCAAGCAAGCTGGTGCTTGGGGCGGCAGATTGAATGAGGCGGCATTCCGCCCAATCCTAGGGTGGCACGGCTGCTTTTTTTTTTGTTCCGCTCCGGCCGCCCTGTAGGGGGCGGTGGCGCGGAGGACGGGAGCGCCCTGCAGCAAGCCCAGCAGGGCAGTCCTCGTCCTTCCCTCCCCGCCGACCGGAGTGGAGCCCTGGCGGCAGGCGGCGCGGCGCAGCAGAAGGGGCCGCGTGGCAGCGCCCCGCTGTAGCCCTGGCCGCCCCCCTTCTCTCTCTCTCCCGCCCGCTCCCTCCCCCACCCCCCGCTAGCCGGTCCCCTTGCACCCGCGCTCCGGCCGTTCTGGCCGCCCCGTTTTTTTTTTTTCTTGTTTTTTTTTGCTTGGGGTGGCCAAAAAGCCAGAGCCGGCCCTGTCTGTCAGGTAAGTCTGAGTACATTTAATGGGAAAAATATGTTTGGATTTCACTGAGTGCAGTACAATGCTCACTCTAGAGTTAATATAGAATCTCAGCTTATCAAGAATGTTGGGTCTCTCACCTTTCAGAGAATAATGGAATTAAGTCATTCGAACAAATATTTCTAGATTCTCTAGTATCAGACATTTCATTTGAAATATAATAGTTCTAATGCTTCTTACCAGCTCCAGTCTTCATAGTGTGTATGCAGCTAAAAAACTTGAAACAATATTACCAAGAGAACCGTGAACTATCCCATTCATCTTAGGCTACATCTTCACTACAGGGGGGGGGGGGGTCGATTTAAGATACGCAAATTCAGCTACGCAAATAGCGTAGCTGAATTCGACGTATCGCAGCCGACTTACCCCGCTGTAAGGACGGTGGCAAAATCGACCTCCGCGGCTTCCCGTCGACAGCTCTTACTCCCACCTTCGCTGGTGGAGTAAGAGCGTCGATTTGGGAATCGATTGTCGCGTCCCGACGGGACGCGATAAATCGATCCCCGAGAGGTCGATTTCTACCCGCCGATTCAGGCGGGTAGTGTAGACCTAGCCTTAGAGTTAATGGGAAAGATGGGCCCACATCAAAGTGTGGATCTAGGTCTAACTTCTACCAATGTTCTGGAACATCCATATTGCCATCCCTCTGCCAAGTGGTAGCAGTTGTTGGTGACTTGCAAGTTGATTTCCTGTTGGAGGAGAAATCAGTGGTGCAAATGTTGGGTATACTCATAGTTCTGCATGCTTATTTTATGCCATACACACAGCCCTTGAGAAAAGGTTATCAGAAGAGGATGCAGGCAGTCTCCTCTTCCAGGGATCTCAGCCCAAACACCAGTGCCCAATTCCCAGAAAGCAACTCTACCTCAAGAACTGACTAGAGTTAGAGAGATTAAGGCAGAGAACAAAATCCGTAGCTGCTTGCCCCACAAAACTGTGACAGAGCATGACATTGCTTCCAAAACTCAGAACTCTCAGATTGAGAAAAACACTGCACAAGTTCTAACAGTGGCCTCTGATGACCACTCCCTACCATAATAATATACAAGGTTTGGTTTGAGCCTATTTTTTATTCATTTGTGAGGTGTAAGCATCAGGGACAGTGATCCTCCACATGTATTAAAACACAGCTGGAATTCAGTTGACCCTTGGGAAGGTGGAATTCCTGCTTGGTGCCTGAAGAGGAGGCTGGAAAGAGAGTTGATCCTCCACCCTTCTTATCTATACTCCTGCACTCTAGATCTGACATGAGGAGGAGCATGTGTACTCTAGTCATGTCCTTCTTTCCCCCAACTCATGGGTGGATAAAATCAACAATAAAAATCTATTTTTTTTAATTTAAATTCAACACAGATTTATTTAGAATTTAATTTCAAACTGATAACTACGTTAAGGCCTAAGCTTAGTCTATTAAAATGATTTAGATTGAACACAAATATTAAGCAGTACATGTTTGCTGCAAATTTTAAAAAAGTCAGTCCACTGAACTGTTGGAATTCACTGGCTAAGTACCTGGAATCAGAGTCTGTTAAATCGTAACCCAGCTCGACAACAGTAACTTCTTCTGCAGGTACAGAGAATATTTTATGAAATTTTAGTTTATTCAACTAGTTCAGTTCACTGACTAGTTCATTCAGAATTAAGAAACTAACTGGAAGTTGAAAAATCAGGAAAGCTTGTTTTCTTTTTCCAATCTATAAAATAAAAACTAGGTGTGAGAGGATGAGATCTACTACTTCTAAAATCTTGAAGGACCTAGTGACTGGAAACAATCAGTTCAATATAGATAACATTTCCTTTAATAAATCATTTAGTTTTAAAATATGAAACAAAACATTTTTGATAAAGCTACCTTAAATCTGCTGGATATGTAAAAAGTTTATTTACTAAAAAAATAAAATGCTGTTTATGCATTTTTCATGAATTTGATTTTCTATCCAAAGAGCTTTGACACAACTCACACATAAAAAGTTAATCTATTAAGAACATAATTCAGCATTTTCTAACATGTAAAAGTTGAGTATGAATAAATGTATATTAAGCTACATAATTGCTTTTATGTGTATAGATATAGTGTATCCTACTGGTTAGCAAAAAAGCACCAAATTTAGTGTAAAGGCTATATTTAGTTACACCTTAACATGTTTTAATGATTATTAACCAACGAGAATCAACCTGACTTTAGAAAAATAGCTAAAAGCTACCAATGCAGAAGAAGAGTAAAGTCAATTACTGAAATAAAGGTTTCCTGCTTGTTAATTTAAATTAACATTGGCAATTTAAAATCAAAGCATCATGCCCAATACTGAGGTAGAAGATGAGGCAGATTTATTTTATGCAGTTTCCAGGGCTGGTTCTGAGCAGGAACAATGGATTTAAATAGTTACAATTAAAGGTACAGATCAAAAATTCAGGTCCAGGGATGAAGGAGAAAAGGACAAAACTGTACATCATTTAGACACAAATATAAGTAGCATTTTACTCCCCCGCCCCCCTTTCAGGCCCACGTATCTTCTCTTAAACCTAACTGGGAGGCAGCTGATGAGTGACAAGTACACTGGGACCTGCTCCCTCTTAAAAGGGCTAAGGTCTTTCTGAAAACTACTTCATAGGGTGCAATGAGGTTACAATAATTGATGTTTGAAAAGTACTCTGATAGAAGATACTTTATAGATGCAAAGTATGTATTATTGCTTCTGCTTACTATTATACTTCCCCTGGAGTTTTAGTTTTTCTTCTATTCACTGTCTTTTCAAGGTGCACGATTCTTTCTTACCTTTCAAACCTAAAACAGTAAGCGCCAAACTCTCTTACAGAGTGTGTGTGTGTGTATAACATTACATACTACCAATAAAATAATAACATTAATTTTAAATTAGAACCACACATGGCTTTGGTTTTGCAAGGCCCTGTCAGTAAGACTTGTTTTGTGAAATTAAACTAAACCAAGCCTAGAGATTCAGACCCCAAAATTTGGATAAGCAGGTCAACTTTTGGCCTATCCTTGGTTTTGTAAAATCTTGCTTCCAAAAAAAACCACAAAAACCAAAACAATGGCTGTTTGGGATCTGGGATCCAGTTTACCAGAACCCACAGTACCCACAGATAATCATTTCCAGGTTTGTCCCATCTCTACTTTAAAATTCTCACTTTTCAGTTAAATGCAGCTGAAACCAAAGAAACCTCTAGGCTTCAAAATGATGGAATAGACTAAATTCTCAGGAATATATACTTGAGATTTATTAAATGTTACCACTTCCCCTGCATATTTGTTTTCAACACTGTCATATTTACAGTCTGTTTGGCTGTAATATTATTAGAAACACCAGCAAAGTGTTACTTATCAAAGTGAAACAAAATAACAGTACAAATTGTAAGCCGGAAATTTCTAACTCCTGCTGAATGATAATTGTCAAATAAGAAAAGCTTTTAGAAATCTACAAAAAGGGTTCTCTGGCTGATCATATATTATGCCAAATATGATACAAGGAATTACAAGGAATTAAAATGTGAAATCAGTAACACAGTCAATGACAGACTGCGCACTTATAACTAGCTTTAAAGATATGCATGTTAGAGAGACTGCAGTACTTTATCCTAAGGATTTGAAGAACAAAATTAAAAATTACTTTTCCATAATTTATGTGAATCTAGATTTCCCACCACACCTATGGAGCTAAATCATAAGTTCCATATTTGGCTAGAGAAATGTTCTAGACATTTTTCAAGAGCTTTATTCCCTTGCATTATTGAATAGATGTAGGTAACTGTGACAGGTTGTACAAATTCTCCTGGGCCCCAAAAGGAAACCTCAATAGACATGGTTCTTTCTGTGTTAAGGCTATGTCCCGCGGCGGCTCCAGGCACCAGCATTCCAAGCGCGTGCCTGGGGGCGGCAAGCCGCGGGGGGCACCCTGCCGGTCCCTGCGAGGGCGGCAGTCAGGCTGCCTTCGGCGGCTTGCCTGTGGGAGGTCCGCCGGTCCCGCGGCTTTGGCGGCAATTCGGCAGCGGGTACGCTGAAGCTGTGGGACCGGCGGACCTCCCGCAGGCATGCCGCCGAATCCGCGGGACCAGGGACCTCCCGCAGGCGCGCCGTCGAAGGCAGTCTGCCTGCCGTGCTTGGGGCGGCAAAAAAGGCTAGAGCCGCCCCTGGCTATGTCTACATAACAGACCTTACAGCAGCACAGCTGTACCACTGCAGTTGCTCCACTGTAAGGTCTCCCATGTAGCCACTCCATGCTGGCAAGAGAGAGCTCTCCCGCTGGCATAATTAACCCACCCCCAACAACCAGTGGTAGTTATGTCAGCAGGAGAGCATCCCCTGCTGACATAGCACTGTCTGTCGTGTAACCAGGGCCGGCTCCAGGCACCAGCTTACCAAGCAGGTGCTTGGGGCGGCCACTTCGGAGAGGGGCGGCACGTCCAGCTGTTCGGCAGCAATTCGGCGGACGATCCCTCACTCCTGCTAGGAGCGAAGGACCTCCCGCTGAATTGCCGCCGCAGATCGCGATCGCGGCTTTTTTTGTTTGTTTGTTTGTTTTTGTTTGGCTGCTTGGGGCGGCCAAAACCCTGGAGCCGGCCCTCCGTGTAACTTGTCAGTCAGAGGGGTGTTTTTTTTCAGACCCCTGACCGACAAAAGTGCGAGTACAGACATAGCCTAGTTTCACTATGAAGAGAAAGTGTCACCAATCTGACTATAGAGGTAAAGGCCTTCAGAGAACTGAGATGACCACTTGCTGTAAAGGAAGTTTAAACCCAATGTGCAGATCTCTCCTTAGTCTAAGAAAGCTAAAAGAGAACAGCTATATCCTACTGAGGCCTGAGTCAATTTCTACAGCTGCTCTAGTACTTATAAAGACAGGGGAAAGATTGTGGGACACTTATAAAGACAGGGCAAGTTTTCTCTCAAAATGGGGGTGGGTTTCAGAACAGAGACACACTTAAGTTCTCACCAGGAATATGGGTACCAGGAATACCAAATTAGGCAGCTCAGAAATTAAGCCACAGATGTGTTTGTTCTGTTTAATTTTGATTAGTTGCTTAGTCAATGCACAGCCTTCTTGAGGAAAAGAAAACTCATGGGAGACCTAATAACAGTCTTCAAACATTTAAGGGCTGTTACAAGGAGGACGGTAATCAGTTGTTCTCCATGTCCACTGAAGGTAGCACAAGAAGTAATTGGCTTAATCTGCAGCAAGGAAGATTTAGTTTAGGTATTAAGGGAAAAAAAACATTCTTACTATAAGGATAGTTATGTACTGAAATAAGTTAATAGGGGAAGTTATAGAATCTCCACATTGGAGGTTTTTAAGAACAGGTTGGACAAACACCTGTCCGGGATCGTCTAGATTTACTTGGTCCTGCCTCAGCACTGGGGGATGGACTAGATGACTTCTCAAGGTCTCTTCCAGCCCTTCATTTCTGATTCTACACCTTCCCTTTTCCTATGACTGTGGCCTATAGACTTGAACATTTTAACTGTATAATATGTGCCTCAAGGGGTGTGGACATGGAGCAGAAGTTATTATTTCAAGGAGTATTAACTTCTGCATAAATATCTGCCTGGATATTCTCTAGCTCCCCAAGGAAGTACGCTTCAGTGATCAGCTACTGCCCAAATTTTCCCCAAAGACCCCAAAGGAGCCCCGCCCCCACAGTGGGTATTTAAAGCCTTCCACAGGCTCCTGAGGGGAGCGGCATACCTCCGAAGTGCTACCCCCCTTCTTCAATTTTCGCCATATCTCTCTTTGTTTTGGCTCCCCTCTGCCTGAATAAAAGTAGTGTATGTGTATGTAGGGGAAGTGTGTGTGTTGGGGGAGAGTGAGTGTGTCAGCATGCTGTCTCTAAGTTCAGACAGCCCCCGGAAGCAATCAGTCCTAAAGCAGGGGGAGGTACACCCCAACATCAGCCCCCACCTCCTTCCCTGGCTCTGCACAGCACAGCAGTCACATCCACATCCACCCCTGCCTGCCTCTGTGTTCTAGTGCGGAAGAGAGAAGCATTACACATTAATGATTTGCTTCTTGCTGCCAGAGTAGAGTAGCATGCTCAGCTGTCAAAACTTCCCAGAGCTTTGAAAGGGGAGGGGTGCATGCCTGCAGGGCAGCTGAGTTCAAAACCGTGAGCATGTTACACCGTCATGGCAGGCATTGTGGGATACTGGGGGAGGCCACTTATGGCAATATAACAAACAGCAGTCTCTACACTGACAATTTGTCGCTTTAAGTTTTCCGCAAAAAGCTTTATGCCTCTCATCGAGGAGGTTTTATTTTCTCGCTGAAACTGAAGAGTTTTGTCACCAAAAGTGGCATTGCAGCATGTACACCTTCACTGCTTCATTGCCAAAAGCTGCCTTTTGGCGACAAAACTCTGCATTGTAGACAAGACCTCAGTATTGCCATCTTATTTCTCCCTTCCTACATTCTTCTTCTTGTTCCTTGTTGGTCCATGGCCCAAACCTTGCAAAACTTCACTATTAGGACTGTCAGACTATCTCTAATCTCCTAGCTGAGGCATTCAGGAAGCTATCATGACAGAATCACGTATTAAGGGTAAAGAATCTTTCTGATGTAAGCATGCTATAGAATTGTCAAGAGATTATCAGAAACAATGACCATGAAAACATAGAAATTACCATGCTGGATCAGACCTGGGGTCCATCTAGTCTGGTATCCCGTCTCTGACAGTGGCCAGCACGAGATGCTTTAGAGGGAAATGTTAGCAGATATGGGATAATCTGTCTCCTGTAAAGGTCTCATTCTGATCTCAAATAATAAGAGATTGATTTCACTTCTGAAGCATGACGCTTAATATCCTTCCAAAATGTTACCATTTAATTCTAGATTTATTTAATTTATATTTTGTTTGTTTGTTTGTTTTTTCCAAAAAATAAGGTGTGAACAAAAAAAACCCAAAAAAACAAAAAAGTAAAGGGATGGGAAGTGAAGGAAAGAAAGGGAGCAGGGAGGGGAAAGGAGAGCAACATTTTGGTTGCATCTGAAAAAGTGTTTTTTTACCCATGAAAGCTTATACCCAAATAAATCTGTTAGTCTTTAAGGTGCCACCGGACTCCTCATTGTTTTTGTGGATACAGACTAACACGGCTACCCCTCTGATATCTTGGTTTCCATCCAGTAAGAATTAATCAAAGATTTCTAAAAAGTCAACCAAATCCTTTCAAATTTGTCCGAGGTCCCTCTTCTCCAAAACATTACCTGTTCTTTACCTGCAGGTCAGCCACGTTGCTGTGCCAAGTGATAACTGGATATTTTTGGTATCCATAGCTATGTCCAGTTCCTTTTTGAATCATGATATAAACAAAACAAAGGCTGGGAGGAGTTATGTGTTCCAGTGACAAGTTAAGAGCACATTTCCTGTGTCTGAAGAACTGCGGAGGGTTTTTGAAGTGTAACATTATGGTGCACAATAGTTAAAGTTGCATTCCAGTGTTCAGTTTTAACTTGAGCTTTATTTTGTAAAAATCTCCTTGAAATGGCAAAAGCCAAAACATATAACATTAATGTTAAATGCTACTTGAATTTTGTGCTCTAATACAAACCCTTAACAGTCACCTCAACAGTTTAAGTCAAAATAAGTTCCCGAATGTGTGACATCAGATTTGCTGCTCTGTTGATATAAAAGCACCTGAGGTCACTGTTAAGGTTTTGTGTTAGAGTGCAAATTTGATGAAGCTGGGGTCTATAAAGTTTTGGGGTATCTGTTGGAAATGGAAGTGAAAGCCTTATGGTGTTCTGGAGAATGCTATCAACAGTGCTATAGACAACATGAAGTGGAAAGAAATGCACAAGTCCCCTTCATTTCTTATTTTCCCACTTTTAAGATTTGGGGTGGATGGGGTTTGTCCTGATGCAACTTTTATACTCACTAAACATCATTTTTGTTTGCTAATAAATGCTAGGTACTACTTAGTATTTCTAGCCTTTCAGAACCGGTGGTTCCATCTAGCCAGGTTCTTGCATTGAAACCCATGCCTTGTTTCTGAGCACAGCCAGAAGGAACATGGTTCTGGTATCTACTGTGGCATATTATCTTCTAAATAGATTGACCCATTCATTCCAGCCTATAAAATTTCAAAGCCACACTTACACCAGTCAGTGAGACTCTAAATAGCCTTGCCCAGCAGCAAAGGCATAGGATTAATTGAGCAATCTAAGTCAAGAATGGGGAGGGTGACAGAGGAGCCAAGTTCTTTAAAGAACTTCAGTGTTTTCCACTTCCTACCAGCATCACCTCAGTCTTGTCTAATGAGGTGAATGAGAGTTGCAGGTGCTCAGCATTTGTCCAGATTTGCCACTAAGTGAATGATGTAATATATTATAATAATGAAATTATTGTATGTGTACAATGATGAAGAAAAATTACATGATGCTGTGTATTTATCTGAAATTGTAGAAAAATTATATATTTGAAAGCTGGTATGTGATCACAGAGGTAGGCTGGTCATGATTAAGACCCTGGATTAGCACTAAGGAGATCTACATTCTATTCCCATATGCCACAGATTTCCTCTGTGACTAAGTCATTTGATCTCCATGTGCCTCCATTCCTTATCTATAAAATGGAGACAATAATCCATCCTTTCTCTGACCCTTTTCATCCATCTTGTAAGCGCCTTGTGGTAGGCACTATCACTTACTATGTATTATTACAACACCTAGCACTTTGGGGCCCAATCTCAGTTGGGGATTTTGGAACTAATGTAATACAAATAAAAATACTAATATTTAAGCAGTACAGTAAGGCATACCCACAAGGACAAGCAAGATTGCATGGGCAATTTAACTGTTTCCTGATTTAAGTGCTTAACTATGTAGCTGCAGTGTTCTAGTAATCTAGGGGTTTTTTTTTGTTTCTTTGTTTGTTTGTTTTTAATACAAAAGATAGGGACGGAGATGGAGTTTCCAGGATTTACCTCCACTGCTGGCAAAAAAAAAAAAAAAAAACAAACCCATAACTGGAAATAGTATATTCCACAATTTGGAACTATTTGCTTAGCTGCCTCCAAACACTGCCATCCTCGACCAAGTCTTCTCAGCTAACTCTGCAGACCCGTCTCCTCTTCCCTCAAGTTTTCCTAAAGCTCTCTAACTCACCCTGCCCCAGGGTGACTCTACTGGGGCTTCTATGAAGAATGCAAAGGCATTTCTTTCTAATTATATTAGAGATCAGATAGAGTCGAGCTAGGGTTGGGAGCTATGTCAGGTGTGCTATGCATATTTTGTTCTTGCAGAGCTGCTCTGCCTCTGTAAAATTCCCTAGTATTGGAAAGTAGCTCTGTTCCAGCACAAGGGACTCCACAGGAGATTACCTCAATGCATGGGAGGATCTTATTTTCCTTAAAATCTTGGATTCCCAAGGCTAGATTGCAGCTATTCCATAGACTATGAAATTCACTCTACAGCTGAATTATTTTGGTACACATATGCAGTGTATTACTGTTTAGGGAAACATCTAGACCAGGGGTTGGCAACGTTTGGCACGCGGCTCGCCAGGGTAAGCACCCTAGCGGGCCGGGCCAGTTTATTTACCTGCTGACGCGGCAGGTTCAGACGATTGCGGCCCCCACTTGCTGCGGTTCGCCGTCCCAGTCCAATGGGGGCAGCGGGAAGCGGCGCGGGCGAGGGATGTGCTGGCCGCGGCTTCCCGCCGCCCCCATTGGCCCGGGACGGCGAACCGCGGCCAGTGGGGGCCACGATCGGCCGAACCTGCTGCGTCAGCAGGTAAATAAACTGGCCCGGCCCGCCAGGGTGCTTACCCTGGCGAGCCGCGTGCCAAACGTTGCCGACCCCTGGTCTAGAGTAAGAGCTTAGCATAATATATGCTGCACAGGCTCAGCAAATTATTTTAAATAGGGCTGTCAAACAATTAAAAAAATTAATCGTGATTAATCGTGAGATTAAAAAAGATAGTGATTAATTGCAGTTTTAATCGCACTGTTAAACAATAATAGAATACCATTTATTTAGTGTGTGTGTGTGTGTGTTGGGGGAGCACACAGGAGCCTTAACGCTTTTTCAGCCAGCAGTACCTGCTGTGGGCAGCACTCACTCCTGAGGCAGCAGCAGACAGGCTCCTGCTGTTCCTCAACCCCAGCTCTGCAATGGGTACACGGGCAGGGGAAAAGGAACACCCCGACATCAGTCCCCCGTGCCCCCGCTTTGTGTAGCTGACAGGAGGCAGGATCCAAGTCCAGAGCAGCTTGGCTAGGGGAGGCTCCATGGAGCAGGAAAGGAGGAGACGGGAGCAACAGAGGAGCATGGCGGTGGCAGGAGGGGCACCCCTGTTCCGGAGGCATGCAGTAGCGCACCCCTGAGAACAGCACCATGGTGTGTGATTAACGCTCATTAAAAAATATAACGTGTTAATTTGTTTTGAGTTAATTGTGTGCGTTAACTGCAATTAATTGATAGCCCTAATTATTATTTTTGGTTACAATATTTGCACTGTAAAAGAGAAAAATCGAAGCATGAAGGGGCATACAAATGTTTTGCATATCTGGCACGTAAATACCTTGCAACACTGGCTACAAGAGTGCCATGTGAACACCTGTTCTCATTTTCAGTTGACACTGTAAATAAGCATTAGCTCCCGTAAATGTAAACAAAGCTTGTTTATCTTAGCGATTGGCTGAACAAGATGTAGAACTGAGTGGACTTGTAGGCTCTAAAGTTTTACATTATTTTATTTTTGAATGCAGTTATGCAAAAAAAAAATCTACATTTGTAAGTTGCACTTTCACAATAAAGAGATTGCACTACAGTACTTCTATGAGGTGAATTGAAAATTACTATTTCTTTTGTTTATCTTTTTTACAGTGCAAATATTGGTAAGAAACCTGTTTTTAAAAAAGTCATAGGAAAAACTGAAGTGGCAAAATATACTATTTTCCACTCTCCTTGGTTTCAAATTCTGTACAACTTTTGCTCAAACTGTATAAAAAAAATTCACCTTCAGGCAGAGACCCAACATGTGCATATACCACTCTCTACTAGCTATTCTTGTCTGCATATTTAAAGGACTATAAAAAATACACTAGGAATCTCAGAACGGTAGCTTTGCCAATGGTGATGATTGCTGCATTTTTCTAACTTTACAGTTTGATGGTAATCTTTAGCTACTGCTGGAAATGCAGTAAAGACTTGCTGTCTTTCTTTCAACCTGGATTAAACCATCACTTTTCATTTTAAATAAAAAGTCTCTTTAAATATTATGTTGTCTCACTCCTTTTGAGAAGAGGATATTAGATACCTTTTTTGCAAACAGCATCAGTTCATAAAATCAAAACAGCTTTGTAATTTTTATTCTATCATGGCCCATGTATCCATCTGGAGAAATTATGAGGATTATGATACTTGCATCATATTTAATTTTGGCGAGTCCTTGATTACGTCCTTTGGCATGAATGCAGTCTCTGCTGAGAATTGGGGCTACGCATTGTGAAAGACACTAAAATTAACTGATTCTGAGTTAGAAACAATAGCTATAATGCAGTCTCACATTTTTAGAGGAATGCAATTAGCACCAGTATTGATACATTGCCTTGAGGATGAAGTTGCATCCAGATCCCTTTTGCTGTCTCTCATTTCTTCTGTATTGTCAACAGGTAGAAAGCTCTTGATCTACACGCTGCCCAGCAAAACTTCCAAACTGGTGGCCTCACAAATGGTCAGACACAGAGATGTGGAACACTGGAACTATGATCACAGTCATTGTGCATTGTGGGAGCTCAGCATTTCTGGACAAATCACATCACTCATTTAATGGCCTGACTTGAGGTATCCATATATGAAAACTTTGCCTAGTGTCTTTTATTACAGATACTATTTGGTTAGCAATGCAGGCACTACGTCTCCTATGAACACTTCTCACTTAATCATACATACACCTCTACCCCGATATAACGCGACCCGATATAACACAAATTCCGATATAATGCACTAAAGCAGTGCTCCAGGGGGGCGGGGCTGCGCACTCTGGCGGATCAAAGCAAGTTCAATATAACGCGGTTTCACCTATAACGCAGTAAGATTTTTTGGCTCCCGAGGACAGCGTTATATCGGGGTAGAGGTGTACTTGCAGGAAAATTATAATATTGTTGTAAAGTATTTTGACAGTATGCATGTTTGTCCAATACACAGTATTAAAAGTGGATATTATTATTTAGCTATTCCATCTGCTCCTCCATCCTTTATATATGGAGAGTCTAATCAGTGTGAATAATTTACCTTTATAAAGATATGATATACTTACTCCAGTTGACAATCTAATTGTCTGAACATTGCTAAATACAGTATTTTATAATATAATTGTAGACAACTTATTAAATCAAAATCTGGTTTTGATGTATTTGAAACATAGCCATCTGTATAGGTGACTGAAAAGATATTTCTTGCATATTGTTTAGTTTATCTGTGTCATTCCGGTTTCTTTTGGATACACTCCCTTTTTAGGTGAAATCTTCTTCAGTATGCTTACTGACTTTGGTATCTGCCAGCAGTAGGAGTGAAGAGTGGTTTATTTATTCCTTTTTATTTTTTTTTCCTTTGGGCCAAATCATGAAGTTATTAGTCAGTATTTGTTCAGTTCTCACTCAGGCGAAATTCCCATGGGCTTCAATAGGAGTTTTGCCTATGTAAAGCCCTCAGATTGGGCCCTTTGTTGGCATGCAGTACAAAATTGTCTATGAAAGTTACACCAAAGAGCATTGTGAAGTTACCAGGAAACTTCATAGTGAATCATTGAAATGATTGAGCTCTCTCCTAGCTTTATTCATCAGACCTGGCCTTTCAGCCTTTGGACTGTGGATGTTATGCTTGTCTTTTCTATCCATCAGATTTAGCAAGCTCTAAAGTGAAGTTTGTATTAATCCACACACAAAAGCAAGTATTTAATTCCCAATATTTACAAACTGGAAAAGAGTTGTTATAGCCATGTTGGTCCCAAGATATGAGAGAAACAAGATAGGTGAGGTAATATCTTTTATTGCACCAATTTCCGTTGGTGAAAGAGACAAGCTTTCAAGCTACACAGAGTTCTTCTACACAGGGCCAGACCTGAAAAAGAGTTCTGTATATCTCAAAAGTTCGTCTCTTTCACCAACAGAAGTTGGTCCAATAAAAGATATTACCTCACCCACCTTGTCAACCTGGAAAAGAAACATTTAAGTTTCATACATTATTTTTTTTCCTTTTGTTAGGCTCAATTTGTCCTCAATTACTGGAAATACAAATAAATGGTAAGTCTATACCAAACACTGTTATCTCTACAAAATAGTGTATTTCTTGAAGAAAGATCATTTATACAGAGCATTTTACAGACAGGATTCCTGTGGAAAAATAGGAAATTTCTGTAATTTTATGAAAATTGTGTGACTCAGTTTACACACTTACTCTTGTATTGCTACCTACTTTCCAGAGTCACATGCTGGGAATGGGGGAATAAGTGTTAAATGGACTGGCTGTAGGTCATATAGACATGTTGTTCATTCATACCAGCCCAGACAAGAATCATCAACATGTGGCTACAGCTACCTTGGAGATACAATGGATACTAATGATCAGGGAGCATTTTGGATGGACAATTACCTGTGTGACCCCAAGTTCTCTCCTATCTGAACCAAAGGATTGGGGGTGGGGGTGCAGTACATATGAAAACAGCATGGGTGGGGCTTGAAACAAAGTACACAGATGTTAAGGGACTTGTGCAAGAAATTTGCTCTCCCCATGAAAGAGCAAATCCCAATCTGGGACTATTGGGCAGGGCCAGGGAGACTGATTATGGTTGTACAGTCTCTATACCAGGCCATTGCAAAGAGAGACCCTCCTAACCACTCAAGGGGAAGCTGAGAGATTAGATGAGTCACGTGTTTCTTTACCATTTTAACTCACTGTCCCGGACAGGGCCGGCTCCAGGCACCAGCTTACCAAGCAGGTGTTTGGGGCGGCCACTTCGGAGAGGGGCGGCACGTCCAGCTGTTCGGCGGCAATTCGGTGGTCGGTCCCTCACTCCTGCTCGGAGCGAAGGACCTCCCGCCGAATTGCCGCCGCAGATCGCGATCGCGGCTTTTTTGTTTTGTTTGTTTGTTTGTTTGGCTGCTTGGGGCGGCCAAAACCCTGGAGCTGGCCCTGGTCCCGGACTGCTGTATTCCTGCATTTAACCTTCATCAATGCAACTTCAACCCTGATGAATCTTGGAAAGCCAAACTGAGTTCACAGGAAGTCACAAATAAACACCTTGTGAAAGACCCAATACGGAAGATCCCTGGCTTCGATCTCCCACGAAGCTCATGGGCAACCTTGAGCCACATGTGCACAAACCATGGCAGATGCGGATACTTGCTGCACAAATGGAAAATTGAAGACTCTCCAGTGTGCAGCTGTGGTCACCCAGTACAGACCATGAAACATATAACAACTCAATGGCCGATTCACAAATACGAAGGAGGCATCACAGCAATACACTCTGCTACTCCAGATGCAATTATCTGGCTTTATCATCTGAATGTAAAATTATAATTGTTGCTCTACATTTACATCAGCCATATGAAGAAGAAGAAGAAGAAGAGCTTAAGAATTGCAGGGGGCTGTGCACTGACCCTCCACATTTGGATGAACATCACCCTATGTGAACAGGAAATTAAAATTTTGGATTCAGTCCTGTTTCCATTGATATTTACTGGAGTTTTGCCAGTGGCTTCAATGGAAATAATATTGGGCCCATTGTTTAAAATAATTCATGCAGAATCTTCCCATATACCGTTTTTTAAAATGAAATGTTCCCGTTAATAGTAGCAGTTTGTTTATCGTAAGTTAGTCTACAATCAAAACTGATCTCACAAGGAGGAAGGGGCAATAAAAGAGCTAGTTAATATTGTTGTTACATCTATTTCCAGAATTTTTTGTTGTTTTTTCCTACATAAATATATAATCCTATAATTAGAAAAAGTGCCAAAGTCTGTCTAGAAAGGTTGAGAAAGAAAATAGTAATTCATTGTGGTCAATGAGAAGCTAGAAACATGTCAATAAGAATTTTTTCTGCGTTGTCCTGCATACAAACAAAAAAAGGTGAAAAAACAGCAAGGGATGGCTCCCAATATAAATACTGGGGGGGAAGAGCTTGTATTAAAAAAACCAAACAAGCTAAAAGCAGAAAATAAGATTAGATCTGTTACTTAATAACTTCTAAGGGTTGTGGAAAAATAAACTGAAACTAAAGCATTTGCTGATACTTAAACATCCTCAGGAAGACAACACAGCTGAAACAATTTCTACCATCTTTTATTTAACTTATTTATTTATTGTGTATATTTTTTCTTAGCTATAAATATTTAGAATTATTCACCTCCTTTATGTTTTCATCCCCTTTACGTTTGGACCTTATGTGCAAAGCCACTTTGCTCATGAGAACTGGTGGCAAATACATGGCCAGATCCTTACTGGATGTATATTGGCATAAAACAGTGGACCCATGCTGATTTACCACCAGCTGAGGATCCAGCCCCAAGTATTTAAATAAGGAATGATAATGAAAAAGATTAGGCGTAATGAGGCATGTTTAAGAACTGCTTTTTATTAATCCAGTGTAAACTGGGATATTTATTTTTAAGAATAGTATAAAATCTGTAATGTAAATACCAAAAAAGTTATGTTTCCAGGGGAAATCCTGCCCCACCTTCATGGGCACATAGCACCCAAAAGGTGGTAGAACCAATGTAGTTCTATGGCATAGGGTAGGGCAGGATGAAAAGGGCCTACATACTGAGGGTGACTCAGCACACCCTCACCAGTACAGCTGTGCTCTGCAAGGCACCATCCACTGCAGCATGGAGGGGCATAAGAGGACAGGCCAGGGAAAAGAAGAGGTGGAACCAGGACATGGACAGTGGATCCACAGTAATATGATCTACCTAACACGCTGGCTGGCATGGCATGCCAACTATAGCCCCTGCACAGGTGCTTATTATTTGTCTAGTGTAGGAGGGGGAAATGCTGTTACCACAGAGCAATCCTGCAAGAAGCCCATACGTTCAGTCTTTGTATAAGGGAGAGGATATGTCTCCAAGTATAGAGTTAATTCAAAGATCACTCGCTTGTTTTTTCCATAGTGAATATTGGCACCAATTAATAGTATGGATCAGTTAGATATTTAAAGCAACCCCAATATTCTAGTTAAATATATAAAATAAACATATTACTTTATTTCAAACCTAACAAGTGAGTCTGCAGTGAGATTCTGTTTCCTCTGCTGAAGAGAGAAAACGAATTAAGCAGACAGTACCCCTCTAATGGTGATGACATCACTGAAAATGGAATTATTTTCAGTCTCCGCCCTGGTGAGATCCTATTAGTATACGACCAGCATGAAAGAGAGAACTCAACTGTTTCTGATCTTTATCCATTGATGCATTACTATGTCATACTACTGCATTATATCTTTATATTTCATTGTAATATTATGCATAAATGTAACTCTTTAAAAGCTGGCTAGCTGAAGAAAGCACCTTCTGATTTTAAAAGGCAACAAAACACTGAGATGTAAAAATTGGACCAATTTCAGCTTTGGCATAAAGCAAATCCACTAAAGTCAATGGAGTTGCACCTGCTTGCAACAGGAAAGAATATTACCTGCTGGCCAAAATTTACAAAAGTAGCCTCTGATTAGGGGCCTTTCAGCCTTTGAGTGCCCCATTTTAGAGATCCAGGGTGCAGTACTGAATCTCATGTTATGTCTTTATGTCTTTAAAGAACCTCCCACACTCTTGGGAGTGGTGGGGGGGGGGAAGGAAATGGAACTTAACAAAACACATAATGCTAAAATACATGTCTTGAAGAGTTTACTGTCTGACTCCAGAAAAATACAATACCTGGGCAACCGTTAATGTGCAGAGACATTCTTAATGCAGATACAAGAAGTGTACATGAAATCCCTAGAGGGACTTGAAGGAGGAGCAGGTGTGCTTGGAAAGTGGAAGGCTATGTCAAGCATTGGGGTGGCATGAAAGAAGACATGAAACTAGGAGAGGTAGAAGGAGACCAAGGGAATAGTTCAGGAACAAGACGCACAAGGATATGGAGAACAAGAAAAGGTGAAGGATGAAATGGGAACAATAAAGTAGGCATCGGCGCAGTTCTGCTGAGCCATGAAGATGAACTTGAATAAAAAGCAGAAAGGAATGAAGAAGACATAGTCAGCAGAGAGAGGGGGGAGAGCTTAGCAGCTTCATTTTGGAAATGCTAAAGGTGTGATGAGAGAGAAGATACTGCTGTAGTCACAGCAAAGAACGAGTACAGCACGGACTACAGTTTAGCACAGGTAATTGCTGGAATTCTAGAGATGAAACCTAGGATGTTATATGATTTAAGAGACTAGGGTGGTTTCTTCAGCAGGAATAGAGAAGGGGGGAAAGAAGAGAGTTTAGGTAGAAGGAGAAAGAGCTAAGTTTTGGACATGTGTTTGAAATGTGAGACAAATACGAGGCGATAATGGAAGACAGATGGAAATAAAGGAGATGGGACACTGTCATAGTTCAGGGCAACTGCACCTATATTCCCCCTCTGTGGTCCAGCAAGGGCATGCCCTGTAGGCTGCCAGCTCGCCAGTCATCACTTCTCTTGGGACGAAACATCTCTCTCTCTCTCTCCTGACTAGGTATTTCCAGGCTGCACAGCCCCCCGCCTACACTATGAATTCCCCAGCAAAGTCAGGCTGCCTAAACAAGCCCCTTTACTTTTCTTCTCAGATATGGCAAACAGTGTAATTGCCTCAGTTGAGTTAGCAAACAGGACTTTCTACACAAGCACATTTAGTCTTAAAGTGAAAGTATTAAAGAGAAAAATATTAAAGCAATAGAAGAACCTATACACATCCTAATAAACTTAGAGATCACCCCAGCTCCAACAAGAGCTCTGGCCAGTGAGCAGTCCTTCAAATGCCACCAAGGGGTTTTTCAGTGGTCACTAATTCATAATAGCTGTTAGCTCAGAACAAGCACATAAACTAGATCAAGTCCTTCCAACCCTTCCTAGGAAGGATTGTGGCCCTCTTGGACAGAAGGTCCTGTCCATGTGTTGGATCAGAAAGAAGGCGCTGAGTCAGGTTTAACTCAGGCTATTTAACCAAAAGTCCTTTTTTTATCTTTTGGTTCCTGGACAATCCAGCTTGAATCTGTATATGTGAGCCTCTCTCCAAGGGGTGGTAGCTCTATGGAGTGAGTGAATTTGCCGAATCACCCCCTTCTTAGTTCCTGAAGGGCTGAGGTCCCCCTGCCCCATGGAATTAGATGCAATCCCTGGCCCACAATGTTACATAAACTTAATGTAATATGTTTCAACTTAATTCAATAAGGTTTGTCCAGGATATTGCAGGAAATTTCCCTATCTGACATAGGCATCATCTGCAAAGATGAGATAGGTGAACCTTTGGGGTCAAATGAGATCATGCAAGGAGAGCATGTCGAGGGAGAACATGGAAGAGAAGAGTGCTAAGGAGAGAACCCTGGGAGACTCTGACAAAGGACAGAGAAACCCTGGAAAAAATGTTGGAGTGATCAATGAAGTAAAAGGAGAATCAGGCCTGTACAAAGCCATCAAAATGCCCACAGAGGAACAAATGTGGAGAAAGTAGTGATCATGTGTGTCAAAGACAGCAAATACATCACGCTTAATGAGGCTGCTAGCCTTGGCTTGAAAGAGATCACTAATGACTGGTTTCTCTCCTGCTCATGTCCAATGAGGAATAGCCCATTGCAGAAGTCAACCCTTTATTTAAACACCTGGAAGTACAAGATACCCTCTTGGTCTTTGGGATTTTTAAAATGGGGAGAAGTATCCTAAATTGGCCCGCCTTTACAATATAGACATAAATTAGTGTTAAGAGAGGGGCCATGGAGCACCTCTTTGTCCTGAAAAGCTATAAAAAAATTGAGCTGTAGTAATTAAAGAACCATTGCAAAAGATCTATTCAGCACCTGCAGGAGAGGGCCATGCTCGTGCAACATCTACACTCATTTGCCTGAGAGATGGCAGGTCCCTATCTAAATTCCTTCTCTTCACCTGGCTGCAGGAACACTTGAACTCCTGCATTCTGGGTAAGTAAGCGAATCACTGGACTAAAGGAGGGTGCACTTTGGAGGGCCGTGGAAATCCTGCCCCAAGAGCAGGAGTTTGCCCAGGACTAAGGGTATGTCTACAATACGAGAGTAGTTCGATTTTACTTAAATCGAATATGTGGAATCGATATTACAAAATCGAACGTGTGTGTCCACACTAAGGACAGTAATTCGACTTTGTGAGTCCACACTAACGGGGAAAGCGTCGACATTGGAAGCGGTGCACTGTGGGCAGCTATCCCACAGTTCCCGCAGTCCCCGCTGCCCATTGGAATTCTGGGTCGAGCCGCCAATGCCTTCTGGGTAAAAAAATGTGTCGAGGGTGCTTTTGGGTAACTGTCGTCATCCGTCCGTCACTACCGCCCTCCCTCCCTGAAAGCGCCAGCGGGAAATCAGTTCGCGCACTTTTCTGGTCAGTGACAGCGCGGACGCCACAGCACTGCGAGCATGGAGCCCGCTGCGACCATCGCTGCAGTTATGGCCGTTGTCAACACCTCGCAGCTTATCATCCACCTTTCCCAGAGGCAGATGCAGAGAAATCAGGCGAGGAGGCTACGGCAGTGCGGTGAGGGCCTGAAGTCTGAGAGTGGCACAGACCTGTCAGAAAGCACTGGACCCCGCGCCGAGGACATCACGGTGGCAATGGGTCATGTTGATGTTGTGGAATGGCGATTCTGGGCCCGGGAAACAAGCACGGACTGGTGGGACCGCATAGTGCTGCAGGTCTGGGATGAATCACAGTGGCTGCGAAACTTTCGCATGCGGAAGGGGACTTTCATGGAACTTTGTGAGTTGCTGTCCCCTGCCCTGAAGCGCAATGACACCCGGATGCGAGCAGCCCTGACTGTCCAGAAGCGAGTAGCCATAGCCCTCTGGAAGCTTGCAACGCCAGACAGCTACCGGTCAGTCGCGAACCACTTTGGCGTGGGCAAATCTACCGTGGGGGTTGTTGTCATGCAAGTAGCCAATGCAATCGTTGAGGTACTGCTCTCAAAGGTAGTGACCCTGGGAAACGCGCAGGTCATCATAGATGGCTTCGCCGCGATGGGATTCCCAAACTGCGGTGGGGCTATAGATGGAACTCACATCCCTATCCTGGGACCGGACCACCAGGCCAGCCAGTACATTAACCGAAAGGGCTACTTTTCAATGGTGCTGCAAGCACTGGTGGACCATAGGGGACATTTTACAAACATCAACGTCGGATGGCCGGGCAAGGTTCATGACGCTCGTGTTTTCAGGAACTCAGGTCTGTTTAGACGGCTGCAGGAAGGTATTTACTTCCCGGACCACAAAGTAACTCTTGGGGATGTGGAGATGCCTATAGTCATCCTCGGGGACCCAGCCTACCCGCTAATACCCTGGCTCATGAAGCCCTATACCGGCGCCCTGGACACTGAAAAAGAACTCTTCAACTACCGGCTGAGCAAGTGCAGAATGGTGGTGGAGTGTGCTTTTGGCCGTCTCAAGGGGAGATGGAGAAGCTTACTGACTTGCTGTGATCTCAGCGAAACCAATATCCCCATTGTTATTGCAGCTTGCTGTGTGCTCCACAATCTCTGTGAGAGCAAGGGGGAGACCTTTATGGCGGGGTGGGAGGTTGAGGCAAATAGCCTGGCTGCTGATTACGCCCAGCCAGACAGCCGGGCGATTAGAAGAGCCCAGCGGGACACGCTGTGCATCCGGGAGGCTTTGAAAGCTAGGTTCCTGAGTGAGCAGGGTAACCTGTGACTTTTAAGTTTGTGTACAGAGAAGCTGAACCTGCCCCCGTTTCTTTACCCACTAAATGTTCAGTATCCTCTCCAGTTACATACCCCATTCCCCCCCTTCCAACACACGTTTAAAAATAAAATCACTTGAATTTTGTTAATGAACACCGTTTTCTTTATTACTGTTTTCGCGGGAAAGTGTTGAACCTGGGACGCAGACTGTGGTGGGGAGCGGGTGTAGTGTAGTGATGCAAATGACGCTTCTAAACTCCAGGAATGACAGGCTCCGCAGTGGTGGACTGGTTGTTTCAACGGAGCCTGCCACCCCTCCTGTTCGGGACTCTGTGTGTGTGGGGGCTATGTGACTTTGTGGCAGGGGGAGGACGGTTACAGATCCCCTGCTGCGTGGCTCTGTGATCCAGGATAAGGACCGCTGCATAAGATCTCTAACTGCCCTCCCCCGCCACAAAGTCACAGAGCAACCCCCACCCCCCCACCACAGAACATGAAAACCACCTCCCAGACTGACCAGGGTAACTAGTGACTGCACTGTGTGTGTGCCCTGCTGCTGAACCTGCCCCCGCCTCTGTACCCTGGTAAAGGTGACTGTCCTGTCCAATTACCAACCCCCTTCCCCCCCTTCAGACAGACTCTCCTCTAAAAGAACATGATGGAAACAGTAATTAACAGAAACGTATTTTTTATTAGCAACTACACATGAAACTGGGGGGTGAAACTTGGACGGGGGCTTGGGTGAGGCAGGAAGGAAAGGACTTGTCAAATTTTGGGGAATGAGAGCCTTCTAGTACTAGAGCAGTCTGCAGGGGTGGAGTGAGAGTTTTCACGGACTCTGCCGCCCCTCCTTCTTTGGACTTTGGGTGAGGGGGGTATGGGACTTGGTGGTGGGGGAGGGCTCTGTCCTCCTGCCTCCAGTCCTGCAGAACATCCACAAGGCGCCGGAGCGTGTCCGTTTGCTCCCTCATTAGTCCAAGCAGCGTTTGAGTCGCCTGCTGGTCTTCCTGCCGCCACCTCTCCTCCCGTTCCATGTGTGATCGGTGCATTTGGGACAAGTTATCCCTCCACTGGGTCTGCTGGGCTGCCTGGGCTCGGGAGCAGCCCATAAGTTCTGTGAACATGTCCTCCCGTGTCCTCTTCTTCCTACGCCTAATCTGTGCTAGCCTCTGGGAGTGTGATGCCAGGCTAGGTCGGGAGACAGTCGCAGCTGTGGGAATGGGAAAAAGGGAGTGAATTCCTCAGAAAGATAAATTTAGTTGTGAACAAAGAACATAGTCTTTCTCTGTGAACAAGACCATGCACAGCACCTATCACATGCGCACTCAGGACAAGGTCGAATTTTCGGCCTTCGCATTCAGTGCCTGGGGTCTTGCAGTGCAGATCAGAGAAGCGGGGCAGGACACCGGAATTTGTGTTGCAGGCCGACATGGTAAGCCGTAGACTTGTGGCTGCTTAAAACTTTAATAGTAGCACTGGCCTCCTTTCACATTGAAAGCAATGCCAGTCCCTGCTGCCAGCAATCCGGCAAGCATGAACTCTGCCCCTGTCCCACCCCCTCGCAGCTGTCCCAGGGAAAGATCCCTGTATGCTGCCCCTCTCCCGCCTCCACCGCGTGGCTGTAAACCGCCGGTTACAGTTCTGTAAAGGAACAGGCAAGCAGTCCCAATACTAGCATTCCCCTACCTAATTCAAAGCAGGTCACCATGAGCGACATCACTCTGATGAGGATTTCAGAGACGGAAAAAGAAAGGATGCTTCGGGAAAGCCTGCAAAGACCAGGGCCGTATGCCGCCATGCTCTGCAGGGCAATGATCCCAGAGTACTTGCTTGTCTCCTGGCGCGGAAATGTTTGCTACTACGGAGGACCCAATAAGGCTGCTCTCCCCAGGAACCTGATGCAAAGGCTTTCCAATTACCTCCAGGAGAGCTTCGTGGAGATGTCCATGGAGGATTTCTGCTCTATCCCCGGACATATAGACCGGATTTTACTGTAGCTGCACTGGCAGGGACTAAACAGTAGAGCGGCTTGGGCAGAACAATCATGCTAAACCGGACATTGTTAGATTTTTTTCAGTAGTTGCACTTCCAGGGACTGAACCGTTAAGCGCCTAGGGCAAAGTAATCATGCAAAACCCATTGTTAATATTGTTAATATTCCTGTTCTGTTAAAAATAAATGTTTAGATGTTTTAAACACTTACTGAGTGATCCTTCCCCTGATTCTGTGTCCGGGTTAATGCCTGGGGACGGTTGGTAGGGGATCTCTGTAAGGGTGATGAAGAGATCCTGGCTGTCGGGGAAATCAGCGTTGTAAGCGCTGTCGACTGCCTCGTCCTCCTCATCTCCTTCCTCATCTTCCCCATCCGCTAACATGTCCGAGGAAGCGGCCGTCGACAATATCCCATCCTCAGAGTCCACGGTCAGTGGTGGGGTAGTGGTGGCGGCCGCACCTAGGATGGAATGCAGTGCCTCGTAGAAACGGGATGTCTGGGGCTGGGATCCGGAGTGTCCGTTTGCCTCTTTGGTCTTCTGGTAGCCTTGTCTCAGCTCCTTGATTTTCACGCGGCACTGCGTTGCATCCCGGCTGTATCCTCTCTCTGCCATGGCTTTAGAGATCTTCTCATAGATCTTTGCATTCCGTCTTTTGGAGCGCAGCTCGGAAAGCACGGACTCATCGCCCCACACAGCGATCAGATCCAAGACTTCCCGATCAGTCCATGCTGGGGCCCTCTTTCTATTCTGAGATTGCACGGCCATCTCTGCTGGAGAGCTCTGCATCGTTGCCAGTGCTGCTGAGCTCGCCACGCTGTCCAAACAGGAAATGAGATTCAAACTGCCCAGACAGGAAAAGGAATTCAAATTTTCCCGGGGCTTTTCCTGTGTGGCTGGTCAGAGCATCCGAGCTCGGACTGCTGTCCAGAGCGTCAACAGAGTGGTGCACTGTGGGATAGCTCCCGGAGCTATTACCGTCGATTTCCATCCACACCTAGCCTAATTCGACATGGCCATGTCGAATTTAGTGCTACTCCCCTCGTTGGGGAGGAGTACAGAAGTCGAATTTAAGAGACCTCTATGTCGAACTAAATAGCTTCGTGGTGTGGACGGGTGCAGAGTTAATTCGATGTAACGGCGCTAAATTCGACATAAACTCCTAGTGTAGACCAGGCCTAAGACTGTCAGGAGAACTGGAGAGAGGCTGCCCTTAGAGAGGCCCAGGGGATGAAGCAAGATTGGTAGAGATTATCTGTTTGAAGGGTGCTGAGGAAACCGAGAGAGAACTGGAGCCTGAACCCCTACATTGAGTAAAGATAGATTTGAGCCTGGAAGGGATGGAAGAGTTGTTGATTTTGTGAAGACTTAATAAATGAAACCATGGGGGTAGGGAAAGAATGTTTAAAACATCTGGGCGTGTATGAATGGACTGGAGAACCAAGAAGAGGAGCTCAGGGGAATGATTTTAGTGCCATGGTATGGAGTGGCACACTCTGGGACTGCACTTGCAACAGTAATTAATTAAACTGGCCAGTTCATTACCATACTAATTTGCTTGTATATTATATCCCCAACCTGTTGTCTGTCTTTGTCTTTTATACCACAAGCTGTCTAGTGCAAAGAATGTTTGAACGGTACCTAACATAATGGGGTCCCAATTCTGAATGGGACTTTTGAGTGCTATTATAATTCTTTTTAATAACAGGAAAGGAAACAATATGAAATTTTACAATACTGTGGTGCAGAATGTTAATACACTTCTCAATGTTTCTTCTTTCACCAAATTTGTGTGATAACTTGTGCTCAATGTCTTTCAGCAGGCTTCCGCATAACAAAATTGCCAGAAGGCTTCTTAAACTCTTTAGGGGAAAGAGAAAATATGATCAAGCTCCATCCCAAGGAAGCGAATTTCAACTATGCACATGTAGAAAAAGAATAAAATGGGGGTATCTGTTGGAAACAGGTATGCTCTAATGGACCTACATTTTATTGAGCTCCATATTTCCGTTCAGGATAAAGAAACCACGGGCAGGATGTTTCTTGCTAGTTGTTTAACAGCAGATGAAATTTCAAATCAATAAATACCATATGGCTAGATCCATCATTGCATTACTCCAATTCTGGGTTTGTGTAATTCCATTTAAATGAATGGATTTACACTAATATAAAACAAAGTAATTCTCTGTTGAATCTGGCACCATATTTTTTATTATGGTATGATGCTTTAGGAGTATTCTTATGACTATTATTGCATTCTTCATACATTAATAGGGTGAGAACTGCACAGAAAAGCCTACCATAAGAAATTATAGCAAAAGAAATGTTTGTACAGCCTATTCTAGCTAGGTCTGTCCACATACCAGTGCAATTCTGTCACCCAGGTGTTTATAACTGTAGACAAACTCTTCAGCAAATGTCTATAGAGACTTTAATCTTATTTTGTAAATTACAGTTGTTTCACTTTTAGTGTAGTTATATAAATTATAACCCTACTTTTCAAAGCTGATACAAAACTTCCAGGAGCAAATCATCAGCAGGTATAAATTGTCATAGCTCTATTGATTTCAATGGAGCTATGATTGTTTACACCTGCTGAGGATCTGCCCCTCAACTCCAGTTTCTATTTATGTCCTTCATTTCCATAGTATCCAACAGCTTTCCAAACATTAATTTATTGATCCTTGCATCATCGCAATGAGGTCGGGAACTATTATTCCCATTTCATACATGCAAAACTGAGGCACAGAGAGCCTCATTCTCATTAACACTAAGGTCTCTTTTCTCTGCTCTAGCAGCATAAATTTATGACCATTCTAAGGCCCCTCTATTTTACTCTCACTTTAAGGACTCTGTACACTGTTAGAGCAGTGTAAAGGGGCTTTAGTGTAAATAAAAATCAAGCCAAGAGAGAATAAGTGACTTGTCCAAGATCAGAGAAAAATTATTCAGTCAGGAATTGAACCCCGGTGTCCTGATTTCCACGGAAGGGTACAGTCTCTGCCCCCAAACAATAAATCTAATAGCTTCTATTGTCTGCTTTCACTTCAGCTCTCTTGGCATTTTCTCACAGAACCAAATTTATGTCTGGCTTTCGTCCATACGATGTTGAAAAATAATTTCTGTACACTTAAATTCTATCAAGAGTTTCTTGACTGAGATAATGAAAATCATCAAGAGGTATCTAATTTGAATTCACCAGAGCATTGCGGTTGCAATAGTTGAGTAACTGAAAAATCCATTTAGCATTGTTATAATTTATTTTACTTTCACGTTTTACACTTATTAAGCAATAAGACTTGATGGAATGTGAATTATGGTGCAATAATTCACACTAAGTGCAGTATTGTATGCCTTCTATGCAACTAGTGTGAGTTCCCATTGTGACGGTGCCCCCCATAAGGCTTTCTGGAATATGCTTATGAT
This sequence comes from Emys orbicularis, assembly GCF_028017835.1. NCBI lineage: Eukaryota > Metazoa > Chordata > Testudines > Emydidae > Emys > Emys orbicularis. The sequence continues at coordinate 226,782,591 of NC_088683.1, forward strand.
TGTATATGTGACATAACTGGAATATGTTTTAGGCTACATATGCCATGTAACATACCTATGTAAAGGTTATGATCTACTGAATGTATTCGTCCTATTTGTATGTATGTATCATTTTTGTATTAGAAGTTATGAATATTGGCTGTGTACTGACTTGATTTTAACTAGCCTAGCAGAGCATTTGGTCAGCTTCTTGAGAAAAGTGCAAATTAAGTGCCCAATCAAAAACCACTTAAGCCAACAATGAACTTGAAGATGCCAATCCACATCTGAGCCTTACCAGGAATGTGGCTTGGCTGGTAAAAACTGAGTCATGCATGGACATGTGACTTGCCCATGTGACTCCAAAACTCCATCTTGGAACTGGACTTTGCATAGGAGAGAGGAGGGGGTCTCCACCCACAAGAGAAAGTCTATTTATGCCTGTGGGAGACCCCTCCATTTGGTCTTTAGCAGGCTAAAGAGAGAGCTTCTCCACCCCCAAGGATACTTGAAAGGAACTGGAACAAAGGACAGTAACTACAGGGGGGGTGTGTGATTGCTGGACCCAGACTAGAAGGAGACTAGTCTGCAAAAGGAAGCTTACTGGAACTGGTGAGGTTTTATTTATATTCAGTTTCTTAGACATAGACTTGCGTGTTCTATTTTATTTTACTTGGTAATTCACTTTGTTCTGTCTGTTACTACTTGGAACCACTTAAATCCTACTTTCTGTATTTAATAAAATCACTTTTTACTTATTAATTAACCCAGAGTATGTATTAATACTTGGGGGGGGGCAAACAGCTGTGCATATCTCTCTATCAGTGTTATAGAGGGCGAACAATTTATGAGTTTACCCTGTATAAGCTTTATACGGGGTAAAACTGATTTATTTATGGTTTGGACCCCATTGGGAGTTGGGCATCTGAGTGTTAAAGGCAGGAACACTTCTGTAAATTGCTTTCAGGTAAGCCTACGCTGCTAGGGGACGTGGTTCAGACTCTGGGGCTGGATTTACAGCAGGCTAGCAGGTCTGGCTCAAACCAGGAAGGGCACTGAAGTCCTAAGCTGACAGGGCAGGAAAGCAGGGGCAGAAGTAGTCTTGGCGCATCAGTTGGCAGCACCAAGGGGGTTTCTGTGATCCAACCCGTCATACCCATAATAAACATTGGAGAAGCTTATTGTATTTTTTCTTTGTTTGTATTTTAAAATGTAGTATTTTTAAATACCATCTCAATAACCCAAAAATGTACCTATCGTACTAGCTTTCAGAGAGAAGTTAGCAGGGGTTTACAAATGCAGTAGTATGATCAGTAAGGCCAGGATTTCATCCTTGGTGAAGTCAACAGGAGTTTTACCATTGACTTTAATGTGACTAGGATTTCACACCAGTCTCTGCTGCACCTCCAAAAAGGTGATGTTGGAACAAATCTATGCAAGTCTCAATCTTGCAGGCATCCTTTTTATGCCTATAGGTATGCTTTTAGATGTTAAACTGTGTTATCTATGGCTGATCTTCTAGCACTGGACACCACTAAAGTGTCAATGCTGACTTAGAGCGATCTTCTCTATTTGATACCACTGACCTCAAGATGTTTTGTTTTTTCTTATTCATCTGCAGGATTTCGTGGGAAAAGACAGGTGAGGCATCTAGTAGGTTAATTCCTTCCTGTTCAGAATCCCAGTCTTTTTGATAGGATGGCATTGTACAGACAAAGTGGTAAGTCAGCTTTATTATGGCTATGGTGCAGAATGGGCAACCTGCATAGTATTGCAATTAATGTTTCTCTTGCATGTAGTTAACCCTTCCAGAGTATTGCTGAACCAGTGCCACATACTATTTTCTGTAGAACACTTGTGAATGCTTCTGCATCAAAATAAAGTGTATGGGAGAGGAAGAAACAAGGTTGATAGCCACTTCAACCTAAATGATTGGTGCTGATTGTTGTTGTTTCTGATAACTTGAGAAATCTTTTACAGTTGTAAGAAATAGATGTGGAGAGATGTGTGCAAATGAAACATACAATGCTATTGTGGATTATGGAACCAGAGGACCAGCTCGACCACATGATGTAAGGTGACAGAGTCTGAAGTACAAGTACTGCACTTGTTCTGAGAGTGGTGGTGAGTAGTTTTCCACTGTTTATTGCTCTTGTACATGTTTTGTACATTAAATTCTTACTTTTGCCTTTTCTCTCTGGATTTACAGGTAATAGACAGAGGTGAGCAAGGTAATCATCCAGTTTTCCAGGACACAACTAGCTGGAAATGCTACTATCTCTTCCTCTGCTTCACAAATTCTGAACAAAGTCCTTGTGGGCTAAGACCAGGTTAGGCTAGTCATTGTGGGCTAAGTCCTATGGAAGAGTGGGAATGCCCAGATATGTAGGGAAGGGAGGAGAGAGTGAAGTTCCTATGTAGCAGGAGAAGGTCTCTGTTCATCTGATCAATCAGAAAGAGGGATTATTTGAGGTTCCAGTGGATATGAGTTAAGGTAAGGTTTTGCCAAGTTGAAAGGTGGCTGACAATCCTATTCCTGCCCAATTTCACCCTCACCCAATGGGACTTCTCAGCAGTGTGTATCTGACTTAGCTGTCATTTACACAAGTATAAATAAAGTAGTTCACATAAAGAAAAATGAATTACTGTACCCTGGGGTAAGTGAGAATAGACTTTAGCCCTAACAGGTATATATTTGAAGGGACTGGGGGAGGGAACATTTTTTTCCTTTGTGGGTTACCTGTGCTATATGCCTTGGAGATGGGGAGGGATTCTGCTGTGTGTTTCAGACATTTAAAGTCAGTGTGTATGTGAACTCTCTACTTATTCACAGCATCCCAGCAGCCAGCCTGCAAAATCTTGAGACTGTAAAGTGATCTGGTTCTGGTCAGTTTACTAGGAAACATTCCTGATTACAAACCTAAGCCTAATGGCTGTCAAGAGCTACTGAATTATTTCTCTTTTTCCATTACCTTAGCCTGAGCTTGACAGCAATAGCTGTCCAGAGTAAATCTCTTCATAATGTAAATCTAGGGCTCTATTCAGCCTCTGGTAGGGATTTGGTTGTGGAGATTTGAGTCAAATTCTGATTCATTAACCAAAAAATAACCTGATTCTCCACTGCCTTACACCTTGTGTAGTCACTTGTATTTGTGCAAAATGTAATACAATATGGGTGAAAAATGCTATCAAATATGAATGAAAGCATTTTACACTCACTCTTCCTAGGTGTAAATGGCCCCATAATCTGTTAAAAAAACAAAGATTATCTATAGCACCCAAAGGGGGCTGCGGGTGGTAGGAATTGAGGCAGCGTGTGACATCCCCTCTCTTCTTCCTACAAAAAGCTGGGAACACTTTTGGGTAACCTTTACTTGCTAGAAACAGTCAAACCACTAGTTAAATTATAATATACATGCAAAAGGTTGTTTAAAACAAACTTTTTATTTAAAAATAAAACTTACTGCATCTCATTTCTTAGGCTACTCTCCTATTTTCCTTCTATATATTTTCTTCATTGTCCTTGCTTTCCTCTAACTTTTCTCTACACTCCTCCCCTATTTGCCTGTCTTAGGGTATGTCTACACTACAACATTAGGCTAATTTTATTTAAGTCAACACTGAGTCTCCAATTTAAACAAGTCAATTTTGCATGTCCCCACTGTGCTCATTGTGTCGGCAGTGTGCCATCCTCGCTAGCAGGGCTTGCATCGACTCACAGAACACTGCACTGTGGGTAGGGTGACCAGATGTCCCGATTTTTGGGTCTTTTTTCTTATATAGGCTCCTATTACCCCCAACCCCCGTCCCGATTTTTCACATTTGCTGTCTGGTCACCCTAACTGTGGGTAGCTATATCACAGTGCATGAGCCGAGTGGAATGTTGGGTTGGGCTTGCAATGCCTCATGAGACCAAAACATTTGCGTGGGTGGTTATGGGAACATGGCATTAGCCTCCTATGATGCACTTCCCTCTCTCCCTCCCTGAAATCAACGGCAAACAAACCAAGCCTTTTTCACACCTTTTTTCCTAAGCCTGGGTTACCCGCGTAGACTCCATAGCATGGCAAGCATGGACCCCGCTCAGCTGTACACTGTTGTTGTGAGCATTACAAACACTTTGCACCTTATCCTGCAATATTTACTCAGCCGAAGCAGGAGCTGCCATGCGGAACAATGTGATGCCACACTAGCAGCCCTGCTGGACGCCAGGGAGTGGAGCAATTCGCAGATGCTGGCGACAGTCATGCATCACCTTGACATGGTGGAGTGCCGATTCTGGGCCCAGGAAACAAGCACTGACTGGTGGGACCGCATAGTTATGCAGCTATGGCAGGGGCGGGCAAACTTTTTGGCCTGAGAGCCACATCTGGGTATGGAAATTGTATGGTGGGCCATGAATGCTCACAAAATTGGGGGTTAGGATGTGGGAGGGGGTGAGGGCTCCAGCTGGATATGCGGCTTTGGGGTGGGCCCAGGGATGAAGGGTTTGGGGTGCAGGAGGGGGCTGTGGGCTGGGGGTGGAGCAGAGGGGTTCAGAGTATGGGACGGGGTTCCAGGCTGAAGCAAGGGGTTGAGGTGTGGGAGGGGGTACAGGCTCTGGGCTGGGGATGCAGGTTCCAGGGTGGGGCCAGAAATGAGGGGTTCAGGGTGTGGGCTGGGGCTCCGGGCTGGGGCAGGAGTTGGGGGGGTAAGGGCTCTGGATGGGGGTGCGGGCTCTGGGGTAGGGGTGGGGATGAGGGTTTTGGGGTGTAGGAGGGTGCTCCAGGCTGGGACCGAGGGGTTCAGAGGGCGTGAGGGGGATCAGGGCTGGGGCAGGGGGTTGGAGAGCAGGAGGGGGGCAGGGGGGCAGGCTCCAGGCAGCGCTTACGTCAAGCAGCGCCCAGAAGCAGCAGTATGTACCCCCTCCGGCTCCTATGCCGAGGCGCGGCGCCGGCCAGGTGACTCTGCACGCTGCCCTGTCCTCAGGCACCGCCCCTGCAGCTCGCATTGGCTGCGGTTCCCGGGCATTAGACGCTGCAGAGCTGGCGCTTGGGGTGGGGTCAGTGTGTGTAGGAGCCAGAGGGGGGACATGCCGCTGCTTCCGGGAGCCGCACAGCACCATGGTACACGTGAAGCGGGGCAAGCCCGCGACCTTGCTCCCCGACAGGAGCTTGAGGGCCATATTAAAAGGTCTTATGGGCCAGATGCAGCCCATGGGCCATAATTTTCCCACCCCTGAGCTATGGGATAACGGGCAGTGGCTGCAGAACTTTCAAATGCGCAAGGTCACTTTCATGGAACTGTGTGAAGAGCTTTCCCCAGCCCTGAAATGCAGCAATACTAAAATGACAGCTGTGGTGACTGTTGAGAAGCGAGGGTTGATAGCTCTGTGGAAGCTTGCAGTGCCAGACTGCTACCAGTCAGTGGGGAATCAATTTGGAGTGGGTAAATCTACCGTGGGATCTGCTGTGATCCAAGTTGCCAGAGCAATCAATAGACTTCTGCTAAGAAAAGTTGTGACTCTGGGCAACATGCAGGATATAGTGGATGGTTTTGCTGCAATGGGGTTCCCTAACTGCGGTGGGGCAATAGACGGGATGCATATCCCTATCTTAGCACCAGACCACCTTGCCAAAGAGTACATAAACCAAAAGGCATACTTCTCAATGGTGTTGCAAGCGCTGGTGGATCACAGGAGCCGTTTCACTGACATCAACGTGGGATGGTCGGGAAAGGTGCATGACTGTTCAGAAAGCTGTAAGCAGGAACTGTCTTTCCAGACTGCAAAATAACCGTCGGTGATGTTGAAATGCCAATCGTGAGCCTGGGAGACCCAGCCTACCCCTTGCTCCCATGGCTCAGAAGCAGTACACAGGCAGCCTGGACAGCAGTAAGGAGCGGTTCAACTATAGGCTGAGCAAGTGCAGAATGGTGGTGGAATGTGCCGTTGGACATTTAAAAGCCCACTGGCATAGTTTGCTTACTAGGTTAGACCTCAGTGAAAGCAGTATCCGCATTGTTGTTGCTGCATGCTGTGTGCTCCATAATATCTGTGAAACAAAGGAAGAAAAGAATCAGGGGTAGCCGTGTTAGTCTGGATCTGTAAAAAGCAACAGAGAGTCCTGTGGCACCTTTAAGACTAACAGATGTATTGGAGCATAAGCTTTCATGGGTGAATACCCACTTCGTCAGACGCATGTGACGAAGAAAGGAAGAAAAGTTTCCGGCGGGGTGGGGGGTTGAGGCAAATCACCTGGCAGCAAATTTTGAGCAGCCAGACACCAGGGCAATAAGAAGAGCACATCGAGGTGCACTGCATCTCTGCGAGGCTTTGAAAACTAGTTTTGACCCAAAGTAATATGACATTTATGTGTGTTGTTCCTTACCAAGCTGTCCCCTTCATTGCATGTATTCCCCTGTAAACTACATCCCTGCTAACCACAGTGTGCTGAATGAATAAGGAGCCTTTTCTCCTCAATCCGTGTATTTTTATTATGCTTACAAACACTGAGAGACAGCAAAGAAAAGTAAGATAACCTGGGGCAAAAGGGCTGATAAAATGGGGGGGAGGCAGGAGAGAAACAAGGACAGCTTGCTTACAGTTGCACCGCAATAACAATCAAAGGTGTGGGAATGGGCACTTTCTGGTCCTTGTACTCTCCCCTGGAGTTGAGTGCAAGGGATACCCGACTTCCCCCAGCTTCTCTCCCCTCCCTCTCTCCCCCCCCGCATCGTAGGACATCTGGGCGAGGAGGATGTGGAACTTGGCGACAATGGCAGCAGGTTCAGCATAGGCCGCAGAGGGACTCTAGCATCCAGTTGCCTTTCTTGAACCTCAATCAGATGCCTCAACATGTCTGTTTGCTCCCTCATAATCCGCACCATCTCATCCTGCATGTCACGCTCGTGTTCCCTGCATGCTCTTTTGTCCTTGCGGTTATTGTGCAGGCTGTTGGACAGTGCAATCATCCATGTGCTGAGCTCCATCTTGTCACTCTCGGAGACACGCATTAACTCATTGAACATGTCCTCCCGAGTCTTCTTTTTCCGCCTTCTAATCTGGGAAAGTCTCTGTCCGAGTGTGGAGGATGCGCCTACGGACAAGGTTTGTGCTGCAAAGAATACAAAGCATAAGGGTAGCATTGACATTGTGGTGCAAGGTTAAATCTTTTCATAAAAGAAACACCCCTCAATGCACTTCCCTGTAAGCCACAACGTAAGCAGAACCACTGGCTACTGCAAGAGTGGGTTTGCTGCTACAGCCACAGTGAGTAAGGCTACAACACATAGGTGAGAGGTCTTGAGTTGCAGCTTTTGTTAAGACATCTTTGGGATCAATGGTTCCAACCTCAGCACAGCCCCCCTTCCCATAGCAACCTGGATGGTGCTTGCGGGCAGGCACCAGTGTAAAGCCCCGCAAATAGTTTGATTGTTACAAAAGCGGCACCGTGTTGGGGTGGAAGGGAGATGAACAGGAAGCATTGTCCCACTCCTTCTTTAAATGCTGGTTGCAATACGGGGTGATCCCTTCCAACCACAACCAGGGCACACTTGAGAAAGCATGGTTTTGTGACCCAGAATTCATCAAACAGGGGTGGATTACTTATCAAATTGCTTGCGGTTTAAGGGCTAGCATTTAAAACTTTCCCCATTTCCCCTAAGTAACCATATGCGATATCACTTTCCTGAAGGTAACAGAGGCAGAAAGGGAGCAGATGCTGCAAGTGTCTGGGTACAGACCTGGTCCTTATGCTGCAATGCTGTGTGCCACAATGATGCCAGAAGAGTTAATACTGGAGTGGCATGGGAAAGTGTCCTACTGTGGTGGACAAAATAAGGCAGCCCTTCCCAGAAACCTTCTACAAAGGATTGCAGAGTACCTCCAGGAGAGCTTCCTAGAGAGCTCCATGGAGGATTCCCAGGCCATCCCCAGGCACATAAACAGTCTTTTTCGGAGAGCACCCTCTGTGTAGCTGGAGTGGCCGGGGGCTGCGGTCAGGAGCCCAAGGCCATGGTCAGGAGCAGAGGCGTAGCTGGGAGCAGGGCCACAGTCGGGGCTGGGGCCAGAGCTGCAGCTGGGGCTGCGGCCAGGAGCGGGCTTGTAGTCGGGCCCAGGGCCAGGAAAGGAGCTAGAGACAGAGTGAGGTTGAGTGGCACTCCCACCCCGCCCTCCATGGGGGCTGGCCTGGGCCATGCTGCACCCCCCCAAAACATTCCTCCATGCCCCCCTGGGGGGTGTGTGTGCCCCACAGTTTGGGGACCACTGGTGTAGAGCAAATGTAGCTGTCTTTACCACAAGGACATGTAATCCACCAGTGCTACACCTCCACAGGTGTTTTTGCCATGCCATCCTACCTAGGGTTAATAAAAATAGCGGTGACTGCTGTATGCTAGCACTTTCATTTTGCTAGCACCAGTGCTGGACAAACTGTGCAGAGTCCAAGTGTAGCCAAGGGGCACTACAGATGGCAATGGACTTAACTTTGTTGTGAGAACCTTAACTCCACTTGTTGATCAAAAGACCTGACATCCAGGACAAATATTGACAGAAAAGCCTCAGTGCAGCTGAATTGGTAAAAGCCTGTCGGTAAAAGCCTACCAAAAGCTTATAATGCCAGTGGTAAGAGTATACAGATGCTTGCAGATTGTCTGTTTTCTAAACTTTTGGCATACTACACATCCCCAGATGGATATACTTTCTGTTACATATAATATTTAGGGTTAAAAATACAACATTACGCTGGACAAGAAGAAAATCAGGAGATGAAAATACTTGATTATGCTTAATTTAGTTGAGTTAATGTTGCTGTGACAGCCTTAACTTTTTGCACGTCCTCATGTTGGGTATTTTAATTTTGGACATTTATGTTGTATTAGCCCTTCTCTCTGCATTTCCCCTCGTAGGCTAAAATAACAGTACTAATAAAAAGAACGAGGAGTACTTGTGGCACCTTAGAGACTAACAAATTTATTTGAGCATAAGCTTTCGTGGGCTAAAACCCACTTCATCGGATGCATGCAGTGGAAAATACAGTAGGAATATATATATACACTGAGGACATGAAAAAATGGGTGTTGCCATACTAACTATAATGAGAGTAATCAGTTAAGGCAGGCTATTCTCAGCAGGAGAAAAAAAACTTTTGTAGTGATAATCAGGAAGGCCTATTTCCAACAGTTGACAAGAAGGTGTGAGTAACAGTAGGGGGGAAAAATTAGCATGGGGAAATAGATTTTACGTTGTGTAATGACCCATCCACTCACAGTCTTTATTCAAGACTAATTTAATGGTGTCCAGTTTGCAAATTAATTCCAATTCTGCAGTTTCTCATTGGAGTCTGTTTTTGAAGTTTTTTTGTTGGAGAATTGTGACTTTTAGGTCTGTAATCGAGTGACCAGGGAGGTTGAAGTGTTCTCCGACTGGTTTTTGAATGTTATAATTCTTGATGTCTGATTTGTGTCCATTTATTCTTTTGCGTAGACACTGTCCGATTTGGCCAATGTACATGGCAGAGGGGCATTGCTGGCACATGATGGCATATATCACATTAGTAGATGTGCAGGTGAACGAGCCTCTGACAGTGTGGCTGATGTGATTAGGTCCTATGATGGTGTCCCCTAAATAGATACATGGACAGAGTTGGCAACGGGCTTTGTTGCAAGGATAGGTTCCTGAGTTAGTGTTTTTGTTGTGTGGTGTGTGGTTGCTGGTGAGTATTTGCTTCTGGTTGGGGGGCTGTCTGTAAGCGAGGACTGGCCTGTCTCCCAAGATCTGTGAGAGTGAGGGATCATCCTTCAGGATAGGTTGTAGATCCTTGATGATGCGCTGGAGAGGTTTTAGTTGGGGGCTGAAGGTGACGAAGTGGCGTTCTGTTACTTTCTTTGTTGGGTCTGTCCTGTAGTAGGTGACTTCTGGGTACTCTTGCTTTTTACAGATTCAGACTAACACGGCTACCCCTCTGATACTGGGTACTCTTCTGGCTCTGTCAATCTGATTCTTCACTTCAGCAGTTGTAAGAATGCTTGATAGAGATCTTGTAGGTGTTTGTCTCTGTCTGAGGGGTTGGAGCAAATGTGGTTGTATCTTAGAGCTTGGTTGTACACAATGGATCGTGTGGTATGGTCTGGATGAAAGCTGGAGGCATGTAGGTAAGTATAGCGGTCAGTAGGTTTCCAGTATAGGGTGGTATTTATGTGACCATTGCTTATTAGCACTGTAGTGTCCAGGAAGTGGATCTCTTGTGTGGACTGGTCCAGGCTGAGGTTGATGGTGGGATGGAAATTGTTGAAATCATGGTGGAATTCCTCAAGGGCTTCTTTTCCATGGGTCCAGATGATGAAGATGTCATCAATGTAGCACAAGTAGAGTAGGGGCGTTAGGGGACGGGAGCTGAGGAAGCGTTGTTCTAAGTCAGCCATAAAAATGTTGGCATACTGTGAGGCCATGCGGGTACCCATAGCAGTGACTTGAAGGTATACATTGTCCCCAAATGTGAAATAGTTGTGGGTGAGGACAAAGTCCAATCACCAGGTTTGCCGTGACATTATCGGGGATACTGTTCCTGATAGCTTGTAGTCCATCTTTGTGTGGAATGTTGGTGTAGAGGGCTTCTACATCCATAGGGGCCAGGATGGTGTTTTATATTAATCCCTTTGTGAGGCAGTGTTGTCTAGTGATCAAGGCTCTGAACTGTAACCCAGAAGACCTTCCTTCTAATCCTGGTTCTGCTGTACGACTTTAGTAAAATCATTTCACCTTTTTGTACCTCAGTTTCCGCTCAGTGGTTTGAGCATTGGCCTGCTAAACCCAGGGTTGTGAGTTCAATCCTTGAGGGGGCCACTTGGGGATCTGGGGCAAAATCAGTACTTGGTCCTGCTAGTGAAGGCAGGGGGCTGGACTCGATGACCTTTCAAGGTCCCTTCCAGTTCTAGGAGATGGGATATCTCCATTTCAATCTAAATGCCCAGCTGCTTTGTTCTCAAAGGTTCCCATGTTCTCAGGGGCTCCCCCAAGCAGTGGTGGTGCTTAGCCCTCATGTGGTAGCCAGGACTGTCGGGGTTGTATAATGGGGAGCTGTGGCCCCCGACTCCCGTGGGTGAGGGCACCGAGTATTGCATGGAGCTAGGAATCGACCCTGAGGGCGCACTGGCCGCAACTCCCCTGCTGGGCTAGCGCCCCCCGCCACACAGCCCCCTGCACGCGCGGACCCGGCTCCCCCGCCCCCAGCTACCTGCGGCTGCCGGGGATTGGCCGGCTCGGCCCCGCCCCCAGTTGCTGACGTACGCTGCCTCGGTTTGACGGGCAGGTATGGCCCGGGCGCCATGTTGCGAGCGGAAGCGGGGAGTGAGCGGCGCTGAGGCAGGGTAGCTCCGCCGGGCGGGAGGCTGAGAGGAGGCGGCAGCCAGAGCCGGGCAGGGCCCTCCGCTGGCCGGGGCGCCGCACCGCTACGCTCCCGCACTAGGGCTCCTCGCCCTGCCCGCGCCGGGGGCTGCCCTCGCCCTGGTCCCTCGCCCCGTGGGGGCGCTTGAAAGCGGAGCGCGGCGGCGGCGGCGGAGCCGAGCCGGGACGATGCCGCTAGCGCAGCTGGCGGACCCCTGGCAGAAGATGGCTGTGGAGAGCGCGGCCGACAGCAGTACAGAGGTACGGGGTCCCGCCGGGGGGGCAGCGGGGCAGGGACACCCCCCGCCTCCTCCCACCGCGCTCCGGCAGCGTGGGGAGGGGGCCCCAACTCTGCGGCCCGAGCCCACGTTCCCCCTGGGGGCGCCCTGCGCTTGAGAGGGGCCCCTGGTGGACAGCGAGCGCCGGGCGAGCCGAGGGGAAGGGGGTGTTCGCGCGGCGCCCTGCCCCACACTCCTGGCCCCGTGGGGAAGGGGCTGTAAATAACCCCCCGGCCTGCAGGACTACGGGCCACCCCGGGCTGGGACGTGCTGTCCCGTGAGCCCCGCGTGGCTCCCCCTCCCCCCACCAGGGTGGCTGTGTAATGATGGGGAGCGCGCTGGTCCCGGGGCTGGGCAGAGCGAGGTGTCACGCAACCCAAGTTTATGGGAAACTTTCCCTTGCGGTGTGCGCGGGTCGCTCGGCCGCGGGGGCTACGGCGTGGGGAGCCGCGAAGCTGGCTGGTGACAATAGGTCAGGCGAAGGCCGGAGGGTGTGGGAGCTGCACGGGACTTTCCTCTCTCCCAGCAGCTGCTGCTCGGAGCTGTGCCCTGGTGTCTCGCTCCCTCCCTAGCCCGAGTGAGTCTCGGCTGCGTGCCGCTTCCTTGTCTGTAGTGACCGACCCCCACGCAGGGGGATCGGCCGGGACCCCATCACTTCCGGAGGAGGGGGGGGTGTTAGCCTGCACCCTCTGGGAGGAGAATAACCTGCTTCTGCGCTGCTGAACGACTTGGCTGGTTTTGTTCCGTTCCGGTATCTGGTTACTGTCACCGCGAGTTCCCTCTTCCCGGAGTGGCCCAGCCTCCTCCAGACACACTTCCCAGCCAGCGGACACAGAGTTGAGGGAAACTAGCTCCTAATAGGGCAACTCTTTATAGCCGCCTGACCCTGTGGCAGGCCAGGCAGGCGTATAAGAAGCCTGGCTTGACCTTACTTAATGTCTCTCCCCCACAACCTTTTTTTTCCTCTTTCTCACTTCTTTACTGTTGGAAAAGGACCCTCATCCCTCCCATCCCAAAACATCTTTATCTAAGCAGAGCTGGGTTCTGCCTGCAGTTCTTGCTGTTTCGCAAGCATTTAGGATACCCTGGCTGCCTCATGTTGGTAACACTTGCTGTTTGGCTAGTTTTGGGGAACATCCATGCAATGCTGTGCAGTGTGGTTTCCTGCTGTTTGCAGTGAGGGGACAGTAGGATGTTGGTGTGGTATGACATCAATGTCACAGTTCCGTATGCCTTTTTAGTTACTAGACTGAGTTGTTCCAAGTGCTGGTGAGGAGATTCAGATCCCTTTGTGGGGTGGGGTGGGGAGGATGATTAATTAGAGCTGTAGTCACTTCCAGTTTTCATTAAATAAAGAATTGTGTGCTAATGTGGTTTGGACACCAGGTAATAAAGGCTTGCAAAGTTGTAATAATGCTGAGAAACTTGCCCCATTGCTTCCTGACCGCCTGCCACTTAAAAGGAGACTGCAGATTAATTTGACCTCCAGTGAAGCAGTTCTGATATCACAGTCATTTAAAAATACCTACCATTCTTACAGTAGTTTTCTCACTAATCTTCATAGTGATAGTTCTAGGTGAAATAATTTTGGAAAGGAGAATAATTACTAAGAAGAGCAATTTAACACTTGTTCTAGGAGGACAAGTATTTTTCCTTCCTGAGACTTATCCAGCATGACTGAATTTTTAACATAATGTGAACAGTGTCACTTTAATTTCCTCTTCATGCTATGTATATTCTTTGTAATTAGGAAACGTAGCAGCTAAATGCTGTGAATACTGTATAAGGAAGCCACAATACTAAATTTAAAAGGTGTTGCGTTGATGCATGTGTGTTACTAAATATGTAAGTTTCCATTATTCACTTGATTTCTCATTCTTCAAAATACTGTGTTTGGAGACTTTTTAAAAAACAAACATTTCAAAATATATTCAGTCACTTCATAAAGAAAAGTTACGCATGTAAACAAGGCTGTTCTGTGCTTAGGTTATCATATGAGATTTAAGTTATGTAGAAACACTACAAAATATATAACTACACCTATCTGCAGGGTTTACGGTGTAAAGCCCAGTCCCAACAATCCCATGCTGTGCTTCACATATGGGTATAATCCCAAATTATTTCAGGTTTACTTCTTAGATAGGACACAGATAATCATTGCTGCTTTGTTAGTGAATGTTCATACTGTACAGGTACCTCTGTGTTTTTTGGTTTATTTTAGTAAACATTTGTTTTGAAACAGACTTAATATTCTAAGTTACTACAGTAGAACCTCAGGGTTACAAACGGTTTGGGAATGGAGGTTGTTCATAACTCTGAACAAAGCGTTATGGTTCTTTCAAAGGTTTACAAGTGAACATTGACTTAATACAGCTTTGAAACTTTACTATGCAGAAGAAAAATGCTGCTTTTAACCATCTTAATTTAAATGTAACAAAGCACAGAAACAGTGTTCGTACCTTGTCAAATCTTTTTTTAAACTTTCCCATTTTTTTTGGAAGTTTACGTTTAACACAGTACAGTACTGTATTTGTTTTTTGGTTTTGTTTTTTTGTCTCTGCTGCTGCCTGATTGCATACTTCCGGTTTCAAATGAAGTGTGTGGTTGACTGGTCAGTTCATAATTCTGGTGGCAGTAACTCTGAGGTTCTACTGTATGAAGAAAAAATATGAATATTTGATTATTGAATTTGTATTGAATTTATACATAGAATTGTTAAAAAGAACCTAAGTGATGTAGGTGTCCAAAGCCTGTCAAAATTCAGTGGAAGTTAGGTGTCCAACTTCCATAAACTCCTTTGGCTGGATCACAAAAGAAGAAAATAGATTTGAATATAAAGGTGGTTTGCCTGAAAGCTGTCTCTTTAAAAATAGTCAGTTTTTAGACCAAGTACCTAAACAAATGGCTTAAATACTTAACCATATATTTAATTTACACGAGTTAGCCTTATTAGCAGCACTGCAATCTCTTGACTACAGTCAGATCCCTGTGGGAGGTCTCTTGTCTTCATGGAGTCCTTTTATGACTACTTCTCCATAGCTATACGTTGGCTGTCCTCTGCAGCTTTTGTAAATCATGTACATTTACTATGTTTGCCATAGATATTCACTAAGGACTTGTTCACACTGTGATGCTGCAGTGCAGACCATGAAGGTATGAACTGCAGAGCGCACCAAAGTGTTACCATGTAACAGCCCCATGTGGATGCAGCTGGTGCGAACTGAAAGGTATATAGTTTGCATTAACATAGTCCTCTTTCAAACAGTTATATCGCAACATTTTGTGTTCTGCGGTTCGCACATCCGTACTCTGCACTGTGAGGCAGTATAGACATAGCCTTACTACTTAATGCAGCCCTAAGGAAATCATAAGTTGTTATAGCAAACCTTCTTTTTACCTCAAGTTATACCAATATTGGGGTTGATAGGTATTTTTTCTGTGAGGGAAATGAAGTGCCAAGCAAACTGATAAAAACATAAATCCATACAATTATTAAAGTTGAACAAGAGGGCATTTGATTCACTGTATGTTTCTACAGTACCCAAAAAAACAGAACTCCTGAATGAGCTCTCAGGACATTATTGTAATGTAAAGCATTTTGGAGTAGTTTGTATTAGTGATGGTACATAAAAGAAAGTTATTATATATAGTGCTTGAGGGAATATCCAAAGTGTAAATCAAGCTCTGTTAAAGCCAGTGGAACTATACTGATTTACATCAGCTTAGGTTCTTGCCCTACATCCTTAACCAGCATCTATGTCCCATGCTGAGTATATACTGTATGTTATGTAACCATGCACAAGACATGTTGGCCAAGAGTTTCAAATATTGGAGTCTTAATGTTAGGCTCCTAAATTTATATTTAAGCACCTGAACAAGCAGCCTGGTTTTTCAAAAGTGTTGCACTCCCATTAACATTAGTCAATGGGCAGTGTCTAAATATGGGTTTGGGAGCCTAACTTTCAGCACTTAGTTTTGAAAGTCTTGCCCATCACAAATAGAGATTGTTTAAAAGCAAGATATTTTATACTCATTCTTTCACTTACGTGCTGAATCCATGCTTATCTTGTTCTTGTGGCAGTCAGTGGGACATTACTACTACTTAAATGACTGGGATGAAGAGGAATGTCAGTGAGTGATGTTGATACATAAAAGCATATCTAATAAGGTGCAGCATTGATGCTTATGACCCCATTCTTGCTAATACTTACACACATGCATAACTTTTAAGTACATGAGTAGTCGACCCAAAGTCAAAGTTAAGTGAATGCATAAGTGTTGGCAGGATTGCATCTGTTCTTTGCCACCTGCAGTCATAATGTTCCAGTTGTGATTACTTCTGTACTTATTTTGTACATCAGCCCTTGGAATATGACATACTTCTGGGGAATAAGCCACAAGAACAAATATCACATTTGCAACAATCCTTTACATAATAAAAACAGGGAAAGAAGTACTGAAAACATAAGCAGGATTGTCTAAACAGAATGTATCAATGGATATTGAAAGTTACTCAACTCTTTACCACTACTCCATTGTACTGAAGAATTTCATCACAAAATGTCCTCTAAATAGTTCTTTATCACTTCTTCTAAAGTATTTATCTATTCTAATGCAATATTTCTTGGAGTTTGCTTACTTTTGTAAGTTTATGACAAATGGAACTTTTTAGTGTAGTTTTATTATAATAAAGCATTCTCATCTGATGCTTATCCATAATATGTAATACACCTTGTATTTCAAAGACTACTGTACAGGAGAGGCTCATGGATTTTCATGATTACATCAGTAAAACGGATGTCCTATCCATGTGAATATGACACATACGAAACCTGCCATCCTTTTAGTACTTACTGCCAGTGATTTCATATTGGTAGCTCTAAACTTGTGAATGTTTTGCTGCCCTAGGGCGCAAGTAACATTTCTCACCACAACTACATACCTAGGAGACTAGAACTGGGAGTCCATGGGAGTGAAAGGCAGATTGAATGGGGAACTGGGACTGGCTGGAAAAGGAGACTGGAACTGACTAAATGAGAAAGGGAATGGGTTGAGGAGCTTTGGGTGGTGAAGAGACAGGAGCGGGATAGAAACTGGTGAGAAGGGCTTGGGGGGGGAAAACAGGCAGAAGAATCTCTACCCACTAGGGAACACTTCTCTCCAGAGCCCGGAATGGGACCCAAGACTCCTGAGTCTCACTATTCCCTCTACTGTCAGCAATTGTGTGAGCCCACTGGCTTCCCTGCCACCACCCCCACCACACTGGATTGCATTTCTTAGTTCTTGTTTCAGTGTCCCTTTCAGAGATTAAAAATTATAGTCCTGAGATTTGCTGTATCCCTGTGCTAGTGACAAAATTACAATGTTCAACTGAGGAGTTAGTGACATACTTGCATACTATGTAAAACTACAAACAATATACACCTCTACACCGATACAATGCGACCCGATATAACACGAATTCGGATATAACGTGGTAAAGCAGTGCTCTGGGGAGGCCGGGCTGCGCACTCCGGCGGATCAAAGCAAGTCGATATAACGCGGTTTCACCTATAACACAGTGAGATTTTTTGGCTCCCGAGGACAGCGTTATATCGAGATAGAGGTGTACCACTGAAGTGTGAGAGTCTCTGCTTTCCAATAGTGTGCAGCATTATTTTTTGTTCTTAGTGGACTATAAAGCTAGGTTATTCCGATTATTATCTCATATGGGCTAGAATGAATACATAGCTTTCCTAACAGTAGCTCTAGCAACAATATCAATTACTGATATAATAAAAAGGAAGTGGCCGATTCTCAACAGTTGACAAGAAGGGGTGAATACCAAGGGAGGGAAAAATCACTTTTGTAGTGCTAATGAGGCCAATGCAATCAAGTTGGCCTATTTCAAACAGTTGACAAAGAAGGTTTGAGTATCAGCAGAGGGAAATTACTTTTTGTAAAAATAACAGGAGTACTTGTGGCACCTTAGAGACTAACAAATTTATTAGAGCATAAGCTTTCGTGGGCTACAACCCACTTCTTCGGATGCATATAGAGTGAACCATATATTGAGGAGATATATATACATACACATACAGAGAGCATGAACAGGTGGGAGTTGTCTTACCAACTCTGAGAGGCCAATTAAGTAAGAGGAAAAAAACTTTTGAAGTGATAATCAAGATGGCTCAGTACAGACAGTTTGATAAGAAGCAAGTGTGAAAATACTTACAAGGGGAGATAGATTCAATGTTTGTAATGGCTCAGCCATTCCCAATCCCTATTTAGCCCTGAGTTGATTGTGTCTAGTTTGCATATCAATTCCAGCTCAGCAGTCTCTCGTTGGAGTCTGTTTTTGAAGTTTTTCTGTTTTAAGATAGCCACCCGCAGGTCTGTCAAAGAATGGCCAGACAGGTTAAAGTGTTCTCCCACTGGTTTTTGAGTATTATGATTCCTACTTTTTGTAGTGACCCATCCACTCCCAGTCTTTATTCAGGCCTAATTTGATAGTGTCCAGTTTGCAAATTAATTCCAGTTCTGCAATTTCTCGTCGGAGTCTCAAGAACTGTAAATGATCAGCTTTTCAAAATCCATGCAATGGCCTGATCTTCTTAGGGGTGTCCTTTTATTCCTCACCCTTCTTCAGCTCTTCTGAGACACACTATTTTGATTTCCTGGAGAAGAGACCATCACCAAAAAACTTTAAAAATCATGCTTGCCCCCTAGCACTTAATCCTTCACCTCTTCATACAAACTGTAAAAACCTCGGCAAAGAATGTCATTGAGTTTTAATCAGCTATTTAAACATGTCAATTTTTGCAGTATATGGGAAGCAGACAGACAGTCTCAGCAGTTTGTCCACAGAGGTTAATCAAATAATTGTGAAGATGCTCATTTCCAATGTTGGATACCCACCGTTGTAAGCCCTGTGCTTTGTCAGTTTACTTACTGCTGTTAATGTTTTTAAAAGCTTTACAATTGTGTGTGTTTGTGTGTGTTACTTTGCAATAATATGGTCCATAGAGGAGACAACAAAAAACCCACAATTATTCAAACTACCTTTAAGTTTCTGTTTTCTAATAGATTATTGAATTGGGACAAAATACAACATGGTTTTACAAAAGGTAGATCGTGCCAAACCAACCTGATCTCCTTCTTTGAGAAGGTAACAGATTTTTTAGACAAAGGAAACGCAGTGGATCTAATTTACTTCAATTTCAGCAATGCATTTGATACGGTTCCACATGGGGAATTATTAGCTAAATTGGAAAAGATGGGGATCAATATGAAAATTGAAAGGTGGACAAGGAACTGGTTAAAGGGGAGACTACTACGGGTCGTACTGAAAGGTGAACTGTGAGGCTGGAGGGAGGTTCTTAGTGGAGTTCCTCAGAGATCGGTTTTGGGACCAATCTTATTTAATCTTTTTATTACTGACCTTGGCACAAAAAGTGGGAATGTGCTAATAAAGTTTGCAGATGACACGAAGCTGGGAGGTATTGCCAATACAGAGAAGGACCGGGATATCATACAGGAAGATCTGGATGACCTTGTAAACTGGAGTAATAGTAATAGGATGAAATTTAATGGTGAAAAGTGCAAGGTTATGCATTTAGGGATTAATAACAAGAATTTTTGTTATAAGCTGGGGACGCACCAGTTGGAAGTAACAGAGGAGGAGAAGGACCTCGGAGTATTGGTTGATCACAGGATGACTCTGAGCCTCCAATGTGATATGGCTGTGAAAAAAGCTAATGCGGTCTTGGGGTGCATCAGGTGAGGTATTTCCTGTAGAGATGAGGTGTTAGTACTGTTATACAAGGCACTGGCGAGACCTCATCTGGAATACTGTGTGCAGTTCTGGTCTCCCATGTTTAAGAAGGATGAATTCAAACTGGAACAGGTACAGAGAAGGGCTACTAGGATGATCCGAGGAATGGAAAACCTGTCTTATGAAAGGAGACTCAAAAAGCTTGGCTTGTTTGGCCTAACCAAAAGAAGGCTGAGGGGAGATATGATTGCTCTCTCTAAATATATCAGAGGAATAAATACCAGGGAGGGAGAGGAATTATTTAAGCTCAGTACCAATGTGGACACAAGAACAAATGGATATAAACTGGCCATCAGGAACTTTAGACTTGTAATTAGACAAAGGTTTCTAACCATCAGAGGAGTGAAGTTCCGGAACAGCCTTCCAAGGGGAGCAGTGGGTGCAAAAGACATATCTGGCTTCAAGACTAAGCTTGATAAGTTTATGGAGGGGATGGTACGATGGGATAGCCTAATTTTGGCAATTAATTGGTCTTTGACTGTTAGTAGTAAATATGCCCAATGGCCTGTGATGGGATGTTAGATGGTGTGGGATCTGAGTTACTACAGAGAATTCTTTCCTGGTGTCTGGCTGGTGAGTCTTGCCCACATGCTCAGGGTTTAGCTGATAGCCATATTTGGGGTCGTGAAGGAATTTTCCTCCAGGGCAGATTGGCAGAGGCCCTGGGGGGGTTTCGCCCTCCTCTGCAGTGTGGGGCACGGGTCACTTGCTAGAGGATTCTCTGCACGATTTGAGGACTTCAATAGCTCAGACATAGGTTAGGGGTTTGATACAGGAGTGGGTGGGTGAGATTCTGTAGCCTGCGTTATGCAGGTCAGACTAGACTATCATAATGGTCCCTTCTGACCTTAAAGTCTATGATTCTATGACTTGTAAATAATTATCAAGCAGTGTGATCAAATGAATATTAATTTAACAGCAGAGTATCTCAGATAATTTACCCCATATCATCTTGGTCAGATAATTGCTTAACATAACTGGAAAAGGGCTCCTAGGAAACAACGAATACACTGACGTTCTCTGAATACATTGATGAAATATATGGGTATCTATCAGGTCTGATGCACCTATTTCATAGAAGCCACACAGCTTCATGTTTTGACATTCCACATCCTTGCTGAGAATGGCATAAATCCAACCTATTGTGTCTGTCTTTGAGCCAAAGTCATGTAGTGGGAAACTTAAGAGAATTGAGGGTCATCTGAGACTCAAAGACCCGTTATGTCTGGTATAATCAAATATTAGAATCCAGAAGGGACACTTCATAAGAGGCAGATTGTCCTCACAACACACATTCCATCCAGGGAAATGCTTGAAAGAACTACCAAACAACTTGCTAGTTGAAGGAATGTAAGATTGGCCAGACCAAGGAGGTCAGACCAAAGGTCCATCCAGCCCAATATCTTATCTTCCGACAGTGGCCATGAGGTTCAGAGGGAATGAACAAAACAGGCAATCATCAAGTGATCCATCTGCTGTCGCCCATTCCTAGCTTCTGGCAAACAGAGGCTAGGGACACCATTCCTGCCCATCCTGGCTAATAGCCATTGATGGACCTATCCTGCATGAATTTATCTATTTCTTTTTTGAACCCTGTTATAGTCTTGGCCTTCTGTTATAGCCTTGGCCTTCACAATATCCTTTGGCAAGGAGTTCCACAAATTGACACTGCATTGTGTGAAGAAATACTTCGTTTTGTTTGTTTTAAACCTGCTGCCTTTTAATTTCGTTTGGTGACCCCTAGTTCTTGTGTTATGAATAAAGGACTATATCTAATAGCCAGAAAAAGTTCTAGACAAATAAGGCAAAGGATCCATCAGTAAGGTTCAGCATCATAATCCTAATGGTAAACTTAGCCCTGAAAAAGAGAACAGTGAGAACTGGAATTTCTAGTAGATGGCAGTCGGTGGATCCTGCTTGATAGCTTATATCTTCAGCCTTTGAGTGGCATAGATGTCTATCAAAATTTGAAGCATTTCTCTAGCCCAGCTGTCATTTTCCCTTTTCAGAACCTCCTGGCAGCAGTGAAAGGAAAGGTCTCCTCAATTCCTTAACCCCCTCCAAAGCATCCTGGCAGCTGTGTGGCATTGGGGAAAGGAAGGAGATCTCTGCCACTTCATTCTTCACCTGTATTATTATTATTTATTATTATTATTATTATTATTTTTTTTTGCAAGGGGTATGTTAGTTATCACACTTTAACTCCAATACCTGGTTCTGCTTTGGGCTTTCTCCAGCAGCATAAAATAACATGTTTTTGATGGTTTTGCAGCTGGTCAAAGAGTTCTGAACAACAGAATCATTTTTAGTTTCAATCTATTGCTGCTTCATAAGTAACAGAGACACTAGAGCTGTCTGTCTACAAGAGAACTGAAAATAATGAATCAACCCCTTTCTAACTATGTCCAGTGACCAAGATGAGCAGCAGTATAATGAGAACTATGTTGCACTTAATATAAAGAGAGATAAATTGGTTGCGTATGTTCTTGAAAGTGTGAAGTGTTAATAAGCAGGGCCCATGACCTTCAAGCCTGACCATCATTGTCCCATTAAAAAAAAATGAATGTATCCATTCCTGCTTGTGGCTTTTTATTACTACAGTCTAAACTGCAACAATAATTTGTTATTTTATGGAATCTTTGACAGTGATGATAATGGTTTGGTACATGTGGTTGGTCTTGGGAAAAGGAGTTTTATTTCTGCTGAATAACTCCCATTGTGGGACTCATTTGGACTAGTGGTATACTATATGGGGATTGAAGTTTGGGTGTTGCTCTGTGCTGTCCACAATATGCTTACCTTTTGGAAGGGGATCACCTTGTATCACACAGTTGAACTTTTCTGGGTTTTAGAGACAAACGTGTTCATAATGATATAGTGATGGGGGTCATGTAAGCACCCAAAGAAATGTTTTTCTACTTTTTAACTGAATTCAACCGGTTTAGTAACTTGCTGTCTATTTGCTATGTTTATTGTAGAATGGGCAGCAAATTATGGATGAACCTATGGGAGAAGAAGAGATTAATCAGCAAACTGTAAGTAAAAGATTTCAAACGTAAGCATGTATAGCTTTATTTTGTGGTACATTGTTATAGGTCACTCAAAGACTAATAGCTGGCTATAACTCTCATAGTGTAAGCCCTGTATTCATTAGACCTAAACTGTTTATCATGGATTTATATTTTTGAGGAAAAGCTCTCTTCCTTCCTGACCCACTGGTTCAGTACAGTATCCCTTGTGTTTATTTCAGTACTAAATTCAGCTTGTTGTACAGTGCTCACAATATTTTTAGTGTGATGCACGTTTCTCTATGGAAGGCACAAAGCTGTATCTTGTAAAAGTCAGGGGAAAACCAGTTGCTCTGACAACTGGGAAGGGCACAGATGTGGCATTTGGTACTAGGTGGCTTTTGGTAATAGGGAAGGGATGCATTTCTTTCCCCCCCTTTTGGACAGAGGCAAAGGTGACGTTGACTTTAGAAAAGGAGATAGAATCCAGGAATTCACCTGTCACTCCAGAAATTCTGAAAACTCTCCACCATACAGCACTCATTATACCCAGCGTCAGTGAATAAAGCACAACAGCTGTTTTCTGCTAAAATGATTATCAGTGCAGTAGTTAAGAATGTTGATGGTGTCAGTAAGTTGCAGAGATTGACATTGAGCTAGTAGGCGCTCTGCAGATTACAGCATCAGCTAATATCCAGATTGTGAACAAAAAATTCAAGTGATGGTCTACACAAATTCCACTGTTGATGTACATGTGCCTGTGAGATCAGATTATTTTTGGCTAGAAGTGACCATCAGGCCTTGTCTGCATTCTAAGTGCCTTTGCAGCCCCACCTGGGGGCATAAAAGATAGAGCAGGCCCAGCCACCCCTCAGTTCTTACTGCCTTGGCTGTGAGATCAAACCATTGGCCGCGTTCCCTTAACCTAATTGCATGGTGCACAAGGTATCTTGGTTATTAGTTGTATTGGTATTAGTTAACATAATTAAGTTTCTTTTTGCCCATTGGCCTGTACAACTTTATTATTTATTTATTTAGCATATTTAGAAAATAAGTTTCTGTTAGCCTAGCCACCCTCTTCCTCCGTCATTCAGGGGCACTGGGATCATGGCAGAAGCCAAGAAACCAGGATTTAAGACATCTCTCATGTGACATTTCCTTACCCATCAAAAAATGTCACTCTTAGTGCCTGATATGTTGTGGGGAAGGACACATTCTTGGATGTTGTTTTGTGTGGTGGTCTTTCTCCAAGCCCACCCAGAGAACAAGGGCAATGAGGCTGAAACTTTGCCTGCTGGAGAAGTCAATGCAAGCTGCAAAGTAATGGAGATCTTTGGAGAGCCTCAACATGCAAGTTAGTTGATCTGTCTATGACCTGGTGAGCTGTGACACCCCCGAGCTTCTGGACCGCTTCGTCTCAGAGGCCTCATTCATTTACCACTATGTCAGTATCAACATTTGTCAGAGGCAGAAAGGAGCACTGCTTCAAAGGCATGCTTATACTTAAATGCCATGGAAGGCAACCTAGCAAGAGGCAGAAGAATCAACTTGACTTGTGCAAACTCAGTGAAAGGTCTTAAGATTGAGAAGCCCCATACATATACTCTGTTACTGACATTTAAAGTAGCTCACTCAGTACTCTCTTCATCTAAGGATAGTGCTGCCCATGGTATCAGCCCCTCAGCACCAACCCCAGCACCAATGACCTTGGTACCTGGTACCTTTGCACCAACTGCATCTTCAGCATTAACTAACCTTGGTACTAACTAGCTTTACGGTACAGTAACTCCTCACTTAAAGTCACCCCGGTTAATGTTATTTTGTTCCTGATCAATTAGAGAACATGCTTGTTTAAAGTTGCGCAATTCTCCCTTATAACGTTGTTTGGCAGTCCCCTACTTTGTCCACTGCTTGCAGAAAGAGCAGCCCATTGGAGCTAGCTGGTGGGGGCTTGGAACCAGGGTGGACTGGTAGCCCCCCTATCAGCTCCCCGTTCCCCTAAGTTCCCTGTGCGGCAGCTGCCCAGCAGGCTAGCAATTGCCTGGAAGTTTAGCTGTCCCTCCCCCCACTGCTGTGAGCTGCTCCGGGGAGCTTCCTGCTTGCTGTGCAACGGGGGGCAGGGAAGAGAGGTGCTAATGTCAGTGTCCCCATGTACCCCCGCCCCTGCACCCCACTCCTGCACCCCATCTCCACAGAGCAGGGGGGCGGGACAGAACAGGGCTCAGGATGGAGGGAGCTTGAGACAGCAGTTGCTGCCAGCTGTCTCAACTTGCTGATCTAATTAAAAAGGCAATGTACTTAGAGTGGGGTCAGCATACTTAAAGGGGCAATGCGTGTCTCTCTCTCACACAAGGTGTGTGTCTCTGTCTCTCTCTGCCATGCTGTCTCCCCTCCCTCCATTCGTGCTTCCTTGTAGAGTGTGAGGCTTCATTAACAACAATGTGTTAACCCTTGAGGGTTCAGCTGAGTGCTAGTTCATCATTTAGCAGTAAAGCATTCCCTGGGAAATATTCCACCCTCTGACTTCATCATCTCAGCCAAGCTTCACAATCATCATTGCTGTGTACACTATTAAATTGTTTAAAACTTCTAGTGTGTGTGTGTGTGTGTGTACACACGTTATAAGGGAGAATTTCGCCAGAGAAAAGACTATAGTCTTTTGGCAAAAAAAAATTTCCTGGAACCTAACCCCCCCCCCTCCCCATTTACATTAATGCTTATGGGGAAATTGGATTTGCTTAACATCGTTTCGCTTAAAGTAACATTTTTTCAGGAACATAACTGCAATATTAAGCAAGGAGTTACTGTACCCAATGCATTGGTACTGACTACCTTGACACCAAAACAATATGCAGTACTGGGTGACCTCTCAATAGGCCTGGGCCTGACATCCCCTCTACTGGAGAGACTTAAATAAGTCAATACTAAGGGTATGTCTACACTACCCGCCGGATCGGCGGGTAGCGATCGATATATCGGGGATCAATTTATCGCGTGTAGTGTAGACGCGATAAATCGATCCCCGATCGCTCTCCTGTCTACTGCTGAACTCCAGCTCGGCGAGAGGCGGAAGCAAAGTTGATGGGGGAGCCGCAGCTGTCGGTCCCGCGCTGCGAGGACGCAAAGTGAGTAATTCTAAGTCGATCTAAGATGCGTCGACTTCAGCTATGCTATTCTCGTAGCTGAAGTTGCGTATCTTAGATCGACCCCCCCCTTGTGTAGACCAGGCCTAAGCGTCCTGCTGATTCAATTACCTATGCCTGAATTTTTTTCCTTCCAACCACAGAAATAAACAAACAAGCTAAGACAAACAAGTTTGTTTACATTTATGGGATAACACTACCCGCTTCTTATTACAATGTCACCTGAAAGTGAGACCAGGCGTTCACATGGCTCTTGTAGCTGGCGTTGCAAGGTATTTACATGTCAGCTATGCTAACCATTTGTACGTCCCTTCATGCATCAGCCACCATTCCAGAGCTTCCATGCTGATGACGCTTGTTAAAAACAATGGGTTAATTACATTTGTGACTGAACTCCTTGGGGGAGAATTGTATGTCTCCTGCTCTATGGTTTTACCCGCATTCTGCCATATATTTCATGATAAGGAAATTGTACTTGTATGAGGTGAATTGAAAAATACTATTTCTTTTGTTAATCTTTTACAGTGCAAATATTTGTAATAAAAAATAATATAAAAGTGAGCACTGTACATTTTGTATTCTGTTTGTAATTGAAATCAGTATATTTGAAAATGTAGAAAACATCCAAAAATATTTTTAAATGGTATTCTATTATTGTTTAACAGCGTGATTAAAACTGCGATTAATCACAATTATTTTTTTAGTCTCGTGATTAATCATGATTAATTTTTTTAATCATTTGACAACTTAAAATTAGGGCCATCTTTAGTTTCATCAGCGAAATGGGGCAGTGTGACACTGTGCCCCATATTCTTCATAGAGATATTATGATATGAATATGGCCTAACTAAGATGTTTTATGCAAGATGGGTCATGTGAGATATCATTGGAAAAGTTATGATTTACTGAATGTGTCCCACTGAGCCTGCCCATTCCACCAGCCTGGGCTCCCTCACCATGTCCTGCTGTGCCAGGCCCTCAAGCCTCCTCTAGCGCACACCGGTAGGGCCACACCCAGCTGCAAAAAGACACACACTAAGAT
Source organism: Emys orbicularis (assembly GCF_028017835.1). Classification (NCBI taxonomy): domain Eukaryota; kingdom Metazoa; phylum Chordata; order Testudines; family Emydidae; genus Emys; species Emys orbicularis. The sequence goes on from NC_088683.1 coordinate 226,809,216, forward strand.
CAGCTTGTGTGGGAAGACTCAGCTCAGGGATTGCCCAGCACTCTGGAGTGTAAACTGAAAATTGTGTTGTCTTGTGCTACACAGAAAACTGTATAGCATAAGCTCATGAAATTTGCTCCCTCCCTCAATGTGGAGGAAAATATGCACAGCTTTCTCCCCCCCCCCCCCCCCCCCGGCTTATGAATTGCACAAACTGGGTTTTAGAAAATCAAAAAGTTTATTAACTACAAAGGATAGATTTTAAGAGATAGCAAACAGATCAAAGTAGGTTACTGAGCAAATAAAGCAAACACCCAAACTAAGCTTGATACACTAAAGAAACTGGCTACAAGTAGTAATTTCTCACCCTAAATGTTGTTTTAAGCAGATTGCAGAGATTCTTGAAGACAAACTTCTTTTGCTTGCAGCTTATAATTCCAAATATTCCTTTCACAGGCCAGACACCTTCTAGCCTGGGTCCAGTTCTTCCCTAGTTCAGTTTTAGGTGTTTTTAACAGTCATCTTGGGGATTCAGTGAAGAACCAATCCTGATTAAATCACTCCCGAGCCGTACATAGGATTTACATATGGCGGGAATCCTTTGTTTCCCAGTTTGATCCCCACCCACTACTAGTGGAAAAATACTAGCAGTCCAAGATGTTGTCAAGTACCAGGTGACATGATCACATGACCCTGCAGTGTCAAAGCAGCATCCCAGGAAGCTTCTCAGGAAGGTGGGAGATTAGCATCTTCAAAGACCTATTTTTCTCCCTAATGGTTTATTGACTAACCAGCCAGAATGATTGCATTTTGTCTGGTGGGCGTTCCCCAGGTGCAAACATTTTTGCAATTGATACATAGTCAATATTCTTAACTTCAGATACAGAAATGATACATGCATACATATAGGATAATCACTTTCAGTAAATTGTAACCTTTCCAAAGCTATCTCACATGACCCATCTTGCATAAAACATACCTTAGTTTTGCCATATTCATATCATAACAATATCTCTATGAAGAATATGGGGTGTAGTGTCACAGGCAGTTCACACCTGTTATTGTTTCAGGGTATCTGCAAACTCAAAGACATCACTACACCTTTTTACATTCTATTTCTATTTTTTTTTTGCCATTACCATAGATCAGTGGTTCTCAACCAGGGGTATGCATACCCCTAGGGGTATGGAGAGGTCTTCCAGCGGGTACATCAACACATCTAGATATTTGTCTACTTTTACAACAGGCCACCTAAAAAACACTAGAGAAGTCAGTACAAACTAAAATTTCATATCGACAAAATGAGAAAGTAAGCAATTTTTCAGTAATAATGTGCTTGTGACACTTGTATTTTTATGTCTGATATTGTAAGTAGGAGTATATAAGTGAAGTGAAACTTGCGGTATACAAGAGAAATCAGACTCCTGAAAAGAATACAATAATCTGGAAAGGTTGAGAACCACTGCCATAGGTAATGTAGCCAGCCCAAACTCATGACACTAAAACCTTTATACCATACCACACCCATCATATCTAGTTATATATATTTACCATATGCCAGCAAATAATTTGGCTATTTAATTGAAGCATGGCATAATATAAAATAAAAAGGTTGAAGTAAAAATTTTGAGGTATAAATACCAAACTAAGATCTTAGGTTTGCCCTAAAATGTTGTGTTTATAGTTTGTATATTGCTTAACACAATAGATTAGAAAAATACAAGACTATTCAGCGAATATGGTAGCTCATACATGTTAAGAGCCCAGTACTATTTTGATGGCAAATTCTTTACAATTTAAATCTAGTAAAAATCAAGAATATTTTTTTTCCAAAGGGTAGTTTTTTAAGAGGTATTACACCTTGTTAGTCCTCTATAATATGGTAAATTTGGAAGACAAATATAGTCCAAGGCAACACACCTTTAGCATAACCAGGATGAATTGTGTTGATTTTTTTTACACTAAGGTTTATTTATCTTGTTCTTACAAAAATACAGTTGGTGGTACACCATGACATTGATCTAATTTCCTACTCATTAGGCAGACTAGGAAAAGTTAGTTCTTCGACTTCTTGTCCCTATAAGTGCTCCACTGTAGGATGTGAATGCATCCATGCACTCCTGATTGGAGATTTTAGTCATCAGTGTCTGTAGGTCCTGCTTCCTGCACACCCTCATGCTCTGCCACCACTCCAATTCCTTCTCAACTGCCCTCTGCTCGAGAGTGGTGTCCGATGTTAGCTTCTTGGCTGCTACCTTTTTTTCTAGTATTTTATGTATTTTTGTCTTTATTGTTTTAGTTTCAAACCCTGCCAGACTTGTCACAGGTCTTTCTCCCTCAGCAAAGGGCATTCCAGTTGCCTCGAAGAGTCCCCCATCCCATCTAAGTGCAAGATATGTGCCAGCTTTAAGAGCAGATCTCACAAGATGAGGGAAGATAAGTTGAAGGAGGTCCCCCACCAATACATCTGTGAGCAAAACCCATGGAGTAGCTTTGGAAAGGAAGCACTCTAAAAGGGAAAAAGCACATTTGCCAGAAAATTGAAAAGAAAGGGAAAATCATCTCTGAGGCCAGGAAACAAGGAGACCTTTGCATCCTGGTATGGGTACTGCTGAGGCTTCTGCAGGCCCTGGTACTGAGATGCTGGTACCCATCAGGAAGACTTCTAGTATACCCACGATGAGAAGTCTTTTAGCAAATCAACCTGATCAGCCCCATCGTTGGTACCGGAAGTGAAGACCTCCAAACGTAAGGACTCCTCTGGGAGCAGGGACTTCTCTAAGAAGCCTTCTTCAGCCCATGCTCTGGAATTGCCTTCTTTGGGTCGCAGGCACAAAAATGCCCTTGACCGTACTTCTGCACCATCTTGGTACCATCCTCAGCTTGAATACACATGGCGCGCATAGACCATACTTCCCCATCATCCTTGGTGCATTCCCAGATTCCCATGGACCTCTGTTTAGGCCCCCTGGTACAATCCACATTCCTCTCCCATGGGACACTCATGGCTGACTTCCCTCATATGACTTTATACTGTGGGTGACCTGGTGCCCCCATTCTTGCTTCCTACCTAAGGTCTCCTCAGAAATCCATATCAATCAGGACATTTGATTACCAGTATTTTACCTCAAGCCTCATCCTTTGAGGGAGGAGCCTAGGCTCCATTCCCTGGTCTTAAGAAGGACCCTTGCCTTCTATTTCAAGAGAACTGGGCCTCTCAGGGCTTCCCCCAGACTCTTCATCTCCTTCACTGAGAGAATGACAAGACAGCTGACTTGTACTCAGTCTTTCTAAGTGCGTTTCAATGTGTATTCAAGCTTATTACAAAGATTTTAAGGTGCATCTCCTTCCTAGAGTGACTGCACATTACACCAGGGGCCAATCCATCTTGATAGTCCTACTTAAAGATATATACATTATGGACGTTTGCAGGGATGTGACTTGGTACTCTGTTCACATATTCTTCAGTCACTGCACTATCATACCTGCTTCCAGGAGGCATATGGCCTTTGGTGACACTGTTCTCAGTTCTCTGCTGGATCTGCCTCCTCAGTACCTGCATCCAAATGAAGTTACTGCTTGGGGTTTCCTATGGTGGGGCGCCCAGAGGAACCATAACTCAAAAAAGGAAGAGAGGTTACTTACCTGTATAGTAACTGAAGTTCTAGATGTTAGAGATGTTCTTAGAGATCTTTTGTCCGTGTGGGTGCTCCAGCACCTACTTTCCCTCCCTTCTGCTGCGGAGTCTCTTTGGACTTCATAGTTGATAAGGAATTGGAGAAATGGCTGGTCCTCCTCTTCCAGTATACCCTCCCACCAGAGCACAAGAGGGTGTAGGGTGCAGCCACAGACCTGTGGACACTACTGGCTAAAATCTCCAATCAAGAGTGCCTGGGCACAGATATTAGCACGTCCTATAGTGGAGCAGCCATAGGGTTAAAACGTCTAAAAACTCCAGTTACTGTACAGGTAAGTAATCCTCCTTTTTGGGGAAGACTATATTTAGTATTTAATATAGTATTGTAGTTCTAGAATAGCTCTCTAGGTGTACATATGTGTGTCAGACATATTAATGACAGGTATGAAAGTAAAGTAGTATTGCAGCAAATTTCATCTCACTGATGCATCCTAATACTCCTATGAAAGGTAGCATCACTGGTTCTTTTTGTGCTTTTATTATCTTTTTAAGATGTGCAAACAGCTCCTCAGATCCTAGTAATAAATTTAGACTTCGAGCGCAGCATGAAAAGTCAAATACTTGTATTAAAAAGCCTGTAAACCAGCAGATGGAAATCCTTACATCTCTGCTTAATTGTATCTTGCTGCTTTGGCTGTGTTAACCATACTTCATTATAAGGACAAAGCTGCTGCACTGTCTCTTTCTGGCTAAACTAGGGCATTCATAAGGCCAGACTGTCTCCTCAAAATGGATTTGTGACGAAGTGGGAATGTTCTTAATGCTTTGTCTGAATACTATGTGTGTACCTCAGTTTCCCCTACGTTGGTGGTGGGATACGAGTGTGTGATCGTTGCAGAGACCCCTAGAGGACAGGCATGACTGATGATTGCCTGGGCACAGAGAATGGCCGACACTGTATCCTGGCAACTGATTGTGGGCCCCCCTCCTGCAAGAATTAGCCAGAAGTGTTGGAGAACAAAATGAGAGGTGCAGGCCAGGTGACTTGTTTGCCCGGAAAAGAGACAAAGGAAGGAGGTGGGGCAGCAGGTCCTGATTGAGGCTGGCTGCAGGAAGTCTCCTGGTTTGGGACTCAGGGAGAGCTCTAGGGTCTGGATTCCCCCCAAGGTGGACTTTGCTGAATGTTCCCGATTTCTATGCTAACAAGCTCTGTTCTACACTATGATCCCGTTGACTTAGGCCTGGTCTACACTAGGAGTTTGTCGAATTTAGCACCGTTATATCGAATTAACTCTGCACCCGTCCACACCACGAAGCTATTTAGTTCGACATAGAGGTCTCTTAAATTCGACTTCTGTACTCCTCCCCAACGAGGGGAGTAGCGCTAAATTCAACATGGCCATGTCGAATTAGGCTAGGTGTGGATGGAAATCGACGCTAATAGCTCCGGGAGCTATCCCACAGTGCACCACTCTGTTGACGCTCTGGACAGCAGTCCGAGCTCGGATGCTCTGACCAGCCACACAGGAAAAGCCCCGGGAAAATTTGAATTCCTTTTCCTGTCTGGGCAGTTTGAATCTCATTTCCTGTTTGGACATCGTGGCGAGCTCAGCAGCACTGGCAACGATGCAGAGCTCTCCAGCAGAGATGGCCGTGCAATCTCAGAATAGAAAGAGGGCCCCAGCATGGACTGATCGGGAAGTCTTGGATCTGATCGCTGTGTGGGGCGATGAGTCCGTGCTTTCCGAGCTGCACTCCAAAAGACGGAATGCAAAGATCTACGAGAAGATCTCTAAAGCCATGGCAGAGAGAGGATACAGCCGGGATGCAACGCAGTGCCGCGTGAAAATCAAGGAGCTGAGACAAGGCTACCAGAAGACCAAAGAGGCAAACGGACACTCCGGATCCCAGCCCCAGACATCCCGTTTCTACGAGGCACTGCATTCCATCCTAGGTGCGGCCGCCACCACTACCCCACCACTGACCGTGGACTCTGAGGATGGAATATTGTCGACGGCCGGTTCCTCGGACATGTTAGCGGACGGGGAAGATGAGGAAGGAGATGAGGAGGACGAGGCAGTCGACAGCGCTTACAACACTGATTTCCCCGACAGCCAGGATCTCTTCATCACCCTTACAGAGATCCCCTACCAACCGTCCCCAGGCGTTAATCCGGACACAGAATCAGGGGAAGGATCAGTCAGTAAGTGTTTTAAACATGTAAACATTTATTTTTAACAGAACAGGAATATTAACAATGGGTTTTTCATGCTTAGTTTGCCCTAGGCGCTTCACGTTTCAGTCCTTGGCAGTGCAACTACTGAAAAAAAAATCTAACAATGTCCGGTTTAGCATGATTGTTTTGCCCTAGGTGCTCTACTGTTTAGTCCCTGCCAGTGCAGCTACAGTAAAATCCGGTCTATATGTCCGGGGATATAGCAGAAATCCTCCTGGGACATCTCCACGAAGCTCTCCTGGAGGTAATTGGAAAGCCTTTGCATCAGGTTCCTGGGGAGAGCGGCCTTATTGGGTCCTCCGTGGTAGGAAACGTTTCCGTGCCTGGAGACAAGCAAGTACTCGGGGATCATAGCCTTGCAGAGCATGGCGGCATACGGCCCTGGTCTTTGCAGGCTTTCCCGAAGCATCCGTTCTTTCTCCGTCTCTGAAATCCTCATCAGAGTGATGTCGCTCATGGTGACCTGCTTTGAATTAGGTAGGGGAATGTTAGTATTGGGACTGCTTGCCTGTTCCTTTACAGAACTGTAACCGGCGGTTTAGAGCCACGCGGTGGAGGCGGGAGAGGAACAGCATACAGGGATCTTTCCCTGGGACAGCCGCGAGGGGGTGGGACAGGGGCAGAGTTCATGCTTGCCGGATTGCTGGCAGCAGGGACTGGCATTGCTTTGAATGTGAAAGGAGGCCAGTGCTGCTATTAAAGTTTTAAGCAGCCACAAGTCTACGGCTTACCATGTCAGCCTGTTACCCAAATTCCGCTGTCCTGTCCCGCTTGTCTGATCTGCACTGCAAGACCCCAGGCACTGAATGCGAAGGCCGAAAATTCGACCTTGTCCTGAGTGCGCATGTGATAGGTGCTGTGCATGGTCTTGTTCACAGAGAAAGACTATGTTCTTTGTTCAACCAAAAATTTATCTTTCTGAGGAATTCACTCCCTTTTTCCCATCCCACAGCTGCGACTGTCTCCCGAAATACCCTGGCATCACAGTCCCAGAGGCTAGCGCAGATTAGGTGTAGGAAGAAGAGGACATGGGAGGACATGTTCTCGGAACTTATGGGCTGCTCCCGAGCCCAGGCAGCCCAGCAGACCCAGTGGAGGGAGAACTTGTCGCAAATGCACCGATCACACATGGAACGGGAGGAGAGGTGGCGGCAGGAAGACCAGCAGGCGACTCAAACGCTGCTTGGACTAATGAGGGAGCAAACGGACACGCTCCGGCGCCTTGTGGATGTTCTGCAGGACCAGAGGCAGGAGGACAGAGCCCCGCTGCAGTCTATCTCTAACAGATAACTGACAGGACAGTCACCTTTACCAGGGTACAGAGGCGGGGGCAGGTTCAGCAGCAGGGCACGCACACATTGCAGTCACTAGTTACCCTGGTCAGTCTGGGAGGTGGTTTTCATGTTCGGGGGGGGGCCTATGTGACTTTGTGGCGGGGGAGGGCGGTTAGAGATCTTATGCAGCGGTCCTTATCCTGGATCACAGAGCCACGCAGCAGGGGATCTGTAACCGTCCTCCCCCTGCCACAAAGTCACATAGCCCCCCCACACACAGAGTCCCAAACAGGAGGGGTGGCAGGCTCCGTTGAAACAACCAGTCCACCACTGCGGAGCCTGTCATTCCTGGAGTTTAGAAGCGTCCTTTGCATCACTACACTACACCCGCTCCCCACCACAGTCTGCGTCCCAGGTTCAACACTTTACCGCGAAAACAGTAATAAAGAAAACGGTGTTCATTAACAAATTTCAAGTGATTTTATTTTTAAACGTGTGTTGGAAGGGGGGGAACGGGGTGAACGGAGTATGTAACTGGAGAGGATAGTGAACATTTACTGGGTAAAGAAACGGGGGCAGGTTCAGCTTCTCTGTAAACAAACTTAATAGTCACAGGTTACCCTGCTCACTCAGGAACCTAGCTTTCAAAGCCTCCCAGATGCACAGCGCGTCCCGCTGGGCTCTTCTAATCGCCCGGCTGTCTGGCTGGGCGTAATCAGCAGCCAGGCTATTTGCCTCAACCTCCCACCCCGCCATAAAGGTCTCCCCCTTGCTCTCACAGAGATTGTGGGGCACACAGCAAGCTGCAATAACAATGGGGATATTGGTTTCGCTGAGATCACAGCGAGTCAGTAAGCTTCTCCATCTCCCCTTGAGACGTCCAAAAGCACACTCCACCACCATTCTGCACTTGCTCAGCCGGTAGTTGAAGAGTTCTTTTTCACTGTCCAGGGCGCCTGTATAGGGCTTCATGAGCCAGGGCATTAGCGGGTAGACTGGGTCCCCGAGGATGACTATAGGCATCTCCACATCCCCAGGAGTTATTTTGTGGTCCGGGAAGTAAATACCTTCCTGCAGCCGTCTAAACAGACCTGAGTTCCTGAAAACACGAGCGTCCTGAACCTTGCCCGGCCATCCGACGTTGATGTTTGTAAAACGTCCCCTATGGTCCACCAGTGCTTGCAGCACCATTGAAAAGTAGCCCTTTCGGTTAATGTACTGGCTGGCCTGGTGGTCCGGTCCCAGGATAGGGATGTGAGTTCCATCTATAGCCCCACCGCAGTTTGGGAATCCCATCGCGGCGAAGCCATCTATGATGACTTCCACGTTTCCCAGGGTCACTACCTTTGACAGCAGTAGCTCAACGATTGCGTTGGCTACTTGCATCACAACAACCCCCACGGTAGATTTGCCCACGCCAAAGTGGTTCGCGACTGACCGGTAGCTATCCGGCGTTGCAAGCTTCCAGAGGGCTATGGCCACTCGCTTCTGGACACTCAGGGCTGCTCGCATCCGGGTGTCCTTGCGCTTCAGGGCAGGGGACAGCAACTCACAAAGTTCCATGAAAGTCCCCTTCCGCATGCGAAAGTTTCGCAGCCACTGTGATTCATCCCAGACCTGCAGCACTATGCGGTCCCACCAGTCCGTGCTTGTTTCCCGGGCCCAGAATCGCCGTTCCACAACATCAACATGACCCATTGCCACCATGATGTCCTCGGCGCGGGGTCCCGTGCTTTGTGACAGGTCTGTGCCACTCTCAGACTTCAGGTCCTCACTGCGCTGCCATAGCCTCCTCGCCCGATTTCTCAGCATCTGCCTCTGGGAAAGGTGGATGATAAGCTGCGAGTTGTTGACAACGGCCATAACTGCAGCGATGGTCGCAGCGGGCTCCATGCTCGCAGTGCTGTGGCGTTCGGGCTGTCACTGACCAGAAAAGTGCACGAACTGATTGCCTGCCGGCGCTTTCAGGGAGGGATGGCGGGAGTGACGGTTGGATGACAGTTACCCAAAACCACCCTCGACACATTTTTTTCCCCAGAAGGCATTGTGGGCTCGACCCAGAATTCCAATGGGCAGCGGGGACTGTGGGATAGCTGCCCACAGTGCACCGCTTCCAATGTCGACGCTTGCCCCGTTAGTGTGGACTCACAAAGTCGAATTACTGTCCTTAGTGTGGACACACACGTTCGACTTTGTAATATCGATTCCACATATTCGATTTAAGTAAAATCGAACTACTCTCATAGTGTAGACATACCCTAATAAACTCTTCTGTTTTACAACGCTGGCTGAGAGTCACTGCTGACTGCAAAGTTGGAGTGGATGGCCTCTTTGGTGTGTGTAAGTCTTTCCCAGGTGTCCCTTCCAGGTGGACTCACTGTGGGAAGCTCATGGTGTGAACTGGGTGCTGCTGAATGATCTGAGATCAGATACAGGAAGCGCTGAAGCCAAGGAGGCTTTTTTCCCTGGTGAGAGTGTGTCCTCAGGGCGGAGACACTACACTAGAGTCCTGCCTGACTTCATTCAGAGCGGTTTCAGAGCATCGAGACTGTGACAGGATCATGCAGTGCATCTTTGTCTTATTAGTTGGCTGGTATTGAACATCAATGCTTGCTCCACCAGGACTCAAGCGACTCCTCCTGTCTGATTCAGATGTGCCAATATCGGAGACCTGCAAGGCAACAATGTGGAGAAACTTACTGGCTTTTATCAAGCACTATGCCTTAGACATAGCTGCTAGGTCAGATGTCGGGAGAGTAGTTTTAAAAAAATATTTTAAACCAGTTAAATAGGTAAAAACTGCATGATATTCTCTTTAAAGGATAAAGTTTGTGCATAAGCCAGCCAGTTGCATTGGGTCATTAGATTCAAATAAATGAGTACATGCAGCCCTACCCCTGGCCTGACCCCAGTGTTGTCTTCTGGATAGTGGTGGTACAAAGACCTTTTCTGCAACATGTAGAGCGTGGACAGGGTCCAGTGCATGGCTGTGCAGCCCCTACGTAGCACTTACATGGTGCAGAGGGCCTTGCACATGGCCCTCCTCACCTGGATGAATTTCCTTCTCCAACCCTTTGCATGCATAAGTAAATGAATATAAATAAACTGTATAAGCACACTGCATTTCCTTGGAAAGGAAGCTAAAAAATATTGATTTACTATACCTTTAAAATACTCCTTACGTGTCTGAACAGACACAAACTCATATAAAATACAGATATCACACGATAAATTTAAATTAGTATTCCTGTTTGGCTTAACAGTTAGTATGTTGTTTAGCAACTTTATTTTTTTGAGACAGATGCTCATCTTTTTTGTGAGGGCGGGGGGGGGGGGGGTGAACCAGGAATAAATAATATCTTTACTTCTGCAACATCATTTTGCTATCAGTCTGCTTAGTAGGCTTCCTGTGCTGATCTCCACACTATTAGCTACATGAATACTACTGCCTTCCATTTTTTTCTTACTTTACCACCAGGGGTGGGGAGAGAAGGGGAAATCAGGCCTCGTTTTTCTAACAGTTATCTGACTCGCCTGACAGGAAATTTTCTAATTGCCGGAACAGCTAGTAGCAGCAAGAACATTAGGGTTTGGTCTTCCCTGTTAAATTTACGATCACTCAGTCAGAAAATTTAAACATCATGGTTTCTTAGCCATGTTTAAGTTTCTGGCTCTACGTATTCGCTCTATTCGGGTAAGTTTGGTTTCTAATTTAAAAGAATTAAACAAAAGTTTTGCATTGTGCAAACTGTAGTTAAACTGATAATTTTTAAGGTGGATTGTGATATTTACTGCTCTGTGAACTATATGTATGAACTAACTCGTAAACTTCTGATGTATCTAAATTCATTATTTATGTATTCAGTTCATATATTTTTTAAAATGTAGTGGAAACCTTCATTTTCTGTTAAACTTATGTTCGGAGTAGCATTTCTTCAGGAATATTTTTGACTGTTAACTACATATTTTAAAATTTTCTGGGTCAAATTCCAGTTTTGTTTTAAACTTGATACTTAGTAGTTAGCTTTTGATATTTGCAAAGTACTGTACAAATGCAGTTTAACACATCTTGAAATATAACTCAAAGAATTTTAGTTTATAAATTACATTAAATATCTGCCTTTTAAATATTAAGAAGCTAGTAGCCGACCGCTTATTAGGAAAAGTGACACTTTTTTGCTTGCATTATAGCTAAGATTTTTAATAGATTATATGCCTAGCTCAGCTTAAATGGTACCAATAACAGCAATTTTTAACTTTAACAAATTGTACAATTTTGATATTCCTCTTTTTTACATAGTTTAAAGGAACCTTCTAGGCACACAATTGTTCTCTCCTACACAAAATTTTCTAGTCGTACAGAGATATGCAATATTCATATGTAAATACATACAGTAACATGGTGCTTATAATTTTATCATCTCTGCAGTTTAAAAATGAATTTTCATTTTGCCTAACTGTTCCTCCAATGAGTCTAAGCATTTTTCAGTTTGAAGGATTGCTCATGTGTCTTAGGATGCTGGTATCACTTTTTAAAATGTTTTTAAAAATTAAAATGCAAAATTGCATGGAATTGGTAAACAGAAAATTGGCCAAGATTGACTTGCTACTTTTTTTTAGCAGCATTGCTATATATTTGAAGTTCTGAGGGCTTTGAAATGTTCCACAGAGGAATTTGTAATATGATTCATTTGACCAAACCACTGTATATATACTGTTGCTCAGGCAGGATACATTTTAGTATACCTCTAAAATAGTTTTTTGTCAAATTAATAAAAATAGAAATTGTGTGGTGTCAGCAGCAGTAGACGCTAAATAAAATATTATTCTGTCATTGGGTTGATATTCCCTCCCTTTTTCTCTAAATTGATAGTTTTTATAGGTGGAAAACTTGGGTACTGCACATGTTCAAGAATTTTTTCTAACCGCACTGGCAGCTGAATTTCTCTTTTTAATAGAAAAATTGTTTAACGGCTTTCACTGAAAGTGCTCACAAAGAATGGGATCAAAATTTGTGAACTTTGCATTGAAATCACTAGGAAATGCAAGTTACACCCTGAGTGGGTTTTTTTCCTTATGCGGACATCCACAGTCTAGTTCATGAGATAAATTTGTACTGTATAAATAATACCTAGATTAACTAGATGATCATAGGAATTGTACAGGTTTACAACTGCTCCTGCAATTCTACTTCACCCTGAGCAGTGGGATTTCACCCTGCTGCTGTACCTGGGGAACCTAGTTACCTCCTCCTTCTCCCTGCCCCGATCCCTGCCTCTGCACTTCAGTCAGAAAGTCTGGAGACAAAGGGAACTTTGAGGGAAGAAACATCTTTCGAGTTCATCTCTCCCAGCACTGCTGGAGCCACATATGTTGACCAGCGGGCCTTATCTATATCCTCACCATTAAGCTGACATAGGGCAGGAGGAATTCTTGAGACTCGGCCACTTTCTCTGGCCTACAGCAATGTGAAAGGAGTGGGCAGAGTTCAGCCTAATGAGAAGGGTCCTCAATTTCTACTCTGCGTAGGCCAGTGAAACAGTAGCTAGGGCATGGAGCAAAGCGCCATGCTGGCTGGCATAATATAAACACATAGACATAGCAGCCTGAAAGCCCAGCTCCTTCACTGATCTCAAATCAAAGCCAGAATAATGATGGTGTGAGGCTGGGAGGGGAAAGGAAACAGGATACTCAGAGAGAGAAGAACTAGAATATAAATAGAATTTGTTTCTTTGGCTACCAACATACACTGGTAGGTTAAAAAAATATATATATTTTTTAAAAGCTCTCTGTTTGAAAGTGTGGGAAACTTTTCTTCTCTAAGGTAGAAATATAAAGCCCTACCTGTGGTAACACCCAGATTATCTTGGTGTCATTTGGCATTGACTATACCTAATATTTTAAAAGCTTTACCTCCCTTTCTTTCCATATTTTTAAAGGGGAACAAACTTAGAATGTATTATTTAAACAAGTATCTTCATTTATAATTGATTATTAAAGTTACACTCTTCTTTTTTGCTTCTCTCAGATACCTGGGTGAAGGGGGGGGCCTATATAATACCTTTGACTGAACTGATATTCTGTCTGTTTTACTTCTGTTTATGGTAAATTTCACTTTCAGCTTTTAAGTACTACAGTGTTGACAGTGTTGGCATTTCAAACATGGTTTACTTCAGAAGCAGCTGTTTTTAATTAATTTATAGAAAAATTGTATGAACAGTTTTTAATTCAGTTTTATAAACTTTTTTTGTTCAGAATTCAAATTTTGGGCCAAAGTTCAGTTGACGATATCATTTTAAACTAGACAGACATTTTATACCATACTGTACCTCACTAACATTTTTCTAAAGCCTCAAGAAGCTATGAAATGTTCTTAGGCTATTAAAATATTCTGAAAGGCAATATTTTTATTTAATGAAGTTTAGAGGGTTATATGGAGTCTGAGTGCTATTTTAAAAACACACATAAGTGTTACCACATTATACACGCTTTAATTTTGTTTTTAATGTGAAAAACATTTCTTAAACCCTGGCATATCAGATAAAAGATGACTGGTTTGCATTTTGTACAGTTTGTTTGCTTTTATAAAGTTTGGTTTATGGGGATATTTTAGTTTTCTAGATAGGACTGAAGTGATTTGTCCTGACATTCATAGCAAGTTACAGAAAGTAAATGCATCTAGGAGACTTCCTGACTTAAGGGAGGGGAGGAAAAGGAAATTATGTATGAGTCAGGGAGCTGTGCCAACATTGAGTCATCCTTTTAAAATTGCTTGATATCATCCTATAGGATTACTGTCCTTAACAGTGGGGTACCAGAACATTATTATTCTTATGTAACTTCAACAACAGACACTTTAAATGTACTAAATGATGTTTAAATTATTCCCTATATTATTACTTTTCTACTAGAAATTTCATATAGTATATTTTCAGTATAGGTCACAGAACTTTGCCAGATGTAATAATGTCCAACTGAACTGTAATTGGTAAATACATTCAGGGGTTAAAATAAATAGGCAGAGGAAACTTCCAGCAGTGCTTGTAACAGGCCCAGGTAACTTCCCACAGTGCTTTTCTTTTCATTCATATCTCTTCTGTTGATGAATACTCATAAGACTTGAAAAAATCCATTTGCCCAGAGTGAGTAAAACTTTTCTGTATTACCTTTCACAGGATCTAAGCTTTCCTTTCCAGTTTCTATCCTTTATGACTGCCCAGATAACACTTCCAAACACAGACTCTAACCCTTCATGCTTGACTAACTGTAGTAATGTTACTTTAATAAAAAACAGAACGCTGACTGGGCGTGTCCAATAAGTACAGTGTACATTACAATCAAACTGTTGCTCTCAGTGGGAGGAACTGTTAATAAGTGCTATGGGGGGAAAAGGTAAGTTTTCAACTCTGTGGAAATAGTTTAACTATTTATTTAGTTATGAAATAAGTAGATTTTCATTTTAGAACTGGTCTTTTTATCTTTTGTTCTTATAGAAAGTTGACAGTTCTTTTCAAATAATTTAACAGATGTTTGTAGATCTGACATCCTTTTTTGTTTTTGTTGGAAACCAAACCAGCAGAGGAGCTCAGTCTCAATGTCTGGTTTCTGGTTCCTGTTTACATAGAAATGGATATTGGATCTGCAAAAATAAGGCAAGGATTCCCTAATTGTGATCCTGACACTTTAATTTAAAAACTAGCGCTCTACGAAATAAATGTAGCCTATATCAACTGGATTTTAAAAACTGTCTTTACTAACAGATTTCAGAATTCAATATAATTTTAAATGGGGAATCATCCAATGGAAGAGATTCTAGTAAGAATTTAAGGCCAGAAGGGACCACCAGATCTTCTAGTCTGATCTCCTGCATTTCACAGGCCACCAACATCACCCGTATAGTAAACCCATGGGGATCTATACTTGCCTCATTGATGTTCAATATATTTATCAATGATCTGGAAGAAAACAATATTGTTGGTAACATAGCAGATGACACAAATTAGTGGAGTGGTAGCTGTCTTCAGTTTTAGAGAGCCATCTGATTCACAATGTAAGCTAGTCTTACTTAAAGCTGAATTTTAATAGTTAAATACAAGGTTGTACATCTAGAAACAAAGAATGTAGGTCACACTGACAAGATGGGAGACTGTGTTTTGGAAAGCAGTGACTCAGAAAAGGACTTTTAGGTCATGGTGGATAAACCATCTAAACATGAGCACATGGTGCAGTGGTTAAGAGAGCAAATGTGATTCTTGTATGCATAAACAGGAAAATATTGGTTAGAAGTAGGTTGGTGGTATTACTACTGTATACAGTATTAGTGAACCATTACTGGAATACTGTGTCTAGTTCTACTGTCAACACTTCAAAAAAGGATGCTGAAAATTGGAAAGGATTCAGAAAAGAGAGACAAGAATAATTTACAGTCTGGAAAACCTGCCTTACAATGAGACTAATCAGCAAAATTTATTTAGCTTATCAAAGAAACATTCAAGAGGTTATTGGATCAAAGTTTATAAGTACCTGCACATGGAAAACATTTCAGATAGTACAGTGTTTCTCAAACTGGGGTCGCCGCTTGTGTAGGGAAAGCCCCTGGCAGGCCGGGCCGGTTTGTTTACCTGCCCCGTCCGCAGGTCCGGCTGATCGCGGCTCCCACTGGCCGCGGTTCACTGCTCCAGGCCAATGGGAGCTGCTGGAAGCGGCGGGCCGAGGGACTTACTGGCCGCCGCTTCCAGCAGCCCCCATTGACCTGCAGCAGCGAACCGCGGCCAGTGGGAGCTGTGATTGGCCGGACCTGCGGACGGGCCAGGTAAACAAACCGACCCGGCCTGCCAGGGGCTTCCCTACACAAGCGGCGACTCCAGTTTGAGAAACACGGAGATAATAGATGGCACTTTAATGTAGCAGAAAGGGGCATAACAAGTTCAGTTGAGGGAAGCAGAAGCTGGACAAATTTAGACTAGAATTCAAGTGCCAGTTTTTAAGTGGGGATAAATAATGTTTGGAAAAACTTACCAAGGGGTGTGGTGGATTTGTCATCACTTTAAATGTTTATATCAAGATTGGGTGTCTTTCTAAAATAGATGCTTTAGCTCAGCCAGAAGTAATGGGCTTGATTCAGATATCGCTTGGTGAAAATCTATGGTCTGTTGCCAAAGATCAGACTAATTGATCACAAATGCCCTTTCTGGCATTACAATATTAATCTAATAGCTTTTTAAATGTCTGTTACCAACACCAGCTCACATCTCCAGCTTGGTCTTTCAGCTTGTCCTTTGTGTTTGCCTATTGAGGTCTGATAGCAACATAACTCACTGGGATTGGCCACTTCTATCTGTTCACCTTGACCAAAAGTGGATTGGAGGGGAATATGTTCCAAAAACTCTTTAACATTCAACACCTTCTCCAGAGAGATCTGTGTGAAATTACAATAATAATCACCTGTAATCTCAACAAAAACAAGTTTTTAAAACAGAAAGCAAAATTTAAAACAAAAGATACAGTTTAACAGTTGATTTACACTTCTCTTAAGCTAAACTGGATAAAGGAATTTCTTCTGAGTTGCAGAGAGAAAAAGAATAGTGAATAACATCTCATTAAAACAGTTCTCTCCTCTGACCGTTCTTTGGCCAGCCTGTCAGCAATGCTTGCTGTTCACATACAAACTCTAGGGTGTAATCCTGTGTCCAGAACTGGGTCAGCATGCAGGTTCAGATGTGCCCGTTATGGCCATCCATCTCTCTCTTCTCTTGCCATAAAATATAAATTATTGACAGGAGCCAGGGGAACAGAGCGGAGCAGGCTGGGGCCAGGAGGCGGTTTCCCCCCTGTCCCCCAAGGCTGGGAGCCAGGGGAGCAGAGCAGGCTGGGCCCCTCCCTCCCCGCAGAGGCCTGGGGCACCATACGGCCCCCTGCCGGGGGGGGGGGGGGGTGTGCGGCTGCGTAGGGCACCAAAATGGCTAGGAACGGCCCTGCACTAAACTCCACTAGAATCACCTGTTCCTGGAATTCTTGAGAGTTCTTCACTTCCATATCTCTGCAGGTGACAGACCAAGGGGGGGGGTCTCTTCTGGATTTTGAGGATTCTTTTAAAACTTTTTAAAATGGTAATTTCTCTGATTAGAAATAAAATGTTCAAAATATATTCCTACATTGCTTAACCTTAGGAATTTTTTCAACTCTGCTGGGATCCACTCTCCTCAGTGGGAATTATGGTACTTGTGGTGCAGAGTACCTCATGTGCAGGTGCTTCTCAGGCACAGTGAAGGGTAGTCCTGAAAAGGGCTAGGTCCTTCCCTCACCTCTGAGGAAAAGGGTAGCAGCATTCCTAGATGCTGTGAGGGAAAAGGTCCATGCTGAGCCACTGGACTGGGCCCAAGCTCCTTTTCACACTGGAGGCAGCAAGAGCAGTGATGTTTGTCTGCAAAGATGGTGTTGGAACCACCAGGAGCAGTGACAGTGGCCAGACCCACAAGAGCAGCAGCAGTTGCAGTGGTCAAGCTGCCAGGAGCCATGGCAACTATGATTAGAGCTCAGAACCAGCAGCTCCCACAGCACCTACCTCAGAGCCTAGGCCAGCAGTGCCAGATCAGCTGAATCTAGGTTTGGGGGGAGTGACCAGTGACCCCCCCTAACATTGCCAGTAGCCAGGGACACTCTCCCCTCTCTGTTACCAGGAGAACCCCCAGAGGTCCTGAAATAGCTGTACTTCAGCCTGGCCAATCAGGCTACTTATGTGCCCACGGACATTCCCATTTCTCCCTAGCTGTCAGGAATTAGACACCCAGAATGGGTAGCAGTAGGTTCCAGAGGTCTTTGTCCCTGAGAGGTTAGCTAAGAACATCTCCTGTTCGAGAGTTCTAATCATGATTCCCCTTAGCTTTCCATCAAAGCCAAGAAAAAATTGATTCTAAAGTGATAAGTTCAACTAAGAAGGCTCAAAGTGAAGGTGTAAAGTATCTGAACATAAACCTGCCCCAGGTTGTTTTGCAGTTTAGATTATAATCTGATGGAACCTCTGCTGAGTGAAAAGGGGAATTCTTCATCAAGGAAAAAAATCCCAGGAAGAAAGGGAAAAGCAAAGCAAGTCTCTTGACTTTCCTCCTCTTTCCTCACCTGACTCCTTTCATAAAATAGTTCAAAGGTGCAAATAGGAGCCTAAATATAATAATGAAAAAGACATTCCTCTCTGGAGAATGATCAGACTTGCATCATGCACACTTAGAAGAAACTCTGGCTCCTCTCCCCCTTGTCCCCCCACACCTTTTTGAACATATGTCAGACAAAGTTGTGTCTGCTATAGAATGGTTCAGCAAGCTCAGAAAGCAGTGGATCAAGAAAAGTCTAAAAAAAGCCTCTTGGGAGTATTTCCCAGCTCAACACAAAATTCTGTTATCTTACCATCCTACCTTTTGAAGATGTGTTTAGGTCTGTATGAGAGTTTCCAAGTAAACTCACATTTCTCAACATACAGATCCAGAGATTCTACTCCATTCCTGGAAATCAAAAGAAACTTATCCTGCCAAAGGTGGCCATTCTTCTGCATCAAAGATGCAACGATTCCTTCTGATAGAATTTTTACCAAAATAACAATAATTTGAATAATCTTTAGAAAGGATTTTTGGGCCTCTACCTCGGTCTTAAAGGTCCTCTGATGCTCTCTCCTGTTTGGACAATTTATGGGCAGATTAACTGAAGCAGTCTGAAATCCACTCTGAACAAGATTTCTCTGGCAGCCTCTTTTTCATAGCAGACATTTCTCTGGATACCCTCATTATGCAGCACAATCCATAGTCTTTAGTGTGGCTACAAAAATACATCTTTGGCTTGCTCTGTGGAAGGGGGACTTGCAGCCAAAGCATGTTATGATCTCTTCCAGATACTGAAGAGATAAATGCCTCAGACATGAATATAGTAGTAGCACAGTCAAAAGAGAAGGGAAAGAAGTTTCTTCCTTCAGATCAGTTCAACAGGAGCTAAATCCTCATTTCAGAAACATGAACTATACATGGTATATCCCCACTGCAATGTAAGCACAAGGTTTGTGGGACTTGAGGCAGCTGACGCATGTTAGAGAACCCAGGGCTTGAGTGTCTATACTGATTGCTAACTCCATGTTAAGAATTTTCTAATCCAGGCTCGAACCTGGGACTCTGGTGTCTACACGGAGACCGAGTCAAGCCAACCATATCCCACACTCCTTAGTGCCCTCCCAAAATGTGGCACCACTGTCAAAGGGCTTGACTTGGTCTGTGCGCCGCAGTGTGGAAGCCAGAGCCCCAGGTTCGAGCCTGGGCTAGAAAATTCTTAACATAGGGTTAGCAATCAGTGTAGACACTCAAGTCTTGGGTTCTCTAACATGCGTCAGCTGCCTCAAGTCCCACTAACCCTGGGCTTACATTGCTGTGTAGACATACCCACAGAGGACGGCAAAGAGACTTCAGGTAAGAAAAGTGAGGTAGATTGTCTAATTCCAACAAATCCACAAATTCCAGACTTGATTCTTCTGGAAGGCCTATTGGCCAGAGGCCCACTGCTTGATGTTGGACTGTACCATGTCCAAGAAGACATATTTCCAGGGGAAGCTTGAGATATTTGTTCATTTGTGGGAGAGAGTCTCCTAAGGCAAGTGAAAAGTGGAGACCACAAGAGAGGGTTATGCTATCAAGTTACTCAGAAACCCCAGGGACAAGTTTGTAATTTCAGCCAGATCAAAACTCTGTCAGGCACCAGAAAGTGAAGGATTTAATGAATCATCTACTTGATATTAGGGCTATAGGGTTTGTGCCAGCAATGAGAGGTTTTGCGGTGTTTATATTCTTTGTAGTATAAGAGAATGGGGACTCAAAGCTTTTTCTGAGCAATTAATGGATCAAGCCCCAACTTCATCCAAGACAAATTTTGATCATGGAGCACCACAATTGCCATGCTCATGACCATGGTGATCACAAAGCCCAGGATGAAGCATTCTCTGTCAAGGGGATCCAGCTATGTCACAGTCTTCCAGAGGACATCAGGCAAAACCAGTGTCTGACCCACTGCAAAATCTTCCTCTTTGAGAAAGTCTGTCCACCATAAGTGACACTACATACAAACAGGGGCTTGGGACCAGAAGGGCTATCAAACATCCCCTCCCTGCCTCAACACTCCCTCCCCCCCCCCCCCCCCCCAAAAAAAAGAAAAAGAAAAAAAAGAAACAAAAAACTATCCTAGGCAAAGTTTTGACCCAGAAAAGGGAGAAGTACCAGAGTCTCTGGATTTTATTGTGGAAGACACTTACGCTATGGGATGGGCAGCAGTATTAAACCGTAAGACGAAGGCAATTAGGAAACAAACCCCAGTAATACTAGTTGCCCCTTGCTAGCCCTGAAGGCCATGATTCACAGGTTTGATTCTTGCCATGATTCTCTTTGGTCAGGTAATGGTCAAACTGCAGCAGTAATTCCTTCTCAGGCAGCCAGTTTAGAAAGAGATTTTTGAGCCAGGGCCTGATCCTTTACCCAAACCCAGAACTATTAAAATCAATTAGCATGGAGGAAGGGACTGAGATACCTGCATTGCTCAGAGATGGTGTTAGGCACTTCGGCAGCATAATGGAAACTCTCAGCCTACATGGAGTAACTTGGGCAAAATTCTGATTTTGGTGTTGAGAGGCGATGATGAAAGAAGCCAAAATGAAAGAAGCATTCTAGTTATTACAAGATTGTCTGTTAATGGGCCTCAAGCCTAGTTCAGTGAAGAGATAGATGTCAGCCAGCACAAACATCTTGACCCTGTAAGAACCTTCGGCAAATCTCTGCCCATTACTACATCACTTGATTCCTTATGACTCTGCATCAGTAGTACACATTTTTCCAACAAACAGTTTAAGCTGTGAGCATTGTTGATGGACCTACATCTATGGCTTTCATAAAAATAAAGTGACTCTGGACAGATCAGAATTTCATCCCAAAGTTAACACAGCCTTCCAGAGCCTACAAGAAGTACAGTAAAACCTGCCAAGAGCAACCACTCATGGAAGTTAGCAAAAGTGGTCGCTTGTAAGAGGTGGTTTCTCTTCACAGGTACAGTATATGGTATTGCCACCCTTACTTCTCCACTACTGCTGGCGGTGCTGCCTTTGGAAATGGGTGCCCGGCCAGAAGCCACCTCTCTCTGGCCACGCAGCTCTGAAGGCAGAGTGGAGAACAGCGGCTGCTGTCTGGGCACCCAGCTCTGAAGAGAGTAAGAAAATGTGGTCACTGGTCGCAGATGACAGGTGTTCACTCTTCACAGTTAAATTATAGGGGGGAAAGTTCCCTGGCCTCTGCAAGTAGGTTGCTAAGGAAAGTTCCCTGGGCTCTTCGGAGGTAGTTGCTAAGGAAAGTTTTACTGTAATTCTAGTCTTCTGTTCTAATCCAAAATACCCAAAGGAGGTGGAATGGCACAGCCTGGATGTTAGGCAAGCAATTAAGATTTCCCTTAAGCAGACAATAGTCTAAAACATCCACTTTTTGTTGTGGTGGTGGTGGTTTTTTAGGTTGGTTTGTTCAGTGAAAGGACAGAAAGCATTGGTCTTCATAGCAAGGTGGATAAAAGCATGCAACATAGAGACCTATAAACAATCAGGTGTAGATCCACCACGCATTGTTACAGTCCACTCAGAGGATCAACAGCCTGTTGGGTGGAGAAATCTTAGGGATCTCTTCATAGGAGCTCAAAGTATTTATGTGAGTCCACGCTTTCAAAAAGCACAGAGGATTGATATCAATATCCTTTTGTCCTCAGACATGGCTTTAGGGAGTAGGATATTGCAAAACACATTGCCTCCCCAATAATTAGGATTAGTTATATTTTTATTTAGTAGGTATCTTCCTTCCTCCCTCCCAAGGGATGCATACTGCTTTGTACGTTCCACAGTTCAGTACACAAAGAAGACATAAGAAGGGGAAACTGGGTCCTGCCTGTGTTTTAGTGTTACCCTCTATGTCTAGCAGTCAAAAACTGCATTCTGTATTCAGTAATCTTGACTCCCAAAGTTGAGTTGGCAAATTTCTTGAGTCCCTGAAGTTCTGTTTCAGTGACAAGCATTTCTTAAATTAACTAGAATTCTGAGCATAAAACTATTAACAACTTTCAAAGCCAAAAAGTACTGATGGAGAATTCCAGGAAGGGATGGACAGTCCTAGTCCCATCATACCGCCAAGTCTATTGGTCAGGGAGAAGAGGAATGCCCTAGATTTCAGACTGAGACATGGAGGATAACAGAACATTCACAGGGAAGATCTAACTTCCCCTTTCCATACAGGGACGAGGACATTAAAAGACCTTTTTTGAAGCATCAGTTAAATGCTGCTCTTAAGCAAAGTGTGACGCATCCTCCAGAGCACTGTTCAGCAATTCATTCCTTTTGCTACAGAACCACAAAAATTATAATTGGAAAACTTCTATTAGGTCACTAGCCTAGCCATCTTTCCCCTCCCCCCCCCCCCCGGGGGGGCAAATGTTGGGCTTGTTGTAACAGAAAGTTTTCAGATTAAGAAGAAAAGGCAGCAAAAATATTGTTTCTAGGGGGTTAAGGGAGAAACTAACTTCTCTACAGATTTTTCTGTAATTTTCTGTAATTTTCTGGAAGATAAATATCACAAATGTACTCACCACAACTGAATGTGATAGGTTCCTACTATGTTTGGGGTGTGGGGGGGATTTTACCTATGCGGAGCCAAGAGGCAACAGGAAGTGTCTTGCCCAAGTGTGGACTCTAGCCCATCATTTGCACTGGAGGAATGGGTGGGTATTTATACTCTGTGCATACTGGAAGGAACTCTGTCACCCATCAGCAGTGCCCACCCATGGGGTCAGAGTAGGAATGAGTTTTATGATCTGCTCTGTGCTTGTGCTGGTTGCCTTTTTTCTTTTGGGCCTGGGAAGGAATTGGCTGAGGCTGGGTGGGGTTTTTCACTTTCCTCACAGCAGGTCAGGGACATGGTAAGGAGGTTAGGTCAAGATGCTGCAATTTAGTAGATAGAAAGTTTGGCAGATGTCCAATACAGATACTTGTTACAGAGGGGATAAGGAGTTGGAAATGGATTTCAGGAGAGGCATCCCCTAAAAAAAAAAAAAAGCTGGAAAAAGCAGGGAGAGGGGCTCCTAATGTTTGGTGCAGCAAGGGGGCAACTCCCCCTGACTTTGCCAGTCCCCCTTAACCATCATATGAGGGGACAGTTGTGGGGTTCAAGCAGCAGGCTGGCTGGGACCAGGTTGGGAAGGGTGAGGACTGACAGCAGCCCTCCCAGTAGGTGGAAACACTTAAAGAAAGAATGATGACCTGCACTGTACAATTTATTGTCAGGTATCCCCAGATACATTAAGTGAATAAAGTTGTGGCTTTATTGAACCACGTTCTTTGCATCTTGTGTTCCTGTGTGGCCAGGACAAAAAGAAGTAATAACTTTTTTAGAAAATATTTTCCAACCAGGAAAACCTAGTACAGTATAATGTGTAAATCTCTGAATAGTCTTCAAAAAATTTGTTTTCCTAAACTCAGTAAGAATTAGAATAAGCTTTCTTAATTGATTATTTTTCCAAGTTCTTTGAGTGAATGCATGTGTGCATTCCACTCTTGGTGTGCTCATGCCCCATGCACAGTCGCTGGAAATTTTTCCCTTGATGGTACCTGTCGAGACAGCCCAAGCGTCCTCGGCTGCCATGTGCCACTGGCGTTGGTATAAAGAACCCAGCTAAACCCAAGCCCCCTCAGTTCCTTCTTACTGCCAGTTACCGTCGCTGGAACTGCTCACCTTGCTTTTGCAAGTACTCGCAGTGGAGTGTTCTCTTGTTTTTTATTGTAAATAATTTAGTGTTTATAATGTTATTAGTGATGAGTTAGGTTTTACCTGAGAGTTTCGTTCAATTTCAGTTCCAAGGAATGCCTTGATCACTGGGATTCGAGCCCTGTGTTTCCTGCAATAAGGTTATGTCCATGAGCGACCTGCACTCGAGTAACTTAAAGTGCCTTGGGGAAGCTCATATCCGAGAGCATTGCAAAATTTGCAGGGACTTTAAGCCTTGCACAAGGCTAAAGTTTTTCTACTTCTGGAGGTGGCATTCAGACTTCCATTTGAGCCAGTTTGGTCAGACTCGGCACCAAGTGCCTGAGCATCAGTAAGGAGTGTGTTTCCTACCATGCTGGAGTCCCAGTACCATTCACCATCCCCTGTGCCTAAGAAAAGGCATAAGAAGCAGACTGCCAAAAGGGCAAGATCACTGGCACTGAAGTCTGGTAGGCATAGGATTAAGAATGGAGTGTGGTCTAAGTCTAAGCACTCCTCTGCTTTGGTACTGCAGAAAATGGCATCATTGACTCAGCGCGTACGCAGGTTTTGCTGAGTCCAGAGCCAAAAGGAGCTCCTCCCACGTCCACCAACATTGTCTTGATACTCACCACACCAGAGGTACTTGCGGCTGCCAGGAAACTCTTGACCTTGTTGGTGCTGGTATCTCTGGCAGTACGAGAATTATGCTATTGGTGCTGGCAGGCACAGGACAACCAACAAAAACGCTACAGCACGCAGTACCATGCCAGCCTTGTGTACACCTGATGGCTGGCCCTTCAGTACTGTCAAAGGGAAAACCCATGGTGCGCGCTTTTCTGCGGGCCTCTGCAGCTCAGCACTGATCACTAGCACTGTCTGGAACTGCGCCTCCGTGGTGAGAGGAAGGAGAGTCATCTTCTTCCTAATTGGAGGTCGGGTCCAACATTTCCCATCCTCGGAGCTGTTCTCGCTTTTTCCTTTTTTCTCAGTGCTTGATCCTGTATTACCACAGACTGTTGGGTGTTGAGCACTGGAGAAGTGAGATACGCCCTTCAGATTATTTCTACCTCCCCTTCCCTCTTCAGGGACCCCTCTCACGAAGAACTGCTGGTGCAGGAGGTTCAATCTCTCCTTCACATGGGTGCCAAAGAGGAGGTTCCACAGAATTTAAGAGGGAAGGGTTTCTGTTCCTGTTGTTTTCTAACCCCAGAAGCAAAGGGAGGTCTCAGACCTATTCTAGACCTGCATCAACTTAACTATCTCAAAGAGATAAAGTTCTGTATGGTCAACCTGGCATCCAGCATTCCCTGTGTGGAAACTGATAAACTGCCCTTGATTTAAGAGACACCTACTTTCATGTGTCAATATACCAAGGGCACAGAAAGTTCTTTAGGTTTGTAGGAAGCACTCACATTACCAGTTAGTGGTGCTTCCTTTCAACTTCCCTGCAGCTCCTTGAGTGTTTGCAAAATGTATAGCTAAGCAGAGTTCCTGAGGAAACTAGGAGTACAGGTCTACCCTTATCTGGGTGACTGGCTAGTCAGGGGTCAGTCCAAAGCCCAGGTTATATCCAGCATTCGACTCATTCAGTCAGCATTCAAGGCCCTAGGCCTATATATCAATGCAGGCTATCCTTTGCCCAGTATAGAGTTTATATGGATGGTGTTGGACTCTGCCCAGGCCAGAGCATCCTTCCCAGTCAAGATTCCAATCTCTAGTGACACACCTGAAGATTCATCCAGTTAAAACAGCCCCAAACTGCATAAAGCTCCTAGGGCACATGGCTTCATGCACATATGTAGTACAACATGAGACTGCACCTCAGACGCCTCCAAACATGGCTGACCTCAGCGTACTTGCTAAGCCATCTTCAGCTGGATGCTGTGCACACGGTTCCTGCACAAGTTCTAATTTCCCTGAATTGGTGGTTGGACCCTCTCAATGTTTGTGTAGTGTCCCCTTCATCTGCCCTCAATGACTCTTGGCTATAGGGTGGGGCCCTCATGCCTGTGAACTCGGGGTCTTTGGTCCTTTGAAGGAGCTCTCTTCATATCTACATCAGAACTTGGGGTCATTCGTCTTGCCTGTCATGCTTTTCTTCCTCGTATGTTCTTACAGACAACACTGCAGCTATGTTTTACTTCAGTAGGCAGGGAGGAGCTCACTCATCCCTCCTTTGTTAGGAAGCAGTTCACCTGTGGGAATTTTGCATAGCCCATTCAATCAACCTTGAGGCCTCTCACCTTCCAGGGATGCAGAACAAGCTAGCAGACTGCCTGAGCAGGTCATTTTCAAGTCATCATGAGTAGTCTCTTCGCCCAGAGGCAGCCAGATGCATTTTCCAGCAGTGGAAGACAAATAGACCCATTTGTAAATAAATCAAACAGAAAATGTCACCAGTTCTGCCCACCTCAAGACCAGTGTCTGGAATCAATCACTGATGCCTTACTGCCACCCTGGGCGGAAAAGCTTTGCTACTCTTTTCCCTCAATCCCACTCCTACCCAGAGTGCTACTAAAAGTCAAGTGCCAACCATGCTCAGACTATATTAATAGCCCCAGCGTGGCCCTGCCAACACTGGTTCTCCACTGTACTAGACCTCTCAGTGCCATCTCCAATCTCCTTCCCGCTGCAGCTGAATCTAGTCTCCCAAAACCAGAGTCGGCTGCTCCACCCGAACCTGCAGTCCCTTCATCTAATGGTCTGGAAGCTCCATGGCTAAATCTCAGAAAACAGGCTTACTTGGAGGAAGTAGTAAAAAGCTCTCCATCAGGGCTGCCTACCTGTCAAAATGGAAGTTGTTCTCTGTCAGACTCAAGTTTGACAAGCTCAATCTGCTGCACCTGAAACAACAGGGCTTAGCAATTTCCTCTATCAGGCTTCACTTGGCAGCATTACCAGCTTTCCACCCTCTCATGGATAACTATTTTTTCTAATGACATGACAATCAGATTCCTTAAAGGCTTGGAAAGGTGGTACCCTCAACTAAGGGAACCCATTCACCCTTGGGACCTGAACTTGGTCATGTCCAAACTTTAATGGGACCAACATTTGAGCCTTTAACAATGTGCTCCTTACTATGCCTTTCCTGGAAGGTGGTTTTCCTAATTGCTATCACTTCTGCCAGAAGTGTCTCTGAACTGCCTGCCCTCACATCCGAACCACCATATACAGCCTTCTTTAAAGATAAGATTTACTTAAAACCCAGATGAGGGTGTATCTCTAAAGTAGTTTTCAATTTTTCATAACAATTGGTCAATTTACTTACCTGTTTTTTACCCAAAACCACATGCTAATGTGGATGAGCAATGGCTACACACATTGGACGTTAGGCTTTCTCATTCTACTTAGAACCAAACCATTTTGTTGGTCTGTCAGATTGATTGTGGCTCTAGCAAACAGAAAGAAAGGTCTTCCAGTCTCCTTACAAAGAATTTTGTCTTGGATAATTTCTTGATCTGCGCTTGTTAAGATCTGGCAGGCATTTCACCACAAGTCAAACTGACTGCTGACTCCACAAGATCGCAAACATCCTCAACAGTATTACTAGTTCAGATCCCTATCCAGGACGTTTGTAAAGCAGCAACCCAGTCATCAGTGCACACTTTCTCCTCCAATTACACCATCACCCAGTACTCTAGAGAGGATGCCAAATTTGGTTGAGCTGTTCTACAGTCCATGTGTACAGGAACTCTGATTCCTCCACCTATATTACTGCTTGGGAGTCGCCAAAAGTGGAATACACATGTGCTACAACTCAAAGAAGAAAAAATGGTTACTAACCTTTCATAACTGTTCTTCAAGATATGTTGCACTTGTCCATTCCACGATCCATCCGCCCTACCCCTCTACATCGGAGTTTCTGGAAAGAAGGAATTGAGGAGGCCTGGGGTCAGCTGGGCCCTTTATACTCATGCCAGCAGCGCGCAGCAGCAGAGGATGCTTGAGCTGCTCTGACAGGTACCACCGAGGGAAAAACTTCCAGCAACTGTGCAGGGGGCACGTGCACACAGAGTGGAATGGACACGTGCAACCCATCCCAAAGAACAACAGTTACGAAAAGTTAGTAACCACTTTTTCACTAAATTAATTACAAGCTTGTTGATAGTTTTATTTGACATCTTGCTGCTTAGGGAAAAAAATAACTTGCTTAATAGTTGTGAATTGATCGTGAATGCACTGGAAAAAATATGAGGACTTTTACATCTTTTTTTCATAAAGGTACATTTCCTGTGTTTTGACTTGCCAGAAATTGTGTGGTGGTTAAATTACAGATTTATGTAGTTATTGTTAACTAATTTACTGATGTTCTATTAAATATTTTCTTGTGCCATCATCGTTCTAATTACATATGGAATATAAAAAAAAATCAATGTGTACTTTTCTGCTTTGGTCTTACTAAGAATGTCACTAAATCAAGCAAGTTACTTGAACCAACAGTTACACTTACAAGACAGTTATATAAACATTAACAATGCATGCAGCAGTTAATGTAGAAACTTAAAGCTTTACAGAACTCTTGAAAGGCAGCTTAGGATAAAATGGCAAGCTTTTACATAGGACATGTAGGATGGAAGAGTTCCAAAAAGCCCATCTAGGTCTATTTTCAGTTCACCCATTTGCAGTGCTGTAATAAAACATGCAGTACAGTAAAAGTAATATGTCAGTCTCTGATTAATGATGCCTACACCCCACTTTGATGTTACTAAATGTCTTGTAAAAAGCAACAGAGGGTCCTGTGGCACCTTTAAGACTAACAGAAGTATTGGGAGCATAAGCTTTCGTGGGTAAGAACCTCACTTCTTCAGATGCAAGTAATGGAAATCTCCAGAGGCAGGTATAAATCAGTATGGAGATAACGAGGTTAGTTCAATAAGGGAGGGTGAGGTGCTCTGCTAGCAGTAGAGGTGTGAACACCAAGGGAGGAGAAACTGCTTCTGTAGTTGGCTAGCCATTCACAGTCTTTGTTTAATCCTGATCTGATGGTGTCAAATTTGCAAATGAACTGGAGCTCAGCAGTTTCTCTTTGGAGTCTGGTCCTGAAGTTTTTTTGCTGTAAGATGGCTACCTTAACATCTGCTATTGTGTGGCCAGGGAGGCTGAAGTGTTCTCCTACAGGTTTCTGTATATTGCCATTCCTGATATCTGACTTGTGTCCATTTATCCTCTTGCGTAGTGACTGTCCAGTTTGGCCAGTGTACATAGCAGAGGGGCATTGCTGGCACATGATGGCATATATAACATTGGTGGACGTGCAGGGGAATGAGCCGGTGATCTTGTAGCTGATCTGGTTAGGTCCTGTGATAGTGCTGCTGGTGCAGACACATGCACACCCCTAAGTAAGGAGCTCTTACTTTAAAAAATTACATTTAAAGAATGTTATTTAGGTAGCAAAGTCAAGCATTCAAAAGATAGGAATTAGAAAATAAATTGCACATCTTTTGGCACTGCTGTGACTTCTTTTAATGATAGCTTGTCAATTTTAAAATGCTCTTGTGCAGCAAGGAGCCCTGATTCTCAGGTGCTTTCTACCTGATTGTGTGCAAAGTGGAGTTAAATGAAGATCAGAGAAGCCTGGTAGATTCACTGCTATGTGAAGCCTTCTGCTGACCACTGTCTCTCCCATCACAAGAAAAGTGCTAAAAAATCTGCAGCACCCTTCAAAGAATGGATCCAAGTATGGATTGGTTCAGTCATAAAAACGGCCATACTGGGTCAGACCAAAGGTCCATCCAGCCCAGTATCCTGTCTACTGACAGGGGCCAATGCCAGGTGTCCCAGAGGGAGTGAACCTAACTGGTAATGATCAAGTGATCTCTCTCCTGCCATCCATCTCCACCCTCTGACAAACAGAGGCTAGGGACACCATTCCTTACCCATCCTAGCTAATAGCCATTAATGGACTTAACCTCCATGATTTATCTAGTTCTCTTTTAAACCCTGTTATAGTCCTAGCCTTTACAACCTCCTCAGGCAAGGAGTTCCACAGGTTGACTGTGCGCTGTGTGAAGAACTACTTCCTTTTATTACTTTTAAACCTGCTGCCCATTAATTTCATTTGGTAGCCCCTAGTTCTTATATTATGGGAACAAGTAAATAACTTTTCCTTATTCACTTTCTCCACACTGCTCATGATTTTATGTACCTCTATCATATCCCCCTTTAGTCTCCTCTTTTTCAAGGTGAAAAGTCCTAGCCTCTTTAATCTCTCCTCATATGGGACTCGTTCCAAACCTCTAATCATTTTAGTTGCCCTTCTCTGAACCTTTTCTAATGCCAGTATATCTTTTTCGAGATGACGAGACCACATCTGTATTCAAGATGTGGGCATACCATGGATTTATATAATGGCAGTAAGATATTCTCCATCCCTTTTTTAATGATTCCTAACATCCTGTTTGCTTTTTTGACTGCCGCTGCACACTGCGTGGACATCTTCAGAGAACTATCCACGATGACTCCAAGAACTCTTTCCTGATTAGTTGTAGATAAATTAGCTCCCATCATATTGTATGTATAGTTGGGGTTATTTTTTCCAATGTGCATTACTTTACATTTATCCACATTACATTGCATTTGCCATTTTGTTGCCCAATCACTTAATTTTGTGAGATCTTTTTGAAGTTCTTCACAGTCTGCTTTGGTCTTAACTATCTTGCGCAGTTTAGTCTCATCTGCAAACTTTGCCACCTCACTGTTTACCCCTTTCTCCAGATCATGTATGAATATGTTGAATAGGATTGGTCCTAGGTCTGACCCTTGGGGAACACCACTAGTTACCCCTCTCCATTCTGAAAATTTACCATTTATTCCTACCCTTTGTTCCCTGTCTTTTAACCAGTTCTCAATCCATGAAAGGATCTTCCCTCTTATCCCATGACAACTTAATTTACATAAGAGCCTTTGGTGAGGGACCTTGTCAAAGGCTTTCTGGAAATCTAAGTACACTGTGTCCACTGGATCCCCCTTGTCCACATGTTTGTTGACCCCTTCAAAGAACTCTAATAGATTAGTAAGACATGATTTCCCTTTACAAAAACTATGTTGACTTTTGCCCAACAATTTATGTTCTTCTATGTGTCTGACAATTTTATTCTTTACGATTGTTTCAACTAATTTGCCCAGTACTGATGTTAGACTTACCGGTCTGTAATTGCCGGGATCACCTCTAGAGCCCTTTTTAAGTATTTAAAAATTACATTAGCTATTTTCCAATCATTGGGTACAGAAGCTGATTTAAAGGACAGGTTACAAACCATAGTTAATAGTTCCGCAATTTCACATTTGAGTTCTTTCAGAACTCTTGGGTGAATGCCATCTGGTCCCGGTGACTTGTTACTGTTAAGTTTATCAATTAATTCCAAATCCTCCTCTAGTTACATTAAAATCTGTGACAATTTCTCAGATTTGTCATCTACAAAGGACGGCTCAGGTTTGGGAATCTCCCTAACATCCTCAGCTGTGAAGACTGAAGCAAATAATTCATTTAGTTTCTCCAATGACTTTATCGTCTTTAAGTGCGCCTTTTGTATCTCGATCGTCCAAGGGCCCCACTGGTTGTTTAGCAGGCTTCCTCCTTCTTATGTACTTAAAAACATTTTGTTATTACCTTTTGAGTTTTTGGCTAGCTGTTCTTCAAACTCCGTTTTGGCTTTTCTTATTACATTTTTACACTTACTTTGGCAGTGTTTATGCTCCTTTCTATTTACCTCGCTAGGATTTGACTTCCACTTTTTAAAAGATGCTTTTTTATCTCTCACTGCTTCTTTTACATGCTTGTTAAGCTGGCTCTTCTGTAGTTCTTTTACTGTGTTTTTTTTAATTGTTGGTATACATTGAAGTTGGGCCTCTATTATGGTGTCTTTGAAAAGTGTCCATGCAGCTTGCAGGGATTTCACTCTAGTCACTGTACCTTTTAATTTCTGTTTAACTAACATCCTCATTTTTGCATAGTTCCCCTTTCTGAAATTAAATGCCACAGTGTTGAGCTGTTGAGGTGTTCTTCCCACCACAAGAATGTTAAATGTTGTTATATTATGGTCACTATTTCCAAGCGGTCCTGTTATAGTTACCTCTTGGACCAGATCCTGCGCTCCACTCAGGACTAAATCGAGAATTGCCTCTCCTCTTGTGGGTTCCTGTACCAGCTGCTCCAAGAAGTAGTCATTTAAAGTATCGAGAAAATTTGTCTCTGCATTTCGTCCTGAGGTGACATGTACCCAGTCAATATGGGAATAATTGAAATCCCCCACTATTATTGAGTTCTTTATTTTGATAGCCTCTCTAATCTCCCGTAGCATTTCATCGTCACTATCACTGTCCTGGTCAGGTGATGTTATATTCTTATTAAAGCATGGAATTACTATCCATAGAGATTCTGTGGAACATGTGGATTCATTTAAGATTTTTACTTCATTTGATTCTATATTTTCTTTCACATATAGTGCCACGCTTTTCTCCCCCCCCTCCCGCACAACCTGTTCTGTCCTTCCGATATATTTTGTACCCCGGAATGATTGTCCCCAATTGATTGTCCCCACTCCACCAGGTTTCTGTGATGCCTGTTGTATCAATATCCTCCTTAACACGAGGCACTCTAGTTCACCCATCTTATTATTTAGACTTCTAGCATTTGTGTACAAGCACTTTAAAAACTTGTCACTGTTTATTTGTCTGCCCTTTTGTGATTTGTGAGATTCTTTTTTACGTGAATGTTTCTAGTCTGATCTGGCCCATACTTTATCCTCTTCCATCCTCTCTTCCTGACTAAAACCTAGAGAATCTCTATTAATAGACTCTTCTCTAAGAGAAGTCTCTGTCCGATCCACGTGCTCTGCTTCAGCGATCGGCTTTCCCCCATCTCTTAGTTTAAAAACTGCTCTGCAACCTTTTTAATGTTAAGTGCTAGCAGTATGGATCCACTTTGGTTTAGGTGGAGCCCATCCTTCCTGTATAGGCTCCCTCTATCCCAAAAGTTTCCCCAGTTCCTGTGGTCTTCCCTCAGAGTTCCCCAGTGCCCAAATTATTTACTTGAGGTAGATGCAGAAGAGAAGATTTGCCTATAAGAAGATCAAATTCTATTTTGGCAAATGTAAGATAGCATTGTGAATCAACAGAGGTCTTATCAGAAACATGTGAAATGTGATTTTCAAAAAAGGGGTTGATAGGGTTTTTATTTTAATTACCATCAGTTGCAAGTAATCAATAAGAAATTGTTATAACTGATGAGCTTCCTTATTTAGGTCATTGTAATGTACTTCTGAGAGAAGCTTTAAAAAGACTTCAGATTTCCATCTCTAATAGTGTAATTATGTATAAAATCCCTTTCAGGTTAATTATTTTAAAATAAACATGTATGCAAGAGTAGTGCTGTTCTGGAAAGAGTACTACACTACTAGTGTATTTCAGGTATATAGCGTACAACATTTTTGTAAGAGTATATCACACTGAAATTTTGACTGAATTTTTTGATGATATGCCTGATGTGCAGGGGCATACTTGTTTATTTGGAAAGATGAGTTCAGCTTGATCACATTTCTTAATCTCTAGAAACATTCCAACTGGGCGCACTTCTAAACCTTATTTGCACAAGTTTATATGTGCATATTTATAGCAGTTAAGTCTTGAACTAAGCTCTTTGGATTCTCCTCTGGCTATTGGATTTATTCTATGGCTAGTAGGCAAGGTGGATAGACTTTGAAATCAAGATGATTTTTAAATCTCTGCACTTAATTGTGATTTAAATAAATAGCTAAAACTTTTATTTAAATTTAAGATTTTAGTACTTTATTTCTTAGTGTCCTAATGAAAAGTGTATTTTTGTTTGGTAGTTGAGCCAAAACATGTTTATCTATTTGAAGCATTAAAAGTGTAATGCTAGACGTCTACCAAGGTAATATTGCTATTTTAGAACATGCTTGCTTGACTTTGTTACCATAACAGAAATGAAGACTGTAAAAATTGTTTTAACATGGTTCCAGCAAAATTACTTTTTAACCCAGTGTTTAAAAGGCCATTGTCAGTGTGGTGATATGTTAAACCATATTTTACAGTATCTTAAACGTGAAAATGAGCAGCAGCTTCTGAGCGACAAGAAGATTGGGGGTTGTCTTTAAATCTTTGTGTTCCTGACAAGAGCATCCTTGGGTGTCTCCTGGTCCTGTGGGTGAATTTTTGGGCTGATCGCACCATAGGGACATTTGGAGCAGAAAAGGCACTGGCAGCTATAAAATAATGAGAAGCAGAAGAAAAAATGAGAAATAAAAATGGGAGAGAGTTTAAAAGCACCAAAAAAAAATTCAAAAGGAGAAGGACAGAATATATATATACAAACAGGAAAGGAACAATAAGTATGGTGACATTTAGACAGGAAAGGGAGGACAATAAGAAATAAAAAGTAGCAAAGCCTTCTACTAAATGACTTAAAATCTTAAGTGTAAGTACCTTGAAAGGAGGACCCTTTTCTCCTCTCTGTTCTCTCTAACTCCAAGCCCATTTTTGGTATTTAATTTTTTTAATCATGTAGTACCGAAGCCTGCAGTGTCAGCTATTTTGACTGAAATGGGTCATAGGATTGGGCCCCGTTGAAAAACTTGGATTGGGAGAAAGCAGCAACACACAGTAGTTAAATCCCCAACACATTTGTGCAAGATGAGGAAATACAGACATCCTGTGTGAGGAATATAAACTGTTATACAAACATTGTGTGGATTAAAAACTTACTCAAGGTTTCTTCCACTGCTTCTACTGCAGTGGTGATTGATGGAGGAGGTTACAAATCTATAGCTAAAATAGATATGTGCCAGCAAGGAGCAACCAAAGCTGCATATTTTGAGGGAAAAAATGCATTTATAAATGCATCTGTGCATTGAAAACTGACCTCCAGTAATAACCTAACTTTATATTCATGTAATAATTCCTCAGTGTACCATCCTGCAGTTCAAAAACTGGATGGCTGCTTACTTTTCATAAGTCTTTTAACTTTGGGAGAAAATTTGCACATCCTTTGCTTTTACAGATGACACATTCTGTTCATTGTCCTGATTTCTATTATTTCTGCACTCTTCATATACAAACTTAGAATTGCCCATAGAATTATGTAACATTACTGTTTCTTCCAAAATCCACCAGGATTGGATTTAATTCTAGACTATTAATGGTTTTACCTGGTCAGTTTCAGTATCTCTGATATTTGTGAATAGATTTGTGATGTTTACAAAATATTTTGGAAGGCATGACATTAACCTACAGTTATTTCTTATGTTTTCCTTCCAGGAAGAAGGCAATATCAAAGAGATTGCAATAACACATCATGTAAAGGAAGGACATGAGAAAGCAGATCCATCACAGTTTGAACTTCTTAAGGTTCTAGGACAGGGTTCTTTTGGAAAGGTATGTTGTACAGTTTTTTGTGGATGGGTTATCAAAAGGGCAGTAAGAAGCCCTAGGATTGGACAGTAATAAGGGTGAAATATTTAGAGCAGTCGGATTTTTATATTCAAGCCGTAGTCCAGGTCAAGATTATGTTCTAAATTGGGCTTTACTAACAAAGCACTCAGGCTCTGGCAGATCCTTTTGAACAGTAAATCTGTTCCAAATTAAGCTATTCTGTAAACCTCAAAAAGATTCCTGAATTCTCTCCTTGTGCAACTCTGGTATAAAAGTTTTCTGAAGTAAGATATTCAGTATTAAGATGGAAGAGTATATTAATCCTGAATAAATCCATTCCATGTATCTTTAACACACTGTCATACCTGAAAGAAAGAACAGGTGGTAGGCAGAATGGCCATCAGTAAGGGAAAAAGTATTTCACAATATAGAATGGCTCTAGTTTTGTTCATGTGTTACAGAAAATGGGCTTTGGTCCTATACTAGTGAATTAATAACACTGATATTTAGAGCTGTCAAGCAATTAAAAAAATTAATCGCACGATTAATCACACTGTTAAACAATAATAGAATACCATTTATTTAACTATTTGGGGATGTTTTCTACGTTTTCAAATATTTTAATTTCAATTACAACACAGAATACAAAGTGTACAGTGCTCACTTTACATTTATTTTTGATGACAAGTATTTGCACTGTAAAGAAAAAAAAAAATTCACCTAATACAAGTACTGTAGTGCAATCTCTTTATCATGAAAGTTGAATTTACAAATACAAATACAGAATTATGTACAAAAAAAACCTGCATTCAAAAATAACAGTGTAAAATTGTAGCGCCTGCAAGTCCACTCAGTCCTACTTCTTGATCAGACAATCGCTCAGCCAAACAAGTTTGTTTCCATATGCAGGAGATAATGCTGCCTGCTTGTTTACGATGTCACCTGAAAGTAGGGTTGCCAGATGTCCGGTTTTTTCACCAGAATGCCCGGTCGAAAAGGGACCCTGGCAACTCCGGTCGGCACTGCCAACCGGGCCATTAAAAGTACGGTCGGCGGTACTGTGGGTCTAAGGCAGGCTAGTCCCCACCTGTCTTGGCACTGTGCTGCGCCCTGGAAGTGGCCAGCAGGTCCGGCTCGTAGGCGGGGGGGCCATGGTCTCCGCAAGCTGCCCCCGCCCCGAGCACTGGCTTTGCACTCCCGTTGGCCGGGAACTGCAGCCAATGGGAGCTGGGGAGGTGGTCCCTGCAGGCAAGAGCAGCGTGTGGAGCCTCCTGGCACCCCCAGCCTAAGAGCCGGACCTGCTGCTGGCTGCTTCCGGGGTGCAGCATGGTACCAGGACAGGCAGGAAGCCTGCCTTAGCCCCACTGCACTGCTGACCGGGAACCGCCTGAGGTAAGCCCGCGGTCCAACCCCCTACCCCAGCCCTGAACCCATACCCCCTCCCACAGCCAAACCACCTGCCTCAACCCACAGGCCCCTCCCCCACTCCAAATTCCTCGGCTCCACCCTCGAGCCCCCTCCTGCACCCTAAACTCTTCATCCCCAGCCCCACCGAAGAGCCCGCACCCTCACCCCAGAGTCCATACCCCCTCCCACACCCCAGCCCCCTACCTCAACCTGCAGTCTCTTCCCGCACTCCAAATCCTTCATTTCTGGCCCCACCCCGGAGCCTGCACCCCCAGTTAGAGCGCTCAACCCCTCCCGCACCCCAACCCCCTCCCCCAGCCCAGTGAAAGTGAGTGCGGGTGGGGGAGAGCAAGCCACCAAAGGAGGGGGAATGTAGCGAGTAGGGGTGGGGCGTCAGGGAAGGGGCGGGGCTAGGGATGTTCAGTTTTGTGCTATTAGAAAGTTGGTGACCCTATCTGAAAGTGAGAACAGGCATTCTCATAGCACTGTTGTAGCCGGCGTCACAATACATTTATGTGCCAGATGTGCTAAAGATTCATATGTCCCTTCATGCTTCAACCACCATTCCAGGGGACATGCGTCCATGCTGATGACAGGTTCTGCTCGATAACAGTCCAAAGCAGTGCAGATCAATGCATTTTCATTATCTGAGTCAGATGCCAATAGTAGAAGGTTGATTTTCTTTTTTGGTGGTTCGGGTTCTGTAGTTTCCTCATTGGAGTGTTGCTCTTTTGAGACTTCTAAAAGCATGCTCCACACCCCGTCCCTCTCAGATTTTGGAAATTGGCACTTCAGATTCTTAAACTTTGGGCCAAGTGCTGTAGCTATCTTTAGAAATCTCACATTGGTACCTTCTTTGCGTTTTGTCAAATCTGCAGTGAAAGTGTTCTTAAAATGAACATGTGCTGTCATCATCCGAGACTGCTATAACATGAAATATATGGCAGTATGCGGGTAAAACAGAGCAGGGGACGTACTATTCTCCCCCGAGGAGTTCAGTCTCAAATTTAATTAACACATTTTTTTGAACGAGCATCATCAGCATGGAAGCATGTCCTCTGGAACAGTGGCCAAAGCATGAAGGGGCATACAAACATTTAGCATATCTGGAACGCAAATACCTTGTAATGCTGGCTACAGAAGTGCCATTCAAATGCCTGTTCTCACTTTCTGGTAAATAAGAAGAGGGCAGCATTATCTCCTGTGAATGTAAACAAACCTGTTTGTCTTAGCGATTGACTGAACAAGAAGTAGGACTGAGTGGACTTGTAGGCACTGAAGATTTACATTGTTTTATTTTTGAGTGCAGTTATGTAACAACAACAAAATCTACATTTATAAGTTGCACTTTCACAACAAAGAGATTGCATTACAGTACTTGTATGAGGTGAATTGAAAAATACTATTTCTTTTGTTTATCATTTTTACAGTGGAAATATTTGTAATCATAAATAATATACACTTTGATTTCAATTACAACACAGAATACAATAGATATGAAAATGAAAAAATCCAAAATATTTAATACATTTCAATTGCATTCTGTTGCTTAACAGTGCAATTAAAACTGCGATTAATTGCAATTAATTTTTTTAATCACAATTATTTTTTTTTAATTAATCGTGCGAGTTAACTGTGTTTAATCGACAGCCCTAAGGATATTCAGTAACCCCACAGGGTTGTTTCTACCAAACAACCTCCATCAAAATTTGGACAAGACAGAACTGTTGCTTATCTTCAATTCACCTTGAAATTTTGATAGAAGCACTTGCAATCTTATTCAATAATAATCTTAATGTTTGGGGCATTAAAACAGTTACCATCATAAGCAAGATCGCCCTGCTTGCAGATAACCTTTTCAGGTACTTATTTCAGTGAGTACAAAAGTGAATATTTAAAACCTTAACTGCATTTGGGAGATATGCAAGACTCACAATCAAGTGAAGGAAGATTGAAATATATCATATGAGCCAACAGTACTTTCCAGTTCCTCCTTAGTATTAGAATCCAGATTAGGTACTGATCATAAACATAAACCAAGATTTTTTAACACCCTATTACACTTTAATTCTATACCAGTCCTGGATAAAATTTCTCATTGAAGAGAGATGAGGACATCCTATCTATGCCTAACTGTCAAGTAAGGTGCAATACCTGTTCTTTCTAAGTATTTTTTCCCATCTGTTCTCTAATTATTTACGAAACACCACCAAAAAAAGTTAATTTATTTGATGATGAAATGCTAAGGGAAATTAGAGAGGCTATCAAAATTAAGAACCCAATAATAGTGGGGGATTTCAATTATCCCCATATTGACTGGGAACATTTCACTTCAGGACGAAATGCAGAGATAAAATTTCTCGATACTTTAAATGACTGCTTCATGGAGCAGCTAGTACGGGAACCCACAAGGGGAGAGGCGACTCTAGATTTAATCCTGAGTGGAGCGCAGGAGCTGGTCCAAGAGGTAACTATAGCGGGACCGCTTGGAAATAGTGACCATAATACAATAGAATTCAACATCCCTGTGGTGGGAAGAACACCTCAACTGCCCAACACTGTGGCCTTTAATTTCAAAAGGGGGAACTATACAAAAATGAGGGGGTTAGTTAGACAAAAGTTAAAAGGTTCAGTGACTAAAGTGAAATCCCTGCAAGTTGCGTGGGCCCTTTTTAAAGACACCATAATAGAGGCTCAACTTCAATGTATACCCCAAATTAAGAAAAACAGTAAAAGAACTAAAAAAGAGCCACCGTGGCTTAACAACCATGTAAAAGAAGCAGTGAGAGATAAAAAGACTTCCTTTAAAAAGTGGAAGTCAAATCCTAGTGAGGCAAATAGAAAGGAGCACAAACACTGCCAACTTAAGTGCAAGAGTGTAATAAGAAAAGCCAAAGAGGAGTTTGAAGAACGGCTAGCCAAAAACTCCAAAGGTAATAACAAAATGTTTTTCAAGTACATCAGAAGCAGGAAGCCTGCTAAACAACCAGTGGGGCCCCTTGACGATGAAAATACAAAAGGAGCGCTTAAAGATGATAAAGTCATTGCGGAGAAACTAAATGGATTCTTTGCTTCAGTCTTCACGGCTGAGGATGTTAGGGAGATTCCCAAACCTGAGCTGGCTTTTGTAGGTGACAAATCTGAGGAACTGTCACAGATTGAAGTATCACTAGAGGAGGTTTTGGAATTAATTGATAAACTCAACATTAACAAGTCACCGGGACCAGATGGCATTCACCCAAGAGTTCTGAAAGAACTCAAATGTGAAGTTGCGGAACTATTAACTAAGGTTTGTAACCTGTCCTTTAAATCGGCTTCGGTACCCAATGACTGGAAGTTAGCTAATGTAACGCCAATATTTAAAAAGGGCTCTAGGGGTGATCCCGGCAATTACAGACCGGTAAGTCTAACGTCGGTACCGGGCAAATTAGTTGAAACAATAGTAAAGAACAAAATTGTCAGACACATAGAAAAACATAAACTCTTGAGCAGTAGTCAACATGGTTTCTGTAAAGGGAAATCGTGTCTTACTAATCTATTAGAGTTCTTTGAAGGGGTCAACAAACATGTGGACAAGGGGGATCCGGTGGACATAGTGTACTTAGATTTCCAGAAAGCCTTTGACAAGGTCCCTCACCAAAGGCTCTTACGTAAATTAAGCTGTCATGGGATAAAAGGGAAGGTCCTTTCATGGATTGAGAACTGGTTAAAGGACAGGGAACAAAGGGTAGGAATTAATGGTAAATTCTCAGAATGGAGAGGGGTAACTAGTGGTGTTCCCCAAGGGTCAGTCCTAGGACCTATCCTATTCAATTTATTCATAAATGATCTGGAGAAAGGGGTAAACAGTGAGGTGGCAAAGTTTGCAGATGATTCTAAACTACTCAAGATAGTTAAGACCAAAGCAGATTGTGAAGAACTTCAAAAAGATCTCACAAAACTAAGTGATTGGGCAACAAAATGGCAAATGAAATTTAATGTGGATAAATGTAAAGTAATGCACATTGGAAAAAATAACCCCAACTATACATACAACATGATGGGGGCTAATTTAGCTACAACGAGTCAGGAAAAAGATCTTGGCGTCATCGTGGATAGTTCTCTAAAGATGTCCACGCAGTGTGCAGAGGCGGTCAAAAAAGCAAACAGGATGTTAGGAATCATTAAAAAGGGGATAGAGAATAAGACTGAGAATATATTATTGCCCTTATATAAATCCATGGTTCGCCCACATCTCGAATACTGTGTACAGATGTGGTCTCCTCACCTCAAAAAAGATATTCTAGCACTAGAAAAGGTTCAGAAAAGAGCAACTAAAATGATTAAGGGTTTAGAGAGGGTCCCATATGAGGAAAGATTAAAGAGGCTAGGACTCTTCAGTTTGGAAAAGAGAAGACTAAGGGGGGACATGATAGAGGTATATAAAATCATGAGTGATGTTGAGAAAGTGGATAAGGAAAAGTTATTTACTTATTCCCATAATACAAGAACTAGGGGTCACCAAAAGAAATTAATAGGCAGCAGGTTTAAAACAAATAAAAGGAAGTTCTTCTTCACGCAGCGCACAGTCAACTTGTGGAACTCCTTACCTGAGGAGGTTGTGAAGGCTAGGACTATAACAATGTTTAAAAGGGGACTGGATAAATTCATGGTGGCTAAGTCCATAAATGGCTATTAGCCAGGATGGGTAAGAATGGTGTCCCTAGCCTCTGTTCGTCAGAGGATGGAGATGGATGGCAGGAGAGAGATCACTTGATCATTGCCTGTTAGGTTCACTCCCTCTGGGGCACCTGGCATTGGCCACTGTCGGTAGACAGATACTGGGCTAGATGGACCTTTGGTCTGACCCAGTACGGCCTTTCTTATGTTCTTATGTATAATAAATAGAAATGTTTTTTGGCAATTTTGGCAGTAGCATTGCCGTTCATCTGAATATGTAATTCCTTGGCTTAACAAGAAACAAACCCCAAAGGTACTTTCTGTCTGTAACCTGTTTCTTTGTCAAGGAATCCTACCCAAGTCGTCATATGAAAATCTCTTAATTCGGGTACAGTTGAGTAATCCAGGATAAAGAAAACAGTCTAAGAACCATTAATAGTTATCTTTGAGAACTCATGAAGGACATGATTATGATATCTATCATTTCTAAAAGGCCTTGATGCCTGGGCAATTCTTAAATAGTAATAACTCATAATTTTGGGGCAATAATAACTACAAGGACCTGATTCTCATTAACACTAAGCCCTGTTTGTATTTCTCTGGCATCCACTGGCATCAAAAGCGGTCTTGGTGTACATGAGAGCTGGACCCAGAATTATTACATATAATTTACTGTACTAAACAATAAAACTTGATTCACATAACAAACTTGATTCACCGCTATCTGTCTAGTGTCGTATCTCTATCAGGTCACTAGCACAAGCATGTGGGAGCACCCTCTGTTTTCAGATTTACCCTGAGTGGTACATAGCAAATACTAAATTATCACTCAGAAAATCCCCTTTACCCCATGACCTGTCTGCTACGTCTTTTCATAAGTGAACCAAAACACAAATATAAAACGGTTTGTGTATTTGGCTTTCCTTCTTACTAAACATAGAATTTGTCTACAGTGGAAATCAATACATCCCCTTCCATATCTGAATGGTTTAAGGATATTAAAAACATAATCCCTCTCAAGAAATCCTATTATACTGCAAAAGGAAATGAAACACACTTTAGTTGGGTCTGGAAGTACTTTACTAATACATGTGACATTCAATCACAGTAAACTGTAACAAGATAGATGGGCACATGTCTTCTCATAGTTTTCTGGTATATTTTTAAAAGC
Organism: Emys orbicularis; assembly: GCF_028017835.1. Taxonomy (NCBI): domain Eukaryota; kingdom Metazoa; phylum Chordata; order Testudines; family Emydidae; genus Emys; species Emys orbicularis. The sequence continues at coordinate 226,851,763 of NC_088683.1, forward strand.
CCTTTACTATGGTTAATATATTTATTGCCTTTGATTACTTATGAACAGTTGTTTGACTTGCAATCATTATATATTTTTCCTCTCTGAATTAACTCTTCCACTCATCCCAACTATATGTAATGTCTGCAGCTTGTTTATAACCATTTTTGTTATGTCCCTGTTAATTCCTGTAAAATATGAAACTGCTTGAAGAGAAATATTTTTAAAAAATTTAACTGAAGAGAATGGTCAGAATGTTTAATTTGCTGTTTCATTTAATTGTTTTTTAAATGCTTATTGGCGCAACTTTTCAGACACAACCAAATTCATCTCTGAAATCAATTAAGTTAAACCAGGATAAATTTGGCCCAAAATATTTTTTGTTTTTTAAATGCAAGTAAAATTGGGGGGGGGGAAATGTGATAGGTAAACAGGGACATTTGTAATTAGGTACACAAGCTGTATAAACATGAACAAGCAAAGATAACTGTAAGTGGTCAGTACTAGAGTTGGGGAAGCCATTTGTTACAAATAAGAATTTTATTGAAAAAACAACTGTGAATCCCTATTAATAGAATTAGATACCAAAGTTTACTGATTTGATTTATATTTATCTCCTTTAAGAACATTTTTAATATATTGAATACAGGTATTTCTTGTCAAAAAAATCTCAGGATCAGATGCTAGACAGCTTTATGCAATGAAGGTATTAAAAAAAGCCACACTGAAAGGTAAGTGATACTTTCCATAAATGGTTACTTTAATTGATGTACGTATGTACCAAACCTTAATCTTTTGCAAACAAAAATATAAATATAGATACTGTTAAAAGAGTTAGTTCAACAAAGATCTTTTAAGTACATGCTTAACTTAAATTCGAAACCATCAAATAGGACAAAAAGTAATGTCTTTGTATTATAAACATAAAAGGATTAATGAATGAAAGCATCACGTTTGTAGAATTTTTAATAAAAACAGTTTTCTTTCCGTGATAGCCTTTGATCAACTTGTTTGTTGTCATCCTGTCAGAAACCCATGTGCAGTAGATATGAAATTTCTAAACCTTTTACTACAAACTTCATTATAATGTAGTTCAGTAATCCTTCTTGAAATAATTAGTATTAAAATCCATGTCCCTTATTGAAGCACTGCATAGGCATAATAAATGTTTCATGAAGATAGCTGTGCTACATCATTCTGGTTAGTTGACTTGATCCTGGACATGTTAGTAGATACACCTCTACCCCGATATAACGCGACCCGATATAACACGAATTTGGATATAACGCGGTAAAGCAGCGCTCTGGGGGTCGGGGCTGCGCGCTCTGGCAGATCAAAGCAAGTTCGATATAATACAGTTTCACCTATAACGCAGTAAGATTTTTTGGCTCCCGAGGATAGCGTTATATCGGGGTAGAGGTGTACTTATTAAATGGCATATTTCTGTTCTCCAAAATGCTGTGTAACTTTGTGGATAAAGTTTCTTGCCTTTTGTTGAGAAGGTTAAGAGATCAAATTACGTTTAGTTTGTGATGCTGAAAAATCCATTGTTAATACCTCTTTTATTATGATAGTCACAAAAACTCAGTATTTTTGTACAACAAAACCCACCAACTTTATAAAAAGAAAAATTCAGGAATATAAATACATAATGAGGTTGTGCTTATATGTTTTGTAGAAAAGAGGAAGCTAATTGTATTCCCTCTTCCCTAATCACTCTCCATACACACAGTGAACCCTGGAAAAGGATAGGAGTCTTAACATTCTATAGTCTTCCAGATACCATATTTTGTATTATTGAATCTCTACTTGTCACAGACCCACAGAATAGACTCTTATTCAGAGATCTTTTCCTTCTTCAGGAATCAGTACACCTCAACAAGTATTTGCAGTGACACCAGGCAGCCTTTTCAGAACAGAATAGGGTTCCATAGTGGACTGGAATATAACATCAGGAAATCCTTAAATTAACATAAAGAAGCAATCATCAAGATATAGTTCATACTGGCCAATGCCAGGGCTCCCTTGAACCAGGCCGCTGTAGGAACTATCTTGGTTTCCTGTCTTTGTCTTTTTGTCTTCATTCCAGGAGAGCACTCTGTGTGTATCCCTGAGCCCAGTTCTTATTGACTCCTGTCACCTCCCTCCATTGCCTTCCTTCTGAGTTCATATGTGCTCCACCCACCCAAGCTGGGAGCCTCTGATTGATATGTCAGTTGTTCATTCCTTGGGATTTCCCTTGTCTCGTAGGGCCTTCCATTGATATGGGTTGGTCTCAGCCAGTAATAAATGACCTGTTCATATCACCCAAGAGAGTTACGTGACAAAACGCCTCATGTCTCCTGCTCTTTACACTCACAGCATAGCAATACTAAGCACAGAGTGAAACTGAGGCACATATTGGAATCATAAATATATTATCAAAATTCCCACACCTGATTCCATAGTTAAAGTTTGAGCTTAACTACTTTTTTTAATGTATGTCCTCTCCAAAAATATAGGACTTGCTCCAAAATAGAATGAATTTTCTGAGAATTTATAATTACCGTATATACTCAATCATAAGCCAGTTTGTTTATAAGCCGAACCCCCCCAGGATGGATAAGTAAAAATGGAAAATTTTTATAACCTGTTCAGAAGCCGACCCTATAATTCAGGGGTCAGCAAACTTTAGCTCCCGGGCCATCAGGATAAGCCGCTGGTGGGCTGAGATGGTTTGTTTATCTCGAGCGTTCGCAGGCACAGAGGTAAACCTAAGTAAACAAAGTGTTCTGGCGCGCCAGCTGCTTACCCTGACGGGCCGGGACAGCAAATGGTGGGGAAATTTTTTTGGTGAGGAGAAGCTGGGAGTCAGGGGAGTAACCCCTGTGATTTCCCCACACACACACACACATAACCCCACCCCTAGCCCAGGACCCCCACACTCTCCCCTTCCCATCCCTTCCCACCTTATCTGCGGAGGGCCGGGGAGGATGTCTTTGACCTGGCTGGAGAAGCTCCAGCAGGCTGGGCGGCGCGGCCGCAGCCTGCTCCGGTGGGTCAGACCGGGCGGCGCGGCTGCAGCATGTTCCAGCAGGCTGGGCGGGCCGGGCGGTGCGGCCACAGCCTGCTCTGGGGGGCGGGGCCGAGCGGCACGGCTGCAGCCTGCCAGCCCCGGAGCTGCAGCTGCTTCAGAGGCTGTGGGGAGAGCAGCGTGGCCAGCAACTGAGAGACTCTGGCCCCGCCTCTTCCCTTCTGTCTCTGCTGGCTGTGCTGCCTCTCCTTGCTCCCTCTGTTGGGCGGAGGGGCTGTGTCCCACCTCTCCCTCTCTATACCTGTTCATAAGCCGACCCCCTTCTCTGGTGCTTCCCTTTTTTACTAAAAAAATTCGGCTTATGAACGAGTATATATGGTAAATTCTCTAATTAGCTTGCATTTATAATTATTTTTAAAATGGTTCCTTTAAAAAAAAAAAAAACTTAGGAGCCTATATCACTACATTTTTTTGTCTTAAATATCAGTAATGAAACGACAGACTAAGGCACCTGAACAGTCTTAAGTCTATCCTGTGGACACCATGAGGAAGAAAAATGAAAAAATCTAATGTTCCTAAAAATCAGAGTATCTTTTCTAACTGCAAGTAGAATCTCTCCTCAGCTATCGTGGGGTAAACTGTCACTTTTCTGTGGGATCATGAACAAAAATTTGGTTAAAACAGTGGATTTTGGGTTTTTATCAAGAAAACTTCATATTGAATAGTTATATCACCAATGGCCCAGATTTGGTGATATTATTTATCTGGTCCCAAAGAAGAGAAAATGCCAAGGAAAAATTTGTTCTCCTTTTTGTCTTTGTTTCTTTGTGTTACTTAGAAGAGGAGCAGGTTACCTTCATCCCAGACCCAAAGCATCTGAAACAGTTTGTTCCCAGAAAAAATTTAGAATGGCATATAACTACCTTTTAATGACAGTCCATGACTGAGATATAAATTAAAGATTTGTTCTCTTGGGTCTTAAGCTTCAAGTGCAAGACTTTCAGATGTCTTAGGCAAACCAAAGATGAAGAATTTTTGAGACTAACAACACCCTGTCCAGTGTATTTCTTCCCTGCTTGTGCCTCAGCTGATACTGCATTTTCAGCTATGGCTGTCAGAGGAGTTCTCAACTGACTGCTCCTCCAAGAGTTTGGCCATTAAAATTGATGTATTTGAGTGTTTATAAATGATTATCTATATTTTGAATTTTTTTTTTTTTTTTTTTTTTTTGGAGGGGGATTGACAGTTCTTTTGTGGTGTACAAGATGCTTTGCCTCCAGCAGCTTTGTTGTATTCTTTACATCCTTTTTTAGACATTGGTTTCCTCCCATTAAAAAGCACTTCCGTGATTTTTGAAACTCCTGACTGGCTGTGGTCCTGAGTGGGGTAGTAAGTTGTGTTCAGATGCTACATCACTGGGTCTTTTGGGATGTGAGCAATGAGTAACAGCCTTATCTCCATCAGTAGAACAGATGTTATGTCAAAAGCAGGAATTTTGATTGCAGCAGCAGCACTGCAAAAATCATCAGGAAAAGGATCCAGTAGATTCTAGACACTAGAAAGCACTGCCTGTGAGTAATAGGCATAGGCTAAAGACACCACATTGTCTTCTGGGAAGTTGGGGGACTGCACATTGGGAGAGGTCTTGTAGATCTCTTTAGGAGTTAAAATTCAGACCTTCATACACCTTGTAATTGCAGTGCCTCACAATCATGAAGTATTGACACAGATGGGTCCTTGGCCTTCAGACATTGCCCAGAACTGACAGGAAAACCAAGATACTACACAAATGGGTTGCATTGATTTAACTAAACTGCCTTCTTAGACTGATTTAGTTAATCCAGTGCAATTTTTGTATATAAACGAGACCTTTGATGCACCTTTAAGCTTATGCATTAAAGTACCAATACAGCAGTGTCTTCTGACCAAAGATGTTGCCTTGTTTTTGCCTCTCCCAACATCTGAGGCTCTGGGGATTCCATGACCCAAAGGGCAAGGACTTGCTATAGAGGATGCCACAATACTCAGAACATTGTGCTTGAACCTTAAGACTCAAGAATGTGATTCTGTTACAATTTATGTCTTAGAACAAGTAGAGTCACATGTAAATAAATTATTCCCTTCTGTGAAATTAATCCATTTTGAATACTGATTACAACAACTCAGTAATAACTTATGTGTTTTGAGATTGAATGTCCCCTGCATTTAAATAAACGGTTGGTTTGCCTAAGACATTTTAGATCATTTCCATCTTCGTTTCTTTCAGTAAACTATTTTCTTAATCCGGAGTCAGAGGCAATAGTACCTTTTAAAGACTGCTTTCTACTTGCAGGCAGTTTACGTGCTTTATCACCTCCTATCTGTAGGAGAGTACGTTCAGGGAAATGCAGCTACAGTAGCCAGAATGCATTGTTATACCACATTCCAACCTTTTAGTGTTTGGAGCATATTCAGGAGTAAGCTGATAGCCTAGATTGATTGACATATGTGTTTTTAAAAGAGTCTCAATGGTGCCATAGCATTGGATGGATATCTTTTGATTGTAGTTTGTAAAAATCCAAATTAAAAGATTTTTGTTTAGCTTCTTTTGGTTTAAAGCTACTTCTTTCAATATAGTTTATTATTAAGTTTATTATAAGGTACACTTTGTACAGTAAACCTGCATTCACACCAGTGGGTTCTACCACTTTAACTCTGTTTCTAAACTGATATACTTGTAGTACAAAAATGTGTGTAGATCAGAGTATAGTGCTGTTGGAGTTCTTGGTTACAGATTTTTAATTTTTTTTTTCTAGGTTTCGAGTAGCAACAACTTGACTTGAGCAAGTCCCAGTTTTTAGTGAGATTTTCAGGAAACAATGTATTGTGAAGTAGGTTCTCCACACAGTCTCACAAATTTGCCTTTGCATGGATGTTATTGAATGGCATAGAGTTGTAATAATTAAACCAAAAATATACAAGGAGAAGTAAATTAGGGAAATGTAAGAGTAATAGTCTGTTCTCAATATGAATTATAGTTTGTGTTCATATTGTAGTTCGAGATCGGGTTCGGACAAAAATGGAACGTGACATCTTAGTGGAAGTTAATCATCCTTTTATTGTCAAGTTACATTATGGTGAGTTATAAAAGATGAAATATTATTTGTCTGTCACTGTGGTGACAAAAATTCAAATACCTTTGCAAAGAATCATAGAAATTAGAGTTGGTCATCTAAACCCCAATCCTGCAAAAATGTATTGCACATACTTAGCTTTACACACTTTGAATAGTCACCCTAAAATCAGTTTTACTATTCTCAGTACATAAAGTTAAGCACATGGGTAAGTCTTTGCAGAAACGGGGACTTCAGTCCATCCTTTTATAAAAGGAACGTATGTCAATTTAAATCTAGCTAGTATTTTTTTAAAAAAGATTTCAGTTTCTACACCTGTCTATCATACTTTTCTGTTTTTAAAATATTTTCCATCCCTAATTGATCTATAAAGACTAACGTGTACAAAAGTGTCTAGTCCCATTCCCATCAAAGTCAGTAGAAATGCTCTTATTGATTTCAGTGGCAACTCAGTTATTTAGAGGAAAGAGTGAAAATGACTCAGTTCAATATTCTGTTAACTGCACAGAGTAAACAAACTGCAAAAATGGAGAAATATATTTTCTGATCTTTCAGTTATAGCAATTTAAAGTTTTATTTGTAACAATAGTTGCTATAAAATATTCAGACAGAAGTGATTTTTTTTGTTCTTAAGTTGATAGTGCCCCTTTAATATCATTTCCTACAGTGTATTCTTCAGTGTTTTGTCCAGTCCTGTTTCCATGTGATTACTGTAATATATCTCCGTATTAGGTTGAATATCTCATAACACTAACATACATGATGTACGTTAAATGTATTGGCATGCTCACTTAAATCTAACTGTTTCATTATCAAGATTTGGAAAAGGAATGCTGACTAGCCAAGCTATGTTTTCAGTGGCATAAAGTTTATTGGTGATCTGCCTTTATTTTTTTCTTCTGACATGACACTGATTTGTTTAAAGGTAGAATTTATTTAATTCTTTTAAGTGACTATGTTTCAATCAAGGAGAGAGAAAGTCATTGTTTTGGTAATGGGAACAATGGTAAATTCTGGTAAACTTATTCTTTTGGTTGTTGGTAAAAGTACGAATTAGCTGCTTATTGAAATTGTTTTTAATGGGTCTTTTCAGCTTTTCAAACAGAAGGAAAGCTATACCTTATTTTGGATTTTCTCAGGGGAGGAGACTTGTTTACACGCTTATCCAAAGAGGTAAACAATTTTTTCACATTAAACATATGGTTAAACGTGGTCTTTCACTGATCTGTGTTGGGGAGGTATATCAGGAGAGTTTACCTTCATGTTCTTAATTATTAAAAATGTGGTTTTCATTAAACAGATCTTAGAAATAAAAATATATTTCTATCCATGCTCTTCAGGAGGTTTGGGGTTTTTTTAATTTTTGTTTGTTTAGCTTTGAAAGAGTGCTGTCATAAGAATGTTGTTAATTTGTTACTCCAGAGGTACACTCCAGCAATTAGATTTCCCATATTGCTCTTGTGCTTTCTCATATACCCGCCACCAACCTGTTTAAATAACTTGCCTCAAAAAGTATATAGAGCTATAGAAATATGCTTATACAGGGAGAATACCTGTTAGTTGCAGTAGTTTGAGTGTATTTATTGACATCTATATTTATGCTAAATGGATCTGTATTATTAATATTAGCCCCCCTCCCAAAAGTGCTGAGCATTTTGTAAACTTGAGGTGAGCAAGATTTGTAATCCTTATCCTAAGCTTTAAAAAAAATTCACACATTTTTAGCCCTTATGGTCATGAAGATAATTTTCCAAACAAGAGCCAAACTGATGTAGTGGTGTCTGTCTGACTACACTGCAATCAAGAGGTGTGATTGCAGCTTGTATAGGTAACCTTCAACAATGCAACTTCAACCCTGATGAAGCTTGGAAAGCCAAACGGAGTTCACAGAAAGTCACAAATAAACACCTTGTGAAAGATCCAACACAGAAGATCCCTGGCTTTGATCTCTCATGGGCAACCCTAAATCGTATCTGCACAAACCATGGTAGATGCGGCTACTTGCTACACAAATGGAAAATTAAAGACTCTCCAGTGTGCAGCTGTGGTCACCCAGAACACCATGGAACATATAACAACTTGATGCCCGATTCACAAATACGAAGGAGGCATCACAGCAGTACACTTTACTACTCCAGACTCAATTATCTGGCTTAGCCAGCTAAATGTAAAATTATAATTGTTGTTCTACATTTACATCAGTCATATGAAGAAGAAGAATCTAGCTTTGATCTAGATAGATCAATCTACAGGATATCAACAACCATGCCCAGTACCCAGGATATATACTCAGGAGGCTAGCCCTTGCTGCTACCCATGCTGCCACGGTTACACAGCTGTTGCCAATCGTATGCAGAAACATTGTTGTTATATTTATACCACAATCCCAAATCATGTTTCATGCCTTTCTGGTGGCCAAAAGTCCCAATTGTACCTACCATCTGCCAAACGTTTCATCTTCTACAAAAGAGTCTACGACAGTGGTTCTCAACCAGAGGTCCAGGGCTCCCAGCGGGGTCGTGAGTAGGTTTCAGGGGGTCCGCCAAGCAGGACCAGTGTTAAACTTTCTGGGGCCCAGGGCAGAAAGCTGAAGTTCCACTGCATGGGGCTGAAGCCTGGGGCCCTGAGCCCCGCCACTTCGGGCTGAAGCAGAAGCCTGAGCAGCTTAGCTTCGCTGTGTCCCCTATGGCATGGAGCCCTGGGCAATTGCCCGGCTTGCTACCTCCTAATGCTGGCCCTGGCTTTTATATGCAGAAAACCAGTTACTATGGCACAGGTGGGCCGTGGAGTTTTCAGAGCATGTTTGGGGGGCCTCAGAAAGAAAAAGGTTGAGAATCCCTGGTCTACAATACAGTTCCTGCAAGCTACTCTAGGTTCAGCTTGCTCCACTTACTTGGGCCCTTGGCTATATTTGAAAACTTTGAGCCTCTTTGTCCTCAATTTACATGCTCCTTGCTGGCATCTCAGTATATCACCTTCCTGCTAGTGACTTTTCCATCTTCAGCCACTCCACAGATACAGAAATTCTAAGGGTCTTGGTTAGTGTTTTCACTAGTATGGGAGCTGGCCCTATTTGGGATTTAAATCTGTTTCCCACAAATGTGTTGTGTGTCAAGTGGATCAAGTTATTCATTGAGATGTCCCAGAGAGGCTTAAGGCTCATTCCTGTAAGTTATTGGTGTATCTGCCTAACCTAATTTGTAGTACTGCCACATGACATTTTACTCATGATTTTATACAGTATTGTTCTTTTGATTTGCCATCTACCCAATATATTGGGGAGTAGGTCTGCAATTATGTTTTATTAGATCTCAGTCCTCATGACTATCCCCATGGCCATTGTGTGTGAAGTAGCATCTGCTCCAAAGGGGGTCTCAGCGCAATGCCCACTGATCAGACCAGATCAGTTACACCTTTCCCCAACTATCGCTGCTGCTGCGTGTCCTCCACAAGATCCAGCAGGAAAGTGCCATGGTTATTCTGATAGCCCCATTCTGGCCTGGCCTGTTCTGGTTTCCCCACTTCTCTGCATGTCAGCGAATCCCCCACTTCTGCTGCCAGCTTTCCCAGAAGTGTTCACGCAACATGTCAGCAGGATCAGGCATCCCCATATGCAAACACTTCACCTCCCAAGTTTGGTTTTTGTATGGGCATTTTCACTAGATTGGGATTGTTTGTCGGTAGTTCGAGACATCCTCTCGAGTAGCAGAAAAGATTCCATGAGGTGTTTCTATTAGGCCAAGTGGAAGCGTTCCACCTCCTGGGCCAGGCAGAGGGGTCTCGCCCCAGAGGACATACATTCCCCTTCTGTTAGACTACTTTCTGTCCCTGAAGACATCAGGGCTTGCACTCAATTCCATGAAAGTTCACCCCTCTGTGGAAGGACGTTCTGTGTTTACTCTCCCATTGACTACCAGGTTTGGGAAAGGCCTCTTTAGAACTTATCCACCCATTCAACCTATCACTCACCAATGGGACCTCAACCTCATCCTCTTGACGTTAATGAAATCGCCCTTCGAATCTCTGGCTTCATGTTCCCCGTCTCTTCTTTCCAGGCAGGTCACCTTCTTGGTAGCTATTACTTCCACGAGAAGGGTAGGAGAATTGGAGGCCATAATGGCTGACCCCCTTTTACCATGTTCCCTAAGGACAAAGTTTCCCTGCCTCTGCACCCCAAGTTTCTATTAAAGGCGGTATCCCATTTTCATTTCACTCAACCTATACACTTATATGCTTTCTTTCCAAAGCCTTACGCCTCGGTAGAGGAGTGGCACTTTCACTCCCTCAATGTCTGCAGACCCCTGGCCTTCCACCTGCAGAAGACAAGACCATTTAGGAAGTCCCCTAAACTGTTTATCGCTATAACTGAATGGATTAAAGGGCAGGCTATTTCCACATGGAGGATCTCTAAGTGGGTTTCAGGTTGCATTACGTTCTAACAGTTAGCCATTGCGGTGAGGGCTCATTCCACAAGAGCACATGTATCAACTACGGCTGCCCTGCATATGATGTACCACTTCCAGATATATGTAGGACAGCCACATTGAGTTCGGTACGTACCTTCGCCTCCTGTTACACCTAGTGCAAGACTCTGCAATGGATGCTTCGTTTGGCGCAGCTATCCTCCGTTCAACCATTCCATCATCTTCCTTGTATCCTCCGCCTACTTAGGTGGTACTTGTTAATCACTCTCCGTGGAATACAATACGAACCATCACTCGAAGAAGAGGAGGTTACTTGCCTGTAATTGGAGGTTCTTCAAGATGTGTAGTCCCTATCTGCATTCCAATCCCATCCACCTTCTCCTCTGCTAAGGATTTGTTCAGTTTGCGGTGGCGAAGGAACTGAGGGTGCAGTTGATCCACCTCACCCTTTCTAGCCTTGAACGAAACCAGGAAGCAGAGCAAGTGTGCATGCTCAGACCAATGGACACTACTACTTTCAAATTCTTTGGCTCCTGTTGCAAAATGGCTGATGTTGGTATGGTGGGTCCTGCGCTTTTCTTGGCAGGGGGGCTAAATGCCACTCCTTGCCCCTGCTAGTGGCCCAGGAAGGTGGTAGAGGAGGGAAGGGGTCTGGGTTTGCTCCTCACTCTGAGCCCCAGCCCCTGTCAACCCCTGTGGGTTTCTTACCCTCTTCCCTCTTGGATAGAGTTATCCTTGACGCTGGGGAAGGGAGTCTCCCTGCCCTGCTGGGGCAGGGTCTCCCTTACTTCAGTTCTCTGGTCTTTTGGTTGTCAGCAACACATCTCCAAACTCCAGTCCTCTCTCCTTCCTCGCACCACCCTGTCTGCCTGAAGCAGGGTTTTTTTTATTAGGTTACTGGCAGGCCCTTAATTGACTACAGGTGCTCCAATTAACCTGTAGCAACCCTCCCTAGTCTACAGGGAACCACGCCTTAATTAGCCTAGGGCTTATATATCTCCCCTCTACCACTCTCCCACTGCTCCCTGGCCCTGCTGTATCACATATTCGCTTCCCTTCTCTCCCCCCCCAGTCCTCCCTTAACACCACGGGGTTGGGCTACTTGGGACGAGAGACAGTGTTGTAGTGACAGGACGTCCGCGTTGCTGTGTTGGCTTCTGGCTCTGTGCTATATCCGGAAGTGGAAAGATTGTAGAGATAGGAACCATCTAGTCACTCATGCATTCCTCTCCTTGTTTGTGTGTATCCATTGGAGTGGGGCGTGGTCCGTAACAAGGGTGAACCGCTGCCCAAGTAGGTAGTACCGTTAAAATCTCCATGGCCCATTTAACTGCTAGGCATTCCTTTTCTACTACGGCATATTGTTGCTCCCTGGGCAGGAGCTTCTGGCTGAGGAAGGAATCCCCCACCATCTGTGAAAGGACAGCCCCAAGTCCTACATCCAACGCGTCTGTAGGATGAATTCCTTCTTGAAATATGGGGCTATGAGCACTGGATGACTGCAAAGGGCTGTCCTCAGGTCTGTGAAAGCTTCTTCTGCTGCCTCAGTCCACTTAACTATCTCCGGGCCCCGAGCTCTTATCAGGTCCGTCAGAGGCACTGCCCTCGTGGCGAAATGAGGGATGAACCGACGATAGTACCCCACTATCCCTAAGAATGCTGACTTGCTTCTTGCGGGTCAGGTGGGGCCATTCCTGTATTGCTTCCACTTTGTTCCATTGGGGTTTCACCAGGTCCCTTCCGACTACATACCTGAGGTATCTGGCCTCGGCTAGCCCTATTGCACATTTGGATGGGTTAGCGATGAGGCTGGCCTGTCAAAGAGCATCTAATACCGCATCCACTTTCCCCAGGTGTGTCTCCCAGTCAGGGCTATGGATTACCACATTGTCTAAATAGGTGGCAGCATACTTGGTATGAGGTCAAAGTAATCTGTCCATCAATCATTGGAAAGTCACGGGGGCCCCATGGAGCCCGAAAGGGAGGATGATATATTGGAAGAGGCTGTCAGGTGTCGAGAAAGTGTTTTTTTCCTTGGCATCCTCAGCCAGGAGGATCTGCCAGTAGCCTTTTGTTAAGTCCAAGGCGGTCAGGTATCGGGCCTTGCCTAACTGATCCACCAGCTCATCGATGCATGGTATCGGGTAGGCATCGAATTGGGATACCTTGTTTAACTTCCAGAAATCATTACAAAACCTCAGGGTGCCGTCAGGCTTGGGGACCAAGACAATAGGGCTGGACCACTGGCTGTGGGATTCCTCAATAACCCCGAGTTCCAGCATCTTCCTTACTTCCGCCCTAATTTCTTCTCTTTTTGCCTCTGGCATGTGATATGGTTTTATGGACACCCTTGCTCTGGGACAGGTGACGGTGTGGTGTTGGATCAGCGTCGTATGGCCTGGTTGTGTGGAGAACACGTCTTGGTTCTGCTGGATCATCTCGACGACCTCCATTCGTTGTTCTGGGGCTAGTTTGGGGGATATCCTTCCCTGCCCTTGTGGGCCATCTGCCTGGGATGGAACCAGCAGGACAGCCAGGCACGTCTCCCGATCGAGCCAGGGTTTCAGTAAGTTGACGTGGTAGATCTGCTCTGGCCTTCGGTGATCTGGCTGCTTCACCTTATAATTCACCTCCCCAACTGCTTCCACGATCTCAGAGAGTCCACGGCAGCTGGCCAGGAGCTTGCTTTCTGTTGTTGGTACCAGCATCAGCACCCGTTCTCCTGGTTGAAATTTCTGTGTTTTTTCCCGACAGTTGTGCTTTCTCCAAATGCTTTTGTACTATGGGGGTCACTTGAGCTATTCGTTCTCTCATCTGGGTCACGTGTGCGATGACGTTCTTCCCCGGGTTGGGTTGTTCCTCCCATTCCTCCTTTGTGATGTCTAATATGCCACGTGAGTGGCGTCCGTACAGTAGCTTGAAGGGGTAGAATCCAGTAGATGCCTGGGGAACTTTTCGTATCGCAAACATCAGGTACGGTAGGAGGGTATCCCAGTCTTTTCCGTCTTGGGCCACCACCTTTCAGATCATGCTCTTGAGAGTGTGGTTAAATTGCTTGACCAGACCATCTGTTTGGGGATGATAGACTGAGGTCCGCAAGGTTTGGATGTGAAGCCGGGTACATAAGTCTTTCATCACTCTCGAAATGAAGGGAGTCCCTTGGTCTGTCAGGATCTCCTTAGGGATGCCTACCCTAGCAAAAACCTGGATCAGTTCTTCTGCCATCGCCTTGGACGTGGGGTTTCTTAGAGGAATGGCTTCTGGGTACCGTGTAGCGTAGTCCAGGATGACGAGTATGCTTCGGTGGCCCCGGGCCGATCTTTCTAGTGGGCCTGCTAGATCCATGGCTATCCTTTCAAAAGGGACTTCAGTTACAGGCAAGGGTACCAATGGGGCCCTTAACTGAGGTCGAGGGCTATGCAATTGGCACTCTGGGCAGGAGGTGCAATAGCGCTGGACTTCTGACCGTACCCCCAGCCAGTAGAACCTCCTTAGGACTCTATCCAGGGTCTAATCTGCTCCTAAATGTCCCCCAAATAGATGATTGGGAGCTAACTCTAATACGGAGAAGAGCTGTTCTACTACCTTCCCCCATTGGCACTATCCAGTACAACAGATCCTGTTTTATTATATAGTATGGCCGTAGGCCTTTGGTTTTCCCTTCTACTGGCACGCCATTAACTTCTTCTACCTCCTCTCTCACGTTTGCATAGAGTGGGTCATAGGCTTGATTGCGTGTGGGCCAATCTGGTCTGATTCTATTGGATCGGTCTCCCCTCCTTCCCTTGGGGTACTTCCGCTCGTGCTGGTGGCCGTCTCTGGGTCTCCCTTCCTCTGGTTCTCTGGTCTTTCAATTGTCAGCAACATACCTCCAAACTCCAGTACTCTCTCCTTCCTAGCACTAGACATGATTATCCTACACATTTTGAGAATGGTTTGCTGCTGAAAGCATTCTGTTTCAACACAGGAGAGAGGTCATCATTTTATATAATCCAGTTTCTCTTGTGCCCGCTACAGAAGATATTTATGAAGGCCCTGAATCAGCAAGTTACTTAAGCACATGCTTAACTTTGAGCAAGAGTAATTCCACAGCTGTCATTTGGATTAGTCACATGCTTAAAGCTAGCCATGTGTTTAAGTAGTGTGTTGAATTGTGGCCTTAGGATGTGGCTTAACTCTCATTAAAGTCAAAAGAAAGACTCCATTGACATCAGGGGGAGTTAGATTGGACCATTATTAGACTTTTTTTTTTAAAACCATGTCCTTTAATTCCTCAGAAACTTGGTCAAACACTGCTCTCAGTCATCCATGTAAACCCATGGCCTATTGCTTTTAGGGTAATGGCAGGGAGGCAGGGCTCAAAAGTGGACTTTGTAATTCCTCCTCCTACGGCCAGTAGAGACTGAGCGCACAGTTGATATGATGCCAGTAGTGTAGGGAAGGAATACACGTTGCACCTGCCTTCTGCTCCATTACATAATGTATGGGCATGTAATTTGGAGAGCCCATATCAGAGTTAGTCATATACTATTTATTGCATTAACTATTCTAAAAAGTTGCCATTTTCCCATGAATAATTTATTTGACAGACCAGTTTCTCTGGTAACTGACCAGCTGTAGTCCACAGCACAAGCTTTTAGAAAAGTGGAAAAAATAAAGAGAGTACACAAATCCAAGAGTTCGTACCCACTCCACATGCACATGCCAGCAATGTAAAAAAGACAGCCCTAGCCCTTAAGAGACGTGATTGATTATACAGGAGACTAAGAGACAAGGTGGGTGAGGTAATATCTTTAATTAGATCAACTTGTGTTGGTGAGAGAGACAAACTTTCGAGCTTACGCAGAGCTTTTCTTCAGGTCACAGAGATATGTGTAAGCTCAAAAGCTTCTCTCTCACCAACAGAATGAATGCTTCTCTCTCACCAACAGAATGGTCCAATGAAAGATATTATCTCACCCACTTTGTCTCTAATATCCTAGGACCAGCATGGCTACAACAACAATGCACATATACAAATGGCTCATTCAGTTGATGTTCTTGTGGTTTTTCACTAGCATGGAGGATTTTAAAAAAATCTTATTTTGCTTTTTCAGGTGATGTTCACAGAAGAAGATGTCAAATTCTACTTGGCTGAATTAGCACTTGCTTTAGACCACCTACATAGTCTTGGAATAATATACAGGGATCTAAAACCAGAGAAGTAAGAATCCACTGTAGTAAATGCAATGTATGAATTAGTTAATATTTTATATAGCAGTTCAACAGTGTAATAATAATGCTTAGCATTATCTTTATAACTATTAGCCATTTAAAATTTGTGACTATATAAGCTTACCAGTGAAAGTTGCTTTTAAAAAAAGTGTGATAGTGTTTCCAGTAGAAAAAAAGCAACTGCCACAAGGTTGGTATGCCAGATATTGGGCACTCCCTGACAGCTGCACTTCCGTGAGAAAAGAAATATTGAAATATACATAGCCCATGATTTCCAGGTACTTTAAAAAGGAGAATGGAGCATAGCATACTCTTGATCACACAGTCAATATGCAGAGTGGCCTTGATTTGTTGTAGTGTGTCCATCAGATGTTTGTTTGTTCAATATTGCAGCCTTTATTGTACGAAACAGATTTTTTCAAAGAAGGGCTGAAGTTTTAAAAAAATGTATAATACAAGATTTAAGGTTACATTTGAGCCTATATGTTTTTACAAAACCCATTTGAAAACTAACTGTGGTAAAAAAAAAAATTGTCCATGTCTAGTTTTCAATATAAATTGCAGTGAGGTGGAAAATGGAGTTCATGATTTAAAGCAATATTGTCAAGTCCAGTAATTTTAAAATAGAAATTTTGACCTATCTTAAACTGAGTGAGTGACTCAGTCTACAGCTTAATGGGTTTCTGTTTGTCATGCTGAACCTGCATGAGTGACCACTGAAATTGTAAGGTTTTGGAATGCCAGTTCAGATGTCCATCTCAATAACCCAGTCATCCTTGCCTCACTCAGAGATGAACACAAGTGACTGAATTCCTTCTCTTGTTTCCATATCCTTCCTTAGTTCAGTTTTCCCAGTTATCTAGGTCTTCGGGGGAGAGAGTGTGTTTGTGTGGTGGGGGTTAATACTAAAGAAAAATGGAGGAGGCAAAGAGGAAAACAGTTGTTCCCCTTGGGAACTGCAGTCTGGATTCTCTGAGTCTTTCTGCTCTCAATGCTAGATTTTTGAGCTATCATCTGGAGAGGTGTCTAAATGGGAATAAAACTCTCATCAGTGCTTCATCTGACAGAAAGTTCATTCTGCCTCAAGGGCTTTAGGCCAGATAAGACGCAATTATGCTAAAAGTGTTACTACCTTGGGTGATCTTACCCTTATTCCTTGAGCTCTGTCTGATTTGCAAATGATTTTGTAGCAGCCAGATCCCAGAAGAATGTGCCTGCCCCTGTTTCTGTAAAGTGCAAGAAGCCAGTTGCAGTTAAAATGGGGGGGCGGGGGAGAGGCCATGGTTAAGACTCCTTCTCTTTATACATAAACCTACAGCTCCCACCTATAAGATGGCTTTAGTTGTTAAAAGCCATATCGTCGGACCAAATCTAGAAACACGGTGCTGTAAGTACCCACTCCCTGTGCTCTAAATCTTATCCCTCTGATTCTAGTGGGCTTGGATACAAATAACACAGATTTCTCATGATGGGATGTGACTGCTTTATGAAGAGGTCCCAGATCAGACCCACTAATTTACTTTAGAAGACTAATCTGTTCTCTGCAGGAATAGTACAGAATAGCTGCACCTTATCCTCCTACCACAGGAATGTCCTCCATATTAACTTTGAGGAAAGTGAGCTGGATAACATTATCCCACTTCATCCAATGGTGCAAACATTGATTTATACCTGTTCTGTCCCAGTATTCACTTTATCTTGCTAATTCTTGCCAGCAGTATAAGCTCTCAATAGACAAAGCTTAATTCTGGGCCATTGGGGGAGGGATAGCTCAGTGGTTTGAGCATTGGCCTGCTAAACCCAGGGTTGTCAGTTCAATCCTTGAGGGGGCCATTTAGGGAACTGGGGTAAAAATCTGTCTGGGGATTGGTCCTGCTTTGAGCAGGGGGTTGGACTAGATGATCTCCTGAGGTCCCTTCCAACCCTGATATTCTGTGATTCTATGATTCTATGATTGTTCCCAAAGTTGATCTAGCATTTGTTTATTGTTCAGGAAGTAATTTTTTTCCTATCCTGAAAGATTCCTTGCAAAACTAAAGAGATGTATTTTTTTTTATTTTTCCTATCCACATCTGACTCTATAGTCATTCCTTCTGCTTAGCTAGAGTCCTGGTTTCTATATCTTACTGAACGTAATACTCTTCCAGAGAACCCTCCCTTCAGAGTTCTTAAAATCATGTCCTGCAAGTCTTGATATCTTCTAAATAATTCTGATACCTAAGAGGATTCCATCCATTTTCCCACCATAGCTGTTGGTGTCCTCATACTGGCTTCCTGAGCCTTCTAGCTAAAGTCCTAGAGAAGGAGGGAAAAACTCTGCTAAATATAGTTTTATGGCTCTTTCTTACTTCAGGGACAAACTTTCTGGGGAGTTTTTTAATCGGGTTCTTAGGGACTAAACAAGAATGAGAACTATGTGCTTTCCGCTTAATAAAATCCTCAAGTCTCCATCTCTGACATAACTTCAGATTATGCACTGTTTTCTATAAACTGATCAGAAAATAAAATTATTAATCCTGTAGCAGAAGAGGCATGACAGCAAGAGGTAGGGGACAGGAAGCCCAGTTCCCATTTCTCCAAGACCTATGACTGTGTGGAGAACCTGAAAAGTCTACAGATTAGGAGTCATCCTTTTTATTTAAAGCACATATGGACAAGTGTCACAAGTGGTTAAGATACCCATGTAATCCACAAAGAAGATGGCTATCCCTTCTCAGCGTCTGTTACTTTGTTATACTTTTTCACTGCTGCTGGCAAGAGAGACAGTAGTTCTAAAGACTGTTCAGCACCTTCTGGCAACAGGTGCCAAGACTTGTGCACTCACATAAGCAATGCTGGGTTAGTTATTCCATTTATTTCATTGTGAGCAATGACTCCAAGGAAGAGTGGCATATTCTGAACCTCATATATAGTTCAAGATGGAATCCCACCCAGTCAGTGATCCTTCCCATAGCCCTGAAAAACGCTCTGACTTCTATTGACATGCTGAACGTCTAGCTGTATATCCCCATTACTTCTTGGAACTAATGGTACTTTCATTTTTACTTCAGAAGAGTTGACCTCCGATATTTTGCTCTCCACATCAGTCTTTTCTCTGTGCCAGAAGTCTTTAAGAAGCCATTGGTTGTAATGACAGCACACCTGTGGAAGCATAGACTAGCAGTTCATATCTACATAGATTTTGTCTAGACCAGGACATTTAAAGAATAAATATTTTCCTGCTTTTATTGAAAAGGTTAGCCTGCCTCCAGGTCCAATATCTAGACACATCTTGATAGAATCATCCTGTTAGAGGAAAGTCAAGCAAACTACCTTGGTTCAAATCTCCAATACTGTCTGCTTCTCCTGGGAATAGATGCAGCTAGTTGGACCCTGTCTTGAAGTGATACATTAGCCTCACTTCCACTTCTGGACTCTCAAGATTAAATCAGGAACAGCTGCAGTTAATCATACTTGGACCCAGACTAATTAATAAGTAGTCATCTTAAGGTCAGAGTTTAATGCTCCCGTCTCCCTAAAAGGAACTTGCCTAGGCAAATTCTGATGAGTGGTTTTGACCAGAGATGTGAATCTTTCCAGTTAGGAACATGTGGCTGGGGGGAGGGCAGGATAGAGGATGGTACTCTTATTTTGGAGCCTCTAGATCAGGGGTAGACAACCTATGGCACGTGTGCCGAAGGCGGCACGCGAGCTGATTTTCAGTGGCACTCTCACTGTCCGGGTCCTGGACATTGGTCCGGGGGCTCTGAATTTTAATTTAATTTTAAATGAAGCTTCTTAAACATTTTAAAAACCTTATTTACTTTACATACAACAATAGTTTAGTTATATAATTTAGACTTATAAAAAGAGACCTTCTAAAAACATTAAAATGTATGACTGGCACGCGAAACCTTAAATTAGTGTGAATAAATAAAGACTCGGCACACCACTTCTGAAAGGTTGCCGACCCCTGCTCTAGATGCTAGTAAAATAACAAAATAATAAGTTGGTCTAATGGAAGTGGTCTCACTTAGAATCCAGCTCCATTAAATGTTTAAAAGATTAGAGCTTATTGAAGTCTTTGTTTCCCCTGTGGGGAATTCTGCCAGGAAAGATGTCCTACTCTGGACAGACAACTTCATTGTTGTAGTTTATTTGAGTCAGCAAACCAAGTGTTCCTGGAGTCCCTCCTGCTATTTCACTGGACATAAAGAAATCTGGTGGCAATTGAAACCCATTGCTTTGCAGGAAATGTAAATCAGTTTGCAAGTGGCCTAAGCCAGGTATGATGTCCTTTTGAAGAGTATGGAATCTCTTCCTTTATATGTTCCAGGACATAGAGGCTACATGGTGACTCCCATCCTTGTTCACATTCTTCAGGTTGGTTTGGACTTTCAGGTTGGACTTTCCATACATTTCACGAGGCAGCAAATCTTGGCCCTCACAGAATACCCATTTATTATGGGTTTGCAGCTCCTTACAAAAACTACTTTCAGATACAGCTATGGATTAAACCTCTCATTAGACCCTTTATTTGTACCTGTCAGTTTAATCCGGGCTGGCAAACTCTCCGTAGTTGGCCACTCCAGCATATCAAATTCTATAAACTATGTTTCCTAAAGACAAGGTGGCTCTTCACTCTCTGCCCTTTTTTGTTTATAGGTGTCCTACCACTTTTCATCAAAATCAAGTGGTGGTTCCCCCTCTTTTTCTGCCATTGTTATGGAGAATTGCCTTCATTCCCTGGATGTCAGGAGGGCCTTGAATTTCCATATCAGTAGGACCCAGGATTTGAGGGTCAGTGAATGCTTTTGTTTTTTGTGTAGGTTCTAAGAAGGGTCACAATACTTATAGAAATGATTAGTCAGATGGATCAGAACATGTTTCTGATGCATATGTTTTACAAGAGCCCACCTGCGGACACATTCATGTATAGTGAATTCCTTATGGGATGCATTCACTTAGACACATTCAGGCAATGAGGGCAAAATTTGCATATGACACACAATTATTGAGGCAAATCCAAAGAAGACACTGCAGAACTTCAGAAGCTATGTGAATGGTCAACATGACGAAAAATTGAATTCAGTGTCAATAAATGCAAATAATGCACATAGCATGGAAAGCTTAGCACTACTTATATACCTTACAGGGTTCTAAATTAACAGTATCAATTGAAGACAAAGTATCTGGTCATCTTTGTGGACAGCTCAGTGAAAACCTCTGCTCAATGAGCAACTGCAGTTAAAAAAGCAAATCACATTAGGATGCATAAGGAGTGGGATGGAGAGTAATACAGAAAATATTACAACGCTAATATATAAATCAGTGATTATTCTCATCTGGATAACTGTGTTTAGTACTGGTCACTCCATCTCAAAAAGACTATTACAGAATTATGGGGTTCAGAGAAAGGCAACAAGAATGAGTTAGGGAAATGGAAAAAACTTTCATGAAAAGAAATTGAAAAGAGCGGGATTGTTTACCTGAGAAAAGAGACATGTAATAAGGAGAAAGAAGTGGTTCGGGACTATTTAGAAAAACTGGACGTGCACAAGTCCATGGGGCCGGATGCACTGCATCCGAGGGTGCTAAAGGAGTTGGCGGATGAGATTGCAGAGCCATTAGCCATTATTTTTGAAAACTCATGGCGATCAGGGGTGGTCCCGGATGACTGGAAAAAGGCTAATGTAGTGCCCATCTTTAAAAAAGGGAAGAAGGAGGATCCGGGGAACTACAGGCCAGTCAGCCTCACCTCAGTCCCTGGAAAAATCATGGAGCAGGTCCTCAAGGAATCAATTATGAAACACTTAGAGGAGAGGAAAGTGATCAGGAACAGTCAGCATGGATTCACCAAGGGGAAGTCGTGCCTGACTAACCTAATTGCCTTCTATGATGAGATAACTGGCTCTGTGGATGAGGGGAAAGCAGTGGATGTGTTATTCCTTGACTTTAGCAAAGCTTTTGATACAGTCTCCCACAGTATTCTTGTTGGCAAGTTAAAGAAGTATGGGCTGGATGAATGGACTATAAGATGGATAGAAAGCTGGCTAGATTGTCGGGCTCAATGGGTAGTGATCAATGGCTCCATGTCTAGTTGGCAGCCGGTTTCAAGTGGAGTGCCCCAAGGGTTGGTCCTGGGGCCGGTTTTGTTTAATATCTTTATTAATGATCTGGAGGATGGTGTGGACTGCACTCTCAGCAAGTTTGCCGATGACACTAAACTAGGAGGCGTGGTAGATACACTAGAGGGTAGGGATCGGATACAGAGGGACCTAGACAAATTAGAGGATTGGGCCAAAAGAAACCTGATGAGGTTCAACAAGGACAAGTGCAGAGTCTTGCACCTAGGACGGAAGAATCCTATGCACTGCTACAGACTAGGGACCGAGTGGCTAGGTAGCAGTTCTGCAGAAAAGGACCTAGGGGTCACAGTGGACGAGAAGCTGGATATGAGTCAACAGTGTGTTCTTGTTGCCAAGAAGGCTAACAGCATTTTGGGCTGTATAAGTAGGGGCATTGCCAGCAGATCGAGGGACGTGATCGTTCCCCTTTATTCGACATTGGTGAGGCCTCATCTGGAGTACTGTGTCCAGTTTTGGGCCCCACACTACAAGAAGGATGTGGAAAAATTGGAAAGAGTCCAGCGGAGGGCAACAAAAATAATTAGGGGTCTGGAGCGCATGACTTATGAGGAGAGGCTGAGGGAACTGGGATTGTTTAGTCTCCAGAAGAGAAGAATGAGGGGGGATTTGATAGCAGCCTTCAGCTACCTGAAGGGGGGTTCCAAAGAGGATGGAACTCGGCTGTTCTCAATGGTTGCAGATGACAGAACAAGGAGCAATGGTCTCAAGTTGCAGTGCGGGAGGTCTAGGTTGGATATTAGGAAACACTATTTCACTAGGAGGGTGGTGAAGCACTGGAATGCGTTACCTAGGGAGGTGGTTGAGTCTCCTTCCTTGGAGGTTTTTAAGGCCCGGCTTGACAAAGCCCTCGCTGGGATGATTTAGTTGGGAATTGGTCCTGCTTTGAGCAGGGGGTTGGACTAGATGACCTCCTGAGGTCCCTTCCAACCCTGATATTCTATGATTGTATGATCAGGACAAAAGTATACAAAATAATTAGTGGTATTGTGAAGGTATGTGGGGAGTGTCTGTTCTCCCTTAATATGTAATACAAGACAATAAAATAGAAGGGTAACAAAACTGATAATTTTTCACACACGTAATTAGACTGTGGAACTTACTGCTTCAAGAAGATGTTGATGCAAGATTCAGAGGGAATGGATATTTATATGGATAACAAGAATATCCAGGGTTACAATTAATGAAAAAAATTGAAGTAATTTAAAATTTCATGCTTCCTAGCACAAGCCAATCTGTAACTGTTAGGGGTTCAGATGAGACTTCGATAAGCACCAGTTTATCTCATATGTGTCTGCTGCAGGGCTTCTTGCACCTTCATGTGAGGCATCTGGTGCTGGCTACCGTCAGAGACAGTATACTAGCTTAGATGGCCAACGGGTGTGATCCAGTATGGTAATTCCTATGCCTCTTAATGAAGAGAGAAAGTGTTGCTTTGGAAGAGGACTTCAAACTGGCAGTTTGGTTTCACGTGCATGCCCTTTCTGTGCATTATAGAATTAGATAGCTATCTACTCCGAGTGCTCCTTTTGGTAGCATTCTCTTTGACTTTGTTCTTGAAAAGTAATTCCTCCATGTTGTGGAAATGGGATTGCTATAGACTAAGCTGGTTTACTCAAAGAATAGATACTTTTTCTTACCCAGAAATGGTTGTATTCTTATGAAACCAGCTCAGTCCACAATGACCAAACTTTCAGTGGAATTGTTTCTGTGTTCATTCTAAAACTAGTACCTGCCCCTTTTCTGAAAGGTATTGTGTTTAGGACAGTGTTATTTGCAGAATGCCACCTCATTTTGGCTTTTTTTGGTTTTATATAAATGTTCCCTGTTGATTCTAATGAAGCTCTTCTTTAACCTGATAACTTATGCTTTCACCAAGGCACACATCTTCTGTCTTATTTGTAACTACTCTAATTAGTGCTATGGCAATGTCTAGTAGTGTGCTCAGGAGGAACTTGGGGACACATACATTATGTTCTAAACTCCTGCACTTTCCATTGGTTGCTTATGTCTATATAACCATGATGTGAGTGAAAATTCGTTAAATTGTAAACTGAGCTGGTTTCATCAAACAAATACCATTTACTGATAAGAACATTTTTCTAAGCTGGTGAGGAATGTCTTCCAGATACTTAAAAAATACCATACCCAGTCTGAGAAATAAATCACTTTTCAAAACCACCTTTTCTATGGGATCCATGATGGTTCCTACATAGTTGGAGCATGTGCAAACAGGAAAGTGAATGAATTTTAAATGTTGTTAGTTTATGATCCTTTTAAAACACAGAAGTGGGGAAAACTTGTTTGCCAAAAGTAAAAGGATAAAAATATCAAGGAAGGGGAACTTTAGAGCTTTTAGGATAATAAAACTGTTTTTAAAAATTACTCCATTCAATCTTGTTACCGTTTCCTTTTTAATAAATGTTTTAATAATTATAGCTAAAATAGAAAAAATGAAATCAAACACACTATACTTTCTAGAAATTGTTCATTGAATAAATGATATATCCTTCATAGATTTCCTGTTCTTGGGCTTAAGCCTTGGGCGTGTCTGTCTCAGAGTTAACTAGCAAAGGTCAAAATTATTTAGGAGTTTTGGTTGAGGTCCTCATTCCCACTATGAGTTATTCTTTTAAATATATACGGTCTCTTAATTCTCAGAGAGAGCCTGATCCTATAGCATGCTGAGCAGTCTAAACTCCTATTCTTTCAGTGGGAGTTGACGATGCTTAGCATCTGAAGGGAGGCACTCAACGTTACAAGATCAAGTCCAAAGAAAGCATAAAAGTAAATGGCAACTCAGCACAGCTTTAAGTATAGGATTAAAAGGAACTTGACAGCATCTATTTAAAGTTGTTAGCACTTCCATTGAAACTCCAAAGATAGATAATACACATGAAAAGCACTATATAAGAGCTATTTGTTGTTACACCTCTACCTCGATATAATGCGACCCGATATAACACGAATTCGGATATAACGCGGTAAAGCAGTGCTCCAGGGGAAGTGTGGGGGGGGTGTGGCTGCGCACTCTGGTGGATCAAAGCAAGTTCAATATAACGCGGTTTCACCTATAACGCGGTAAGATTTTTTGGCTCCCGAGGACAGCGTTATATCGAGGTAGAGGTGTATATTAAAAATGCTTCAAAGAAACAGTGTTGGTCCTTAGAATATTCTGTGTTGTGTATAAGTTTCCCTGCTCAGTGAGTATTGTGGATAGAAAATTCAGGATTAAAGAGCTATTGCTGCCATGTGGACTACTAGCAAATACCTTTCAATTATGTGGAATTCTTAAGAGACAGATTGTGTTCATTCACATTCTTTACTAAGAAAGAATCAGAGAAGAAAAAAGTTGTCCACAGAAATCTTTAGCTTTTTTATTATTGTGACTTTGTCTTTACAGATATTTTTTTATGTTAAAGTTCTTTTGATTGTCAGTACACTTTCTAAAACAAGGTTAAAAGATACTTTAAACTGCCCTTTTTTTCTTTTCTTTTTTTTTTAGTATACTTCTTGACGAAGAAGGACATATCAAATTGACAGGTAAGTAAAAATAAATTCCAGTTTATGAAAAGTTTTTAATTCATAAGTTGTCTGAATGTTTTTTAAAGGAATATAGTAAAATCTGAATTTTTTTCTTTTGCATTGCAAGTAATTTTGGTGAACAAATGGTGGTATTTAACATGGACTAAATGAAGTGGTATTATTTAAATAAGAAATCTCGTTTAAAAAATAAAAGTAATGATATGACCATTAATGTGACTTTTTTTCATAGTTTTATAGCTTTTGTGTTAGTTATATTTGTATGCTTAGAAATTCTTAGCCAGTAGGAACATTTCATTTCAGATCGTATTTTTTCCAGATTTTGGCTTAAGCAAAGAGTCCATTGATCACGAAAAGAAAGCATATTCCTTCTGTGGGACAGTAGAATATATGGCACCAGAGGTAGTTAATCGACGAGGCCACACACAGAGTGCAGACTGGTGGTCTTTTGGTGTTTTAATGGTAGGTTTCTGGTGAATGGAAATCATAGCAAAAGGTGGGTTATGACTGACTTAACCCAGTCACATGAAGTTATTAGTAATTAGCACTACTGTTCAGTTTGGATCAACGGCATAGACCAGATTTCATCACATCACAGATATCATTCCACCTTTTTTTCTTTTGCTTGAATGGAATATTGTATTCCTATGACTGTTCTTAACTGAGACTGATAGAAAAATGAAAGTGTTCAGAAAAGCTTGCTTTTCAAAAGTGAAAAATATTTTCCATATGGATTCAAATTTTGAAACTTTGAATTCAATCACAGAAAAAGTAGTTTTTAGAAGTAAAATTTTCTGATCACCTTTGACATCTCAGTTTCAAACTAACAGGGAATAATGAAAGCTGCTTTATTTGCACAGAGATAGAATTTACAATTGCACTGAGTTGATTAGACTTTCAGCTGTAAAAAATAAGTTCCATTAAATTGACAAAATTTTACCAGACTGGGATTTTTTAAAATATTTATAACAAATGCAGGTATTTTTGAAAAGGAAAAAAGGATTATGTTTGAAAGTTTAGGAATACCAAATACAATTCTATACTTTAAAAATCATTGTATGATTTTTTTTTAACGTTAAGATCAAATGATGATGTTTCTAAAAATGAAAGATGTTTTATCTTTTGATGCTTCTGCAATACCTGTATAATTATGACAGCACAGTCTCTCTGTGTGCCTTATGATCTGATAAGGAGATTCTTTATTATTAGATCTGAAAATACACCTATCACCTTTTGAATGTTTAAAATGCTGTTGTGGTATGGAAAATGACTATGTAAAAAAGGCACCTGATCACTAAAGAGATCTTACATTTGTTTTTTGTCAGAGTCATATCTGCAGACTTGACTAACAAGAATACATTTTCACTACTTCTTCTAGCACTGCGCAGCCCATACTCAGTGAGAGTGATCTGTATTCTTTTCTGGCTTTGGCATCGTCAGAAAAATACTAAGATTCTGCAATCAGATTGTAATTTAGTATTGATGGAAATGAGCTAGAAAGAACATAACTTGGGTTTTAGATCCCAGATTGAGTTTGCAGAGCTGGTAACTAAAATAATAATAATTAAAAAAGTCTTTTATGTTTGAACTGAATATGTTAAAATTGGAAACCATGAAGAGTCAATAAACATGGCTGAATGTCATTTTTAGAGTCCAATTGTACTTTTCTTAAAAATACTTTGGCTGTTGATTTGCAGGAGGGTGAATTTAGAAGTCTAACACTTAAAAAATTGACAAACTTCCATAGTACTTGAAATAAAGTGTATCTTTCCATAAAATATTTGTTTTTGTAGCCTGTATCTCTGATGCCTTAGGTTAATTTAGCTCAGAACATGAGCTATCCAAATGGATGTTCAGTTCATCTTATTTTGCTTATTTTGAGGAACCCAGTGCAAGAAGTCTTCATGGTTACTTCAGCCTCTGCCCAGTATAGCTAAAACCTGTTTGTTCAGTAGCTTCTTTTGGTAAAACAGTTCTTACTAACCAATTAATAATAAAACAAATTGCTCCTTAGTTTCTGCAGTCCCTTATGTAGATGGTAGGCCAGGCGTGCAGTACTTGGAATTCTACTTAAAACTGTAGAGGAGATGGATGATCTCACCAATAACTGTAATTTTTCACATCATGTCATTTCCTTCACCAGTGCATGTTTATTTTCACTTTACATCAGTTACAAGAAGCAGTCACATGGAGGAAAAGTGTGTGTGTGCATGCACTTGCGTGTACACACCTACCAAAGATAGTGTGTATGTGTGCTAGACACTGTAATTATCAAAATTTAACATTTTAGGGTGGGATTTTCAAAAGTGTTCAGCATTGGCTGAAGTCTGCTCCCATTGAAGTCAAGGTATTTGGGATTGACTTCAGTAATAGCTGAATAAGGCCAATCCTGAACATTTTTGAAAATCCTATTCTTAAAGTATTCTGGATCCCATGTAGTCTTTTGGGGAGGAGGACTGAGAGATCTTAGATGAAGATCTATGGAAATGACATATATGAACTCCAATTACAAGAGGATAACTCTTAGTTTTGTGTAGTTTTTTGTTAATGGGAACTTATACATTTTATGAAATATCTGATAATAGAATCTCACTAATTCATATGAAGTGTGAGACTTCTGTATTTGCAAACTGTGCAGATTAGAAGTAAGTAAATAAACCTCAGAAAATAATTATACTGTGCAATACAATTTACTTTGTTCTTTTAGTTTCATAAGTGTAGGTAGTTGAATTTTAATTATTATGTATTTCATAGTACACAATTGAATGTACAGAGTAATTTTTAAAAAATAGGTCTAATCTTATCAAGACTTTTTCTCCAGCACACCTTGCCAAGAAGTGTGGTAAGATTATCAGATTTGTAGTTCAACAAAGTGAGAAGAAGTGAAATTATACTATATTAGCATTATATTAAATAGAAAAAAATGGTTAGTTGAACAATTTGTTTCTAAAGTCAGGAAATGCAAAATTCTAGGCTCCAACTGCTATGTTAAGTTGGCAGCATCTCATATCTCTGTATGTTTTATGAAATAATTTTTATAAAAAGCTAGCTACAGTAACTCCTCACTTAAAGTCATCCCGGTTAACATTGTTTTTTTGTTACGTTGCTGATCAATTAGGGAACATGCTCCTTTAAAGTTGTATAATGCTCCCTTCTAACATCGTTTGGCAGCCGCCTGCTTTGTCCACTGCTTGCAGGAAGAACAGCCCGCTGGAGCTAGCTGGTGGGGGCTTTTAATCAGGATGGACTGACAGTCCCCCTATCAGCTCCCTGCTCCCCTAAGTTCCCTGTGCTGCAGCTGCCCAGCAGGCTATCAGTTGCCGGCATTGAGCTGTCCCTCCCCCACTGCCATGTGCTGCTCCTGCCCTCTGCCTTGGAGCTGCTCCCAGAGACTCCTGCTTGCTGTACAAGGGGAGGGGGGAGGTGGGGGGCTAATGTCAGGGTGTCCCCCTCCCCCCTGCTCCTGCACCCCGCTTATCCCATTTCCATAGAGCAGGGGATACACACCACAGGGTTCAGGATGGAGGGAGCTTCCAGTCAGCAGCTGGTCTCAGCAAGCTGATCTAATTAACAAGGCAGTGTACTTTAGACTGGGGTCAGCTACTTAAAGGGGAAATGTGCATCTCTCGCTCTCAGACACAAGGTGTGTGTCTCTGTCTACTGTGCTGTCTCCCCTCCCTCCATGCCTGCTGCCTTGTAGAATGAGGCTACATTAACAACCAGTTAACCCTTGAGGGCTCAGCCAAATGCTAGTTCATCATTTAGCAGTAAGGCATTCCCTGCAAAATATCCCACCCTCTGACTCCACCACCTCAACCCAGCTTCACAATCATCATAGCTGTGTACCAGTATTAAATTGTTTATTTAAAACTTATACTGCGTGTGTGTGTGTATGTGTATGTGTATATATATATATACACATTATATATGTCTTTTGTCTGGTGAAAAAATTTCCCTGGAACCTAACCCCCTCATTTACATTAAATCTTATGGGGAAATTGGATTCGCTTAGCATCGTTTCGCTTAAAGTCGCATTTTTCAGGAACATAACTACAACGTTAAGTGAGAAGTTACTGTATTTAGGCATGGGTTTTAAGAACTGCATGAGTGCTATTGTACTTGCATATTTTGTATCTGAGACTACTGCAATTGCAAATGTAGTCGGGTTATTGTTCACTCAGAATTCCTGATTACAATTTCAAACTTTTGGGCCATAATGAAAGATCAGGAATAGAAGATACTGTGTGTGCAATTACATTAACATAGGTGTTCAAACCTGAACTTTATCATTTCATGACTTGGTGATTTTAAGTGACCAACCATAAAACATCATTAACATATTTTTAAATTAAATTCTCTAGATTTTATGAAGCAAAAAAACCTTGAAGGCATAAGCACTTAAACTGCCTTACAGTTACGTAAGCACCTACACTACCTCACAACATCTGAAAGATTTAACCTTTTAAACTACCTTGAATATATAGGATGACTTAAACTGCCATATAGTAGAATAAGTGCTAAAACTGATAATTACATAATTTGACAAGTGTGCATTTACGAAGTACTTAAGCTACTTCAACTGCTTAAAATGTAGTTTTACTCTGAAAGGTGACAGTAAAAATGGCATTATGTGATACCATATTGTGTTGCAGGTCATATTTGTTCAGATTACAAATAAAAAGATATTTTTCTAACTGTTAAAAAGAATATAGCTTGTGATGTTATCTCATGAATCATCCAAAGTAAAAAAATGTCTGCCCTCAGTTATACCATGCAACTTTATTGCGTCCAATGAGGCTGCACAGGAGATGAAATTGGCCTGGCAATTGGAGATTAATAAACAATTATTTAAACAATTTATGAACCTGAATAGCAGAACACAGTTAGCTCTATAGTGCTTGCAAGAGTAAAAGGTAGTTAACTTTTTTTTTTTCAAAGCAGGTATGAACCTGAATACAGAGAAACCAGGTTTGTAGACTAAGAATGTGCCTCATTTATACAGACAAGGTGGGTGAGGCATTTTCTGTTATTGGACCAACTTCTGATGGTGAAAGAGACAAGCTCCACAGAGCTCTTCCTATCTTGTCTCTCTGATATCCTGGGACCAACCAAACCTCTTTTATACAGTCACTTTCAGAATAGAACAGTATTTTAAAAGTGGCGGTTGCCCATTAAAAGGCATTGTAAAATATGTATGCATGTACAATGCAGGTCTTCTAAGTACAAGTCCTCAGACATTCCCCCATACATATGCAATAACCACTTTTTAATTGTGAATAACTTCATTATCCAACTACTTTTTTTTCTAGTAAAGACTATTTACATTGTTTCACCATTATTTAGACATCTGGCAATATTTTTTACCTGGGAAAACTGTATTTTTTGTCCCCTTGAAAAACTCGGATAACTAAAAAAACCAACGAGGAGTCCTTATGGCTCCTTAGAGACTAACAAATTTATTTGGGCATAAGCTTTCGTGGGCAAGCTTATACCCAAATAAATTTGTTAGTCTCTAAGGTGCCACAAGGACTCCTCATTGTTTTTGCTGATCTAGACTAACACGGCTACCACTCTGAAACCTGTCAGATAACTAAAGTTATTTTGTTCAAGCTCCCAAAGAAAGTTGTATTTAGGGAAAAAACAAGCATAGAGAATTACAGCTGATGAAAAGGTGAATTTTTTTCAGAAAGTTAGAAGTGTGTGAACACAGAGTAATGATGGAAACTGTTTTGCAACCTTAAGTTCAGTAAGTACTTCCAGATGTTTGCAAAAATTAAAACTTGTAGCACAAGCAGTTGCTTTGCAAAGTCTTAATTGTTGATATGCATGACTTTTAAAAGATTATTCTGTTAAGTAGTTTTATCAAAAATTAGGTTTTGTCCAAGTCTTTTAATGTAATTGATGCAAATTTTACTCTGTACAGTTTGAAATGCTCACGGGTACTCTACCTTTCCAAGGGAAAGACAGAAAAGAAACCATGACTATGATTCTCAAGTGAGTACACTCTTACTTATATGTCTTCTACAGGGATGCCCTCTGGGCTGCAAATCTAATTTCTTCTCCTCCCTCATTTTCCAAGGTATTGGTAAATCCTCACTCCCTATTCCTATTCCACTTTATAAATTCCCTTTTCCACCCACCTAATTTGCCTTTTCCTCCAATCCTTTCCCTTACCAGTTGCAAAGAATTTCATATCATCCTTTTAATCTAATATTTCCCTAATTTATAACAATATCTTCTCAAGCCCCATTTTCTCCCCAATTTTGTGCCCATGATATTTCATTATCCTCTTCTGCCTTCCTCTTTATTGCACCCTACACATTTCTGACATAACTCCATCTTTTAAGAAAACAGTCTCCCTCATCTTTTCCTGTTTGTTCCCTTCTCCTCCCCCTGCACCTTACACTACCTCCATTGGCAACAGTGCTGTCCCCTGGTACCTTCTCCCAGCTTTCCAAAATCTGCATCCACCTTTGACCCTCATGAACTTGCGCTATCTCTAACCTTTTGAGTCATCTTGCTGCCAGTATCCTTGACTGTTTTCAGTATGGGCTTTGGGTTCGCTTTAGCTATAGCATGGAAATTGCTTTCCATCGTGTAGTTAATGATCTTATTTCTGCTAACAAAGACTTGCTGTCTCTCCTTGTTCTCCTTGATCTCAGTACAATCTTTGATATTGTGGAGCTCTTCCCCTTCCAGACTTCGTCTTTACTTGTGAAGGAATCTCTGGTTTCTTCATATAAGGGTTGCATTCCTACCTATCAAGCTACTATTTCTGTTTCTCTTTAACTGTTCCGTGCTAAGACCCTTCCGCTGGGGAGTCTCACAAGGCTCAGCTCTCGATCCCTCACTCTGTTTTCCCCCTTTTGTCATTTTATCTCTAACCTCAGTCTTAGCTACCACTTATATCAGGGGTCGGCAACCTTCCGCATGCGGCCCATCAGGGTAATCCGCTGACCCGTGCTGCTTCCTGCAGCTCCCATTGGCCGGGAACGGCGAACCGCGGCCACTGGGAGCTGCGGGAGGCCGTGCCTGCGGGCGGTCAATGTAAACAAAATGTCTCATGGCCCACCAGCGGATTACCCTGAAGGGCCACGTGCCGAAGGTTGCCGACCCCTGACTTATATATTGATTCCAAATTGTATCTTTAGACCACTTTACTGACTCTTCCCTGTCCATTGACCGTCTGTTTTGAAAAATTAAATTTATGGTTTCCTCTCAGATTCCTTCAACTAAATATCTTTCAGACAAAGATGTGCATCAGTAAACCTAATCTATCTCCTTTCTTTACCTGTCTGGCTCAGCTCTCCCATTTGCTTCTTTTCTACATGCCATCCTTGGCCTTGAAGTTTCCTTTTCCTTCTGCATCTTACATTTGTAAATCTATTTATCAATTCCAGTTTATGCCACATTGGCTGAAATCCCATGCCTGAAATCCTCATTCATGTCATCATCTTCTGTTAATCTTAATTATTACTAAATTCTAACGCTCCAAACTCAAGCAGTGCTGCCCATCTCATGTTACTCGTGGGGGAATTCTGTGCCACTGTGCAATGCAGAATTTGCACAGAAATTAATGTTTTTTGTGCAGAATTTCCTGCCCCCACAGAAATGGGCTGCAGAGCTGCTGGATACCACTAGGGGGCACTGGACCCAGCAGAGCAGAGCCCAGCTTGCAAGTAGATGACGCTGCCGGGGGCGGGGAAGGGAGCTGGAGGCTACCGGGCAGCTGCAGTTCCCCGCACACCCTAAAGGAAGGAGGCGGTGTGCATGAAACTCCATATAAGCCTGGGACCCAACATCAGGCTGTTTCTCCCTCTGGATCCCTGGGCTCTGGCGGGGGAGGGAGTGTGAGTGTCTGGGCTGGGGAGGGGTACCGCAGCTGGGTTCTGGGAGGTAGGGGGTGCAGGTATCTGGCTGGGGGGCCTTTAGCTGGGCTCTGGTTGGGAGGAGGTGTGTGCAAGTCACCCTGCAGCTAGGCTCTGGGAGGAGGGGTGTGGATGTCTGGCCTGGCCCCCCTGCTGGGCTCTGGGGGGTGGGGAGAGAGAAACAGGAACTGAGTTGTCTTAGGGTTTTCCTTAACTCTACTCCTAGAGGAATTTTTTGTGTCTGTATTGTTACAGACATCAGGCTGGTCTACACTAATGCTGTAGGTCTATCTAAGTCACATTAGTTGAGTTACATAAATTATGTAACTGAAGATGACGTAACTTGGGTCGACTTATAGCGGTGTCTACACCATGCTATGTTGATAGGAGACACTCTCCCGTCGACATAGCTTCCGTCTCTTGGGGAGATAGAGTGCAGACATCAATAGGAAAGCGCTATCCCATCGACTTAGCGTGTCTTCGCCAGATCCACTTAATTGACACTGCTGCATCTATCGCAGTGGTGCCGACTTAGCTGGTAGTGTAGACTGGCTGTATATAGTTGCTGCTAGGTATTTTGAAATAAATTGCCAAAATAATTGAAACTGGTGTGATTGTATAGTATTATTTTGACAAATAAAATATGCAGAATTTTGCAGAATTGTAAAATATTGTGCACAGAGTTTTTAATTTTTTAATGAGAATTCCCCCAGGAGTATCATGTGTACAAGAAGCACAAAACCATACATCATGGCCAGCCTGAGACCGTTGCTTCCCCCATAAATCTCAGGAGCCAATTCAAATTTCCCACCTCATTTTTTAAAACTGTGGCTTTGTTTCTGCCTATCTCTCAGACACCACATCTTTACTACTTCTTCAAGAGATGTCCCTGTGGGTGCTCCACTCCAGGTGTTGGTGCGTCCCTGCGCCTTCGCTCGGAGATTTTTCGTAGCAGTACTGGTACTGGCCACGCATGTGCAGAGGCTGCCCCCCGCTGTGAGTCTAGGATAATAGTACGCATGCGTGGCCAATCTCCTCAGTTCCTTCTCTACCGTCCCCGGCCTGAGACGGAGCTCAGCAGACTCGTTAGGAAATCCCTCACTTTGTTACAATTACCTGTTCTAGTAGTTAGTTTGTTGTCAGTTCTTGTTAGTGTAGCTCATTAGTTCTTTATCTGTTTAAAAAAAAAAAAAAAAAATTCTCTCAGCGGCAGCCGCTTCTACCATGCCTGGCTCCACAGGCTTTAAGCGCTGCTCTACGTGTAAGGACGCTATCCCACTCTCTGATGGCCACTCTCGTATAAAATGCCTGGGGGAAACACACATTCCCCAAAAACGTGCCCACTGTACCAAACTCAGTTCCAGGGCACGAAAGGACAGGGAGCTTAAACTGAAACTGCTCCTCCTGCAGAAGTCTATCGGGTCAGTTTCAGACCCAGGCGCCGACTCCAGCTCTACTGCCCGCCACAGCCCCCCCGCTTCAAAAAAACTGAAGAAAGCTACAAAGAAGTTGGTGAGGCACAAAAGTGCCTCAGGCAGGTCAACAGTTTCCCTGCCTGTGTTTCCTCGCCTCAGCACTTTTGAAGAGCCGGGCTCAGGCACTGCACGAAAGCCGCCTCAGGTTGCGGCGGCGGCGCGAGGCTCCGGTGCCGAGGCTTCAGGCTTTCAGTTGCCTGCCTCGTTTATGGCACCGTTCGGCACCGAGACAGACGCGGTGCTGACATTTCCCGCCCTGGCTGACCCTCTGCGGGCTGATGTTGCCCCCCCGGCACCTACCACGGCACCGGCAACCGCGGCACAGGCTGACAGGGAGATCAAAGGCAAAACCCCTGCTCAGAGGAATGTTCCCTCACGGCAACTTCCTCCTCCACAGTTTTCACCTCACGCAGGAGCCTCACCTTTTCAATTTACTCAGACAGCAGATCTATCGGTGTCACCTATTCTGCAGTCTCCCCTGATAAATGCCTGTTTTTCTCCAATGCATGACTCAGGATCAGAACAACCTTCCTCCAGTGAGGAGGAAACTGATCCACAGGCAGTTTTTTCTCCTGATCAAGCCTCCCAGACCCCAATCAACAGGGGTTACAAAAAAATCACCTCAGCCTGTTCTCAGGATCCTGCCCCATGGGGAGTGAACCCTTGGATGGCACCACCTATGCCCTACCCACCACCATGGCAATGTTGGGCACCATGGGCATCGTACCCCCGAGAACACATGCGCTACGGCACTTCGACCAGGCGCAACACCGGTTTAGCACCGCCACTTGACGGACCTGCCAGTGACATAAGATACTAGGCAGCACCGTCACACTCCCAGGAGCAACTGAGTCCTGCTCCTATTCCAGCAGAGCCCGACGTAACGCCTGAGGAAGCCTTACTTCCCCTTCCTCCAACACCGTCGGATGACTATGCAAAATTCCAAGACCTCTTTAAAAGAGCTGCCGGTGACTTGAAAATTAACTTGAAGGAAGTCACTGAACAACAACATGAACTAACAGACATTTTGCAGCCCTCTTCTTCCTCTAGAGTGGCATTACCAATCAACATAGCCCTTTTAGAACCCGCTAAATCCATCTGGCAGAATCCAGCCACTAGCCTACCTACCTGTAAACAAGCGGACAGGAAGTACTTCATTCCTTCAAAGGGCTCTGAATTCCTTTTTACCCATCCGGCGCCAAACTCATTGGTAGTGGATGCAGCAAACCAGAGGGCCAAACAACAGTACGCCCGCTCCACCCCAGCCAACAAGGACAGTAAATGCCTGGACCTCTTCGGCCGTAAAGTGTATGCATCCTCGACGCTACAATTTCGCATAGCTAATTATACCGCAGTCCTTGCAAAATATGACCACAAAAACTATAGTAAGTTCATGGATTTTATTGATCACATCCCAGAGCAGAAGAAACAACAATTCACAGCTCTGGTTTCCGAGGGACAAGCCATATCATGCACCGCTCTCCAAGCGGCCCTCGATGTAGCTAACACTGCAGCAAGGTCGACCGCCACAGCAGTGGTCATGCGACGGGGTTCATGGCTCTCTTCCTCCTTCTTTCCTCGAGAGGTCCAGAGCACCATTGAAGATCTTCCCTTCGACGGGGAAAAACTTTTTGCCTCCACCACAAACGACATGCTTCATTCGATGAAGGACGCAAGAGCAACCCTCCGGTCCCTAGGCCTCCAGCCACCTGCGACCAGAAGACGACAATATAGATATCAACCTTATCATCGCCCACGCTACCCCGCATTTACACAACATTCCTATAGACCACAGGAACAACAACAGCCACAACAACGCCAATGACCAAGATTCCAACGTCGTCGTCCTAACTCTACAGGGGCGCTGCAACCCCCTCCAACTAATAGGCAGATTTGAAGCATTGGTCGAGGGTTTAGAAAAGTGTTCCCACTTCAGCCGGCACACCTATCTTTGCACACCGCCTACGACCATTCTCTCATCAATGGCAGAAAATTACATCCGACAAATGGGTCATAGAGGTAGATACAATTGGATACGCCATCCCCTTCCTCTCCCACCCTCCCCGTCCCTCTTCAGGGACCCATCTCACGAGCAACTACTCTTCCAAGAAGTGCAGCATCTCCTTCAACTGGGAGCAGTAGAAACTGTGCCAGAACGACACAGAGGGAAGGGGTTTTATTCCCATTATTTCTTAACAGAGAAGAAAAATGGGGGATGGCGACCAATCCTCGACCTCAGGCGGCTCAACAAATTTGTCAAAAAGCAAAAGTTCAAGATGGTCACTCTCACCACTATAATCCCAGTGCTGGAGCAGGGCAACTGGTTTTCAGCCCTCGACCTACAGGACGCCTATTTTCATGTGACTATACACCCATCCCACAGACGATTCCTACGCTTTACTCTCGGCTCCACACATTACCAATACAGGGTTCTCCCTTTCGGACTGTCCACGGCCCCCCGTGTTTTTTCCAAGATCCTAGCCATAGTTACAGCCTACCTCAGAAAACAAGGGGTCGTAATATTTCCTTACCTAGACGATTGCCTCCTCAAAGCTTCAACGTTCGACGAAGCTCTCCGATCCATACGACTTACCATCGATTGTTTCCTATCTTTAGGCCTGCAAGTAAACAAAAACAAATCCACATTATACCCCACCCAACATCTGGAGTTCATAGGGGCATACCTAGACTCCCGGACGGGGTTGGCATCTCTCCCACCAGCCCGCTTCAATTCTATAAGTCAACTGGCCACAACGATTCGCAACAGTCCCCAGGTGACTGTCCGGGACTGCCTACAAATACTAGGTCACATGGCCTCGTGCACCTCCGTCGTCCAAAATGCACGTCTATACATGAGGTGCTTCCAAGCGTGGTTGGCCACGGTGTACAGACCGAATGTGCACCCTCTAAACAAGACTCTCTCCATACCTGTCCGAGTCAAAGATTCTCTACAGTGGTGGACAATTCACTCCAACCTCTGCTCTGGAGTCCCCTTTCTTCAGCAGGCTCCATCCCTCATACTGACGACCGATGCATCTCTGACAGGATGGGGTGCACACATGTCTCACCACACAGCCCAGGGGCTTTGGTCTTCAACCGAGTCCTCTCTCCATATAAATGTCCTAGAACTTCAAGCCATTCGCAATGCGTGCCGTCAGTTCCTGCCACTGATCAAGAACCAACACGTACGCATAATGACAGACAATATTGCATGCATGTTCTACGTGAACAGGCAGGGGGGAGCTCGATCCCAGTCTCTGTGCACAGAGGCTCTGAAGCTCTGGAACTGGTGCATTGCGAACAACATCCGGGTATCAGCGGCCTATCTTCCCGGAGTGATGAATACCACAGCGGACGAACTAAGCAGACGTTTCCCGTGGGATCACGAATGGGAATTAAACGAGCACACCATTCACAACATATTCCGCATTTGGGGCTACCCAGAAATAGACCTCTTTGCAACTGCAAAAAACAAGAAATGTCCCAATTTTTGCTCCAGAGCAGGGCTAGGCAAACATTCCCTGGGAGACGCATTCATGATCCCATGGAACCAAAACTTACTCTATGCATTTCCCCCGATACCGGTTCTGAACAGGGTCCTGATAAAAATACGAACAGATGGGGCCAAGGTGATCCTAATTGCCCCATCATGGCCCAGACAGCCCTGGTTTCCGTTTCTCACCAAAATGTCGATTCGACCACCAATCCCCTTGCCTCTCATTCCGAACCTCCTATCACAACAACACGGCCGTTTTCTCCACCCCAACCTATCCATGCTCCACCTCAAAGCATGGTTCCTCCATGGTTCTCCCAAAACGAACTAGATTGCTCTGAACAAGTTCAAAGAGTGCTCCTACATAGCAGAACACAATCTACTCGCACCACCCATCTATGTAAGTGGAAACGATTCACACACTGGTGTTCAACTAAACAACTTAGTCCCACGTCAGCATCTCTTCCGCTCATACTTGAATACCTATTGGACCTTAAGCAATCCGGCCTTTCTTCCAGTTCCATCAGGGTCCATTTAGCTGCTATTACAACTTTTCATGACAAAATTGATGATACTTCTGTATTTCCTCATCCGATCACCAAGCGCTTCCTCAAGGGACTCCAAACCCTATACCCAGACATAAAACCACCCACCACTCCGTGGGACCTTCATCTAGTTCTATCTTGCCTAACTCAACAACCATTTGAACCCCTAGCCACGTGCTCCCTTTTACACCTTTTGATGAAAACAGCATTTTTAGTGGCAATTACCTCCGCCAGGCGGGCAGGAGAAATAGCAGCTCTTATGGCAGACCCACCATATATGCTATTTTTCAAAGACAAGGTTACCCTCAGGTTACACCCCAATTTTCTTCCTAAGGTACACTCGTCATTCCACATTAATGAGCCGATACACTTACCAACCTTTTTCCCGAAGCCACATGCGAACTCATTTGAAGCCTCAATGCATACACTAGACGTATGTAGGGCCTTGTCCTTCTATTTGGATAGAACCAAACCTTTTAGAAATTCTTCCAGACTTTTTGTCTCCATCGCGGAGCGTTCCAAAGGTACGCCTATTTCTACCCAGATGCTTTCGAACTGGATTTCTCAGTGTATCCGGTTGTGCTATCAGATAAAGAAAGCTACACCTCCAGACAGCATCAGAACACACTCCACTAGATCTATGGCTGCCTCTGTAGCATTCTTACGCAAAGTTCCCCTGGCTGATATCTGTAAAGCAGCCACCTGGTCCTCTGAGCACACATTTGTTAAACACTATCCCCTTACTCAAGGCCCTCTATCTGATATACGTTTGGGCAGGGCTGTACTATCAACGGCGTTCCTATCAGATCCGAAGTCCCTACCTCCTTAAGATATACGGCTTTTAAGTCACCTGGAGTGGAGCACCCACAGGGACATCTCTCGAAGAAGAAGAGAGGTTACTCACCCTGTGCAGTAACTGACGTTCTTCGAGATGAGTGTCCCTGTGGGTGCTCCACTACCCACCCTCCTCCCCTCTATTTCGGAGTTGGGGTAGCCTCCGTTGTAGAGAAGGAACTGAGGAGATTGGCCACGCATGCGTACTATTATCCTAGACTCACAGCGGGGGGCAGCCTCTGCGCATGCGTGGCCAGAACGAGTACTGCTACGAAAAATCTCCGAGCGAAGGCGCAGGGACGCACCAACACCTGGAGTGGAGCACTCACAGGGACACTCATCTCGAAGAACGTCAGTTACTGCACAGGGTGAGTAACCTCCTCATCCTTTACTCTGCTTATCCACATAGGACTTCTCTCTATCCTTCAGTGCAGTCTTTCTTCAGTTGGTGCAAGAGTCTTCTCTGTACTTTGCCATGTGAAACAGCCTCCCTATGTCTTTCTGGCTAATTGACTCTCCAACTATTTTCATCTCATCTGAGCACACATCTTTTCTCCCTTGCCTGTACTGTTATTTTTTTCATCTTCTAGATTTTAATTTCAGCTTTGAAACTATATTGTTTAATTGGGATTATTGTACAAAAATGTGATATAAAATAAAGAAATGTAGTACTGAACTGTCTCATGTGTCTCCTCCCCAAATACTCTTAGAACCATTTACAATTTGTGGGAATGGTGTACTAAACACATGTTCCACTGTGCACTGTTTAAGGCACATTACTTCACTACTCCCTCCTCTTCCCCTTAAATTCACACACAATGCACTCTTCCTACAGCACCCTTACATTTGCTTGGGTACTTTGCTTTCAAGACAGGACCAAGAAAGTTTTTTTGTTTTGTTTTGTTTAAAATTAAGAAGTTTTGTCATTTGAAGGAATCATAGTTCGCAGTAATGAGATTAATTTTTTATGCAGCGCTTTTGTATAGGATTTGTCTCCACCCATTAGCAACAGGAGACAAGATTGCTGTCACTCATGTAGCTGTATAACCTAGAAACTCTCCATTGACAGTAGTCATTTTTGCTTTCTGCAGTGGCCAATTGAGGATTTACAGAAGGGTCCTCTGCCATAACAGAAAACAAGCAATGACAGTCCTAGTCGTTGCAATTTAAGGAAAGGGAGTTATGTCCTGCAACTACAGGGCCCTTAGTACAGTTGGATCCACTACTTCCTCTGGTAGATGCAAAAACTCTGGAGTTTCTACTGGATTCTCTCTCTTTATCCATTGAGCCTACTTCTCCAGAAGGTCAGTGACACCTCTGCTTTTAGGCATAGATTTGGTTCTCTCAAAGCAGTCAATCTCCCATCCTGACTTCCCATAGTTAGGGCTGGTCTACACTACAAAATTAGGTCGACTTAATTTAGGTCAACCTACAGCCTTCAATTGGCTATTGCTGTCCACACTACCCTCCTTCTGTCGGTGGTGTGCTTGCACTGACTGAAGGAGGGGCACTGACAGCCGCACAGGGTTCACAGCAGGAGCCCCACACCCGCCCCAAGGTGACAGTTTGAGCTGTGAGCCTGGCATGGGCTCAAGAGCCTACCAGCAGTGAAATTGAAATTCTTGTCAATTTCACAGCTGCCTGCACCTCAAAGCAGCAGCCCAGGCTCACAACTGGAGCCCTGAAATTGACAAGAATATCAATTTCACTGCTGGTAGACTCTGTGCTGTAAAATTGAGCCCCATGCCAGGCTCATAACTTGGGCTGTCACTCCAGGGTAGGGGCTCCAGCTGTGAGCCCAGCACCAGGATCAGTTTCACAGCAGGGAGTCTACCAGCAGTGAAATTGACATTTTTGTCAATTTCACATCTCCAGCTGCAAGCCCTGCTGCTGCTCTGAGCCAGAGACAGTTGTGAAATTGACAGGAATGACAACCAACAGCTGAAGTAAGTAATGCAGCGTCTATACAGTGTCTGTACAGACGCTGCATCGCCCTAACTACACCGACGTAAGTGCTATGCCTCTCGTGGAGATGGAGTCATGTTGGTGTAGCAGGCCACTTACTTCAGTGGAAGCAGCATTCTAGTGTAGACACTGACGTGATTATGTTGACGTAAGCTGCCTTACGTTGACCTAATTCTGTAGTGTAGACCAAGCCTCATGTTCTAGTTTGAGGAGCTGTCTTGGATGATTATCTATTTAAAAAGGAATTTTTAATCTTTCAATATAATCCCAACACATCCGGTCTCTCCTGGTCTGTGGCCTCCAAATAGCTCTCTTGTGCTACAGGTCCACATGGTTGTCCTTCAGCAGCCATCAGGCAGCAGCACCCTGCTCCTTACTGTCTATCGCTCAACTGATGTTCAGCCATGAATGGAAATGATACCTTGTAGAATGAGTGCAGTGAAAGGCACTGCATAGAAACTGCACATGTGAGAATGTAACTACTAGAGGTTCATGATCACCAGAGGAGTAGCTGATGATCAGGCGCCATCATCACCAGTCAACTGATCTTTTTCATAATGTGTACTACAATATTGAAGAGCCAATAGAGAAAGAAGAGATTTTTCTCCAACTTCTCCCGCGCAGGAGGAGATGGGAAATTTGGTAACTTACTAAGGACCTGATTAATGGTGTGTGATGAGGTAGTGGGGAGGTGGCACTCTCCTGCAAGTAGCTTGGCTGATGGCACCTCTTGCTCAGAATAGAGGGAAGTTGGATACCCTCTTGTAGTCTGTGTTGTGGATCCTTGTGGAAGTGTAGAGGAATGGAAGAAACTTTGGGATGTGATGGGGAGACAAGTTAAGGGAGGGGGGGAAAGGAAATTGTATCTTTCTTCTTCGAATAGATGTAAACGTGTATTTCAAGTAGGTGTTTGTGCACCCCGCTTGCCAGAGCCTTTTACCTAGCAGTATCCATAGGGGGGCGGCCCTCGTTCCTTTAGCCCCTCCGTTGGCTATATGAGACAGCACTGCCTCAAACCCCCATTTCCCTCCCACCCCCCAGTTCCTTCTCACTGCCCGTCACCTGGAGTCAGAGCTCTGTGTGGCTATCATTTCATAACTTTGCACTTCGTCCTCTTAGCCTAGTTTTGTTGTATATAGTCAAGTTAGTTAGTGTTAGAGTAAAAGTTTTAGACTATAGTATAGTAGTAGTGCTCCCTGGTGATGCCCTCACCAGCATTCAAGCATTGCCCTTCATGTGGAGTGGCAATTCCTAACAGTGACCCCACAGGAGGTGCTTGCTCTGCCTTGGCAAAGTCCACCTGTGCTGTTCAATCTGTAGATCATTTAAAAAGATGACTCAGATGGCATGAGACCTTCCCCTCAAGCAGCACCTGCTTGAACAGGCCCTGAACCCTGACTCAGTACCGAGGCTTTTCTCAGGCCACAGATCGCCTTCCAGTTCAGAAAGTGCTACTGCCTCCCATTGCAGGTCAGGGGCCTTCAAAGAGGTGCAGGAGTAGTTTTCTGTCATTGGTGCTAAAGAAGAGGTTTCAAAGACCAATTGTGAGCACTCCAAGTCCCGGGGTGACTCTTCTGCCTGCCCTAGGAAGAGTGCAGACCAGCAAGGGGTTGGCTCTGGTGTGTGGAATGGCACAGGTTCCTCTGACCCCCCCCCCCCTTGGTACAGGGTAGAGAGGGCAGACATCTCCTACCATCGACTCCAGTTCCAGCCTCCAGGTGTCTATTGAGTCCAGTACTGGCAGGAATAATATCGGTGCCAACAGTGTCTGTGATGTCAGCAGACCTACTCTACCTTTCAGTCCTGTCTTTGCTGCTGTTCTAAGATTTTGCAAGGCTGGTGCCCACGGTGGACCCTCCCCACCCCAGTTGGAGCATGCCATTGAACTCTCATGCCCTTCGTCACTGCACCAGGAAGCCCCCCTCCTGGGGGTTGGTATGAACACTGTACTGGAACCTGTACAAGGTTTTTCAGTACAGGGTTCTTCCTCCACACCAACGCAATTGACGCTGCAGAT
This sequence comes from Emys orbicularis, assembly GCF_028017835.1. Classification (NCBI taxonomy): domain Eukaryota; kingdom Metazoa; phylum Chordata; order Testudines; family Emydidae; genus Emys; species Emys orbicularis. Next base: position 226,895,371 of record NC_088683.1, read on the forward strand.
GGTTCTGTCAAGGTTGTTGCTGTCCCCTGGGATCGAGGTGCTCTGGTACCAGTGTTTGCACCGGGGCCGACCTTGCCTGCAGCACTGATGTTTCAGCACTGATGGTGCTGACTACTTTGGGAGAGCCAATTCTTTGTGTCACAGATGAGTTGGATAGCTTGTTGGCTACCTCCCTCAGAATGGGGGTCCTCTTGCTCTGCTTTGCCGGAGGAAGTCCAAAGGCCATCAGTAGACTAGTACGGCTACCGGGTTGGCATGTGCCCCGTGGTGGGGTTGGAGGCTCTGGGCCTGGCACCTACTGGCCACCAATGCCTTACCCATCACAGTGGCCCCCTTGGGCTTAGTGGGAAGCTCCTTGCTCTCGGAGGTCTTGCTCATTGTCCAAGTCAAAAGTGAGATCGCCTGCTCATGCTGCATTGGTGGCTGCAGGTCAGGTGCCCACAGTTGCCTACGGCTTCCTGTGATGAATTTCAGGCATTTGTCGCTGAGGGCTGCTTGGTGGCTAAAACGTCTTTGCTACCTGCCCTTGATGTTGCAGACATGTCAGCCAGGGCGATGGCCTCAGATTACTATGAGGAGGGCTGCCTGGCTACAGAACTCGGAGATCATGCTGGATGTCCAGCAAATGATTGAGGACTTGTCCCTTTCGGTGGCCAAATCTTGTTTTCGAACAAGACTGCTGAAACCTTGCATTCCTTTAAGGATTCAAGTGCTACCGTAAGGTGTCTGGGCGTGTACATGCCACCCATGCAGAGATGCCACTACAGGGTGTAACAATAATAGCCATGCAGGATGCAGCATCATTTTGTGCAGCCCTCCCCCTAAAACAGTGAGATTACCCCAGGAAGAGGGATAGCTCTGACAAGAGGAAGCATTCGAGCTTGGGGCCTGGCCGGTCTGCGCACCCTCCCTCAGCGCCTGTTAAGCACCAATTTTGACTCGTTGGTCCAGAGTGTTGTTCCAGTTGTTGTTGTTCATCCTTCCTCTTCATCCTCCCATTCCTTTGGAAACAGGCTGGCCTGCTTTTACAATGGGTCTCAATTACTTCCGACAGTTGGGTCCTAGACACTGTCAGATTGGGCTATGCCATCCAGTTTCTCTCCATGCCCCTTCCCCCCCCCCCTCCCCATCCTTCCCCATACCTTTTCAGGGACTCGTTTCACAAGACACTGCTCTTTGCTCGCTGCTAGAGTTCGGAGCGGTGGAGGAAGTTCCATGAGAACACCTGGGTCACAGGTTCTCCTCTCAGTATTTCCTGGTACCGAAATGAAAGGGTGGGATGAGGCCCATCCTCGACCTCTGATGACTCAACAAATTCATGAAATACATAAGGTTCCGCATGGTCATTCCTTTCAGTTATCCTCCCTGCTTTGTCTCAGAATGACTGATTAGCTGCTCTGGACATTCAAGATGCTTACTTCCATGTGGCCATTCTACTGAGCCACAGGAAGTTTCTTTGCTTCATGGTAGGGGACTGCCACTTTCAAAACAATATTCTACCATTTGGTGCCTCTTCTTCTCTGAGTCTTCACCAAATGCATGGCGGTGGTCATGGTACGTCAGGAGGATGGGAATCTATATCTTCCCCTATCTCGACAACCGGTTGCTGAAGAGCAGCTCCAGAGAGGAGGTTCTCACCCACATCAATACTACACTATGTTTACTCAACCGTTTGTTACTCATTCTAAACACCGTGAAGTCGACCTTGGCTCCCATTCAGCAAATAGAATTAATTGGGGCCCTGTTAGATTCCATGAAGTGAATGGTGCTCTGGCTGACTGACCACTTCCAGGCCATTGGACAGCTGTGCCTCTGTTTGCAATCACAACCATCCACAACGGTTGCATTTGGGCCACGTGTTCCCTTGTACCTAGGTGCTACAACTTTCCAGGTTGCATCTTCGCTCTCTTCAGATGTGACTCAGGATGGCTTACCTCCCCTGCCCTGCATTCTTTGGACAGGTTGGTTCTCCTTCCTCCATCAGTCCTGGAGTCCTTGCACTGGTGGGAGTCCCTATGCAATGTGTGCCAAGGGGTCCCCTTCACTCGGCCTTCTTTAACCAAGTCAGTAGTTATCCAGAAGGGACATGTTGGTTAGGGAGCGCATCTGAAGTCTTCAAGGGTGCAGGGCCTGTGGTTGGAACAGGAAACCTTGCTCCACATCAGCGTGCTGGAGTTTAGGGTCATCCACAATGGACATAACGTGCCTTTCGGGACCGCAGCAGGCATTCAGTGGTTCACATACTCACCGACAATACTGCCATGGTGTACTATGTGAATAAACAACGGAGAGCCCACTCCAGATCATTCTGCCTATAGGCAATCAACCTGTGCAATTCTGCATCAAAGAGGACATCACCCTGATAGCTGTCCACTTACCAGGAGTCCAGAATCGCCTCACAGATCATGTCAGGTTTTTCTCCCCGAGCCATAAATGGTCCCTGAAGTTAGAGACCCCACATTGTGAAAACCATCCAAAGGACAGCTCCACAATCACCTCTTTGTGATGAGGGAAAATAGGAAGGGTCATCTATTCTGCTCTCGGAAGGAGCTCAGCTCAGGCTCCCGCTCTGACGCTTTCCTTTGCAACTGGCAGTTGATTGTGCTGTACGCATTCCCTCCTATCCTGATCATTCCCCAGGTCATCACCAAGCTCAAGGCAGATCGAACCAGGCTTATCCTGATTGCCCTGACATGGCCAAAGCAGTGCTGGTTCTCACCCTGTCAGTTCAGCCTCCCATGCTGCTGCTACTTCTCCTTCCTGACCTCACACATGACTGCGGCTGCACTCTGCATCCAGCAATCAGCTCCCTGCACCTTACAGAGTGGCTGCTGCATAACTGAACAAGGAGTAAGAGCACTGCTCGAGGCTGTCCAACAGGTCCTATTTAACAGTAAGAAGCCTTCCACTAGAACGGCCTACTTGGGAAAGTAGAAGAGGTTTTCTGTGTGGTCCTTGGTCTGTGGGACCCATCCAGTGGAGAGTTCTATCCAGGACATCTTGGATTACCTGCTACACTTTCAGGAATTTGACTTAGCACTCAGTTCTCTCAGAGTATACTTGGCAGCAATATTGGCATTTCATCCACCTATCTAAGGGAAATCCACTTTCTCCAATGCAGTGGTGATGAAATTTCTGAAAGGAGTTCTCTCCCTGCATCCTCCAGTCCAAGAGCCAGTCCCCTTGTGGGACCTGAACATGGTCTTAGCAGCTCTAATGGAGACTCCATTCGAGCCCCTTGCTTCCTGACCACTGCCCCTCTTGTCTCATAAAACTGCATTCTTGATAGCCATTACCTGTGCCAGGAGGGGGTGTGAGTTACAAGCCCTGATGGCTGGGCCTCCTTACAGTTCTCCAAGGACAAGGTTATGCTCCGGCCACATCTGAAACTTGTATCCAAGATGGTCTCTCAGTTTCATTTGAACCAAGCTGTGTACTTGTCTGTATTTTTCCCTAAGCCGCATTCCTCCCTGGAGGAACAACGCTTCCATACGTTAGATGATAGACGCTGTCTAGCCCAGTGGTTCTCAACCTTTTTACCATTGTGGGACGCATCCAATACTACCTGTATGGCCCTGAGAATGTCACATGGGCCGCAGCTCTGTGCTGATTGGGCCACAGGTTGAGAATCACTGGTCTAGCTTTTTTTGAACAGGACTGAACAGTTTCATGCTTCGTGTCGCCTGTTCCTATCATATGCGGACCTCATGAAGGCTCAATCAGTCTCTGTGCAGACCATCTCTAGATGGATAACGTCTTGTATCAAGACTGCGTATGAGATAGTGTCGGCTACACCGCCTCAGCAGATATGTGCAGGTTCAATGAGAGCGCAGGCAATGGTGACATTCCTCAATGACATTTCCATATTGGACATTTGTAGGGTGGCCACATAGTCATCCGTACATACATTTACGGACCATTACGTGATCTCTGCTTCTTCCAGAGCAGACGCTAATGTCGGTAACCTCCGAAACCTGCCTACAAATGGAAGTACTGCTCGCTAGTCACCTACTTGGAAAACACATCTGCATCTACTCAAAGAAAAGAAACTGTTACTTACTGTATCTATGGTTCTTTGAGATGTGATGCAGACATGTATTCCATGACCCACCCTCGATCCTCTCTGCATCAGTCTTTCCCTGGACATTTGGTACAAAGGAACCGAGGGGGGTCTGGCAGCACTGCCTCATATAGCCAGGGGAGGGGCTAAAGGCATGAGGTCCAAGCACCGCCCCTCTACAGGTACTACTAGGCAAAAGTCTCCAATGAGCAGGGCGCATACTCACCTATTTGGAATACACATCTGCATCACATCTCGAAGAACCATAGTTACAGTAGGTAACTGATCCCAGTCTCTTTCACCATGCCCATCACCACAGTATCTGATGAAAAAGGAGGGTAGAGATTGAGATGTGATAGATGTGTGCGCACCATTAGATGGGAGAAGAAAGGTAGTGTGAGGAACTTGGGATAGTGTGCGAAAATAAAAATACAGGAAAGTCAAAACCAAAAACCCAGAAGGAGGACAAGAAGAGATGCAAGAAATAAGTTGACTTGAAATGGGGTAATAAATCCCCCCCAAAAATTCCCAGGTCTGTGTTGTGTCAGGAAAATTACCATAAGAGGTCATGGGGGCAGGAAGGATGACTCTAAAATAGAGGGCTAAATACTATTTGTCTTCACATCTTTCCCTTTACTGTCATGTTTTCCAGTTTTTCATTTTGAAAATGAGGCAGGACTTGACAAACTGGTGAAATGAGGGGAAAAGAATTAGACACGTACATGACAAATGGTCTCTTTCCAAACTCTGATCATTGTGGGTATTAGACATCCACTATTATACCAGATACTGCTTTTTCTTACCACCTACTTGTCTGCCTCTTTGCCGTGAGGGGAGCATTCAGTGTTTTTCTAATGGTCTCAGGATATGTCCTACTTGTGTCTTCTAACTCAGCAGTTCCTGCCTGCAGTACTACATGGATATTTAAATTGTATCCCAAATTTTGGCCATTTTCTTAGATCAGACTTCCTCCCAAGACTGCTTTTCTCTTTGTCAAGGAGACTGGCTTACTTGCCATAGACTGGTAACAGTTGACTACAAAAAACAACTAATTGTAAGTCTTTTCATCAACACCTACTTTCCTTCCTACTACCTTGGCCGCTTATGTTCCTGGTCCAGTACTTGAAATATTACACTCCTGGAATAGGGAAGTTTGACATTATATGTCTACATGATTGACAGCACTTTATTTTGTTTCTGATGTCTGAAGCCAAATTATCAATGGTGTTAACTTGCCTGATGTGGTTAGAGTGAAGGACTAGAAAAAAAGTAAATAGTTGATTCTTGCCTAAAAGCATGTGTATGCTATTAATGTGTTTTTGTTGTATAGAGCCAAACTTGGAATGCCCCAATTTTTAAGTCCTGAAGCACAGAGTCTTCTCCGAATGCTCTTCAAACGAAACCCTGCAAACAGATTAGGTAAAATACTCATACAAAAATAATTATTTCAGCTATTAGTTCTTCACAGTAAATAAACTATTATTCACAGCCTTTTTTCTTTTTTTATAATAGGGGCAGGTCCAGATGGAGTTGAAGAAATTAAGAGGCATTTCTTTTTCTCCACAATAGACTGGAATGTGAGTAGTTTAGTAAAAGAGCTTCTTTATAAGGAAATTATAATTGTTATAATTATTTTTAATTCACTTTCACTGCTGCCTTCTCTTTAGAAATTATACAGAAGAGAAATTCATCCACCTTTTAAACCTGCAACTGGCAGGCCGGAGGATACATTTTATTTTGATCCTGAATTTACAGCAAAAACACCGAAAGGTGAGAGAATAATTAACTGTAATTTAAGTATTCAAAAGTAGAAGAAACTTTCAGTCATTTTAATTTTCATAAATTGTCTTCTATCTGGTTAGATTTGACTGACTACATTATATGAAAGATTTTATATAAGCCTGTAGGTGATATGAACGGCAGTTCATTACTTGTGCATTTGTATATTGAGGATGCAAAAATACTTTATGTAATTAACAATCTCCAAACCGGTTTATAGTGTAAAATTTTTTTCCAGTGTTAAAACTATGATTTTATGCTCATTTTTATTCAGTGCATATTAGGAATTCTGATTACTTACTGCTTTGGGATTTTTTGAATAAATTGGCAAGAAGTCTTCTTGAAGACATTTGTTCTGTTTTTCAGATTCACCTGGTATTCCACCTAGTGCTAATGCACATCAGCTTTTTCGGGGATTCAGTTTCGTTGCTATTGCATCAGATGATGAAAGCCAGGCAATGCAGACAGTTGGGGTTCATTCAATTGTTCAGGTGAGTGCAATTACTTAAGAATAAACATAATGAATGAAAACAAATTATTTAAAAATGAGTTGTCCTTTGTATAAAATAAGATGTAGCTTTGTCATGCCTTTCGTAAACAAGATACCTGAAAACACTTTATAATAATTAGACTGATATTAATAGTACTGTAAGACTGGGGTTTATCCTCTGTTGTTCTTCGTGAAGTGTCATGAAAACTTCATCAACTAAAGACAAGAAAAATACACCTCAAATTATTTTATCCAAAGAACAGCACCTTGACAGTGCAGAACCTACTGCTTCTATACGTTGGGTGTGATCAGGCATGGGTTTTGACCCCTAAAAAGCAAGCATTTTAGCATCTGAGCCATAATGACTGCTCAAATATCTGAATAATCCAGGTTTAACATTTTGAAAACATTTTACATTTTCTTGATAAAGTCAATCTTTATTAAAAAAAAAAAATTGCATGTAGATCATTTTCCTCTGTGTTATAGGATAAACATTGGGTTCATACTATGCAGCAAACCCCCTCTGAAATATGACTTGAAACTGGAATGTAGAGATGGTTTGGATTGCCATTTATTTTAAATCCTGTAAATTATGAGTATAGAGATGATCCCTGCCCTTCCTCCCTCTGCACGCATGCACACACACACAGTTAAAAATATATATATATATATAAAGAATTATGCCAGTCTAAAATACTTCTTGAACACTTTACATGTTGTCTGACAACTAACCCAGTGTGTCAGTGTGCACAGGAACTTTTGGTTTCCTAGTAGAATTGGGAGAACTGATTAAACACAGACTCTCTCACATTAATGATTGTGACGTTATTACTTCTGAAAGTAGTTCACTTGGCCTTTTAGCTGAAAAATGCTTGCTGTTTCTCTATGCTCTGTTGTTGCTACGGCATATTTTTGAACAATGAAACTCTGGTTAGAGACATCATTCCATGATCTGGGGAAGGACGATATGAAGCTGGAGTTAGGGGAGAAGTATGCATCATACTTCTTTTTTTAAATTTAGATTTTACAAGGTTAGCATGGGACTGTATTTCATTGTTGGAGAGTGTGTGGAAAAAGGAGGGATATGAAGCAGTATGAGGTCCTGTGGCCAATAGTTATGGGGCCAACAGCATGGGAGAAATAGCAGATGTGTTTGTAGGAAAAGACGACTAAGTGGGTATAAAGGAAAGTGACAGGCCCAAGTAGAATTTTTAAGTAAAAATTTTATTTCTGCCACCTGCTTCCCTTAATTTTTTCTTCACATACGTTCGGAAAATGTATTTAATTGCTGAAAACTTTTCACTTGTTTGTATAGAAAGTTAACATACTTCTGATACAAAATGATATCCTGTATGCTGGTTGCATAGACAATTTGCAACTATCTGAAAGTTCTTTAAAGTGATTGATCAAAATGTGAACACTTCTTGTGTTCTCTAACTACATCCTTTTTACAACATCTAGAATGCTCATAATAAGTTTATTTGCACACACTATATACGTCTGGTGTTTAGTGGAGAGGATTTGTGGATATTCATGTACCCATCGAATCATATTCATAGATTGCGGGGCCAGATCATCTAGTCTTACCTGCAAGGTTATAGAATTTCCCCAAATAATTCCTAGTGCACACCTTTTTGAAAAACATCCAATCTTGGTTTAAAAGTTGTCAGTGATGGAGAATCCACCATGACTGTTGGTAAATTGTTCCAATTTAGACAATGGTTTGTTTATAACATGAATTTTAAACTGACCATGTCCCTTCAATTTCTGTCACAAGTGATTTGGATACAAGTATGAAAATCACCATATAAACTATAGCTACATTTGGTATTTGTGGTTGGCTCATATGTGGACAATGACTTGATTTTCATAAACCATCATTTCCTTAATTTGCTTCAGAAAAAACTTGTGAAATTTGCCCACATAAAGGGTGTACAGTGTCAAGAAACTTAAACTGAAGAGAGTGGAATATGGATTGGAAGAGATTTTCTTCAAAGGGAAACTAAAGAGGGTTGAGGGGAGGAAAGAGAAGAAAACACTGATTATTTTCAGTAGCTGCAAATGTAATTTGTAAAGTTTAAAATCACTTTTAATTGGGATAAATTCAGAGGGGGCTGAGCAAATAGGAGCAGGCACTACACAAATTGGCATTGGCTAGCTCCTGTGTATCCTCAACTGCTATTGACTTTAGATGTGTTGTAACCACTTGCCAAATCCATTTGAGTCTCTTGGCTTTCTGAAAGTTCTGCCCAGCTATGTTTTCTGGCAAAGCCAACTTCACAGAAAACTTTATTTTTAAAGTCAATCTTAAAACCAGTTTGCTATCTTGGTGGGGTGGGGAGTATAATAGAGTTGGGGCCATGTAGTCTCTCGGAGTTTATGCTGCTTATTGCCCTTCAGTCCTGAATCTCCGTCAACAGTTTTTCTGCAACTTCTGCTGTGCTTGTTTTCTTTGCACAAACTTGCAAATGGAGTTCTCTGTACTGCTTCCTCATCTTGTAAACATTTCTCAAAACTTCTCTGCTCCCTTTCCTCTGTACCCCTTCAACCACTTCCTCATTCTTATTTCCCCTTTGCATGTCTGCAGGATACCCAGATGGCTTCCTGCTAAAGTTAGGCATCCTTTGCACAAACTCCCCTACTGCTTCCCTGTATCAAAATGCCATTTCCTTACCATGCAAAACAGGCTGACAGTCACTCATTCTGCCTTTTATCCCCAGACTCAGATGACACTTCTACTTCCATTCCTACTGATGCCTACAATTTCCAGTGAATTTGATTGTATTCACTGTGTCTAAATTTCTCATACTGAGCACTGCACTTGCACACAAAAAAAAAAACCCACCTTATTTTACCATTCATTTCTTGGCAGATGAGACCAGAAAAAATGGTATTTATTAAGATTAATGGGAAGACTTCTGATCTGTTTTCTGTTTCATATTATTTGTTTAAATTAATAGAGCAGGAATCCCAAATGTAGACTTGTCATAGAATGATATGCTATAAATGGATGGGGTTTATATGATTTATAATATATCTTATTCAAACAGATGGTTATGGGATTTAAAAAAGATTTTGACCTAACAAGATTATCAATTTAAAAAACTATAGGGAACAAATGTTTCTAGTTCCAATTGATTTGTAATGTAGATGATGAATATTTTTAAAGTAATCATCAATTAATAATATTATTTTGGTAGCAGTTGCACAGGAACAGCATTCAGTTTACTGATGGATATGAAGTAAAAGAAGACATTGGGGTTGGTTCTTATTCTATCTGCAAGAGATGTATACATAAAGCTACAAATATGGAATATGCAGTTAAGGTAACCACTGTTAAAAAACTCTTAATTGCTAACAAAATCATATTTTCAGAATTTACACTCTCATAGGTCAATGTTCGCTTAAATTTATCTACCATAAACAAAATAGCAAATTGTTTTCTTCTTAAATTAATAGAAAAAATTGTGAATGCAAATGTCACATAGTCATTAAATTTCATGTTTTGTTGCTATTTTATTTTTTTTAAATGTTCCCCATGAAATACCTATCTAACTCTATTACATACATGCTTCTGGGAGAGAATATATACCAAGGAGACTGCGTTACTAAGCATTATTACGAAGTATATTATTACTAAGCATTATATACAAAAATTACAATGATTAGATTAACTTAAATGTAATTGTTTCTTTTAGTTCCAAAGTAGATATATAGATGATTACATAAATCCCTGTTCCTAGCTGTGCTGGTTGTGTAGGTTAGTACCACTGGCTTTTTTTTTTTTTTTCTTTAGAGGGAACCTCAACTCTGCATTTCCTTGGTTTAAATCATTAATATTTTAACAAGGTTTTTAATGTATGTTTAAAAGCACTAAGGGAAGCTAAGTGAATCAGATCTAAATTTCAAAAATGTTACTATAATGAATAAAGGGCAATAACATTTGTCTTACCAATGGGGAAATCTGTGTAAATGGCAAAGCAGGAACAGAGTTTGGCAAACTTTTTAAAAATCTTTGTTATATTTTGAAGCAATTTACCTTTTAGAATTCTAGAACCATTCAGACGTATGGACAGAATTGTTCAGTTTTGGTTTCACACTCATATAGTCTGATATATAGGCTACTCACAAGGAACCCTTGAATTCCAACAGAGGTATTTGTTTACTTGCCAGCAGTCTGGTTTTAGTCATAAACTGGATACATTTTCTGTAAAATAAGATGTAAGATGCATTTGGGGGGAAAAGTAGGTAAACAAATTATCTTTCATAATTTGAATGCACTGAATCTGAAATAAATGATTACCAAGCTGAATTTTGAATATTTCACTTTCTAAATTAAGTTCAAAATTTAAGTAAAATTTGGGGAAAAATGTATTTTTTCTGTGTTTTTTATTCCAGTAAAAACAGCTACTGTATTTCCTGCACATTGTTTAAAAAAACATAATTTAACATTCCTACGTGTGCCGACAGACTCCTTGCATTTAAAGGCCCCAGTGCAGCATTTCTGCTGCAACAACATTGTGATATGCACCCTTTGACACATCCACGGGTAGCAATTTCTGCACAGCTGTCAGGGATTTGCTCCAGTGACGTTAGCTTGGGTACCAGTTCTCCATTGTGTTTGGTCCAACCCATATTCTCTGGTGAGAGTAGTGTGGCATTGTTGCAGTTTGCCGGACTCCACTTGAAAGTGAGCTCTTTGGATGTTGCAGCGCAATGTATCGCTTGTTAGGGTCCATGCCTCTAGTGATCGACACTTGGAGAACAATATCACTGTGCCTTGTTGCAGCTCTCCTCATCAGGTAAATTGTACATGTTGCAGATCAATTTTTCTGCTGATTGATCATCCTTCTCTCAGTTTCTTTGAAGTCCATGTTTCTCCATGGATACTGTCCAAGCAGTTTTCTTGCTGTGGCCAGCAATATGGGAAAGAGTATCACAGCCTGTCAGAACATGGAAGGAGAATATTGTTTCTATATCTGCTTGAGGAAACACAGGCAAAAGCTTCTCTTAAATAGTATGCACAGGAATGTTTGAGTTTTTTTGATGTTCCAGTCTTCATCCACAACTTGCTGCAAGGCATTTTGTTATCGTGTACCACTAACAGAAGAAGAACATCAGTCTTGTGCTGACGTGCGACACGCTTGTGTTCAAAAATGGATTTAATGATATAACTATACTGTTGTCTCTGAACCCTCCAGATGTGACAGTTGTTTTGCAGAGCATGGGCTAGGAGTTCTTCAGAGAAGAAGCAAGGCAGATCAGCCTTATTTTGGGAGTAGGCCAAGAAGTCTGGCCAGCTGTTGGGAAGTAGAACAGATCTGTCCTCAGTGATTTTTCCAGTTAACTTAGAAGCTTTGGAGCACTTCTGTCATACCATTCCTTTAATAGAATCCTGTCTGTACCTGTCAGAAGTTATATCAATCCTGCTGAAATGCTGTCCAGAATAAAGAACTGACTTGACAAAAATGTTTGCAAGGTCACCAAAGGTTGAACATGGAAGAGGTTTTCTCTGTGCCATTACACGTGCTTGGCCATCAATCACCAGAGAGGATGTACTATCAGGTGTTATCTCAGGAGGACAAGGGATGTCTCTGGTTAAAATGAGTAACATAACAGACTTATTTCCAATTTTAAGATGCCCATTTACCTCAGCAAGAGCAAGAGGAATTGGCATTAGCTCATGACACAATATTTTATGCAGATCCACAATCCTTCCTCCATTATAGGCATTAATTACGCACTGTAGTATGAGACCGTCAACTTATATTGTTACTACCTTGTCTTTGCTTTTCTTTGTTTTTCCAACTGCATGGAGGAAGGAAAACATCAGAGCCCTTGTTTTTTTCAGTGGGTCACGTATTTTGGTATGGGCACTTAGTTTCTCTGGTGTCATGAACCTTTCCTGAACAAAGTTATTCAGTTGCTCCTGGCCAGATGTTTCTGCGTTCAGCAGAATCCTCTGAATTGCTTCTGTAGCCAAATCTTTTGTTGCAATGTTTTGCAGTGTGTTGGTAGTGAATAATTTGAATCTTTGAAGTGTCATTAATACTTTATTTTCATCATCATGATCATGTTGCTTTTGTGCTGGTGTGGATTCATTGCAACTCATTTAGTCATCAAGCCCAAGACTGAACAGTTTTCTGGTTTGGGCTGCAATTCAGGCACGTAGATTATACAAGAGAGCCCATCTGCTGAGTGCTGAGGCCATTCCTGTGATACCTATAATTCCTCTTCCTTTCTTTCAAGTGGCATTGAGCCACGCTTGGGAATGGTTTGAGTCTACCTGATTGAATCTGTGGTTGGAACCTTCCACAACCCAGTTGCCTCTGTAGAACTCTTCAAGTACTTCCAGAGGGGGCTGGTTCATTTCTGCTAAGTACACAGATCCCCATCAATCATAATTTGTGTGTTCATATTGGTGAAAGAACAGAAGCATTCTTTTGAAGGCATACAGCTGAAGCTCCCAAATTCCATCTCATTGAGCTCTGGGGAAGAGGAGGAGGATACACACACATACTACCACCAGTACTGCAAATTGGGATGGTTGTCCATGTTGCTCAGCACAAATGATAGCATCTTGTCACAGAAACTTGCAGATGACAGAATAGACACTAGGTTATTGTAATCTTCCTTAGCGTCAGATTTTGCAACATCCAGGAGCTTCTCTTTGAGTTTTTTGTTGTGTTGCTATAGATGGCTCAGAAGTTGTGGTAATAAGAGTTGCCACACTGCCGTGTAGAGTGATCTTGTAAGCATGAGTGGCTTTTGCATAATTTTTACCAGAAATTACATGCTCTATCATTTGTCTACCTGAAATTCCATTTTCAGTCTACATGCTCAACAGTCCAGAATCCTGTGTATGCTGCCCCAACATTTTTAGGAAGTTCACTGATATATGTAGACCTCCTAAGCACGTAATCAGGATATCTTTACATTCTGGTACAGTCCATTTTAGGTCCATCAGAGCTGGGAAGAGTGCTTGATCAACATGTTTCTGTTGAAAATAATTAGGGCTGTCGATTAATCACAATTAATTCACACGATTAACTAAAAAAATTAATCGCAATTAAAAAAATTAATTGCGATTAATCGCACTGTTAAACAATAAAATACCAACTGAAATTTATTAAATATTTTGGATGTTTTTCTACATTTTCAAATATATCCATTTCAATTACCACACAGAATACAAAGTGTACAGTGCTCACTTTATATTATTTTTATTACAAATATTTGCACTGTAAAAATGATAAACAAAAGAAATCGTATTTTTTCAATTCACCTCATACAAGTACTGTAGTGCAATCTCTTTATCATGAAAGTGCAACTTACAAATGTAGGATTTTTTGTTACATAACTGCACTCAAAAACAAAACAATGTAAAACTTTAGCGCCTACAAGTCCACTCAGTCCTACTCCTTGTTCAGCCATTCGTTAAGAGAAATAAGTTTGTTTACCTTCATGGGAGATAACGCTGCCGACTTCTTAATTACATTGTCACCTGAAAGTGAGAACAGGCATTCGCATGACACTGTTGTAGCAGGCGTCGCAAGAGATTTATGTGCCAGATGCGCTTAAGATTCATATGCCTCTTCATGCTTCGGCCATCGTTCCAGAGGACATGCTTCCATGCCAATGACGCTTGTTAAAAAAATAATTCATGAATTAAATTTGTGACTGAACTCCTTGGGGGAGAACTGTATGTCTCCTGCTCTGTTTTACCCACACTCTGCCATATATTTCATGTGCTGGGTCATCATCCGAGACTGCTATAACATGTTGTTCGTTTTAAGAATACTTTCACTGCAAATTTGACAAAATGCAAAGAAGATACCAATATGAAATTTTTAAAGATAGCTACAGCACTTGACCCAAGGTTTAAGAATCTGAAGTGCCAAGTTCCAAAATCTGAGAGGGACGAGGTGTGGAGCATGCTTTCAGAAGTCTTAAAAGAGCAACACTCCAATGCAGAAACTACAGAACCCGAACCACCAAAAAAGAAAATCAACCTTCTGCTGGTGGCATCTGACTCACGATGATGAAAATGAACATGCGTTGATAACCATCCAAAGCAGTGTAGACCAAGTAGAACCCGTCATTAACATGGACGCATGTCTCCTGGAAGGTTGGTTGAAGCATGAAGGGACATATGAATCCCACATTTGTAATTTCAGCTTTCGTGATGATGTGAAATCTCTAATACTTGTATTAGGTGAATTGAAAAATACGATTTATTTTGTTTTTTACAGTGAAAATAATTGTAATCAAATGAAGTGAGCACTGTACACTTTGTATTCTGTGTTGTAATTGAAATCAATATATTTGAAAATGTAGAAAACATCCAAAATTATTTAAATAAATGGTATTCTATTGTGTAACAGTGCGATTAATCACGATTCATTTTTTAATCGCTTGACAGCACTAAAAATATGTGACTTGTGCAAATAGTATTCAGTGTATCAACTTCATGAGCGGGGGACCAAATGATAGGCATGTAGCTGTATTCAGTTAATGGTGAGTTATTGTTATTGTGCTTTTCATTAAAACTTGGCCAGTCAGATTTTGCATTTTCAAATTGACATTTAAGGGAAAGTGCCATATCCCGCATTTGTGTTTTCAAATCTGACTGGCAGTCATTAAACCATCTGCCAGGACATCTTCATTGAATTTTGGTTCTGCTGTACCTTCTGTGATATTAGTAGGAAAGATATTTAATATCTCTCCTGTACTTTCTGTTTATTTTTTTAAGTTAGCAACAGTAGCCATGTTCTTTTTTGTTTTTACTTATCTTACAGTACAACATTCAGCTTGGTAAACATAATTTTCAGATTCAGCACATTCAAATTATGAAAGAAAACATTTACCAACTTTTCCCCAGAAATGCTTTCTGTTTCATTAATATCAACTGATCTGGGAATTTGGTCTACTCTATCAGGAGTAGATCTGACTTTTTGTGCTTGGGTTACCAGGTAGTTTCCTCTGTCCTGAATAGCTGGGATAGAGCAATGTTTGCACTACCGTTCCTTCTCCAAGCCCTTAGGGACTGTTGTTCAGACTGCCTCATCTCCTTCTCTGTTGCTATTACTATCTGCTGCCTCTGCTGGAGCTCCTCTTCTCCAAGAAGCAGAGAGAAAGCATGAGGAAGGAAGGCAGTGGAGTGTGCAGGGGAAAAGAAGGATTCAGCTAGAAGCAATGACTTCAAAACCTCGTGCAGGAAAGATATAAGAGATAAAAAGGAGGAGGAGACATTGGGGAAAACCTCACAACTCAGGTGGAAGGGAGGAAAGGAAGTAGTGCATCATGAGGAGGAGCAGGCTTATCTTCTTCAGTGGCAAATGGCAAAACTGAACCCACCAGACATTTTCAATTATACCAAATGTGAGTAGCAAGTCATTAGGCTTCCCCCCCAAGAAGACAAAAGGTAGGGGGAAACAGTGCTTGTGAAAGGAGGGATGGTTGGTGTAGGGCAATGTCATAGGCTTTGATAGATTCAAATAAGCATCTGATGCTTAACTGAAAACCCCAGGGGTTTCCCTTTTCTGGTTTCACATGTCTTATATCTTCTTGTGCTGCACCTGGGGCTAGATCAACAAAAGGGTTTAGGTGCCTAAGTCCAACATGAAGGCATCACTGAGATCCTCAAAACTCTCACTCAGCTGCTGCCTAACTCTGTAGACACTTAGAGTCCCTAGGTGCCTAAATTTCCACTATTAAAGCCCCCTAGGTACTTAAATAGCAGTGTAGATGGTGAGGAGCTGCTTAGGTGAATAGAGTACAGACACACCAGAACGCTAGGGTATATACCCTACACATCTCTCTACATCCCCCAGCAGTGCTTCCTATGTCTACTGGGTTTTTTTAGCAGTATAGTGTCCCTCTGCCTTCCCTTTGGCAGAGCTTTTCCCTGTTGCAGCAAAAGTCTCTGGCCGTGGGGAGGCAGTAGGAAAAGGCTCTGGCAGCTCCCTGCTGCTTTCCCCGCTGCAGCAAAAGGCTCTGGCAGAAGGGAGCTGCCAGAGTTTTCTCTGCTGCAGCAAAAAGCTCCAGCAGTAGTGAGCCTGCTGCTTCCCCCTGTCAGAACTTTTCACTGTTGCATGTAGTTATGCAATGCAATGTGGACACAGCCTGCTTTTCACTATCACATGTAGCTTCACATACCTTACATGGTGCCACCACTGTAAACAAGGCCTACGTTTCTGCCAGGGTGCATGCACCAAGCCCTAGTATGATCCTCAAACTAGGTGCTGCCCTTCTTTCTTACCTGTGGGGTTTAATCCAGTAGGCATGCTCATATCAGGTTTAAATGCACAAAAAACAGGAGGTGGTGGTTGTGGTGGTGCCATCCTTATAACTTATAGCCTAGTGGTTAGGATGATACTCTGGAATGTGGGAGACATGGAGTCATCCTGACTCTGCCTGAGGTGGAGCAGGGATGTGAACATGGGTCTCTCCCCTCCCATGAGA
Source organism: Emys orbicularis (assembly GCF_028017835.1). Taxonomy (NCBI): domain Eukaryota; kingdom Metazoa; phylum Chordata; order Testudines; family Emydidae; genus Emys; species Emys orbicularis. The sequence continues at coordinate 226,912,164 of NC_088683.1, forward strand.
GTGCTCTAACCACTGAGCTATAGAACAACCACTCACTCTCTGGCTCAGTTATATTCAGTTATTTGTATACAGTGGAAACTTAAAGCTTCACTAGAGAGACTGAGACCTCCTGCACCCCAAAATTTCCTAGAGCCCAGTGGATAGAGTACTCTCGTAGGAGGGGGAAAACCCAAGTTCAGATCCCTTCTCTACATCAGGCAGAGAAATTTAACCTGGGTCTCCCACATCCTAGGTGAATGCTCTAACCACAGATCTAAAACTTATCAGGGGATAGGTGGAGCAGTACTACCACCTCCTCTGGTGTTTGTTGCAAGGAACAACTTGGACACCTAACTAGGAGAAGGTGCATGGCTGAGAATCCCCCAAGTGGAGATAGGCACTCCCTGCAGCCTGAAATTAGGTGCCTAACTCACTTTGAGGCGTAAGCTTAGGACCTACCCTTCTCCTCAGCATTTTTATTGACTAACTTAGGTGGCTCCACACTCAACATCCTGGCTTATGTGGATCCCATTCTTAGGTGCCTGTCTCTCCTCATGAATTGTATAGGGAGTGTAGGTAGCTAACTCAAGTCTGTGGATCCCACTTGGTGACAGGGTGCCTAAAATTAAGTCCCTTTGTAGATCTAGTCCCAGGTGCCTAGTTGGAGACAACCATACTAAAATCAGTCCAGGAATGTCATCCATCCAGGATTCAGTAACACATGCAAAGTCAGGGGCTTTATGTTTTATTAAGTGGATGGTTAAAGTATTATTTACTGCCATCTTCACATTAATGAGTGTGACCTGAAGAATCACCAGCATCCTATCCACCTGAAGACTTTTCCACATTCTTCCAAAAGATTTTTTCCTCTCCCTCTCAAGGAACCAAGTCTTGATTGTAGCCAACATCCCTGTAAACATTGGTGAGGAAGGTTGTGTATTTGTACAAATGAAAACATCTGTCTATCTATCTTCAGTGTTTAGAAAATATTTATTCTTACAAACTTGCTTGGTCTTCTAGATTATTGACAAGAGCAAAAGAGATCCAACAGAGGAAATTGAAATCCTACTGCGCTATGGACAGCATCCAAATATTATTACCCTTAAAGATGTAAGTAGACACCAAAAGATGCATTCTTTGATAGGGTATTATAAAAAATGTTTTCACTCTTCATTTTGTATCTATGTCAAAGAACAACATGCATGTTTTAGATGTATCTAAAAATATTCTTTTGTCTAATATAAAGAGTAAAATGGTACAATTTCAAATGTCTTAATATGCTTTTGCCAATATCCAATTTTAAACCAGAATAGGTAATTGTTAAAAATAGTCATTTTTATTTGAGGCACTCAACATAGTAGATAGTTTATTAATATACAATAAAATATTAATCACAATCTGATTGAAATTGCTAGTTAAAAGAAAAATGTCACTGTATAATGTAAAAGAGACAAGATGAAGGGAAGGGATAGGCGGGAAAGTTAATAAATAAAGGTCCAGCAGTGGTCATTCAAAAACACTTCAGGGGTGTAGAAGTAATTAGGTGTTCTTCAAAGTGGGAAGAGATGAACTAATATGGATTTATGCGGGAGTATGTTCTATTCCATCTAGGTTCTTATACCATGCTCATTTCCATAGCTGCACACACATGGCCCAGTCCAACAGAGACATGACTGTCTGCCAACCTAAGGCATGATGGTGCGATCCCTAGATGATATTTGGTATTCAGTGTAAAGAATGTAGAGTGGGCATAATATCTTCACAGTTGCTTAAACCAGTGAACAGATTTGCTGTTATGGTCTGAACAAGCTGCAAGTGTTAACGAAACCTTGCTGTAAGCCCATTTAAGAAGGAACTACAATAAGTGAGCCACGTGGTGACAAGGAAAAGTATACAGGTGAACGGTAATTGGGATAAAATGCAACATGGTTTTACAAAAGTTAGATCATGCAGGACCAACCAGATCTCCTTCTTTGACAAGATAACTGATTTTTTAGATGAAGGAAATGTTGGAAATCTAATCTACCTGGATTTCAGTAAGGCCTTTGTTCCAGTTCAGCACAGAGGAAAGTGGTTTTATTCAAGTACTTTCTGGGTCCAGGAAAGAATGGGGGATGTAGACAACTATTAGATCTCAGATGTCTGAACAACTATGTGAAACAGCAGAAATTCAGCATGGTGATCCTCACAGCTATAATCCCCTCTCTCATTTCTGTGGATTGGTTTGTGACTGTCGACTGTCAAGATGCCAATTTTCATGTTGCAGTTCACTGAGGTTTCTTCATTTTTGTAGTCAGCCACGGCCACAAGGATATTCTCAGAGATCATGGTGGTCATAGCTGACCACCTTCATCATTTAGAGATAATTGTCTTCCCTTACCTCAACGTTCGGTTGCTCAGGGGCCAATCTTATCCAGAGCTATGGTCAGCAATAGAAAGAATAATCTTGTTATTCCACAGACTAGCCCTCCAACTAAATCTTGAGAAGTCTGCTTTGACACCAGTGCTGCAGATAGATTTCATAGCCGCTTCTCTGGATGTGGTGACAGGCAGTGCTTACCTATCTACCAACAGATTTCTCACCCAAAAGACACTCATCTCAGGGATTCAGCTCAGCCCTGAAACCTCAGTAAGGAATTGTCTTCAGCTATTGGGGCATTTGTCAGCATGTGTTGTTGTAATTCAAAATGCCAGGTTACATCTTCAATACCTTCAGTGATGACTCAGGATAGTCTATATATCAAACAAGCACAGTCTGAACAAACAAGTGTCTATCCAAGTGGCTTCTGCAGTCACTCAGCTGGTGAAAGGACCCTTCCAAAGACTGCAGGAGTCCAGTTTATTGAGAAGTCCCTTACCATCATGACAACATCAGATGCTTCCCCCTTCAGTTGGGGGACACATCTTGGGCTTCTCAGTTCAGGGCAAATGGTCATCCCAAGAACAGTTTCTCCACGTCAACCTTCTAGAAATGAGAGCAGCCAGCAATGCTTGCTTTCACTTCCTTTCTCTGAGCAGATCAGTTCAGCCAAGATCATGACAGACAATATAGCCTGCATGTTTTATATCAGTTGTCAGGAAGGGGCATGTTTTTCCTTCACTCTGTGCCGAAACGATAAAACTCTGGAATTGGTGCATAGCCAGACAGGTAGTCTCTCAGCTTCTTACCTTCTAGTTGTTCAAAACAGCATGGCCAACAACCTGCGCAGGCACGTCTCCCAAAATTACAAATGGAATCTAGACTCAGAAGCTCTCGGCAACATATTCTTAACTTGGGAATTTCAGAGGTAGACCTTTTTGCAACTACCATCAACATAAAAGTGCAAGAAATTTTGCTCAAGCATGACCCTCAGTCACTAGGCATGCCTTCCTCCTCTTGTGGACAAGAGGCCTTCTTTATGCATATCCACCAACACCATTACTTTTGAAGTACTGAACAAAATCAAACAAGACAAGTCCCATGGTCATTTTAATTGCACCAAGATGAGTTTGGTATCCTCACCTCATTCGACTTGCTTCTCATCTACCAATGAGACTTCCAACCCATTGCTGTCTGTTGTCTCAGCATGCTGGTCAGACACTTCACCCCAATCTGGAAATTCTGAGACTTTAGGTGTGGTACACCACTTGTATACCCATCAGCAAGTCTCTCCCATTCACTCTTCTCTTTCCACCATCCTTGACTAACTGTTGGAATTAAAGACATCAACTCTCACTATGAGTTCTGTCAAGGTTCACTTGGTGGCTATTACAGCCTTTCATTTGTCCATGGAAGATTTTCTGTGTTTGCTCATCCCACAGCCTCCAGTTTCTCAGAGGACAGATTAATCTTTTTCCACAGACTAGAGAATCTACTCCAATAAGAGACTTGTACTTGGTTCTTAATTGCCTTACGAAACACCCCTTTGAGCCATTAGCTACATGTCCGTTGCTTCGATTATCCATGAAAACAGCTTTCTTGGTAGCCATCACTTTCACCCACAGGGTTGGAGAACTGGGTGCTTTGATGGGAGACCCTCCTTTTACAGTGTTTCTCAAGGAAAAGGCATTGTCCTGACCCACGTTTCTCCCTCAGGTGTCTTATGAATTTCATATTAAGCAGACTATTCATCTTCCATTTTTTTCCCCAAAACAACATCCGAGTAGACAAGAAGCTGCCTTTTGTACCCTGTATGTCAGAAGGGCATTAGCTTTCAAACTGGACAAAACCAAACTATTCTGAAAGTCTTCTAGACTCTTTTCAGTTGAGGACAGGTACAAAGGATGTGCATTCTCCACCCAAAGAGACTCAAGATGGATCTCGAGAATTATTATTGCATGTTATAACTTTGTTGACATTCAGCCTCCTTCTAGAGTAATAGTTCATTCTGCAAGGTCACAGTTTACATCTATGGCATTAATCAAAGACATTCCAGTTACTGAAATTTGCAGCACTACAACCTGGATCTCTGTATGTACTTCCTCCAACCATTATGTTCTAATTCATGCCTATAGATCAGATGCTGCAATTGGCAATGCAATATGAGGATACTTCTCAGGAATCACCTGAAGTGGAGCACCCACAGGGATATAGATGTGCATGTGCCCTGTGCCTTTGATGGGCGATTTTAGATATCATTCTGTTCGGCCCACAAATGCATGCTACACATCTTCGTTCCCTGTTCGGAGGACATACAGGGCTGCACAAGCAAACCACTTTCAGTTCCTTCTCTACCACAAAGTCCCACAAAGGAAATTCTGAAGCAGGGGGGAAGGAGGACAGGTAGAGGAGCACCCACAGGAACACATCTTGAACAACTTCAGTTACTGCACAAGGTCAGTAACCTCTCCAAGTAGAGTCCCTGTGGGTGCTCCACTTCAGATCTCAAAGAACTCTGGTTACTGCACAATGTGAGTACTACCTCTCCGCATGAGGCATCATGGACCCTTAAGCACGTTCAGCTTAACATTGAATTGACTCAAAATGAAATGTTTCAATGTATTACAACAAAACATTTCAGTTTTGGAATGCCAAAACAAAACGTTTCAACATTTTCAAATAATTTTTTTTCCACATTTCTACTTTCAGTCCAGATTTAGGATGAAAACAAATGTAGAAATATTAGAATTTCCCACAGGATGGAAATTCCAATTTTCACTCAGCCCTAGTTATGTTTCATCTTAAAGGTTGCTGCATTGGAATGATGGATAATCAAGACACTGTTTTCCTCGCAATGCAGCTCAGTTATTATTGATAAAGCAAGTAAATGAAAAAAACAAAAACCCCTACCTAACTAATTTTAACTACTCTGCAGTGTATTTAAAGGTATAGAAATGTCACTTTTAAACATTTGAGTAACTAAACTTCCTTCACTTTGAAAACCAAAATTTGCTAAGTTTATTAGCCTATACTATAAAATATAATAAAGTGTAAAATATAATTGCTTTAGAGATTTTGAGAGGAGAAAAATAAAAATAACAAGAGATTTCCTCTTGATTCATTCATTAGTTAAATAAACAATTTTATTTTATTAGAACCAAAGATACTTCTTTTAATTTAAAAGTGAAACAAAAGTAATTTCATCATTTTTGGAGATACTATAGGGGCAGATAATTCTAACATTTTGGAAATTTTATATTGAATCCTAGGACTGGAAGGGACCTCGAGGTCATCTAGTCCAGTCCCCTGCACTCATGGCAGGACTAAGTAATATCTAAACCAGTGGCGGGCAACCTGCGGCCCATCAGGGTAATCCACTGGCGGGCCGCAAGACAGTTTGTTTACTGTCCGCAGGCACGGCCGCCTGCAGCTCCCAGTGGCCACGGGCCACAGAACTCTGATCGAAACCATCCCTGACAAGTGTTTGTCTAACTTGGTCTTAAAAACCTCCAATGATGGAGATTCCACATCCTCCCTAGGCAATTTATTCCAGTGCTAAACCACCCTTACCGTTAGGAAGTTTTTCCTAATGTTCAACCTAAACCTCCCTTGCTGCAATTTAAGGCCATTGCTTCTTGTCCTATCCTCAGAGGTTAACAAGAACAGTTTTTCTCCCTCCTCCTTGTAACAACCTTTTATGTACTTGAAAACTATTGTCATGCTCCCTCCCCCCCACAGTCTTCTCTTTTCCAGACTTACAAAACTTTTTTCAATCTTCCCTCATAAGTCATGTTTTCTAGATCTTTAATAATTTTTGTTGCTCTTCTCTGGACTTTCTCCCATTTGTCCACATCTTTCCTGAAGTGTGGCGCCCAGAACTGGACACAATACTCCAGTTAAGGCCTAATCAGCGTGGAGTAGAGCAGAAGAATTACATTGTGTGTCTTGAATACAACACTCCTGCTAATATATCCCGGAATGATGTTCGCTTTTTTTGCAACAGTGTTACACTGTTGACTTATATTTAGCTTGTGGTCCACTATGCCCCAGATCCCTTTCTGCAGTACTCCTTCCTAGGCAGTCATTTCCCATTTTGTATGTGTCCAACTGAATGTTCCTTCCTAAGTGGAGTACTTTGCATTTGTCCTTATTGAATTTCATCCTATTTACTTAAGACCATTTTTCCAGATCATTTTGAATTATAATCCTATCTTCCAAAGCACTTGCAACCCCTCCCAGATTAGTATCGTCCGCAAACTTTATAAGTGTACTCTCTATGCCATTATCTAAATCATTGATGAAGATATTGAACCAAACCAGAACTGATCTCTGTCGGACCCCATTCATTATGTCCTTCCAGTATGACTGAACCACTGATAACTACTCTCTAGGAACAGTTTTCCAACCAGTTATGCAGTCACCTTATAGTAGCTCCATCTAGGATGTATTTCCCTATTTTGTTTGAGAAGGTCATGCAAGACAGTATCAAAAGCTTTACTAAAGTCAAGATATACCACGTCCCCCCATCCACAAGGCTTGTTACTCTGTCAAAGAAAGCTATCAGGTTGGTTTGACACAATTTGTTCTTGACAAATCCATGCTGACTATTACTTATCACCTTATCTTCTAGATGTTTGCAAATTGATTGTTTAATTATTTGCTCCATTATCTTTCCGGGTACAGAAGTTAAGCTGACTGGTCTGTAATTCCCTGGGTTGTTCTTATTTCCCTTTTTATATATGGGCACTGTATTTGCCCTTTTCCAGTCTTCCATGACTTTGCAAAGATAATTGCTAATGGTTCAGATATCTCCTCAGTCAGCTCCTTGAGTATTCTAGGATGCATTTCATCAGGCCCTGCTGACTTGGAGACCTCTAACTTGTCTAAGTAATGTTTAATTTGTTCTTTCCCTATTTTAGCCTCTGATCCTACCTCATTTTCACTGGCATTCACTATGTTAGACGTCCAATCACCACTAACCTTCTTGGTGAAAACTGAAATAAAGAAGTCATTAAGCACCTCTGCCATTTCCACATTTTCTGTTATTGTTCCCCCCCCCCCCCCCCCACTGAGGGAATAATGAGGGAATGATTTCTCTAAAAGTACATTTCTGTATAAGAGGGGGAGGATCACTTAATGAAGGTTTCTTTAAAACAAAAACCAAATTTGGAAGGAGATTGAAGTTAAAAGCCCAAGGAAGTGCAATAAAAATGAAATGTGGTATTCATATATTAATGCTTTCAAGGTGCTTCTATGCAGTTTATAAGCTGCAGTACCCCCAGCTGGTAAGATGGATAACTGGTCAGCTGTTTCAGCAGAATAGAACATAGCTGTAGCCAAGCCCTCCCAGGATATTAGAGAGACAAGGTGGGTGAGGTAATATCTTTTTATTGCACCAACTTCTGTTGGTAAAAGACATGAGCTAAAAGCCACATAGAGCTCAAGAGCTTGTCTCTCTCACCATCAGAAGATGATCCGATAAAAGATAATCACCCACCTTATCTCATAAGCAAAAGCACTTAAACAATTTTTCATAGTGAAAAATACAGGATGAAGTCTTCATGGACTTCAATAAGCTTTTTAGAATAGTACATGTGTACACAGTATGAAATTTTCCAAGAAATGGGATAGGAATTTATAAATGGACTTTGACACAATTAGCATTGTAACATTTTGAAATCAATAAAATCTAAGATTGTTTCATGCACTAACTGCAGTGTCCCCAAATTATTATGTAAGATGAATTTTGAAAAGTTGTTCTATAATGCCCTAAAACTGATGCTGAAATGGCTAATTTCTAGCCATTGCTGAACTTTTTTGTGGAATAGTTACTTCATTATGAAATTAGCTCTAATTCAGCATTGACAATAGCAGTGTTAGCTTATTATCTCCACTTTAGTGCATCCAGATCTGATAGTCATTTAGATATCAAAGTAGTAATTTGAGCACTCCTAAATTTTACTCACCTGTTCTTTGTTTTCAGACTTTTGCCTAGCAATTTATTGCATGTTATTCAGTTACTGTACTTATTGTTTAGTGGATAAAGTTTTGTGCTCATTTTGCAATTTAAAATATTGTTCGAATAGGTTGGTTGGGGAGTGGCAGTAAATCCACAGGTTTTGTAATAAAAAGAATTCTTTTGGGTTATCTGCACTATCTTGACATCCTTAGAGAAGGGTAATAGAAGAAAACTTTTTAAAATAAGTTTAGATGCTAATTTATTTCATTTTTGTAGGTGTATGATGATGGAAAGTACGTATATGTGGTAACAGAACTTATGAAAGGAGGAGAACTGCTGGACAAAATTCTTAGGCAAAAGTTTTTCTCAGAACGAGAAGCTAGTGCTGTCCTGCTCACAATAACAAGAACTGTTGAGTACCTCCATGCACAAGGGGTAAGTATTCTACTTGAAGAAAACATTTAGAAATGTATTATCTAATATATACAGAAACACAATTTGCAAGGACAAATCCACATCTGGCGCATTCTTCCATTGTGTAAAAATTAAACAAATGTTTCCTAGAAAATAACTATGCTGCACCAAACCTTTTCTCCAAAACTCTCAAACTCCCCATAGTTTCTGTAGCGGAAAGCTCATTTTGACAGACAAAGTAATTTAGAGGTGGGTAAGGTTGATGTGGTGATAGTTGGAGTAAAAAGTGAAAAATCTTTGTATTGTAAAAGAAAGGAACCTGATGGTTAAGGACAAAGATGGAGAGTGACATTGGGAGCCAGGGAGGCCATAAGGCAGGAGGTAGTGATGTCACCAAAACACGTGGAGTGGTTGGAGGAGGAAAACAGGTGACACATCTGTATCTGTGATGGGAAGAAAGAGGAGGGGATAATAAGCTTTATAATTAACAACTCATTAATACATTCATTTGCTTGTCTGCCATAGCATCCCATTATGTATGGTAACAGTCTTTGTGACAAATGTTGAAGTCATATTCCTAAATTTATATCTCAAGAAACAGTTGTCAGTAATTCAGCCTACGTGATCTTTGTTTCTCCAAACACTATCGTTCTAGGAAATTTGGAGATGAAATTACTTGATGTTTGTAAGGGGTTTGCACTCATCTCTCAAGAGTGCCCCCCGGCCGAGCACATGTGCCTGCACACTCTGTCTACCTGTTTATGATGGCTCTTCGCTGACTGAGCCCTCCGGCCAAGTCATACACTGTCTGTCTGTGAGATCAAAGCAACACAAACCCCTTTCGGGGTACAAGTGCCACAAGGGCCTCTCTCAGTGCCCTCTGTAATGTGTCTCTCAGTTTGTTCCTGCTCAGAACAGAGCCCTAGGACTCCTTCCCTGGAGGCAATGTCTTCACCCTCTCAGGGCCTTTCTGGCCCCAGCTCTTCAGCTGGGCCACTACGGTTCAGTCCCCCTTCTGGGGTGCCTCAAACTCCAGGCCACTTTCCCAGTGGCTGGTGGGGGGGTCCCAGTCCAGGAACCCTATAGATAGATCGCAGCTGTTCGCAATGTCCCTTTAAATAAACTGCATTGCTGCTATAATTCCCTGGGCCACTTCCCCGTGGCTCCCGCTCATTCTTCACCCTTACCTCAATGCCTTGTCCTTGTGCAGTCCCAGCAGCCAGCCTGGAGGACCATCCGCTTTCCTCCAGCTCTAGCAAAGACTGAACTCGCTTTGGCCCTGCAGCTCTTCTTATGCTGACCTGCTGGGCCCTAACTGGCTGTTTCCCACACAGTTGCTCTAGGCAACTTGGAGGACCTCTGTACTCAGGGGCGGCTCCAGACACCAGCGCACCAAGCGTGTGCCTGGGGCGGCAAGCCGCGGGGGGTGGCCTGCCGGTCGCCATGAGGGCGGCAGTCAGGCTGCCTTTGGCGGCATGCCTGCGGGAGGTCCGCCGGTGCTGCAGTTTCTGCGGCAATTCATCGACGGGTAGGCCGAAGGTGCGGGACCGGCGGACCACCCGCAGGCATGCCGCCGAAGGCTGCCTGACTGCCGTGCTTGGGGCAGCAAAATACATAGAGCCGCCCCTGTCTCTACTGCCCTTTTCTGGGGCGAGGTGTGGCAGGGCCACAAGGCCTCCAGCAGGGGCCTCAGGGCCTAGTCCACTCCGTCACAGTGTTCATCATCATCAACTCGTGTCAAACATCACTTTCATGCTCAGAGTGCCCAAATTTGAAAACTGGACCTATTGTATTGTTCTCAAAATTAACTCATGTATTTCACCATTCTGACATTCTGGGTAGTCAAAAACAATGCATTATAGTGTACTGGAGTTGATATTAGAAACATCACCTTCTTTTAAAGGCCATTGCTAACTGCAAATTAAAAAGCAGTGAAGTAAGTGCTTATAATAGAGAACACTATCCTATATTTTGTTTTTTGTATTTGTGTTTTTATTTAGGTTGTTCATAGAGATCTGAAACCTAGCAACATTCTTTATGTTGATGAATCTGGTAACCCAGAATCAATTCGAATTTGTGATTTTGGCTTTGCAAAACAGCTAAGAGCAGAAAATGGTCTTTTGATGACTCCATGTTACACAGCAAATTTTGTTGCTCCAGAGGTAAATATCAAGGTGTGGTTTACATGCCTTCAGATTATTTTAATAGTTTTTTTTTTTTCATTATTTAAACATTGTTTCTCTATTATTGCATAATTGTAAAATTATCAATGAATTTAGCTTTTGAAACAATAAACAGTTGAGATCTTTGAAGCAATATGATAACGTTGGCACCAAAATCATAATAAAGTGTACTGTTTTCTGTAGAAATTAATATATTTGCTTTTCACAGGTTTTAAAAAGGCAAGGCTATGATGCTGCTTGTGATATTTGGAGTCTTGGTGTCCTGCTTTATACTATGCTCACTGGGTGAGTTTGCAGAAATTAAGTGGGTTTTTTTGTTCGCTTATATAAGTTTACTATTCTCAAGCAAAGTATTGATTATGTGCTCAATCCTGCAAGATGCTAATATTCCTGGGAGGTGCTGGGTGCTGGTTTCTGTGGGAGTTGAGGGTGCTCTGCACATAGTAGGATCAAGCTCTTAAGAGTCTGATATCTAAAATAAACTTCCTTATGAGTTTGCTTAACTGTTGTTAAATCTAGTCAAAGATTATATCAAATGTATGTTTTGTAGCCTTATGATTATTTAAGAATAGGAATAGACTCACATACATTGTTACTTTACATGAAGTGGAAACTTGTTCCTACCAAAAAAGCTAGAAAGTACTATGCATATTGAAGAGAATATATGTGGTTAAAATTTACCAGCTGTGACCCGGTGTGCCTATATCAGCCCTCACTGGAAATGCCAAAGTCAGGGCAGGCTGCAAAAGGGAGAGCAGATACTCCAAAGACTGGTGGGTAACACTCAAGTTAAATTCCCCAACCAGTCACAAATTGTGCTTCTGATCTCCCACACTGGTTTTCAAGAAGCAGCCCCCTTTATTGCATTCCAGTTCTCTGGCTCCCAATCAGCACATAGGTCCAGTACAGTGATAAGTTATTTAAAAAACTCTGCTCACATATACAAAGTGTTCTTCTGACCCCAAAGGGTCAGCCACGTTACCAGGTCAGTATAGGTTTGGATCTTACCCAAAATACCACACTACCAGCCAATCCTTTAGTGTCTAAAACTAAAGGTTTATTATAAAGAAAAAAGAAAGAACAAGAAGAGAGCTGTTAAATGGTAAAGCACTCAGATACATACAGAGACTTCAGAGTTCATGTATTAGGTTCTTAGCAGTATTGCTGAGTTTGCTGGCTTGAAAGTCCCTTTGGAATACATCCACAGCTTGGATGGGTAATTCAGGCCTTTGTTCAGAGCTTCAGTTTGTAGCAAAGTTCTTCCAGGGTAAGAAGCAGGACTGAAGATAAAATGGAGATGATGCAGCTGCCCTTTATAGTCCTTTTGCCACATGCTGGTACTTCCTTTGTTTCAAACACAAACTCATAGCAGATAGCACATGGCATTGAAAGGCCTTAGAGTTCTCTCCATAGGCATGCCCCTGTATGCCTTGCTGAGTCATAAGGAATAGTCCCTGGCCCTTTCAATGGGTTAATTGTACAGTTGATGTCCCTTGATGGCCATCATGCAGGTCTAGCGCTGATGCCAATCTGTCTGGGGGTGTCACCCAGAAACACAGCACAAGTTTTGAAATACAGATATACCCTACATATTTATAATTCATAATACAAAGGTGATACAAACATGAACAAGATCATCAGACTTGGCAACGTATAACATTTTTGCAGATACCTCATTTTGCATATCTTGCATGATTCATTGCAATTTTATAATATTGGTATCAACAATATCATAAAATGTCTCCCATATTTCCTACAGCGTTACACCAGTGATGCTTTGAAGTTTACGCCTGGGGGAATTCGGCACCACTGCGCATGTGCAGATTTTATGTCCCCCTCAGATTTCTTTTCTTCCCCGCAGAAAAATGACTTTCTGACGGGGAAGCAAAGGGAAGCTACAAGAGCAGTCATGCGACCTTCCACAGCAGTATGTTTTGGGTGCCCAGGGCAGCCAGCAAAGAGGTAGATCAGTGTGGGGCAGGGGCCAGGACTAGGGAAGCCCTGGCTGGTGGCTCCTACCCTGCGCCGGAATCAGGGGCTAGTCCCAGCTCAGTTGGGGAGGATGGGACTTCCTCTTCCCCTACAGGGCATCCAGGGCTGGGTCAGACCAACCCCCAGATTTCTACCCCAGCTGCAGGAAGCGCCGCAAACTCTCCTTCCTGCACCCATTGCTCCTCAGCTACAGCGGCAAGGATCCCTGTACAGGGAGCTGCTCCCCAATCCACCCAACCCCTGTGCATCCAGACTCCATCATAGCTCACCGCGCCTCACTCCCACACACTCAGAACCACCCCCCCCCCGATGAGCCCTACTCCCCCTTCACCTGGACCACCCTGACGAGCCACCCGGATCCCCACCCCACCGAGCCCCAACCAGCTGCACCTGGTTCCCCACCCCCACTGAGCCCCTCTCCCCCAGCATCTGGACCCCCACTAACCCCCCACACCCAGACCCCATGCTAAGTTCTGTTCCCCCCCCCATACCCAGATCCCCCTTGCTGAGGCCCAACCATCTTCACCTGGACCCCCCTGCAGAGTCCCATTACTGTTGCACCCAAAAAATCCCAATAAGCCCCTGTGCATCCAGATTTCTTCCCCTTCTCCCCCCCCTCACCCCTCCGGATCTCCCACTGAGCTGCCTGCACCCAGTTGCCTCACATACAGCCCTCTCAGCTCACACCTGGACTCCCCATATTGAACCCCGCCACACTTGGATCCTGCCTTGCAGAGCCAGCCTGCCCACACCTGGTGCATCTGGCATGGAGGGGCAGGGCCCTGGAGTGTTTCTGGGGCAGGCCCGGTCCTTGCACTGTGTCAGGGTTGGGTGCAGCCTCACCGCTGAATCTGTGTCCCGAGGGGGTAGCTGCACAGTGATCTCCCACCTCTGTGCAGCCAGTGGCCTGTGCTCCCCAATGCCATGCTGAAGCCTCCACATTTATTTGACAAATAAAATTTGCAGAATTTTTCAGAATTTGAAAATATTGTGCGCAGAATTTTTAATTATTGGCGCAGAATGTCCTCAGGAGTAGAAGTTTGATTACTCACAAGAATGAATCCGATCACTTCACACAATACAGTCAGAATGATATTCCCATTCTACCATGTAGTTCATCTATAATTTATTATTTTGGGTGCTTTTGAAATCAGTTTTACTATAATTTTTGATGTTGGAGAGGGGGGTGTTAATTATGATTATTTTGAAACCACTGGCAACTGTGGTCAGACTTGAAATAAGGATTGGAGTCCAGCACGGAAAAGCTATTAATACTCTGAACTTGTTTGATTAACTAGCTACACTCCTTTCGCAAATGGTCCCGATGATACCCCAGAGGAGATATTGGCACGAATAGGTAGTGGAAAGTTCTCTCTCACTGGTGGTTACTGGAATTCAGTTTCAGTTACAGCTAAGGCAAGTATATTTAATATTTTGTCTTTTTGTGCATGAGATGGATTTTAACAGATTCTCTAAAGGATTTTTTGTCACAATAAAAATTGCTTATAATATTAGAGAACATGATTTTAACGAAGGTTGCAGATTTTTAAAATTTTACTGAGCCAATCCTTTGTATGAGTAGATATTCATTTGATAATTATGAACCCTTCATGTTTAAACAGTCAGTCATGTGTAGAAAGAAAAATAACCACGTTTACCATCACCACTTTTAATTTTGTGGGGCGTTGGAAAACCAAATCAGGATGCAGTAGTTATGGCCACGTGCTCTTGGGCGCTTCTTTTATGGGTCCATGAAGTGTCTGTGAAGGGCAGCCATAACTTGGCACTATATATATAATGTTCAAAAGCATTCAATAGCCTTCATCACCCTCTATCTAGTTATAATAAAGCCCTAATATGCTCAAAGAACTCAGATTATTTAAGCATTTTTCCCCCTTCTTTGGCTAATGTCTTTAATTTGCTTTGTGCTTCCATATGTCTTGATTTCTAAATATTCACAAGTATTTTCCCACATTTTATGTTAAACAGCCTGACTGACACGTCTACCTTTTGTCCTGGACAAGATAAAGAATCACTTATCTCTTTATTCAGTGCCATCCCAACCAATTCTACTGGGAGTCCAGAATGTGTCTAAAATCATTCAACTTTTAAGAAGTCTTTTTATTAGGGTCTTTATTCCAAACTCCACAACAGAAAGTTTGTTTTATAAGAAAATGTTTGTTTGCATGCTGTTAAGTACTTTAGAATGTTTTTAGTCAGTTTAAGATTACTAAATGCATTTTTTCTCATAAGCAGTTGTCCCAGAATTAGAAGTTTTATACTCTCCTTACCCTTTATATGGGCCCTGGTCTACAATACAGAGTTAAGTCGACGTAAGGCAGCTTATGTCGACCTAATTATGTAAGTGCCCTACTACACTGACATAATAACTCAAGCCTTACGCCTCTCATGGAGGTGATGCCTGTGTAGTTAGGGCAACACAGTGTCTGTGTTGACACTGCGGGTTACTTATGTCGGCTGTTGGTTGTCATTCTTGTCAATTTCATGGCTCCAAATTGACAAGAATGTTGCTCAGAGCTTGTGCTGTCACCCAGGGGAAGGAGGGGGGCTCCAACTAGGGCTCGGCTGGCCCCCGTTCCCACTGGACTCCCCACTCAGAGCTGGGCTGCCCCAGGCTCCCAGCTCCCAGCAGGGCTGCTGTCCAGACTCCCTGCGCCCAGTTGGGCTGCAGACCAGGCTCCTCGCTCGGAGCCAAGCTGCTCCCAGGGTCCCTGCTCCCCACTCAGAGCTGGGGTCCCGGCTCCCTGCTCCCAGCTAGCAGGGAGCCAAGGGCCTGGGAGGCAACTGGGCTACCAGCAGGGAGCTGCATGGAGCTGAGAGCCTGGGCTTTCTACCCCCCACACTGCCTCCTTATGTCGGTGGAAGTACTCCTGATGTGGACGCAGAAGCAGTGTGACAGAAGCCAGGGCAGTGTGGAAATGAACCACCACAGTAATTACTGCGGTGGCTATAAGTTGACCTAACATAGGTTGGCTTAAGTTTGTAGTGTAGACATGCCCTTAGAGTAAGATACCTCAGAATTGATCTATATAATTTCACTTGCATACTGCTCTTCACTTGACTAGTTACGTTGTAAACTCTCCAATAGATCTTGGCATTTGTGGGCACAGTATGGAGTAATACTTCAACCACTTCCAGAAGATGGCCTGGAGATTTGCTTAAACTACTGATCACAGCAAAATATTTCTTCAAATCTTGAATTTTAATCATGTTTAACATTATTAATGCTCTAAAAATTAATCTGTACTGCCTTAAATTTTACTGTTAATCTGAATTAACTGTTTCTGTATTGTTGACAGGACCTGGTTTCAAAGATGCTTCATGTCGACCCACATCAAAGACTGACTGCTGCCCAGGTTCTTAGACACCCTTGGATAGTTGACAGTGACCAGTTGCCTCAGTACCAGCTAAACCGACAGGATGCTCCACATTTGGTGAAGGTAAATAAATTTGTGTGTTCAGCTAGGTGATTAGCTAGTATGAATTGTAAACAAAAACAGTTACCATGCATTTGCTCTAAGTACTAATCACAAACTTTTATGATTGTGTGTGAGTTCAGTAAACACAGTGCATTAAGCCAAGTGAACTTGTGATTTACCTAATGTAAAGGACTTCAAGTGAATCCATCTGTGGAGAATAAATCTGCTCTGTTCACAAAGAGCAGTACACTGCAATCTCCATGCTGTTTTACTTTTTGTGCTGAGACAGATTACAAGATAAAATGAGTTTATAAATAGTGTTTTCCCTGGTGATTTAGACTGTTGACTCCTAGATTTTAAACTCTGATTTTAAAAAATAGTTCATCTGAGACTGTAAGTGATATAGATGTTTACAATGGAGGAATTGTAGTTATGGCTGCTAGTGTGATTTTAGTGGAGGGATTATAAGTATAAAAATTGATATTTTGGAGGTGAAATTGATTCTTTTTTACAAAATTTTCATTAAAAATAAAAAATGAAATGGAAACCTTACAGCAAAGGTATATTGAATGGTGTATTATGTAACGATCAACACTTGATAGTCTGAAACACAAACCACTTTTGATACCAACTGATTTTTTTATTTTAATTTTAACCTGGATGGGTGAGATTGAAGATCCCCACACTCATTTCCCGCACACACATACAAAGTCCCTCAGAGGCCTTATGTCATGGTGAACCTCCCAACCACAGAAGAGGGATCTTGCATCTTAAGAGTTAATCAAATGACCCTAAGTCAACTGTAAGGGTATGTCTACACCCAGCCGCTAGTTCAGCGGCTGGGAATCGAAGTTCTGGGTTCGACTTATCGCGTCTTGTCTGGACGCGATAAGTCGAACCAGGAAGTGATCGCCGTCGACTGCGGTACTCCAGCTAGACGAGAGGAGTACCGCGGCGTCGACGGGGGAACCGCGGCGTCGACGGGGGAGCCTGCCTGCCGCGTGTGGACCGAGGTAAGTTCGAACTAAGGTACTTCGAACTTCAGCTACGTTATTCACGTAGCTGAAGTTGCGTACCTTAGTTCGATTTGGGGGTTTAGTGTAGACCAAGCCTTAGACACAGAGCTTCCAGCACTAAATGGCTTAGAAGCAAGGAACCAAGTTCAGATCCCAGCCATAGATTAGAATTTCCTAACAATTTGTAAACTTAATTTAGATGTATACGCTTCATATTTATATAGACTAGTAATGAAACATATTTTAAAGCAATTTTTAGTGAAAACAGAAATGGTTAGCCAGACCGTAAACAAGGACAATCCTCTAGTGCAGTGGTTCTTAACCTGGGGTGGATGCACCCCCTGGGAGTGCAAGATGCCCTTTCTGGTGATGCAAGACATGCCAGATTTTTTTAGAAGGTAAATCATTGAAAACATAAATTAAGCACAGGCACGTAAGTACAACTACTTTGTTTCATCAAACCTATGTATTTATTAACATTATACATTTTTTAACAATTACTGTAATATACAAACAAAAAATATATCTAGGTTTAAAGAACTGACCTACTTCAACGATTTTTGATAAGAGGTGCGAGAACATATTTTGATTTTTGTTAAGGGGTGCGAGGACATATTTTGAGAACCAAAGGGGGGGTGCAGGCTGCAGTAAAGGTTAAGAACCACTGCTCTAGTGGGATTTTACTCTCTGCACTTTTGGGATCTAGTTAATGTAGTCATGCTTTAAATAGCTAGAATAATACACTGGTAATTCAAGCCCATTGTTTTTAACCTACACAAAACAGTTTGATTATTAAAGATCTCTAAATCATGTAATATTGTTATGATCGCTAGAATGTAGTAAAGTCACAATGTGTGGGGGTTTTTTTGTTTTGTTTTGTTTTGTTTTACCTCTGCATTCTAACCCTTTAGGGTGCCATGGCAGCCACATACTCTGCTTTGAACCGCAATCAGTCACCAGTTTTGGAGCCAGTAGGCCGTTCTACTCTTGCTCAGAGGAGAGGTATAAAAAAAATTACCTCAACAGCCCTGTGAAGTGACCTCAACCAGATACTTGGTACCATGGTATAAGATGATAGCACAAATCATGGCGACAAGTAGCACATATCTGACAGATTCCTGCAAGCACACTCTGTCCCAGCCGGTACCCATAATGCTGCTGCTCCTATTGTTGCTACTGCTTTCATCTATTCTCCCTTTAAACTGTTGATGGCAAGTTTCTGACCTTTCTGGAGCTTTGGATGGAGTGAAAAGTGGAAACACAATGAAAATGAACATGTTCAGTAATTGAATAAACTAGAAGAATTATGAATGCCAACTCTATCATAAAAATACACTGAATAAAGCACTCTGCACCATATAGCATTATTTTTATAAGAAATATTTCTCGTCCCCTAAAATATTCTTTGTTACATGTTGGGATGGACAGTTTATGTTAAGCACTTAGCTTAAACAATCTGTTTATATTAGCACTGTATACTTTGTGCCATCCAACATTTTGTATGTTTTTGTAAACAATTCATAAGCAGTACTTTTCTGTGCTGTTTTCTTTAATGTATACATGCCTTGGTTTATTTAGATTTTATTAATCATTTTGACAATTAACTCTGGTTAAACAGTTCACCTGGATTAATCAGTATTGTTGGACAGCTCTAAAACAGCCTTGACTGTTAAACAGCTATTGAATGTAATATTATGAATGTGTATTTTTCCTTGTCTGTCTTTTCTACATTTCCATGTTTTTGAAGTTGCATGTCTGTTATGAAAACCAGAGAGATGTTGTAGTATTAAAAATTTAAACAGTGGGTTTCTCACACATGTAATAGGTAACGCATCCATAACAAAAAGTAACTTGTTCCACATCACCCCCATCTCTTTTCCCCCACCAATTACAGGACTCAGGAATCATTGCTAAATAGTTTTCCTTTTCAGGACAGTTGTTTCTTGCTTTTTCTCATAATTCATTTAATATTTATACTTTCATTTTATTACTTTAGTTAAGAGCTGACATATTTTGTTTAGCTGGTGCTGGCATTAGAGAGTTAGAGAAGAAATGTAGTGCTGACTCTAAAGCAAAAGACAATGTCCATTGATAAACAGATGCTTACCAAAAATGGATGTAAACTTTGTCTCTTGTGGCTAGAATATACTGGACTGATGAATTTCAATTTTTTCATTCTTGTGATGCTCTCAGTTTACAGTCCAAAGCAGTCAGAATAGAACCATCCAGTACTTTTAACTGACATCTGAGGTTCTAGCACCATAATTGGTCTCCTTGGGCCTTTCATCACCAGTCCAGGCACCCTTAAAATTGTACTGTCCAAGTCAAGTAAAACAAAACCATCCTTTTCGTGTTCCTTGATGGCAGTGTTCTTCCCACTTTTTCTTTTAATGTGAGTGTAAAAGGCTCTTAGTTTACGTTCTGAGAACACAAATCATAAAACGTGCTTGCTTTTATGTAGTCTGTGAGATTCACTGCAGATAGCTGATCTTGAGTGTGCACTGGAGCACATTAAAGTTTGGCTGATATCCCATTCTGCCAAAGAAAATGGTACATCAACTGACTACCTGTATCAAATACCCTTTACAGAAATATCCAAAGCTACTAAATATGGAGCTTAGTGCACATTCTGTGAACAATACTTTTTAAAAATCAAGAGATCAGCACAAATGGCAGTGTGATTCTTGGTTAATTAGTCTGTTCAGTTATTTTTCCAATAACTAATTTGTTAGTTTTCCTACAGTGAGAAGTTTTCAAAGAAATTTGTGGAAAGAGAAAGTGAAGTCCCTCATTAATGTCACACCACAGATTTCCTCCATCTGATTCATTGATCCATATGAACGTGGAACGAAGACTCTGTCAGAAGTTTTTAGGTATTCCTTGGCAAACAGGAAAGCTTAGGTTTTTACAAGCTGCCTGGAACTTTACAGTTAAGCAATTAGCTACTGTTTTAAGTGTGAGGTAGGGATAAACATCATAGCTTGTCCGTTTAATGCTCTAAATTGAAGGAGGGAAGACATTGTGGTCTCCGTATAATCTTGTGGGGATCTCTGAAAGGGGAGTAGAAATAGAGGATTGGAAAAGGGAAGGGATTTTAATTGGAGAACAAACTGTTTAGCTTCCAGAATCAACTTGATCACTGGTGTTAAAATGCCAAACAGAGAATCATGCTGTCACATAGTCTCCTAATCAAAAGGTAGGAGTGTGGGGGAATTATGTAGACTCCATGCTCCCTTTTAAAAAAAAAAAAAAAAAAAAAAAAAAAGGGCAATTAGAGCTGAAAAGCTAGATGCTTTGTATGTAGTTTGGTGCTGTCTATGCTGATGTCCCTCAAGGGGTCTAGAGAACAAGAAAGGCCCTTTACAAATAAATAGTAATAATAAGGGTTCCTTTATTAAACATGCAAAGCAATCTGTCTTACTGCCCTCTGTGGAACCTGATGTGTCTTATTTCTTAATACCTTGCCATGGTGCTGATCTAAATTTGGCAAGGATGATGAAGCGTTAGGGACTTTCCAAGGCAAGATGCAGAACTCTAGCAGGGCCCTCAAGATTTACCCTTGGTCTCAGTGGGGCATGGTAATCCAAAGGAAATAGAGAATTTTTAATGTTGGTTTGTATTATTAAAGAATAACTTTTTAACTGGAGGGTTCTTATTGATCACAAAAAATCGAACAGGTGTCTTGAACTTATTTGTTTCACTACTATCCTCAGCGTAATTTCCTCCTTACCTAATGTTCTACCATTGAGTGGTGGCTCTTTCATTCTGTTGAGGATTCTCCCTTTATACAAGAAATATCCTTAATGTTGAGGAGGGGAAAAGCCATTTGCAGTATAGTCTTTCCTTTGAGATTGGCTACAGCACCAACGGTGTTAGCCTAACAACTGTTCGGTAATCTCACCCTTCAGCATCTCTCTCTTCAGGTCCATCAGTAACTATAAGTCAGGCTTGACAAAAATTAAGAAACCATGTCTCCTGGAAACTGTTTTTAATTTCTTCTTTTGAAGATTAAGGTTAAACATTTAGTCAAATCTAGCTGATAGCTTTCATTTTAGAACAGTACTGCTGGAATAATTACATGGTCTTTCAGTTCTTTTGCTTCAAGTCATAAAATGATCAGCAACTGAATTCAGGAAGGAATATCCCATATATACTTAATAAATAGGAGTGCTGGGGGGGTTTAGATCTTCCTCTGAAACATCTGGTATTATAGTCAATATAACAGAGCAGAAAATCAGTAGCTACTCAAATATGGTAATTTCTGTGTTCCTGAAGTCTTTAATTTTACAGTTGCTTCATTTATTCTGCCTCTGTGTTCCCTCCCAAACTCAACCTAAAGATCAGAAACCTCATACCCAGCATGCATCATATACATTTCCATTATGGGCTACAAAGACACTACCTTCATCATCACCCCAGACAGTGTCAGAAACTAACCTCAATCCATCAGTTTCACTGTACCCTCCTTGCCTTGCAAGGGGATGTATCTGTCTTGTGAGAGTATCTGTGTGCCTAATCCACCAAAGTTATGGCAATATCAAGACAAATGACTGTGGCAGAAATTTGTTAGTCTTTTGGCAGTGCATGTACATTTTTAACAATTGTCTAATTTCAGAAGTTAGGTTTTGTATGGCAGTCTCTGTTTAAGCTAGAAATACTCCGCTACCTGGTTCTGTCTGAAAGTGGGACTCTGTGGAGGCATATTAACGAAAGCACAAACCGATGCTTCAATATTTTAAAGCTACAAAGTCATCTTTGTTCCCAGTGCTTACTGGTCTTTGTAGTCAATATATCCAAGCAGAGACTATTAGGAAATGTGAATGTGTCAGTATGTTTCTTTTACACAGAGACTGCTCCCACATCTTACTGTGTATATGCACAAGCAAGCAAACCATACTGGGCTTTTAATTTCTTAAATAGCCCATCTCTCAGGCTTGATCTAGAGTAAGTTTTTAAGGTGTGCTGTTAGATGGAGTTGTATAAAATAACCTAATTAACACCATAAAGACTAGTCAAGACAAAGTGATTGTATTTTAACACATCCTAAACTGGTCAAATCTAAAGTCTAAATCGAATATAGCTTTAAATCCTAGTTTAGACAAGTGTGTTTCTGTGGAGAAAATAAATTTTACAGGCAAATTAACCTAGTTTTATACATGTCTCTTTCTGGGATCCACACATTTTTCTCCCCATTCATCTTTGGTATATTTTTGTAACTGCAGATACTTAGGAACTAAGGATGGGAAATTAACATACTGCTGCTTAGTTGCAGTCTCAACTCCTTACCACACAAGCTTGAAGGGTGTATGACCCACTGTGTAAATTTTCACTACTGCTTCTTTGTCTGCAAAGCATAGCAAGTGACTCTAGAATACAGATTCATGGAAGAGGAAGAATGGAGACGTGCAGATACAGGTGAATAGCCTATTTTTCAAAGCAAAATTGCCAGTGGTGTGTGAGTATGTGAGAGCAAAGGGAGGGAGTAGCTACACTACTCAGATTAGATCTATATCTAGCAACGGTGAAGATCTTTATTCATAATCACTATTAGTACTGAACAAAACTTATCCTGAATTTTTCAAATGAAGTATTTAAAACATTTTTTTAAGAGAAAAAGGCATAAGGAAATAAATTGTTTGTTTTGTTTTTTGTTTGCTTTGTTTTTGTAAATGTAGTATACCAACTAAAGCTCTGCTTTTCTATTATTGGAAACAGGCTTCTAAGTATGTCATTCCTTGGTAAGCATCAATGGTTAATGGATGGGTTTTCACTCATGAAAATAATGTAAATGATTAGCTTTATCTTGATACTCTTGACCTAATCAAAGGGAAGGTGTACTCATAAGGGATGTAATTATTTTGCAATCTAATGGGGGTGGGGGGAATCTACTTAAAACAATTTTTAAAAATGATGAAATCACAGATAAAATATTTTTCTACAATTCTATACAATCATACTTTATACTAGTTTTCTCCGCATGGCATGTAAGTGAGTCTAAGGTACAGTAGCAGGAATTCAACTGTATTGTACCTTTTGGCAGACAATTAAAATAGCATCTTTCAGATGCTTGGCACTGCTGTCATAGAATTGAATTGCTAGTAAAAAGGTTAAATAGTACTGAATACTTAAATGATTGTTTTATTCAGAGTATGATCTAGGAAATTTTCTAATCATACTATTAATGTGTAATCTAAACTGTTCCAGATGTAACCATGAAAGTCCTGGAAAGATATCATTGCTTGCATCCCTGTCAAGTGGCAGGTTTTGTAGTCTTCAGAGGAAATTGAAATTTATACAATGAATAAATTTTCAAACATATGAAAACAAATGTCTGTTTTATTGGGTTTGATTGATTTTTCCAATCACACTTAAAAAAAAAAAAAAAAGACTGCCGTGTGGTTCCTACCTCAACTGTAATTAACTTTGCTCCATATAAAATAAGCATTCCCAGCCAGAAATGACTTATTAAATTAATTTCTAAACTAATGAGGAGTTTGTTTTTTTTCTGAGCTTAATATGCAGGTGTTGTTTTATCAGTAAGACATTAAAGCTTTATGCCATTACTTTGTTGCATATTTAATCATCTTGACCTTTATTAGTATAGTCAGAGATCTGATGAAAAAAATTAGGCCTAGTATAAGGTCTCAATCACATTTAACTCTATTGAAAATGCTATATATTTGTGAGGTGTCCAGACCAAAAGATGCTAATAATACTAAAATTTGGTGTCACTTATTCTGTAATCCTGCAACTTCTTGCATGTGGACAAACTGCTGCAAATGTATAGAGCTCCATTGAAGTAACTGGGGCTCTGTGCAGATGAAGTTAACCATCTGTACACAAGCAGATGAAGGATAGGAGTCATAAATTGTAGACTCCAAAGGGCAGGGACCTTGTCTTTTCGTCTGCTATAAAGTGTCATATGTATATGTGGTGCTAAATAAATAATTAGGATTGCTGCATAAGTTAAAAAAACTCTTATTTTGTCACACATTGACATTAGATACACATTTGATAAATATCGAGTCTTATTTGCAATGAGCCTTTTGAAATTCGGAAAGCAAGACAAGTTTTGAAAATTAAAATATACATATTAGTGAGAAATGTAATAGGAAACATTCCACTGATCCAGTCAAATTCACTCTTTACAAGTCAAAAGGCATTGCAAACTCAAGTTGTGATTCTGAAATTATTGTATCGTAATCCTCTTCAGGCTTGCAACACAGAAAAACAAGAATTGTCAGTCAACACAAAAGATATGAAATGTTTATATATTATTTTAGATAAAATAGCAGGAATAACAATTATGATGGGTGATACATCTCCGAACAAAAGTGTATTCCTCAATAGTCTTGTTAAATTCACCAAGAGGAGAAGCCAAATAGGGCGTCAAGATATTTCACCAAGCTACCAGAATCAACAGGAAGACAGCTTGCCTTTGCAACAGCTGGAAAAAATAGTGATTTCTGAGGGTGGTAGGGGAATATTGTATGTAAAATTTAAAAGTGGCAATTAAAAAAAAAAGTTATCTTGTGTGCATATGAACCCAGTCTGCACCTAACCAACATGAAAAATATAAATTGAATTTTAATTCTCTTTAATTTTCTCCCATTTTTATAATATTTCTTTAAAACAACATAAAGGCTTAACATTCCTGACAAAAAAACAAAATTCTGTCACAACCTTAACTATGGCATTGTTACTATTCAACCCTAATATAGCCTGTAATTTTCTAAAAAGATAAGGTTTGTGAAAGGACCTGTATAAATAAAAAAATGTCTTACATTTAGGGCAAGATTGAGACTTTCCTCAGCATGAGAAAGGAGTGGTGTGTAGTTTCACTGTCCCAGGAGTAGCCCAGGAAAGAAACTAATTTTGAAAGGTACAATGATGTAAACTGCTTCAGCTTTTAATAACTTTCTCTGTATGTGCCTTTTAAAATACTCTATGCCAGTGTTCTCCTGCAGCCTCTTGCAACTCTGAGGACGGGGCCCTTTCTTCCCAGGTGTGAGGACCACCTATGACTCACCTGACTTGCTTAAATTCCTGAGAAGAGGAAGGGAAGAAAGATTGTAGAACAAATACAGAAGGAACTATAAAAAGAAATGAAAATACCTGGATTCCTGTGCTAAAGCTGGTCACAGATATTAAAGAATACTACAGGGTATTGTACATGTGCATTATATAATCAGTGTGGTTTACAATCAAATTGTAAAGCAGTTTTAAACAATCTTAGATTCCCATGTGTAGCAGCCTTTAATTTATTTGTATCATTCTTATATATTCATTTATCACGCAGCTCTATTACAATATTAAATTTCTTTGAGACATATAAAGTGATTGCTTAATTACAGAATGTAATGTAATAGTAACACATGCAAAAATGGCAGAGTCAAAGGCAACCATTCAACCTGATCTTCCACATTTCCTCATTCTTGAATGTAACCATAGATTCTAGGACTGGAAGGGACCTCGAGAGGTCATCGAGTCCAGTCCCCTGCCCGCATGGCAGGACCAAATACTGTCTAGACCATCCCTGATAGACATTTATCTAACCTACTCTTAAATATCTCCAGAGATGGAGATTCCACAACCTCCCTAGGCAATTTATTCCAGTGTTTAACCAACCTGACAGTTAGGAACTTTTTCCTAATGTCCAACCTAGACCTCCCTTGCTGCAGTTTAAGCCCATTGCTTCTTATTCTATCCTCAGAGGCTAAGGTGAACAAGTTTTCTCCCTCCTCCTTATGACACCCTTTTAGATACCTGAAAACTGCTATCACGTCCCCTCTCAGTCTTCTCTTTTCCAAACTAAACAAACCCAATTCTTTCAGCCTTCCTTCATAGGTCATGTTCTCAAGACCTTTAATCATTCTTGTTGCTCTTCTCTGGACCCTTTCCAATTTCTCCACATCTTTCTTGAAATGCGGTGCCCAGAACTGGACACAATACTCCAGCTGAGGCCTAACCAGAGCAGAGTAGAGCGGAAGAATGACTTCTCGTGTCTTGCTCACAACACACCTGTTAATACATCCCAGAATCATGTTTGCTTTTTTTGCAACAGCAACACTGTTGACTCATATTTAGCTTGTGGTCCACTATAACCCCTAGATCCCTTTCTGCCGTACTCCTTCCTAGACAGTCTCTTCCCATTCTGTATGTGTGAAACTGATTTTTTCTTCCTAAGTGGAGCACTTTGCATTTGTCTTTGTTAAACTTCATCCTGTTTAACTCAGACCATTTCTCCAATTTGTCCAGATCATTTTGAATTATGACCCTGTCCTCCAAAGCAGTTGCAATCCCTCCCAGTTTGGTATCATCCGCAAACTTAATAAGCGTACTTTCTATGCCAATATCTAAGTCGTTAATGAAGATATTGAACAGAGCCGGTCCCAAAACAGACCCCTGCGGAACCCCACTCGTTATGCCTTTCCAGCAGGATTGGGAACCATTAATAACAACTCTCTGAGTACGGTTATCCAGCCAGTTATGCAACCACCTTATAGTAGCCCCATCTAAATTGTATTTGCCTAGTTTGTCGATAAGAATATCATGCGAGACCGTATCAAATGCCTTACTAAAGTCTAGATATACCACATCCACAGCTTCTCCCTTATCCACAAGACTCGTTATCCTATCAAAGAAAGCTATCAGGTTGGTTTGACATGATTTGTTCTTTACAAATCCATGCTGGCTGTTCCCTATCACCTTACCACCTTCCAAGTGTTTGCAGATGATTTCCTTAATTACTTGCTCCATTATCTTCCCTGGCACAGAAGTTAAACTAACTGGTCTGTAGTTTCCTGGGTTGTTTTTATTTCCCTTTTTATAGATGAACACTATATTTGCCCTTTTCCAGTCTTCTGGAATCTCTCCCGTCTCCCATGATTTTCCAAAGATAATAGCTAGAGGCTCAGATACCTCCTCTATTAGCTCCTTAAGTATTCTAGGATGCATTTCATCAGGCCCTGGTGACTTGCAGGCATCTAACTTTTCTAAGTGATTTTTAACTTGTTCTTTTTTTATTTTATCTGCTAAACCTACCCCCTTCCCATTAGCATTCACTATGTTAGGCATTCCTTCAGACTTCTCGGTGAAGACCGAAACAAAGAAGTCATTAAGCATCTCTGCCATTTCCAAGTTTCCTGTTACTGTTTCTCCCTCTTCACTAAGCAGTGGGCCTACCCTGTCTTTGGTCTTCCTCTTGCTTCTAATGTATTGATAAAAAGTCTTCTTGTTCCCCTTTATTCCCGTAGCTAGTTTGAGCTCATTTTGTGCCTTTGCCTTTCTAATCTTGCCCCTGCATTCCTGTGTTGTTTGCCTATATTCATCCTTTGTAATCTGTCCTAGTTTCCATTTTTGATATGACTCCTTTTTATTTTTTAGATCATGCAAGATCTCGTGGTTAAGCCAAGGTGGTCTTTTGCCACATTTTCTATCTTTCCTAACCAGCGGAATAGCTTGCTTTTGGGCCCTTAATAGTGTCCCTTTGAAAAACTGCCAACTCTCCTCAGTTGTTTTTCCCCTCAGTCTTGATTCCCATGGCACCTTACCTATCAGCTCTCTGAGCTTACCAAAATCCGCCTTCCTGAAATCCATTGTCTCTATTTTGCTGTTCTCCCTTCTACCCTTCCTTAGAATTGCAAACTCTATGATTTCATGATCACCATGCATCTTTAATATTCTTAATGTAATTCTTTAAATGGTTAAATTCTTTAGATTTTAGTGATGGTTTTTGCCAACAAAGAGAGACAGAAAAGATAATCCTAGAAGCAGTTTGTCAAAGATGATAAATCACATATCAAGAAATAGAGGAAGCAGAACAGGAAGGACAGGGGGAGAATGCAGATTAAATCCCGGTTGTTAGATTTCTCTGTGGGAGTGTCCTGGTGTTTATTAAAGGCTCTAACACCAAAGCTGTGTCAAAGGAAAAAGGAAAAGCAAGGGCATCCAAAACAATTCTCAAAGGTTCCCATAGGACAGAAAGCATTTGATCTTGGGGAAGCAATTATCTTGGTCTTTGATTAGATATGTATCTTCTGGGCATTTATCACAATGATTTGTCCTGTTAGTATCCAGGAAGGAGCAAATAAGGTCTTGGTATCTCTAACATGCCATAAATGTTTCTCACCAGATGCTTTTAAACCAATATCCAAGAAAATGAAATGACCCATTTAGTAGACCGAATGACCTGAATTCTCACTTATATTAAGATCTCTTTATACCAGACTAGCAATGTAAAGGAGCCTTTTCCTGACAGTTTATCTAGTCTATCAATCAACTATCAATCTATTAGCTAAATGGAATGTAATAAATTAGGCCCCAATCCTTTAAAGACTTAAACTTGTATGCAACTTAACTCATAGAAATCAAGGGCATTATGCATTTGAAAAAAAGTTACCCGTACATAATTTGCTGTAGGATCATGGATTTATATTTTAAGCAGAAGTTCTGGTGATCCTAGCCTGAGAAAGATTTGATAGCAAGATTTTTAATATCTAATTTTACAGTTTCATTCCCTATAGCAATACCATCCCTGCTTTCCCTCAGAGAGCCCCCCCACACACACACACATACACACCATAAAGAGATCCCAATTATACAAGACAGTATGGGACCCATCCTCCCCGATTCAATGGCATATTGCAAGTGCTACGTAGGAAAGGGAAGGCCACAGTTTAGAGCTGAGTACTAGGAGGTAGGAGCATATCTGTTTCATTGGGTGGATGGGCTGGATCTGCTGTCCTTTTTTCCATTTGCCACCCAGGGCCCTTTCCATTTTCGTATTGGATACTGCAGCTCACATAATTTCACTTGAAATATGAATTTTAGTTGGTTGGTGCTGGGCAGTCATGATTACTGATCACAATGTGGTTAGCCCCCTCAGGTATTTAAAAAGTATGTCAGGCTAGGGTCACCATACGTCCGGGTTTTCACGGACATGACCTCATTTTTGGTCCACCAATCTCCATCTGGGCAAATTTTTAAAATATTAGCAACTGTCTGGGATTTTTCCTCCATGGGGGACTTACAGCTGGAGTCGCAGCCTCTCCATGCAGGGGGTGACAGTTGGAGTTGCAGCCTCCCTGCCACATACCCTATCAGCTTCCCCCTTCTCCAGCTCCCCATCCTGCTCCTCTAACAGTGTCCTCTTTGGGGGAACCTGAAATATGGTTGCTTTATGTCAGGACCCTCCCAAAAATAAGATTAGCTAAAAATCATGAGATGGTAACAAAATAATAAATGGTAGATGGCTTGCGTTTGCCTTCTAGGTTTTGAGTCGTTTAGGTACATTGCTGGCCTCACATTTTCCAGCTTTCCACTCCAACCAGGAGGCTAGAGGCTTTTCTTTAAGGACAGGGCAGAAGCTCACATTACAGTGGGACATTAAGAAAAACAGCAAATATCGGGACTCGCACAAGAAAATCCTGAGCGCCGGTGACCCCGTCGCTGCTCCAGCGGACCCTGCGCAGCGGGCTAGGACCGGGGCTGTCACGTGCAAACACGCGCCGCTGGCCCCCTGCGCTCCTGTCTAGCTCTACCGTCCGGACCTTCTCTCAAGCTTCCGTTCCCACACAAGCCGCCCCCACGCACGCGCATTTGGGACCGGGCGGGGCTTTGAGCCGTGAGTAAAGAGCAGTGAAAGCCGCCGGCGGCCAGGGGGCGCTGGAGCGCGAGTCGGGACGCACGCACGCCGCAGAGAGCTGTAGCCTCGGTTGCCTGTTGCGGTCGCTGTCGCAGCCGCGTAAGGACCTGCCTGTCGCGTGACTCTCCAATCCCAACGGCCGCTGCGAGAGACGAGTCGCTACCCGCGCGCCGCACGCAGGAACCCTCCGCCCGACCGGGAGCAGCAGCGCGCAGACACCCGCCACTCCCCCCCCCGCAGTGAGGAGCGGCCGGCGCCATGCCCAAGAATAAAGGTGAGGCCTCCTCAGGCCGGCCCCTGCCGTACGGGCGGCGCCAGCCGGGCCTGGGGCCGGAGCGGCCTGTGCTCGGGGCGGCGCCGGGAGCCTCTCCTCGCAGGGCAGGCTGGGAGCGGGGCCGGAGCTCGCTAGGCGGGGGTGCGGCGGTTCCAGGAGCGCGAGGGGCCGCGGGCTCCCGGGGGGAGCGAGGCCGGAGCTCACCTCGCCGCCTCACGTGGGGGATCCGGGCAGGGCGGTTACAGCCGTTGCGGCCTGGCTTGGCCTCCTGCCGCGTAGCGCCGTGTAGCGAGCACGGGCACCTTCCCCACCCCACACACACTGGCCGGGACCCGGGTTCACGGCTCCGCGCAGCCACTGCCCCGCGGCGACCTCGCTGGCTGACGCGGGGTCCCTCCCGCCGGGCTGCTCTCAGGCCCGTGGCCCGATGTGCGCGGAGTGTGTGAGTGGGGCTGAATGCGCCACGGGTCTGGCAGGAAGGGCGGGGGGTGCAGGGCGGTAGGATACAGCTGAGTCGTGAAGCAGAAAAAGACTCGTGTAGAGAGAGAGAGAGAGCCTCGGACTCCGGGAGTAAGTGTGTTCCCCTCTCCCCTGTCTGGCAAAACTCAGCCAGCATTTAAGTGTCAACTGTTGCTATGCCCCGCTCCCTAACAGTAGCATTTGTTCTTCTAGTACATACCGATCTTCACAGGGGCACCAGCAGCCACCGCTGTTCCCATATGGTAGAAACCTTAACAAGTGTTGTTAACATGTGACCCCTCCCCGTTTTTTTTCCTGTGCTGATGTGAAAGAGGAAAGGAGAGAAAGGAAGCAGTTTTTTGGAGGCAGGATTTACAAAAACTGCAAGCTGTTCTTGCTGATTTTTCAACAAGAAAACGAATCCTGTTGCCAGAAGCTTGTTGAAATGCTGCTGTTTAGAAGGAAAGCATGAATTTGAAAATCACATGTCCATCTGGATATTTGCACCTACTATTGCTACAGGAAATCCCTAAAATTATTTTTCTTTAGTTTTTCAAATGTCTGTTTGTTGAACTTTATCTTTTGTGTACTGTAGTCACTTTCATGTTTTTGTTGAGTAGGTTACACTTTTCTGTCTTGTTTATTTGCATAATGACATCAATCACTGATTTGGGGTGGGGAGCTCACATGGATGTTTCCCCAGTCCTTGCAAGAATGTGTTCACCAGTAGCAGCAGCAGGACAACTGAAACTGAAGATTCATCGCAGAGCCCCTTTGTAGTTTCTCTCTTTCCTGAACAGTCATGAAGGTTGATTAACTGAGGTCCACCAGAATGCAATCAATTGCATGTTCAGGGGTGATGGTGTTAAATGCTCTTTTGAAGGCTTCTGTTACCTAATTTTCAAACTGAGTTTAAATAGTCGATAGTTACCACTATGTGATCTTTTAATTGATCCCTTGTTTGACAATGGTAAAATAAGAACAAAGATGAGGTAATTTGATAGTAAATATTGCTGAAATTGATCCAAAGAAACACAAAACATCTCCAGACTTTAAATAAAATAACAAGATGGCTTTAGCATACTATCATTGAGGTGAGATTGAGGGATGGGTGGTGCTCTTGAGATGTGATTCAGTTTCTCCTACATGTTCTTTTGTGGTGTGTGGCTGAAGAATTTATATACACATGGATTTTTTCTGTGTTTGTTTCATGTGGAATTTTTTTCTTGTATCCTAGCCCTACCACTTCAGCTCAGAATTAGGAAGGGTTAGAACAGAGATGAGATGATCAAACTGTTGCTGAAGAGAATAGGTTTTTAAGTCTTGTAGCTTATGCTGGACTTCTAAGAGTCCAAAGGAATACTACTTTTCTCATCACATTTATTAGGAACATGAAAATTAAAAATTTGTCTCTTGCAGTTTTGACTTTAGGCAGCCTCTTCATCTTTTTTGAAAGAAACTTGAAATCATCATGGTGTAGTGCTTTAAGAAGCAAGATCAGTTTTATCACAGGCCTAGATATAGTGCTTTAAAGCTGTAGTAGTGAAATTAGATTTCCATAGGTCTAACAAATTATTGCTATTTTATCTTTCCAATACATGATTTTATATAGATTTCTAAATTGCATGTAGTGATTTATTTTATTTTCAATTTAGGTAAGGGAGGTAAAAACAGACGACGAGGTAAGAATGAGAATGAATCGGAGAAGAGAGAATTAGTGTTCAAGGAGGATGGACAAGGTGAGATTTCGAATTGTAATTGTCACTATATGTTTTCAGTCAAATATGGTAGCTACAATACTTTGAAGGTTTCTACACAAGGGATAATTGGGCTGTGTATAGGTTTCATTTGGATGTTTGAAAACTACAAAAGTACTTTGATGTGACGGAATGGAGCATCTTCATCTTGGGAATATATTTAGCAAAAAAACAAATTGAATGGGAGTGAAGATATATCCACTTCACTTCCCATTTATTAATATCACCTAAGAAATAGGTTCAGTTCTTTGCTCCTCAAGCAGTTTGTGCTGCTGTGTGATAAAAAAGATTCCGTTAGTTCCTATGTGTAAATTGTTCCTAGTTTTATTTTCTAGAGATCATCTCTGGCTCACGCAGTGACATCACTGTGCTATAGGGAGCAACGTTCAACCGTCCTCTGCCAGAGGCACCATGATGAATGACTGATGGGGAAACCCATGAGATCGTGAATGGGTAGAGGAGGAGTGTAGTAAATTTTAAAATGGTGAGCATATCTGAGTGTTCACCTAGCAGTCAGATAGCTATTTGGCTTGGTAACCAAATGAAATTCAGGCAAAAGCTTTGCTTAAAATTTTCCCAATGGCTAAAACACAAATTGACTTAGTCTTGCAGCTCTTGTGATGCGCCTCCTTGACTTGCAACACTCATAGGCTTTTCAATTGCATCACATTGTGTGATAGTCATACTAAGAAAATTGAGCTGATTTATTTTATGCACCTATCAGTCTATCAACCACATACAAAAAGGAAAATAAGTCTCCCTAGGAAAATCTCCCCAACTCTAGAACAAACTCCATCTATCCAGTTGAACACAGCTCTCCAGTGGTGATATTCCAATGTGTTAAGCATCTGTACTCTAACCCATGTTAAGGAAATATTTTAGTGTACTAGAGCAGGGCTTGAAATACAACTTTTGGGAGTGGATTTTCCCTAGTGAGTGTGGGTGTCTAGGGCATTGATTTTTATGCTGTTTTTAACATAATATTCCTCAAAGATAATCTTCTACATGTGAAATGATGCAGTGTGTTTTCTGGAGCCTGTGGTCTGCTCCATTGTCCCTGCTATTCTTCGTCGCTTTAAGAAGCAGTGGAATGAAACTGGTTTGTTTACTGGTGGATGGGAAACTTTACAAATACTCTTTGTAACATTGTGATTTTTGGAGCATA
This sequence comes from Emys orbicularis, assembly GCF_028017835.1. NCBI lineage: Eukaryota > Metazoa > Chordata > Testudines > Emydidae > Emys > Emys orbicularis. The sequence goes on from NC_088683.1 coordinate 226,945,807, forward strand.
TCCACACTGAAAATATTGGTCAACATGGCAGGCGGTGGTCTCTCCACATGAGCAAGCTAACTGTTGCCTACAAAAAATTTGACATCACAGCAAAGGAATTTTGAGAAGGGATCTGAAAATGGAAAATGAGGCAGCTTTGTGGATGTTTATGTGGAACACCTCCCAAGCGTGTGTGGCTACACAGGATAAGGCATGAAGGTGCTTCTTTGAAAGGTGAACAAGTGCCGGTGAAGGCTAGCATAATGGACCAATCAGTGAGCATCAACAGCTTGATAATGAATCAGAGGTGTTAGGTAGAGTGGGGATTGACTATGAAGAGCCTTGAAAGTGAATACTAGCTGCTCTTGCATTTGTCAAAACCAGAGAAAGCTATTAAAGTAATCAAGACTTTGCCAGAGCTATATTGTTTATAGCCCCATTGGCTGGGTGGGCTGCTGAACCTGTCTGTCAGCATTACACCCCGCTGTTTCCTTCCATAGTCAGTGGAAGTGGGGCTGGGCTTGGTGCAAGAGACCTCTTTAGTGCCAGGAATTTCTTCAGCACCCCTGCTGTTGGTGCCACCTGTGTTACCAGGGTGGCAATCATTTCCCTCCACTTGGGTACCATCAGTCATCCTGGTACTGTTGCTGACTTTGGGGTCAGCACTGCTTCCAGCACCGGAAATGATAGAGGCATATTTGGCACTGCTAATATAGTTTCCACTGCCAGTTCCCAATTCGTTCTGGGCTATGAATGAGTCAGACCAGTTGCTCCCACCCTCAAGGCTGGCTCCATCTTCATCCCCTGAAGCCCAGGACTCCTTGGCATCCAGGTTAGGATCTTCCTCCTCTTGCTTTCCATCACCTGACCCACATTGAGGGGGTTGTTCATGGAGCACTGAGGGTATCAGGATTGGCACTCGTCTTGCAGTCAGGACAGGGGCGCCCCTGGCTGGAGCCTACTCGCCCCAGTGTCCTACCCATACCAGTGGCCTCCATAGAATCCCTAAGATGCTTCTTGGTCACAGAGGTTCCATTCCTCATCCCATTCTAAGGCAAGATCACCTAGCAGGTCTGTGACAGTGACCATCAGTCCACCACAGGCCCAGGCACCATTGAAACTTCCCCTCACAGAGCCTCCAGAGTATGCTTCTTGGGGCAAGGACTGTCTTTTCTGTTTATACAGTGCCTCGCAAAATGGGATCCTGGTCCATGACTAGGGCTCCTTGGTGCAACAGTAAAATAAATACATCATTTTTTTCCTTGTAAAAATTTGTTGACTGTTTAAAATTATTATGTAATTCAGCAACATTTTGGACTATCTCTTCCAGAATATGCCCAGGTGATCAAGATGTTGGGCAATGGAAGATTGGAGGCATTATGTTTTGATGGTGTGAAGAGGTTATGTCATATCAGAGGGAAGCTAAGAAAAAAGGTAAGTCTAAATCACTTACATGGAAAATAAATGAATACATACCAAGCAGAACAGGCAATCTTCTGAAAATTGATATGGCTACACATACTCTAAATAAAGGGACACTTTAAAAATTTCCTTAATTATGGTACTAGCAACTTTAGATTATTAAAATTGAAAGAATTTTAAAACTCATATTTAGTTTTGTTCAGATAATTAGCTACTTGTACTTCTCTTGGCAAGGGCAATGAAGGAAGTTTAAATCTTGCCCGTAGTCACACTAACTTTCAGGTTCTTGGGGATGCAGATGTTTCAGGGGAGGTTTTTGCTTGTTTAAAAACTGTCAGTTTTGTATTTTACAGAAACATTTCTGTTGGACTTGGGTTTTATAAAACGCTATACAAACTCTAAATTTTGGCTTGAGTTTAAGGCTACAGGGTTAGAGTAGGTTGGTGGATAGCATGATGGTAATTAAAATTGAGGCTAGCTTACTGTAAAAATCTTCATGCTTACTTGGATAGACTTGCAAATTGCTGTTCCTCAAGGGGATAGGTTTAGTGGTCCAAATTTGAGGTAATTTAACAAAGGTTCACAAGATACAGTCCCCCAGAAATCACATGTGCAACAGGACAAAGGCTCTGTTGCATACCTGATTGTTTTACAGGTAGCCTGGCATCAGAATAACAGGAGTGGCTCAAGGTGACATGCTGTGGCCATTTAAGCCAAGCAAACAGCATTGTCAGCTTTCTGACAACATATGTTGAGCACATTAGTTGCTCTTTGTTTACATTCTGCAGGTACTCCATCAGGCAAGTTTGCCCTGAAAGCAAAACTTCTTGTTTAAATTGATATTTCCAAATACTCTAAAATCACATGCATACTCTGATTTTACTTCAGAAATATTGTCAAGGAAAATAGCTTTAATTAAATAGAGGGACGACTATCAACTCTAGTAAGCAGAAACATTAAAGTGATAGAATCATGCTCCTCATTCTTTCCTGAGCAATGGAACTGAGTGTGATCAAAGAATAGCAAGTAGCTACCACTCTCATCAATGTCAGCATGGTCAAAGGTGTTGCTGAATTTCAGGAAATGCACCCATAATAGAGACACCCTATTCTAAGCACTGGCTTATGGTACACATTGACTAATGGGGAGCCAGGATGTTCTCATCAGTCAAAACACTATTTTAGGTTTATCATGAAAAATAAACACAGAAAACCTCTCCATTTTCTACCATAATTCTTCTAGTTTAGACAAACCAAAGGTTCAAACACATCATTTTTAGCCTTTTATTAACAATACAGAAAAGAAGGAAAAACAGTTAAAGTATTTGAAATGTAAAATATTGAGTAAGGCTTTCATTTTAACAGCATCCCTTGCTTGTTTTCTCTTTAGCTGTAGAGTCTTTAGAAGGAAAACCCCCATTTATCAGTCTCTTAGATGGTCTCAAAGATGGTAATAACTATCCTTTTGGGGGGAAAGAGGATAAGTCAGTCAAGATGGGCTAGAGATGCTGCTGCTGTTGTTGAAGTTTAATCTCAGAAAGAAAATTCCCCTAGTTGACAATCTTTGATGCTATCAAAGATGGTAATAACTGTCATCCCAGGCAGTGCTTGGAATTCAGCTGGAGCCTGTAGGTATGACATTATCATCTGGGTCCCCCTCTCTCTCTCTGGCCTGTTCTAGTTAAGACACCTCTCAGGTTCAAGATGATGAAGGCCTGAGGTCCAATGAAACAGTTGGATTGGCATCTATGATTGGTGACGCTTGCTCTAGTAGCCTTTATCTGTCCTGTGTGTCTGTTCTTTTGTTCCTTCATACTTTCCCAACAAAATTTTTCATTTAAGGACCCAAGAAGGGAGTGATGGGTATAATAGTCTAACCCAGGGGTCACCAACTTTCAGAAGTGGTGTGCCGAGTCTTCATTTATTCACTCTAATTTAAGGTTTTGCATGCCAGTAATACATTTTAACGTTTTTAGTAGGTCTCTTTCTATAAGTCTATAATATATAACTAAACTATTGTTTTATGTAAAGTAAATAAGGATTTTAAAATGTTTAAGAAGTTTCATTTAAAATTAAATTAAAATGCAGAGCCCCCCGGACTGGTGGCCAGGACCCGGGCAGTGTGAGTGCCACTGAAAATCACCTCGCGTGCCACAGGTTGCCTACACCTGGTCTAACCTGTCACTATTTTGTCCACCAACTAGGCCTAATATCTGACATACCAACTTTGGCTCATTATCCTCTGGTGTCATATCTCCTGTTTTTTAACAAGCATAATTTCAACACAGACCTTGAATCATATCCACTTGGCCTTTTTGTTTAGACTAATTCAGGTATTCTGTCTCCCTTTCGTACCTTTTCCCATCAACATTTGTTGTTATAAATTATTGTAACATCTTATAACCTTTTACATACTACTTACACTTGAGCTTACAATTCAAGTAAATTTGTAGGCCCAACAGTACACACTGCCCTGTAATCTGAACTCTGAGTGATGCCCCAGCTTGACCCCACTAGCCATTATGGCACTGTGCTTCCAGATGATATGGAGCAATGTGGGTGTCCCAGTTTTGGGGACTAACTGTGCCTCTGCCCCATCCTTGGTCTGCTTAAGGGACGTCCCCTTAGGACTCAGGCCTCTGTCACCTCTCTATAGGCAGGCACCTGTATTCCTCTCCCTCCCTCCCAGGCTAGAATTCTTTCCCTTCACTGTGCGTATCCCAGCAGGTCTAAACTTAGCTTAGCACCTGCAGTTTCTCTCTCTCTCAAGTGCTACAACAGTGAAGACCTGTCAGCTTTTGCAAAGCAAAATACACTTATTTTTAGGACAAAAACATTAGAGAAAATATATCATAAAACATCTATACACATGCTAGGTTTACCAGAAGTCACCCGTCTTCCACATGGTAAACCTGATAGGTTTCAAAGTCTTTCAAACCCTTTCAGCAGGGTTTGCCCTCTTGGTTACAATCTATCAGTTGTCAGATCAAAAATGAGGGCTCCTCAGCCAGTTCAGGCTGGCCTTTGATACTTTTGGCTCATTCTTTGTCTCCTGGACTTCTTGAACCTGTTCTGAACCAGTATATGCTATTCACCCGAGGGATGGTACTTCTCTACAGTTTTCCTGTTCCAGGTCTACAGTAATTACACCCACACCCACCCACACACACACACACACACCTCCCCTCTGATTTTAGTTCTTAGAGGGAGCTGGGTAACATGCCAGTGTACAATTTCTGGCTCACAAAGATACAGTTAACGTTTATAATATTGGAACAATAGTCTCAAAGATATTGTATATATCAGTAACACCTGTCACAGTATGGATACAGAGCGCATGGGTACACTAGGGTGAACTGTCAGACCATGTCCTCACTAAGGCCAAAGTTGTGTTCAGGTTGACCTTAGTGAACAGAAGCAGACTATCCCTGGCTTATACTCGGCCACTTCACCTTCTCTTCACAAACCACCAAATGCACCTCTTCTCGTAATCTAATCTGTGCCAGCTGCAAGTAATCCCTGAATCAGTCACTACAGCTGTCACTAACATAGTGAAGAATAGTTGGAGTTCATGCAGGCAGCTGAGAATATAGTTAATAAAATGGCACACTCACCAGTCTTTCCTCTTGCCTGTTTATTATAGGGTTGCACTGTCTGTGAAACATATTTACAGTATATCCACAATGGTCCTAGTCATCTCTGGGTGGGGCATCTCTGTGTACCTTAACTCTGTATTTCCGGGTTTCTGAAGGTTAAAGTTTAGGGGCATGAAACATTCTGGGCAGGTCTAAGACACTTCTGGTCAATGCTATCTCTGCATTAACAAAGATTTTGGCCAGTGAATACAGCAGAGTTTTAGTGTTGATCAAATTGAGAATGTTGTTTTGTAGTCTGAAATTGTTTAGTAAAATGCTGATTGCCAACCAACGTGCTTATAAATAAAAGGCTTGAATCTTAGTTCAGCTCCATTTACATGCACTTTAAGGCCCGTTTTCACTACCAATGTGGTGTACAGTCTCCATAGCATAACTGTGACCCAAGCCCAAAATCTCTGAAATTTTTCTTCAAATATATTGTGACAATCGTATGAAGAAAGTAGTGCCATTTTCAGGCTGCTGATTTAAAGAAAACTTGGTGGATTTTTTTAACAGGTGAATTAAGTAAAAATCCATACTGCATTTTAAATCAAGATATTTCTAGGCTCGGAAATGCAATCAGAACTTCAGGTTATGTTCTCAATCAAGGTGGGAGGACTTGGAGTTGTGGTAACTTTCAGTTGTAGAAAAAGGCATCCCAGTACAATCCATAAATTTATTGACACATTCTAAATATTAAAGTGTCTGTGTACTGACTGCTTTTGTAACTCCACTCTATTCTCCTCAACTAATCTTAATCGTAGGACTGGAAGGGACCTTGAAAGGTCATCTAGTCCAGTCTCCTGCCCTCACGGCAGGACTAAGTATTACTTAGACCATCTCTGACAGGTGTTTATCTAACCTGCTCTTAAAAATCTCCAATAATGGAGATTCCACAGCCTCCCTAGACAATTTATTCCAGTGTTTAACCATCCTGGCAGTTGTTTTTCCCAATATCCAACATAAACTGCCCTTGCTGCAATTTAAGCTCATTGCTTCTTGTCCTATCCTCAGAGGTTAACGAGAACAATTTTTCTCTCTCCTCCTTGTAACAACCTTTTATGTACTTGAAAACTGTTATCATGTCCCCTCTCAGTCTTCTCCTTTCCAGACTAAACAAACCCAATTTTTTCAATCTTCCCTCATAGGTCATGTTTTCTAGACCTTTAATTATTTTTATTGCTCTTTCTCAAATTTGTCCACATCTTTCCTGAAATGTGGCACCCAGAACAATACTCCAGTTGAGGCCTAATCAATGTGGCACAAGAATTACTTCTCATGTCTTGCTCACAACACTCCTGCTAATACATCCCCGAATGATGTTTGCCTTTTTTTGCAATGGTGTTACACTGTTGACTGACATTTAGCTTGTGATCCACTTTAACCCCCAGATCCCTTTCTGTGGTACTCCTTCGTAGGCAGTCATTTCCCATTTTGTATGTGTGCAACTGATTGTTCCGTCTTAAGTGGAATACTTTGCATTTGTCCTTGTTGAATTTCATCCTGTTTACTTCAGACCATTTCTCCAGTTTGTCCAGATCATTTTGAATTTTATTCCTATCCTCCAAAGCACTTGCAACCCCTCCCAGCTTGGTATGGTCCACAAACTTTAGAAGTGTACTCTCAGTGCCATTGTCTAAATAATTGATTAATATATTGAACAGAACTGGACCCAGAACTGATTCCTGCAGGACCTCACTCGATATGCCCTTCCAGCTTGATTGTGAACCACTGATAACTACTCTTTAAGAACAGTTTTCCAACCAGTTATGCACTTACGGTAATAGTAACTTACAGATCCCCTGGTTGCCAGCCAGGCTTGCAGAGGAAAGTTAAGTACAGTAAAAACCAAAAAAAAAAAAAGAATTTACATTAACAGGCAGAACATGTGATCAGTTGACTAAATTATGTCTTTCATTTCATTCACACATCTAGATAAAGACCTAAAATCTAATTCCCTGAGTCTTTTTTATGGTATATGCTCTCTTTGGGAAAAATCCATTTAAGCAAGAAGCCTAACAAGTCCTACCACACAGTCAAGTCTGTGTCTAATATCTGCCTCTGCAATAGATCTTGTGAAGCTGTATGGCTGATTTCTACATAGTCTGCATCCCTGTCTGTGTAAGTGATAGGAGATGCACCTTTCTCAGTGAGGGTTCTCTCCCTGTTATGGTACAAAAAAGCCTCCCATTCACACCGTGGATTACAGCAGTGGTTCTCAACCGAGCAGGTTTCATGGGGGCTGCCGAGCAGGGCCAGCATTAGACTCGCTGGGGCCCAGGGCAGAAAGCCAATGCCCTGCCACAAGGGACTGAAGCCCAGGCCCTGAGCTCCACCTCCCGAGGCTAAAGCCAAAGTCTGAGCAATGTAGCTCTGCAGGGGCCCCTATGGCATGAGGCCCTAGGCAATTGCCCTGCTTGGTACTCTATAATGCCAGCCCTGGCTTTTACATGCAGAAAACCAGTTGTTATGATACAGGTGGGCTGTGGAGTTTTTATAGCATGTTGGGACAGGCCTCAGAAAGAAAAAGGTTGAGAACCCCTGCATTACAGGATGTCAGTAAGTATTTAGGATTCCAATAAACTTAATTCCTAAATATTTATTTAATGCAATATCATATTTATGCCAGTTACTACATTATTTATTTGAATTGGAGTAGTGCTTAGGGATCCCTGACTTGAAGCCCCTTACCATGCTAGGCACTGTACAAATGCTTAATGAATGGTCCCTGCCTCAAAGAGTTTAAATTTAAATCTAAGTATAAGGAAAGACTCTGTTTTTCCCTATTGCAGAACAATGTAAACCATTGGAATAATGCACAGTGAGTAGTTCAACATATTTTTAATCTTCATTTCTTTTAATGTGAATTCATGTCATCTTTGAAAAAGACCCGTTCATAGTATCTCTTTAATGAATAAAATAGTCCAACTTTTAGAAAACCACTTTAACATAGTCACTCAACAGAAACAGTCCAGGTTAGATTTCTTGCATTTTCTCTTCTGCTTGGCTTCTTCCTCTCATTCACTTTACTGTGAAGTTTTACTTTTCTGCGCACAGACCCTTTGTGGAACTCGGTCAATAAAATGGTTAGACTTCCTTTGGCCTACCCAAATTTAATGGCTTAGTAGCCATCCATAGGGCTGGAGACGTCTAAATCACTTGATTTGCTGCGGTGATGGAGTTCTGTAACATGCTTGGTCAACTATTATCCCCACCAACAGTTAGTTATGTAATGTAAAATTGAAACCAAGTGTTATGAAGTGGGGATGTCTTTGTTTTCTTGTTTAGGAAAAATAGTGTCTGCAGTTTGTTTTAATATTTTAGTAGATCCACAAGTATAGTGTTTGAACTTATTGCTGTTAAATTGCAGATGGACAAATGTGGATTTGTAGAGCTTTTTTTAATAAGTGTTCCTTGTTTCTGACTTTCAGGTTTGGATAAATACATCGGATATTATATTGGTTGGCTTAAGAGACTACCAGGTAAATATTCTTCTTGATTTAGCACTTATATGTATTATAGTAAATAGCATGGCTTATGACTTAAATGCCACTAAAAGTCTGCTAGAGAGCATTGTGCAGATAATTTCTATTTAACTGGCACTTACTATGTGTTTAACTGTATCACGTTAAATATGTTTCATATTTGATTATTTTTATATTTGTAATACAAGGCAAATTCTGTCCATGGGTAAATGGACCAGTTTTCATCCAAATTGCCCCTTTAGACCATGTGTGTGCGGAAAATGCCCTATGGCATCAGAATGCCTCTGACTTTTTCAGAAATGGCTGCTTGGTGAGCTGCTCCTGTGCATTTCACTGGCAAATGGAGCAAAGTGCTGCTCCAGTAGTCTGGTAGGATGCCAGCCGTCACAGTTCAATGTAACTGCACCTGTATTTCTCCCTTTGTGGTCCAGCAAGGGCTGCCTCTGTTAGGCTTCTGGCTGCTTTCCCTCACTCTCTTGGGTGGAGACCTGGCCCTCACTCCCCTGACTACAGTGTGATATTTCCAGCAAGCCAGACTGCCTAAACAGGCCCCAGAGTTTTGTTTTAAGTTCATAATCGCTTTAGCTCAAAAGAAGCACACACGAATAGTCTTTCCTTTACACATCTTGAGCCTTTACTCTTCAGATTCTGGGAACAAGAACTCAGTAGACAATAACAACAAGGAGTCTGGTGGCACCTTAAAGACTAACAGATTTATTTGGGCATAAGCTTTCGTGGGTAAAAACCTCACTTCTTCAGATGCATAGCCAGTAGACAATGGTCCCCTCAGGGTGTAGCTTCAAAAGGCTGGGCTTTTTCATAACCAGAGATGAGAATTTGCTTTCACTTCCCCATGGAGATTCCCCAGGCAAACCACTTGACATTGTTTGGCCTAAAGTCCATTCTTGTGTGTCCCATTGTTCAATATAGTTCTTTGAAGTTCATAACACTTCCAGGGCTCACAATAATACATAACCTTTACATTTAATACAATGGACTCCAAAGATGCTTAAATTTAATTCATTAAGGTTTGTCAAGGATATTGCAGAAAATTGCCATGTCTGTCACACCAGCTATTTCACTCAGATAAATGTATTCTTTGAGCCCTTTGCTGTTCGAAGAATCCTGCCTTAATCTGTCACTGAATCCAGAGACTACATTCGTTTTTTCTTTAAAATGTGTGGCTCTAATAGTTTCCTATAGTAACTATATGTTGAGTCCAGTGAATGGCAGTTGTATCAGATTTTTAATGGGCTGTTTTCATAATAAATATACATTCAGTGAGTGCAGTGTGATACCTTCAATTATTGGAATGTGAATTTCGTTGCTAATGGAATTATGAAGAGACTTCTATTTCTTCAAAATATACTTTCAACAAATTAACAACCCATTAAGAAATATTTTATTACACAGCTGCATAGATTAATATTTAGACTGCTAATGCTAGCTAAAGCTTTAGTTTGTGATATATGACAGATGTAGATGTACCTTGAAAAAGAATAGTTTAGAATGCTTAACAAAAAAGGACTTCAGGGAGGGAAGACTTATAATATTCTGTATAGTAGGTTTACCTCTTTCACTTGTAGTGGCAAATTGAAGAATAGTTGAGAACTAAGGATTTTGGGGGTGATTTCAGGACATAAAAAAAGATTCAACTGTCCAACTAACAAACACCTTGCTAGCCTGTCATTTTTAGGAAGTGGAAACCTTTCTACAATGCTGACTAATGCAGTCAAATGTTCTCTTACTTAGGATAACAAGGCGGATGTCATTCTAAAATACAATGCAGATGAAGCCAGAAGTCTGAAGGCATATGGGGAACTTCCAGAACACGGTAAGAATCTTTCAAGATCAGATTGGAAGTCAGTAGCCCACAGTGAATTGTCAGTTTTTAATGTGTGAATTAACTTTTTTAAAACTCTCTATTTAGCTAAAATCAATGAAACAGACACATTTGGTCCTGGTGATGATGATGAAATCCAGTTTGATGATATTGGAGATGATGATGAGGACATTGATGATGTAAGTAATAAGAATACTACATTGGGGGGGTGCGGAGTAGCTCAGTGGTTTGAGCATTGGCCTACTAAACCCAGGGTTATGAGTTCAATCCTTGAGGGGGCTACTTAGGGATCTGGGGCAAAATCAGTACTTGGTCCTGCTAGTGAAGGCAGGGGGCTGGACTCGATGACCTTTCAAGGTCCCTTCCAGTTCTAGGAGATAGGATATCTCCATTCATTTATTTATTATTTATTTATTTATTTGAAGCATCAACTCTTGATAATACTGCTTTGTTTACTACTTAATTTAGGTAGCATAACGTATTAAAGCTTTGAAGCCTTTAACCGGGATAGATGATATTTCTCAAAGGCTGTCCAGTGACTACGTGAAATTGGTCAAAAATCCTGTCCTTTGGAGTTATGGCACTTCTTGCAGACCTCTGCATAGTCATAGATCAAAGATTTGTAGGATGTCATACAGTGAATATTGCTTCAGATTTTAATAACAGAATTTCATACCTGTCAAAGTTTGATCTTTAACACTGTTTACGGGAGCTAGAAATAAATTATCACATTATGGTTGCAGGAATGTAGTCAACCTCAGCAGTCACTATAGAATAATCAAGTTAATGTGACAATTTCAGAGCTCTAGTGCAGTGGTTCTCAAACTTTTTTTCATTTGTGAAACCCTAAAATATTTCAAATGGAGGTGGGGGACCCCTTTGGCAATCTTTGACATAGTCAGCGGACCCCAGGATGAAAACCACTGCTCTAGTGGACAAGTCACCCTCAAAATGAACAATGACTCAAATTCCCATCCTCTGATTCCTCAGGCAAATTCTGAAAACAGTGTGCTATATCTTATGAACATGGAATTTTAAGTGGGGGAAAATGTATTCTAAAGTGCAGCTGAGACTGTTTATTAATCATTTATATAGTATAAGATGGCACAATACTGTAAATTAGGTGTATCAGGCAGATAGCAAGATTTCTGCCCAAAGGATAAGAGGACAGAATAAAACAGCATGAAGAAACACTCTGAAGTGTTAGCATGCTTGCAGTTTCTTTTTAATCCAATTAGACTCTGAGTAAAATGATCTCAAATTCACAGTTAGTGTGAAAAAGTTGTAATTTGTGTGCTGGAGCATCTTTGTAGTAGGAAGATTTAAACAGGAACCAGTTCATTTTGCCAGTGACTTCTTAAACTATATTTGTGTTTTGATTTGGAACTTTACCTCACAGCTCGGATTATTTTTCTTTTTGCTTCTTCAGGAAAATCATAGCCCTGCCTGTTTGTATTTTACTGTTTACTCATTGAGATGATTTTACATTGAACATTAACTTCCCTAGAGGAGATGAGTTGGGAGGGAAGGGGCAAATGATTACGTACTCATTAACAAAAAATGGCAAAGGAAACTGGGGGCAAAAAAAAATAAATGGATTGTGAAATAAGTTGTGAAACTTATCTTAGAGAACGGAAGTTATTAAAATACATCTTAAAGGTAGAATTGTTTGTTTGCTCACATGGTCAAAATTATCTTTCTCACTATGCTGTCTTTTTTCCCCACTTACAGATCTAAATTGAGCTAAGAGGTTTACATTCCAACTTTTTTCCTCCAAGGATTATTCTTCATTGATATATTGGGTAAAATCCCTTTCTTTTAAGAAGACTGAAACATCAGTAATGAGTGTAGCTTGTTACATCAAATGAGAATTTATTTTCAGTGTTTGTTTTAAAGTATTTATATTTCTTTGGAAACAGATAATGCCACAACTATTTTGTCTTTTCACAAATTAGAGCTCTTACATCTGGATGGAAGTGAGACAGTAATATCTGCTGTAAAAGTCTGCATTTTTGCCTCTTACGCATTCATCACTACATTTCGAGTTAAACCTGTATTTTGAAATAAAATTGTTTACCCTGTAATTATCATGGATTTTGATTAAATACCCAGTTCAGATTAGTGTCCAATCATACTATGCAGTATCTTTCTGTATACCCTTGCCTTGAAGTTAACTTGAAAAGATTTTGATAATCTAAAAGGAAGGCAGAAATCTGCATTCAAACTCCTAATGCATGGGTCTGCTTTTCATGTTTTAGTAGAATGCTGCTATTTTTATAATAGTTTTGATAATTAAGCACTCATTCTTTCAAAGATGTAAAGTTGCCACAATGGGAGAAAAAGTAAATGTAAAAAGTAAGCAGCATCTCAAATTTGCAGTTGTTTAAAACTGTTACGTATGTTTGAATCGCTATTCTGTATTTGTAAATGCAGTATTATACTGTAGTTGCGGAAATTAAACACTGGGTGGCACCCAATTTAACGGACACATTGATACTAAACATTTACAGTTGTTTTTTATACTGAAACATGCATTAAATAGTTTTCCCTCAACAAAATAAATGACTAGCATTCTTGATGTGTTAAACATACATAGAATATTTTTACATTATAGAAAGGTTATGTTAAAAGTAGAGTTTTATTTTAATCTTAAATTCCATACATTGTAAGGAACAACTTTGAAAAGGTTATGTAAACTTTGAATAACCGAATATAAATGAAAAATTAAATTAATGTCAAATTCTGCAAAATCTTTTTATCCAGAATTAACCAGTAAGACAAACCAATGGAAAGATTCTCTCCAGCTTCTGAATGGAAGAGTCATAGCTAAAAAGTTGAATAAAGACTAACATATTCCTGGAAATATTTTCATGTGCTAGCATTAGTTTGTGTGTCTTTTTAATGATGTATTTTGAGTTTAACAGTTGAAAGCAGAATGGGGCTCTGGAGAATTTAATTTTCATTCTGTGCTGTGTAAAATTGGTTTTTGACATTTTGTATTCATTATATGGTCTGATAGGCATGATATGAAGTGACTATAGCTTTAAAAATGCAGATGGGTCTCATTGCTTTAAACAAGATTTTTTGGATACTGTTGAATATTCAAACAGACTCCCGTAGAGCATGTAGCAAAAATGTAACTTCCTACCTTTTCTCCCCAGTGTACAGTGTACTGTAGGTTTCCATTTTCCTTGTGTGGAGTTGGGAGTCACTACAGGGACTGAAAAATTTTCTTTAATATTCAGTATATTTGCAAAACTTATTTTATATATTTAAATAATTTATAAAGAATTTTACAATCCTGCTGACTTTTGAGGAAAGAGAATATATTTGCATTACCCATGCACACTTCCTGCTCCGTTGGTTTGTATCGGGTGTATTGACTTTTGTAGTCCTTTTATGCCTGAATTTCCAGCAATTCAGGATCTGATTTTTAATTAACAGTTTCATAGAGCATGTAGTGAGCAGGAATTCATACATTTCCCCCCTTCTCCTTTATCTTTTCCCCTGAGTGCCCAAACGGGATCTTGAACACCTCCTAACATGGTTGAGCTCTTAAAATGTAGCTAGAGGCATGGCACAGAAGGCTTTTACTACATTGGTCCTGTCTTTGCTTGTGCTGTTTTTTCCTAATACCAACTACCTGTGAATTGGTTTGGTGTCACAACAGATGAAAATGTGGGCATTGACTTTAGAATGCTAGAACTATCCATTGGAGAAGATTCAGTGGTGATGACTAAATCATCTTGCCTGTCCACTTACTGAAGGGACTGCTGTTAGGGAACCTGTATGTTTTGTTCAAATGTAAATTTATCATAATATATTGTGACTGGGAGGAATGAGCCAAATTTTATACTGATAATCTTCATTTGTTGCAGGGAACTTTATTCATCATACAAAAGTCCACCTATCTATTACCATCTGTATTTCAGCTTGGGAGCAGAACTGGACCTGTCAGTCACTGGTAGCTGGCGAATGCCCTGCTCCCTGAAGTTCTGCCTGTTCTTATGTGCACCCACAGTGGCAGATGGCACAGCCAGACCTCCCTGCTGCAGAGCTTTTCTGAGGGAAAATTCCCAACTTCATTTCAAATTTCTGAGTACTGTTTTGGCTCAGCAAATTGGCTGTGCGATTCCGGTCTCTGTTCTAGGGCTTCATTTGCATTTTAGGGAGATTATCCCCTCAGCTTTGTTTCTCCATCTTAAGCATTTGCAGTGTTTGGGTGCATTTTCAGAGACTGAGCAAGGCTGAGAAAAGCCAGAGGCAAAAGGAAGGGTCTGTTCTTCACCCGTTTAGTTTCTGATTGTGGAGCTTGACTGGCTTTATGGGCAGGGTGCAGTCTCTTTCTCTCTCAGCCAGTCCAAGCAGGGTTGCTTTAGCCCCCCACTCCTGAGCAGGATTGGAAAAATGGGGGCAAGCAGTTCCTGCTCTCATCTTGATGCCAGAAGGACAGCTTGCTAGATGGAAGATTAAGTCCCTGGAGTTCATACCACCTTTTAACTGTTGAGCTCAGTCACATCCTCACTCTCCCCTCAGTGTAGGTGGTGGAGGATAGTGGACTCAGCACAGATACTGCTGATGGCAGTGTGTGCAGTAAGGAGTCATTGGACCCAGCTCTTTCCTACTGCCACAATCTCTACAACAAGCCTTTTAAAGGATCTCTATTGATATCCCAGGCTGAGGTCTATGGGAATTGCAGGCCCATCTGGATCTCATGCAGTAGAAAGGGTAGAGATGAGCTGTCCATCCTCGAACCCCAGGCCACCAGTACCTGCCTTGAAAGCCTAAAGACTTAGAAGAGGCTCATGTGGGGGAGGAAGGGACAATAAATCTGACCACTTTGAGAGAGGGAGATCGTTAACCACTTGAAATACTATTGGAGCAATCTCTGGGACCAGTTTTGCTCCCTTTAAATAAAATCAGCAACCCTGCTCACCTTCAACGTGTACAGTATGGTAGATCAGTGCAGAAGAGACCAAGCCATAGTCATGTGGTAATTCCTGTGGCTCTGTATGCCTATTGGGTGTAGTGAATGATGTTTAATCAATCCCATGTGTGCTTTTAATGATCCAGCAGTCATATGAGACCTATCCAGTAATTCAGGTTATCCCCTCCACCTCTTTATCACATCCATTGACATCCTATGTCAACTGAATGCAGAAGCAGGGTTTTATTTTAAGAGCTCCACCTATTATTGAATTAGGCAGAGTGATCCTAGCTCTGATGCCAGCTGGGTTTAATAGAGAGATTCATTCGTCTCTTAATTCAAACCAGGGAATAGATTCTAGATACAGGCACACCACCTGCAGGAACCAATGAATCAGTGAAGTCTATGGAGCATCTTTCCTTCTCTGGATCAAACTTGTTTTGGTTCTAGCCATCAGTGTGTTTGACAGCTGTTTTCCTAAAAATAAGAACATGATCACCTGAGCCAAGAGTGAAAATCAACTTCTCTAGTCCTGGGCAGAGCAGAGTTTCCCTTTGTATGCGTACTGCCCATCAGTACTGAACATCAAGGGGGAGATGGATACCAAGGCTTACACGTCAGAAGTTCCCCCCGCTCATCTTAGCATAGAATGTGCATCCAGAAATATTTTCATTCATTGTAAGTCACTGTGACGGTGGTTGGCCTTTTTTGTGTCTAGAAAGCAGTCTCCTCTCCATGTATTGGACCCAGAATGTGAGGTGGTGAACAACCTCTTTCAAAGCATGGCAGTGTCTGCGCTGTATATCTTCCTACCTTTTCCATTTCCCTAGAACCATACAAAAGATAGGAAGGAGAAGCAGCCGTGATACTATTTATGCCTTTCTAACTAAAGAAGCTGTGGCTTTCTGGCCTAACGTAGCATTGAGCCATCTGATGTGTCTGTCTCGGAGGACGTCTGCTACTGCAAAAACCTAATCCTCCACCTGGAATCAGACAGGTTCAGAATGGATGCTTGGATAAAGTTCATGGACCTGAAAAGAAGTCAACAAATAGAACTTAGTCTCTTGGCTGGAGCAAAGTCCATCGTTTAACCAAGTGAAACACAGCCCTGAGTTCCTGCAAGAGGGTTTTAAGCAGGTGTATAAGTATGAGCAAAAGGTCTAGTTCTTGTAGTATAATATTCTCAGTAGGTTCAAGAAAAAAGTTTTGCACAAATCCCAACATTAAATGCCTTCTTAGGACAACACCCTTTTTTCCAGCCTTTCAAGATCAGAGAGCATAACTTTAGACCCTCATTCTGCTCCTTACAGTACTACCTGGACTGAGCCCCTGCAGGAGCTGCTGTTATATTTCCTGTGCCTGAAAGGGCATCCTGCTAGCTACTATGTCCAATCAGCTGACTTGAAGTTTGGAGCTTTCTCACATAAGAACCAATATTGTGCTCTTAATGCAAGGATGGAGCCCTCATAAGTGTCATTGCCCTCCTTCCAAAAATAAAGAAATATTCTTGCTTCTGTTAAGCATGAAAGTCCAGTCCTTAGGAGCATTGACAATCTCTGGACTGAGAAGTCATGACTCCTGTTTTGAGGTCTGTTAAGCCAAGTTGCAATAATTGTCTTGTCTCATTAGAAGCTCATAAGAAGGCATTCAGGCAAAAAAACCCAGAAAAAATCTGTAATTGTTATCTACACCAGGCAGTAAAATGTCTCTTCCACTCACCAAGTCTGAGGCCTGTCCCTGCTACTGCTTTTAGGCACTATTAACTAAGCGAAGCAAATGATCTTAACTATATTGACACATGTCATTACAGGCCCCATCTATTAAAGAAATTAGTGTTTGTGCACAGTTGTTAAAAATCTGTTACAACCACATGGAGTTCTAATGCACTTGCACTGGCCAGTAGAACCAGGACAACCATATTAGTCATGCTTTCTGGTGCTTTTATCTCAAAGAGTGAGTTTTTTATTTGTTAGCCACATCCGCACCAACCAGCCAACTTGCATTAAAACCTCATTGTGTCTCAACAGAACTTCGTGCTGCAGTGAAGACCGAGTTGGGCAATCACAAGTTAGTCATCTCATTTTTGTCTAACTCATTAGTGTGTGACCCTGCTGCAGAACAGCAATTGAGTTCTTCACACTTATTGTCATGCCACATATCCAGCCATGAGAAACTCAGAAATTTCTGGGTGCACATTACATTGTTTGTAGTGTCATAACCCTGTGCTGAGGGACAATTTTTCTGTCCACTGGGGATTGTGGGCAGAAATTATCTAAGCCTGAGAAATTCATGTTGTGGCAGGACACGTGGGTGTGTTGTAAAGTATGAATCCTGCTTGCCCTGAGAACAGAACCAACAGCTGCTGGTGGTGGCTATGTTACTTTTAGTATGCTTCAGCTGTCACTAAGAGATGGTGGTTTCAGAGGTGGCTTTTTACCCCAAGAAGACAGTGGTGGTTTGCTGTTAGAAGGAAGAGAAAAGGTCAGTGCCATTCAGAGATGGAGACAGGGACCAAGCTGATGCTGTCTTTCATGGCAGACTCTCCCCTATTCAGACTGCCACTTCTGGACCAGTACCACAAGCGTAGAGTGGTGGAACTGTATCTTAATGGAAATGTGGGGTGACCAGCAGTTGGCCCAGACCTTTTTTATGATTAAAGTAATGTTCGTGGAGTAGTGTGAGAAGCTCACTCCTTGAATGCCATCATAACTTGCAGTTGAAAAAGGCAGTAACTGTCCAGAAATATGTTGCTATCACCTTGTGGAAACTGGCAACCCTGGATTGTTACAGATCTGTGATGATCTCTTCAGGGTTGGCAAATCCAAAGTTATCACAGTGGCCATGGAGATTTGCAAGGCAATTATTACTTTACTGCAGTCCAGAGAGATTGAATTAGGAAGTTTCTTCAAAATAATTGTGGCGTTTAATTGAAGTGAGTACAGTATCTGGAAAGGATATTGCTATGCCATTTTGCAACCCTTGTGGTTCACCATGGTAGATTTGTGGACACCTACATACAATGCCAGGGTATTTCAGAGGTATGAGCTATTTCAGCAGGCAAGTGTTATTCCATCCTCGTCACAGGCACCAAGGGATTGTCCATGCCCATTGTGATTGTAGGCAAACCAGCCAACCCTCTGTTGCAATAGGTGGTGATGACTTCTGATTTCCACCAACGTGGCAGAAGACAATATAACTACACACTGAGCAAGTGCAGGATGGTGGTGAAATGTACTTTCTGCTGACTGAAGGCAAAACGGTGCTGCTTACAGACTTGTTTGGACTGTAGCATGTATAATGCCATGTGATTATGATGTGTGCTTTACCATATATGTGGGGATAAGGGGGGATAGTTTGGGACAGAATGTTTGGGATGCTTACAGACATCCACCTTGTGCTGATGGAGGGTCCATTACAGCAAAGGTGATACGGGGTGCTTTGTGTGTCTGTGGGGATAACGGGGGTTAATGCCACACCTTGGCCCAGAGGGTGAAATGAAATGTAGTCTTGTATTAAATAAATATAGTGTACTTGTCATTTCTGGGTGTGTCCTGACTGTTAGCCATTGTAATTCCAGACCTCACTATGTGACCATAAAAAGCTTTTATAGAAGGTAAACCTATTTGGGCAGCTCAACTGCTATTACAACATTGAAAAGGTGTGCAAAACAAAACCCGACAAACCCAAACCAGCAACAATTACCTACAAAGATACCACAGTACTGAACATCAAAGAGCAAAATAAACTGAAAATGTTGATGTGCAGTGTAATACCATTAGGATATCTGTTTCTTTTCCCATATTGGAATAGGGGTGCTGTGCAGCAGATACTGCTGATGGAGCATGTTCCCATAGCTTATTGCCTGATTTCCTCCCTGCCTTCAGCTAGAGTTGGCCATAGGTTGGATGATGGTACCATAGAGATGAAATGACAGGACTGGGCATAGGTGGTCTGGGGGTTTAGGCAGGAGAACTTGAGGCCAACTGGCTCATGATCCCTAAACATCTCTGAGATATCCCTCTGAAATAGCATGTCTCACTCCCTCATTTCCCAGTCATAACAAAGATACTCCATCATATCCCTTTCATCTGGATTGCTTCTTCAAGGCCAGGTCCTCCCTTTGCTTTGCAGCTTGCTCTAGGTCCACCTGCCAGTTCCTGAGCTTCATTTGATAGTGCTGGTCTGACAGAGCAGTCATTCTGCATCTCCAGCAGCAGGTCATCCCTGGGCCTCTGTCACTTGGCTCTCAGGTTCTGCAGTCAGGCTCACAGCTTTTGGCATCCTCCCTGCCCTCCTACATTTGAGACTGACTCAGAGGTTTCTGACAAAGAAAAGTCTGTGAGTGTCCTTGAGTCCTACTATGATTTTATACTCTTTCTATGTAGCTGGAAATAACCACACACAAAAAATGTAACTTTTTATCTCTGCCATTCCTTTTACTGCCTCATGTGCCTGTTTAAAGCGTGTTCTCAGGAAAAGAATAGTGTGCTTCCAACTATTTCCACTTTAATAGGGAGATGTTTTAAAGGGGGGGCAGCCAATCTTAGTGAAACAACAGCATGGGTGATTACTTCAAACTTATTGCAGGCTGATGTGGTCATGTTGGAGATTCCAGACTGGAAGAGAGCAGTTATTTCAGGCCTCAGAGCAGAGACCTGGTTATTCAAGGGAAATATTTCTGCACTTTTATACCAGATGAACTGAAAAATAATGATTGAAGGGGTTTGTGAATTACAGAGAAGGCAGAGGGAAGCTTACCTTGTCCAGAAATCTAGTAGCCCACTTGGAATTTCTACTGTGAAAAATTCTACTTTACTATTTCTTACAAATGGACCAAAATAAGAACGGCAGTTAACTGGCTGCTACACCAGGGTGCCTTTAAGGACTGATCAAGCAAGCTCTATTTTTTTCAGGGCTATGGCTGCAATGCTTTTAGTCTTTTGAACACTTGCAATGCATTTCTATTACTAAATTGGTACTGTTATCAGCCACTGTAAACTGCTCCTTTACCATTTTTTGTTTCTTTCTAGCTTATTGAACAGTGTGGTGTGTTAGGAGGAAAGAAGAGAGCTAGTGGGAGATGGAGGGATGCAGGTAATGACACTGCATCCATCTGCAACTCATGCAAGATTGGGATTAAAGGCTAAAACCCACTCATATGTTTCATAATATCCTTTATAACAACACATATCTGTGTCTCTGTCTTACCCAGCTGAAATGCTGTGTTCTCTTCTGGTTTGTTAGCTGATTTAATTGACGTGGTAATAAAAATGCTCAAAGCCACCGGAGCTTTGTCTACGCTAGGTTCTCCCACTGCTGTTAACATTGGATGAGCTGATTTGATGGAAGCAGGAACAGATTATTATTAATTAAATTATTTGTAGAGTAGGTGGGGACACCCCAATCTCCCTCTTTTCCTTCTTACTCGCCATGGCCAGTCAGAGCTCCCTGTGTGGTTTTTCTTGCATTCTTTTCAGAATACTTAGCTCTCTATCTTCCTTGTAGACAGCTGTTATTTAGTACTCAATAGATAGGGTTTATTTTCTTTTGTTTTCTTTCAGTTTTTAGTCAGTTCAGTGCTAGGCACCAGTGACATGCAGTGCTTGCCAGACTTTAAGCACTGCCTATTGTCTGGGGTATCTATCCCAAAATAGTAACCCCCCCCCCCCCACACACACACACATACCCTGCCTTTTGTTCCTTAGCAAGGGGCACATCAAGGAGAAGTGCAGCATCTACCTTCCATCTCCCACTATCTCTTCTTTCCTCCTAACACACCACACTGTTCAATAAGCTAGAAAGAAAGAAAAATTGTAAAGGAGCAGTTTACAGTGGCTGATAACAGTACCAATTTATTAATAGAAATAGAAAAAAAAGCAGATTACCAGAGACCTTCATCTCAAAATAGTACCTCATGGAGCAGGCAATGAGGCCCACCTCAGACCCAGGATCTCATGGCAAGTGCCCTGTCTCCTATGCTCAATACGTTATAGTGGCTCCTGTTGTCTCTCACAGACCCCCAGATTCAGATTGTTCTCCACAGAGAAAGAGGGGTCGATCTTCCTCTCTGGGCCCTCCTAGAAAAAGGACCTGTAAAACAGACCACAGCCATTCAAAGTTGAAGAAGGACTCTTCTTCAAGAAAGGATGTGGAACATCATCAGGACTCTTGAGGTACTCCTAGTAGAGCTGGGTCGTCAACCCATATTACCCCTGTACTGTGATGAAAAACTCCAGTACTGTCTGCAGGATGGCCATAGTGTCCACTGGTACCAGACTCAATCTCAGCACTAGCTTTATCAGTACTGATGATCCTGCAAGTTTTTGAGGCAGCAAAAGATTTGCTGTGCCTTTCAGTCCTGGACTCTCCTGTGGTGCAGGAATCCATTTTGCTGATGGTGCCTCCCACTTGTCCAGGCCTGTTGCAGTCCTGGGCTTCTGCTCAGGGACTGTTAGTGGTAACAATGCCCAGAACCGACTAAGAAATCTGGCAGAGATTTGGCCCCAGTACCACCATCAGCATCACTGCACACCATGCCAACTTCAGCTCAGTCCCCAGCCTCGGTACCAGTTGTATTACCTCTTTTGGCTCCTGCAGTCTTTATATTATGATGTTCATTGGAAGGTGTCCTGTCTATGGGCTATTCTTCAGCACCAGCTGAGGGTTTTCCCAACACCGATGTATGACGACTGACCATCAATGTCTCGGGAAGCTTCTGTAGTACCAACAACTTTGTACTGACCTCACTGTCTGTTCAATGGGCTATGGATAAGTTCGGTCACCCAATGGCTCCATCAGCCTTGGCACCTCTGATGCCCACTATTTGGATGATTTCTTGCAATCCGGTTCAGAGTCCTCCAGTACTTCACTGTCCCCTCCTAAGCACAGACGGTCTAGCAACTCCTCTAGGCTACCTCCAGAGGGAGAGCATTGGTACCAAGACTGGAGCCGACCAGATGGTAGAGACAGGTCATTGTATCCTGGTATTTACCGGCTGCCCAGGCTTTATGCTCTTCCCCAGTGGCCTTTTTGGAATCCCTGGGTTGTTTCTCGATTTCCCTCAGGCACCACTCACAGACCCAGTTAAGTGGAAGGTCATCAGACTGTTCGGCAAAACAGCTTTTAGAGCCTGTTAAATTGGAAACACATGGAGATACTGGTCCTCTTGAGCAGCCAGTGCTTCAAAAGCCCATTGTGGGAGGAGCCAGTTTCCCATCAGGAGGATCCTATGGCTCCTGTGCAGCTGTCCTCCTCCTCGTCTGACAAATCACTGATACCAGACTCCTCTTCTCCAGTCCTAGAGAACTTTTAAGTCTTATCAAGACCTGCTGAGGAGAACGGTGGTTCTCCTCAGCATACAAGTTGAGCTTGCTCAAGAGAATACTGACAAACATTTGGACAGTCTGCAGGCAGCTACCCAGGAGGGTGGCCCTCTCAATTAATTATGGTCTTCTACAGCCATCAGAGGGCACTCTTTAAGGCACATACCAGCCTCAGCTCCTCCAGCTAAGTGCACAGACAAGTATTATGTGCCAAAGCAGGGAGTTCAGTGCTTTTCATAGAATCATAGCATTGTAGAACTGGAAGGGACCTCGAGAAGTCATCTAGTCCAGTCTCCTGCACTCATGGTAGGACTAAGTATTATCTAGATCATCCCTGACAGGTGTTTGTCTAACCTGCTCTTAAAAATCTCCAATGACAGAGATTCCACAACCTCCCTAGGCAATTTATTCCAGTGCTTAACCACCCTGACAGTAAGGAAGTTTTTCCTAATGTCCAACCTAAACCGCCCTTGCTGCAATTTAAGTCCATTGCTTCTTGTCCTATTTTATTCCCATCCTGCCCCTAACTCCCTGGTGATTACCATTGCTAAGGAAAGGTCACATCAAGGGAGATTTAAATCAGCCCCCAAAGAAAAAGAACCCAAGAGATTTGATCTGTTTGGGAGAAAGATTCATTCCACCTTCTCTTTCCAGATGCATATAGCTAACCAGCAGGCCATGTTAGCCAAATATGATTTTGTAAGCTGGGATGCAATGTCCAAATTTACTGATAAACTTCCAGAAGATGCAAGGGATGAGTTCAAGACTTTCCTGATGGAAGGTCCCATTGTAGTCAAGACATTCCTCCAGTCTGCACTTGACGTGGTGGACACTTCTTCTTGGGAGATGGCATCTACAATAACAATGAGAGCCTCCTGGTTACAGAACTTCTATAGAGCATCTGACATCCAGCAAACCATAGAGGACCTTACCTTTGATTATCTGTTTTTGTTTTCCAACAAAACTGATGAGACTTTACATTCATTAAAGACTCCCGTGCTATGCTTCGTTCATTAGTGGTTCCCCAGCTCCCAAAAAGCATCAGTTTAAAGCCCCACAACAACAATACTCTCAGTAGTATTACAGGCAGCCAGGACACTCATCTAAGCAGCATGCCTTTTCTAGGAGGAAGCATAAGCCACAAAGAAGGAGGTCCTCCAGTTCCAACTCAAATCAGCCACTCGTCCCTAGTCAGCTCAGGGGAAGCAGAATATTTGACTTCTTTCTGGAGGTCAGTGATCCAGTCATTAGCAGTCATCAGATTATCTTGCCACACACTATTTGGGGACCAATTGTCCCACTTTCTCAATGCTTGGGAAGCCATAACAACAGACAAATGGGTCCTAAGCACTGTGAGTCTGGGATATTCTATCCAATTCCTCTCTATCCCCTTTTCCCACCCACTTACTCCCATCCCTTTTCATAGACACAATGTTACGTGTCAGTGTTCCTTCAAAAAGTTCAGACTCTACTCTCACTGTGAGCCATAGAACAAGTTCCCCTTCAACACTAGGGAAAGGGGTTTTACTCATGATACTTTTCTGAACCCAAGTCCAAAAAGGGTCTGAGACCTGTACTCAGTCTCCGAAATTTCAACAAGTTCATCAAGTATATAAGATTCTGCATGGTTTCCATAGCTTCAATCCTTCCCTCTCTGGATTGTGACGACTGGTTTGCTATCCTCAATCTCCAGGACACCTCCTTGGTGGCGGTGCTGCCAAGTCGCAAGAAGTTTCTGAGATTCCTGGTGGCAGGTCAACATTATCAGTACACATTCTCAGGTCTTTCAGTTCCCTGAGAGTCCAGCTGGCTGCGATTTTGGCTATCCATCCTCCCATTCAAGGAAGATTGTTGTTGTTTTTTCCTAACCTCATGCTTGCCTGATTTTTAGAAGTTATTGTCCGGCTTTCTTCTCCTGTAATGGACACAGTTCCACTTTAGGTCCTTAATATGATATTGGCAGTCTTGACGGATCTTCCATTTTTGAGCCTTTGGCAACTTGTCCTTTGCCTCACTTGTTACAAAAGGAGATTCAAGTTAGATATTAGAAAAAAACGTAACTATCAGAATAGTTAGATACTGGAATAGCTAACGAGAGGTTGTGGAATCATCATTGGAGGTTTATAAAATCAGATTAGACAAACAAATGTCAGAGATGATCTAGGTTTACATGGTCCTGCCTCAGTCCAGAGTGGACTAGATGACCTCTTGAGGTCCCTTCCAGACTTACATTGCCATGCTTCTATGAGAAGTTCCCCCATGCACACCCCCTCCCCAATAAAAGCTTTGGTTTGAAACTAACCAAGTTTTTTTCCTCCAATTTCGCCAATTAACTGAAATCAATTATTCACTCAACTCTAGTAACTATATTGAAGTCAATAGATTTGGCAGTTTACATCAGCTACAGATCTGTCCTTAATTGAAATTCTGGCCCTACTGAAGACAATGGCAAAATTAAAAATGATATATTAAAAATTATCAGTTTAACATTTTTATAGCTATTCATTTGAGGCTTATCTACCATAGTTCAAGCATTATATGCTGTGGAAACTATTGGTCTTATTTTACCTATCAATATAGCCTGAAGTCCTTATTTACAAGTTGGGCACAACAAGCTTGCTACCTTGCTATCAGAGCTTTAATGACCAATATACATGTTTTTAGTTTGTATATGCTCAGTCACACACAATTCATTAATTCGTTCAAGTTTATAAAAATGAAAGAATAAGGAAAACTGGAAAAACTGATTACAAAGCAAATAAAATCATAATTTGCCATTTCAAATATTCTCTTTAAAAATGCAATTTCTATCCAGATGTTAGGGATGCTGTGCCCTTTTAAAGAAATAAACAAGCAAACAAAATATCAACTCAACAATGAAGACAATGTAACTGTTCAAGGATTTTTCACGTGTAAACAGAGACAATTTGAAATCCCTATTTCAAGGGGAAAATACAAGTTTTGTTCCTTTTTCTCCCCCCAGTAATATTCAAAATTGACTAATCAATTACTGATATTCAGGCAAGGAGAACAGTTTTTTTATTTAAATGATGTATTTTACTTTTAACAATATTCCCACTCAGCACTCTGTGCATGCAAACTTTAAAAATCATTAATCCATTACCACCTAACAGGGCACAACTCCCTGAACAAATACTTACAGACCTAAGATAACTGCATCTGCACAGAACTACTCCATTGTCATTACCAGGCAAGGGCCTGATTCAATGTCCATTGAAGTCAATACGTCTTTTAATTTACTTCAGTGGAAGTTAGATCATGTCACCAGTGATGTGAGCCTCCAGAATATCACCATAGGTTGGAAGGGATCATCTGAAACATCTAATTCAACTGGTTGGATTAAGAAGTGACATTATGGGCCCAGTAATACAAAGGCTTAAACAAATGCTTAGATCTTTTCAGAATCAGGACCTAAGTACCTTCTATGTGCTTATCTAACCTTCCCTGACTGTGTCATAGCTTCCTTATAAGATAAATTCAGCAGCATTATTAAAGCAGATTTATATGGCTGTGGCTGCACCCCACGCAGCCCATCTGTCCTATATGCTCCAGGGGTTTGGACCAATGCAGGAATCCCTAATGTAGCCGTGCCCTTTCTTCTTTATTTTTTTAATGAAAGCTTAGATTCTTGAGCACAAGATGGCAGTTTAACAAGTCAAAACAAAATAAAATAAAACACCTGGCTCACTGAGCTACCCTGAGTCAGCCCAGTTTGCCATTTTTATGCATTCAGGAATAACTCATGGTGTTCAAAATCACAGAGAAATTCAGATTTATTTCTGTTAATGCAACTCATACCCAGGCATCTATCATTCATGAACATAAGAATAGCTATACTGGGTCAGGTCCATCTAGCTCAGTAACCTGTCTTCCAACAGTGCCAGAAGGTGCAGAGGGAACAGGGCAATTATTGAGCAATTGATCCCCTAACATCCAGTCCCAGCTTTTGGCAGTCAGAGATTTAAGGACATCCAGAGCATGGGGTTGCATCCCTAACCATCTTTGCTAATAGCCATTGCTGGAACTATCCTCCATGAACTTACCTAATTTTGTTCTGAACCCAGTTATATTTATGGCCTTCACAACATCCCCTGGCAACAAATTCCATAGATTGACTGTGTGTTGTATGAAGAAGTGCTTCCTTGTGTATGTGTAAGCAGGGGAATGGTCCTGCTATTGTGGGGAACTTGCCTGGCTCATAAATTACCCCAGTGAAATGGGTTAGCGAAAGGATCTGAGTACTCGCTCCCATTTCCTTTACCCAGAGGCCTGCCTGACCTCAAGGGCTCCCCTTCTGCTCCTCGTAACCCTAACAAGGCTGGGCCCAGGATTCCTGGGGGGGCTCAAGCCCCAACCTTGTCATGGTCATTTAGGACAGGGAGTAGTTTATCCCCACTCCGGGGTACTCTCTTCACACCAGACGCTTCCCTGGCCCACCGAACATTACATATAGTTCAAGCAAATACAATTTATTAAACAGCAATCAATTTAAAAAAATAAGGAAAAAATGGGAAAGGTTAAAGGAAAACACATAACCCTGCTCTGTGGCATGGGGACATCACAAACAGCAGTCTCTGGAATGTAAGGGAAGTTCAGTCTGTTCCTCACATGTCCCAGGCCTTGGCTGTGCTGCAGGAATGCTGCCGGTCAGACACTTGCTCTGGCGGTGCCCACATGACTTCAGGCTCTAGGTGGCAGGACCCTTCTTCCCAGCATCAGCCCTCCCTCCCCCTGTTGGTGTTACGATAAGTCTGGCCTGCAAGGCCTCTTGGCTGGGGACATCTCCCTGTGCTGGGCCAGCTGCCCAGTGTCCCCCCTTGCTCTCCCCAGCTGCTCACACACCTGGCTCCGGACTGCCTCAGCATTGATGCTGCTCTGCCTCCAGCCCCCTGGGCTGCTTCTCTGGCTCTGGTTGCTACAGTTCTGCTCCCAAGACAGGTCGGCTCTCTGGGCTGCTTCTGTGGCTCTTCTCCCAGGACTGACCTGCTTCCTGGGCTTTCTCTCTGGCCAGCACAGCTCTGCTCCCCAGCTCAGCTCAGGCTCCTGCTCTCTCCTTATCTCTGCCCCACTCTGTTCCAGGCAATTCCAGCTCCCAGGAAGGATGGTACCCTCCCGGCCTCCTGATCCCTCATTAGCCTGCCCACCCTGTCAATCAGGCTGACATGGAGCATTGACCTCTCCCCCTTGCTCCAGGGACTGTCAGTCTCAGGGTCCTGATTTCCCATCGACCCTTCCCCTTTCTTTCAGTACTGGGAGCTAGCCAACCAAAACACTCCCACTGAGTTTTAGTAAAGGGCCAATAGTCCCCTTACATATGTTTTAAACCTGCTGCCTATTAATTTAATTGGGTGCCCCCCCACTTGTGTTATATGATGGGGTAAATAACACTTCCTTAATCACTTTCTTCATACCATTCATAATTTTATAGACCTCTATCTTAACCCTCTTTAGTAGTCTCTTGTCTAACCTCAAACTCAGTCTTTTCAATCTCTCCTCCATATGGAGGAGAGAGATTTTTTAATCTCTCCTTTCAGTCCATAACCCTAATAATTTTTGTTGCCCATCTCTGTATCTTTTCCAATGGTAATATCTTTTTTGAGATGGTACAACCAAGACTGCATGCAGTTTTCAAGGTGAGGGTTGTTCCATGGATTTCTATAGTGCATTATGATATTTTCTGTCTTATTATCTATCCCTTTCCTAATGGTTGTTAGATTTTTGTCTGCTACTGCACATTAAGATGTTTTCAGAGAACTATCCACGATGACTCCAAGATCTTTCCTCACTGGTAACAGCTAATTTAGAACAGCTAATTTTGTATGTATGGTTGGGATTATGTTTTCCAATGTGCATTACCTTGCATTTATCAACATTACATTTCATCTGCCAATTTGTTGCCCAGTCATCCAATTTAGTGAGATCCTTTTAACTCTTCACAGTCAGCTTTGGACTTGACTATTGAATAATTCTGTATCATCTGTAAACTTTGCCACCTCACTGTTGACCTCCTTTTCCAGATCATCAATGAATGTTGAACACCACAGATCCTTGGGGGACCCCACTATTTACCTCTCCCCATTGTGAAAATTGGCCATTTATTCCTATCTTTTAACCAGTTACTGATCCTAGAGGACCTTCCTCCTTATCTGGGACTGCTTAAATCCCTACCAATGCAGAAATCCCATGGATATTACAA
Source organism: Emys orbicularis (assembly GCF_028017835.1). Classification (NCBI taxonomy): domain Eukaryota; kingdom Metazoa; phylum Chordata; order Testudines; family Emydidae; genus Emys; species Emys orbicularis. Next base: position 226,974,636 of record NC_088683.1, read on the forward strand.
TCAAAAAGGTGCTTCTGTGAATTTCTGATGTAGAGAAATACATTTTTTGATCTGGCCAACAAGAATGGAATTTTTAAAAACATTAGGGAAAAACCTAGGTCAGGTGTAAGTCCATTGCTAGATGCAAATGGTAAAATGGTAAATAGTGATGTAGAAAAGGCAGAAATGTTCAAAAGATATTTCTAGTCTGTATTTGGAACACAGGAGGCTGTAGCCATCCTATGTGAAGTTGTGGATGGAGCAGAAAGCTTAACATCTGTAACAAAGGAGGATGCAAGCCAGCATCTGGTAAAATTAAATATTTAAAAAAAAAATAGGGCTGGGTAACTTATACCCAAGAGTGTAGAGCTGAAGAACTCTTACCCACTAATGTTAATTTTTAACAAATCTTAGAAAACTGTGGAAATTCCCTGGCTCCCAGCAGCAACTGACCTACTCTGCCCTGCAGATGGGTGGCACAGGAATGCCCCCTTCGGGGAAGCTCGCCCCCCTGCCCTTACCCCACATCCTCTCACCTGCCAGAGCCTCAAGTTCCCCCACCCCCTCACCGTGGCCAGAGGAGCCCCAGCCAAACTGTACGAACCCCTGGGCTGCCGGACAGCCCTGAGCACCAGCCCAAGCACCCACCAGCCCAGCCCCCAAGCCACCAGCCAGCCACCCCCTGGCCTGAGCCACCCCAGGCCACCAGCTGGCCAAAGCAGCCAGCCAGCTGAGCCACAGTTCCAGGCTGCCAGCCTGAGCTGAGCCCCCCCTCCAGCTTCAGGGAAGAGTGGGAGCCAGGGCAGGGCCACAGCTTGGGTTAGGGAAGATATAGTCTCCCCTAACCTAAGATATCCCCTGCGCCTGGCCCTGCAGCTCCTTTTTATTTGAGCCAGCCGGGCCCAGATTGGTTAGTCCCTGCACCTCCTCCCTGATTGGCTGTGCTTCATGCAGCCTCTCTGGGACGTTCAGAGGACTCACCTCCATTGCTCCTTCTAGGGCAGGGCATGATTAAGCCCTTCTGTGCCTGTGTGGGGCAGCCACCCCATAACATGTCTGAAAGTCATTGGGCTAAATATAGGGATATCTAGATGAAATGTAATGGCCTGTGTTACACAGGAGGTCAGACTAGATGATCTAATGGTCCCTTCTGGCCTTGAACTCTATGAAATCTATTAAACGTACTGTTTGGTGAAAGGGTGCTCTTTTGTCTCTCTGGCATTCCCAATGCACTAGTGCAGTTACCCAGAAACACTACAAACAACTCAATTTCCTTAAGGCAAGTATCAATGATTTCAGCAGTTGGTGATGAGAAACCTAAACAAATGTTTCTGTGACTTAAGGGCAAACATTCCATGCTTCCTAGGAGGATTTTTCTTTTTTTACCTCTCCCAGCAAATGCTGAGGCTGTGTCACAGCCTGTCAAAGCATGAAAAACTAGGAGCGCTTTTGCCATTTCTTTGCCTAACTTTGTAGCAAAGAATCTTGAGTTTAATCCCAGAATCAAAAGCAATCCAAAACTCATTAAAATTCAATTTATGCACAACAATCACTGAAGCAAGGCCTTGATCCTGCAATGTGAGTCACAAAGGTATATCCTGTTATGCCTAAGATTGTTTATAATTGGAGTTATTTAATATGAGGGTTTGGGAGGGGTACATATATAGTAGAAAATAAGAAGGGGGAACAGGAGATGGAAGAGAAAGAAAGGTGATGTGTGTGTGAGAATTAGATGAATACATAAAAAAAAAGCTATGCACCACTTATTAAAATATTAGTATGTAATAATGTAATTAAAGACTATCATAATACATACAAACGAGGCAAATTAAGGTTGCACAGCAAACAATTCTGGCATTTCCTTACTTTTGAGTGCTTCTCTTTGCAGCCTCACTATTCTTGTAATTTAGGGAGTTTTGTTTGTTTTTAAAAACTTAGGGAATTACATTAAAAAAACAAATATTGGAAAAACAAAAATTTCATCCCATGAAACCATGTTGTTGCTTAACTTGGTTATCACCAGGATTGGGGTCTTTAGATCCAGAGCACAGTCCTCTACTGCCTTGAGCTAATAGCCTAACTGGCAGCATTAGAGATCTGTTATCTTCTATGTGACCTGCCACTAGAGGGGGAACGGGAGGATGAGGTGCATACTTTGCCAGTGGGTTTCACAGCTATTTGCTAGACTGAAAGGGAATATTGAGACTTGGGAATGATGGGATCAAGTCCAGGTTCTGTAGGAGAGCATTTTCTAGTGGTTACAGACCTTTCTGCTCCTGACCCCTTCAGTTCTCCCCTCTTCTCAGCTCCTGTCCTTGTCATTCCACTGCTGATATTCTTCCCCAGTTCCTGCCTGTCTCCTCCCTCAACTCTTGCCCAGTCCCTCCCTCCCCCACTCCTATCTTCCCTCTGGCTCCTGTCTATGTTTTTCCCCACTCCTATCCTCCCTCTTCTCTGGCTCCTGCCCCTCCCTCTTTTCCTGTCCCTGTTTCCCACCTCTGAGCTCCTGTTTCTAACTTCCTACACCACCAGGCTCCTATCCCCTGAGCTCCTGGCCCTGTTCCTTCTGCATCCTATCTCCCCCTTCCCCACATTCCTTACACCTCAGCATTTGAGTCATCTATTTCTTCCTTCTGCACATTCCCTGGGCATCAGCAAGGAGAGCACTGAGAGCATATGAGTGGTCTTGGTCTCAGTTCCAGTTGTACAGTGGCCCTTGGCAGCAGCAAGGGGAGCATTGCAGGGGAAGTTCTGCTCAGCCCCTGCAGTGCTGGTCTAGGGCATGTTCAGTGAGTCTGTGGCTCATCCAGTGGGCAGGAAGGAGCCATGTGAGAGAATGGAGTATACCCAGTACAGATAGAATCTTTGGTGTATTTAGCTGCCAAACTCTAACAAGTCTCTACTGAGTATGTGTGAACCATGATTTTTTTTTCTTCAGAAAGTTATAACTTGGCAATAGAGCTCCTCAGTGAAATGGTTGTAAGAATTTTTTTAAACTGGGCAAAAATGCATTTCCCCCTAAGCTCATTCTTAGAACAGGATGAACCATTTTAGATGAAACTTTCCAGAATAACTCAGGTTGAGGGAGATGCCCAGCATGGAAATTTTCAGCCCAAATGGTTTAACTTTGGCGCAGTTATCAGCAACTGAAAACAACATCCTTATAAGGGAAAGTGTTGGGCAACTTTAACTTATAGGTATTACTTCATGAACCATCTATAATTACTTGATAGGAAATCATTGTTCTGTCTAGTAAAATTATTTTAATGGTACATGTAAATCAAAACCCATTTGAATGTACTGACTTGAAAGAAAAATAGTTCACAAGCAAGTTCCAACAAAACAATTCACATGTAGCAAGAAACTGTAATTTATTTGAAGTAGCATTAATACTGAAATACTGACAAAATTATGTTCCATATTGCCTTGTATTTTCATGGGGACAACTATATACTGGGAGGATAACTGTCCAGTACAAGTATAGTAGGACAGAGCAGCTGTAGGACTAAATTGTCTGTTAAAACTTCATTGCTTCTATGCAAAGAAAGATTTGCTCAATCCATCTGAAGAGTGCATGCCTTCCCATCACACAGATGGAGATATCTTACACTCCCTTAGTACTAACGCCGTCAGAGTTTTCGCAGGAATTAGCTGAAATAGAGATATCAGAAGCAAAGCAGATGTACCAGCTGAACTGTATAGATTTCAGTCCTGTCCCTTGATCACAAACATACAGATACTAACGAGAAAATAGAAGATTTCAGAAATCCAGAAAGCAATTTCCATAATTCTTTTTGGAGCCTGTCATTAGATGTATGAAGAAAACAATCATACTGTCCCAGCAGAGTAAACCTATTTAAGTAACCTTCTTCTCAACCCAAACAATGGAAAGAACCGTGTATTTAGAATACTGAGAAACACAACTATAGATGACATATTGTATCTTTTTCAAGCTGTATTCCACACCGAAAAGCAGGCAGTATGTCTAGCAGCTTAGGAAGGAGCTAATAATGAGAATTTGCCATTGGTTTATTCAAGGCACTGTGTGACCTCCAACAAGTCACTTAACCTTCTTTTGTTTCAATCTGCTCAGCTGGAAAAATGAGTTAAACCAGGACCTCCCTGAAAGCCAGATGCTACAGATCGTTTAGCTTTCCTCCCTGGATAAACTAATTACAATGGCCTAATTATCAATGTATGAAGTAATGTTACTCCACAAAACATACCTTTGCATGCAAAGCTATGACACAATGTGTCTCTTTATAATATATAAAAAAAATCAACAGGTTTAAGGCTTGACATCTCACATGTAGTGTTGTTGTCTTTCCTTTTTAAATGCCAATTACATTTTTTTCATCCTGCGTGTTTTAAAAGCTCACTGCCTGGTATCAGAATTCCTTTATTGTGGAACTGCAATGGGTCTAAACTTTGAAACAAAGATTATATACATACAGTAACAAAGAATCAGTGAAAAAGGGAAGACGATATAAACATTTTAATGCTACTTAAAATACTTTCGGGATTCTCACTTGTTTTCTGGTCCTTTAAAACGTGCTTTTATCCGATATTTGTTTTATGTATTGATTTTGTATATAATTAGGGAACAAATTTGCACTCTAGCAGATCCACGCACATGGATCCAAATTCCAGGTGCCATCTTTTCCAAGGAGCGTGTGCGAAGCAGTCAGAATGCACCTGAAACTTGACTATCATGATCTACCTCTCACTGATTGTCCACGGCACTAATGATTTCTTAAATAATCGCGCACCTGGATCCAGGTGTTTTCTCCTCACTTGTCCCTAAATGTAGCAGGATCCAGCTGTTCTGTAAGGGGGGGAAGAAATCGTCCTCCGCACACACACCCCGGAAGGATTATGCCTGAGGCGCTGAATCTGTACTGGTGAAGAAAGTTTTCCTGCTGCTCGGTTCAAGAATATTCGTGGAGTTAAACTTTGTACTAGAATCTGTCAAGCCAGGGCAAGATCCGTTCAAACCAATTTCCCTCCACCCTGGGAATCAGAAATATTTGAGAACAATGGAGAGGCCAAGTGTGCGAAGGCGGGGGGTGTAGCAAAAGAGACTTGACTCCAGAAGCCCATCTCTTGGCTGCCCCATCGTCTAATTGTCAGGCGTCATTAGCCTGTAGCCCGAAGCCATCAGAGCTCTGAGGCCAGGGAAACGCACCAGCCGCTTTGCAATTGCCCTTCACCTCCCTCCACCGGCGCGCCTAGAGGTGGCTGCTGGAGCTCGGCTGCCTGCGCAGGAGGCAGCGGCCGGGCCCCGCTTAGCGCCCACCCGCCAGTTCAGTTGCAGGGCCAAGGGCCACTCCCCGGCGCTGGTGCCCGGGGCAGGGGGCGGGCGCGGGACGGGCCGCCACACGCCGGCAGCGCGCAGCAAGCGCCGGGAAGGAGGGAAACACCTGCAGGCGCCGGAGCCTCCACCCCACCCGCTCTGCGCGCAGCGAGTACCGGAGCAGCCGCCGCCTCCCGCCCCGCTGGCAGCCCGCGCCGCCGCCGCCGCCTCCCCCTCCCCGCAGCGCGGCGTCAGGTGCCGCGGAGCGCCCAGCGCGCCTGTGCGGCGGCCACCCGGAGCGCAGCGGGGCCGCAGCCGGGAGCAGGAGCCGCGCTCGCCGCTGGCCGAGTGAGAAGATGGCGGAGCCGGGGGCTGCGCGTACCTCCCCCCCGCAGCCGCGGGCGCCAGGTGAGGGACGGGCCGGGGCGGACCCGCTAGGTGCAGGGGCAGCGGGCGTGGGGGGACCCCCCTTCCCGCGGTGTAGCGGGACCCGCTGGGAAGCCCCGCGGAGGTAGGAGCGGCCCCTCCAGCGGTGCCCGGAGCCGCTCTCTAGCCGGAGCAGCCCCAGGGACTGGGGGGCCAGCGGAGCCTCCTTCACTAGCATGAAAGTGACAAAGACAGAAGGGGGCAGGTGCCCCAATAACTCATGGGGGGAGGGTTGCAAATAACCAGCGGGGTGTGTGTGTGTGTGTGTGAGAGAGAGCGGGTGCGGAGGAGGGGAGCGCCAGGCCTTAGCAAAGGACTCCTGCTCCTGGGCGGGGGCCCCGGTGTTCGGGAGAGGCTCACGCTGGTGGGCAGTAGGTGCTTGTGGAGGGGAAGGGCGCGTAGTGCTCATCCTGGGGGTGATGGCTAGATGTGGGGAGCCTTCCGCATCCAGGCACCAGTAAGAGAATGTGGAGAGGTCCCTCTATCCTAGGAGCACGAGGCCGGCTGTAAATAATGCCAGGGAAGGATTATTCCTGCGTCTGTGGGAGAGAGTGTCAGTAATAGCTACAGAGGAAAGCTGTTAATGCTGAATGGTTTGCTGTTCTCTGGGGATGTCAAACATGATTTGGTTCAACACTATCAGAAAGGGAGTATGTGTTGTATGAGAGTAAATCTGCACAGAGCTCTGCTACTATTAGACTGGTATAGTTCTGATTCACATCCCTTTGCATACTTATTTTCATTTTAAAACTATGTTTTCTTTGTGGTATAGTAAATATTTGCCATGAGGCAGTTTTTAGGTGTCTTTAAACCTGTTGGGTTGGTCTTGCATGACAGCTGCATGTTAATTTCTTAACCACTAAATGTGTTGCCAGGGATGGAATGAGCTTTATTTTAGCCTAAAGTAGGGATCGAGGACAGAACATCTAAACGCAATTCCTGCAGTGTCTGGGCCTGTCTATACTGGTAGGCCAAACCATGGAATAAACTGGTTAAGCTGGTATTGAGCTTGAACAATCAGTTTTATTCTCAGTCCTATATAGGCGCAACTTCTAATGGGCTCTCCTTTCCTGCTTCATTCTAAATAACCATATTGTAAGCTTCTTGGGGCGAGGACTTTTTTTTGCTCTATGTTTGTACAGCACCCAACACAATGGAGCTCTGATTCTAATTGGGATCGCTGGGTGCTACCAAAATATAAATTATAATTACGTTAGAACATATTCAAATGAAGTTCTTTAGTTGGTAGAGTCAAGCATTTGAACATTAGGAAATACTAGAACTAAGGTTGCCTGTGAAACCTTATTCTTTCCCTTGCTTGTATGTGTGTGTGCATTATGGATAGACACCTTAATAACCTGATTGCATACTATTTTTTCCATATGACCTCTGCTTCAGTCAGTGCACAGAAGGGATAGTGCTCAGGGAATGAAGGAGCTATTCAATATATTTTTATCTCCATTATCTAATATGTGACCCTTGCACACCATATAAAACCATGTACTGAATACAGAATTAGTAATTTACTCATGGTGCTCATCAACTGTAGTACCTGAGTGCCTCACAAACACTAATAAGTTTATTTTCACAACTTCTTGGAGAGATAAAGTATTGTTATCCCTGTTTTACAGATGGGGAAACTGAGACAAAGACAGTGACTTGCTTGAGGCCACACAGTGGCAGAATTAGAACCTGCAACATCAATTCCTGACTACTCTAGGCCACAGTGCCTTACTGTGCTGAGCAACAGGGCTGCCCAGAGGTTTCAGGGGGCCTGGGGCAAAGCAATTTTGGGGGGCCCCTTCCGTAAAAAAAAGTTGCAATACCATAGAATACTATATTCTCGTGGGGGCCGCTGTGGGGTCCAGGGCCTGGGGCAAATTGCCCCACTTGCCTCCCGCCCCCCGGGCGGCCCTGCTGAGCAACCACAGCTCAGTTGCTCTTCAGAGTGTTTAGCATTGCTGATCATCCAGCCCTTGGTATCTCAAGTTGGGCCCCTAGAAAATGAGAGAGAAACTACTATTGACCATGTACCAAAATTCCACTTCAAGTAACTTGCCCAGCATCATGTAGGAAGTTTCTGGTAGAGGGAGGGATGGAAGTGAGGTCTGTGTAAGTCACCTGTCTTAACCACAAGACCATCCATCTTTTATCTTTTTGCATTCCCTACTTTATTCTCTATGCACCTTCCAACTGCTAGAAAAGTGAGACGGGGTCCTATAGATAAATTTCATTGACTATACAACTTCTCAGCACCATCCATTCTCTGTCCTGTCCTGTGGAAAAGATAGTATGTTATTGTGTGATCAGACTGTGTCACAATGAATCTGCACAAGAATGAAGGTTGCATGGGCAATTGTAATAACTGCTGATCATGCATCATCAGGGTTTGAAACCTGAATTTTAAGCACTACAACAGAGTGTGCTATTCCTTCAACTACAGGACTAAATATTTTAATTGGTAGCAGAAGACAGTTACCCTATTTGAACCTTCCACTAAAAGAAGTTGCATAATACACTGAAAAATAGTGGGTTACATATGCATGAGTAGCCCCATTCTACAGACAGAATAGAAAATAAAGATATGCAGTGTGGCTGATTGGATGAGATTTGGGTCTGCTGTAGTAGAGAGCTGGGATATATTACTAGTCCCAGTTTAATAATAACTGTGAAGAGTACACAATTACTAAAGCACTCCGCAGCAGAGTTTAGAACTCATGCTCTTCTGGTACACATTATTATTATTTTAATTTATCTTCTCCTAGGGTTCTCATCCCACCGTGGGAGGTCTGTGGGTGGGGAGAATAATATCTGCCCATCTGTGATAGCCCTAGAAGTGGGCAATGGCCACTGGGACCATGTGTTGGGTGCAGGTGATCATTGCAGCCCAGCCTGGATCTTCCCATCCCTTCCTCCGGTACTATAGCTGCTCTGGCAGCAACTCGGCAGAGTTTCTGTTCACAGGGATTTCCAGTGCAGTGTATGCTGCTATGGAAGTTGCTGTCGGGTCCAAGCCTTAGAATGTTCATGGTGTTCTTGCATGCTGCCAAAATCACAACACAAGCCATGGTAGGGAAATAGCTATTTTCAACAGTGTATATTCATCCACATCTGAGCAGAATTTCATGGTACTAGTAAACTGCACTTTCCTCCTGCCAAAACCCTGCTGCAAATAATAAAGGTGATAGAGCTCAAGAAAGATGGCAATAATCTTTTATAATGGAAGGTGTTAGGTAAACTAAATATTGGGGTCACTGTCAGTTCTCCATGAAATAATAATTAATAATGATGAATAAATACCAAATGTCAAGCTTTTGAGTTCCAGATCTTCATCTTCTATTTCAGTGCTCTGTGACGTGTACTTAGATCTGTCCTGGAAACCTAAGCAGAGCTCAGTATTTCTGGTTATTTTTCCGGGAAGTGTTTTTTCTTTCCTCGCAGAAAAGCTTGATCAAAACTAAGAGGATTTAAGAGAAAGGTACATATGGTGTCTAGTTAGGTAGAAAAGATAAACAGAGTGAAAATATAAGTAGCAAATTCTTACATATTCCTTCAGAATGTTGTTTTGTTTTTTTGCTGCTGTGATGACAGCATTCATTCAGCTGACTTCTATAATATTTTTCAGTGTATAGCAAAGTATACTAATGTTGTTTTGTAATATTTCTTTTCTTTTATGTGAGAAATTAATATTGTTTTCCCAAGGTGTTAATTTGTGTACCCGCTTTTATATGGTTAACTATTTCATAACCGTCAATTTTATTTCAGAATAATGTAATGCATTCTGTAGTTACATAAGAAATGGCTCAGAGGCATTACCAGTTAAAATTATTTTTGTACTTTGATTAAAATGAAGTGAGGAACAGTATCTTGCCTCTTTGAACTGTAAAAATGGAGGGGAAAAAAGAAGAGTTGTTTCTTGAATGTAATAAGCTATAAAAGTGTAGCAGTGAAAAATCTGAACTTTAGGGTGTTAGAAAGCAGTCTTGATACCATACATAATATACAGATTTCAGTCTGCATTATTGGGCTCTCATATACATATGTGGGAAATACATGAGGGTTAACTTAGATATTTGCTATTCTCTTTTTTTATGTTGACTGAAGGGGTTTACGTGTATGTCATGTAAATAAAACTATGTATACTGCCCGTTGAAATCTTAAGTTTTTTATAGTAAACACTTTTAATTATGTATTAAAACGATTATAATTTTCTTAGTAATTTTTTTAACTTTAGGTTTATTTATAGCTTAACCTAGTAAAAGAGAAGTTTTGAATATCCTGTTCATACTCTTCAGTCAGGTACTAACACCACATATCCAGTGCACTGAAAATTGAGAATTTGTGTTTGGTGGCCAGATTATTCTTATTGACGGTTCATGTAATAAGGTATGTCTTTTTTTCCTTATTCCTATCTGTGAATTCCTCCATTGTCAATATATTCCATGGTTGGCAGTACTAGTTGGTTCTTTTGCTTTCCTCCACTATGGTTATATTGGCAGTCTCAATGGCTATTAGCCAGTATTTTAATAGATTAGCAATTTTTAAATTAGTGCCTTTTTATTTTGATGAATACAGTAGTATTGTAATTAAGCCTGGCTCCCCCCAAATCATTGGATTTCCCCATGTACAAGCTGGCTTCCATTAACTTCATTGCAGCACTGTCTATGGAAGAAAAATCACAATCTCCTTCTGCTAAGACCAGACGCACAAGCTGTTACTAAATTTTCTGGCTCAAGCTGCTCTAAATTTAGGGGCATTCTCTGTAAGATTCTCAATAGCAGGTAGTCTCAATTGGAATATCCATACTCAATTTCTGTGCTTAAATAAAATACAAAATTATTGTCATGTATAAAAGTTGTAACTAAATGCATCTATTCAGGCACTATAAAAAAAGACTAAGCAGACAAACACTATGTTATGAAGTGTGAAAATATTACCTATGTCCTGGTACAACCATCTCTTGCTCCACTCTGCCTTTTCCACCTTCCATCTCTAACTGGCTGTCACAATTTTTTCCAGCCTATCAGATTAGAATTTCAGCAAATCTTTGGAATTCTCTGTTTGATCCAGGTTCTCCTTGATACAATTACCTTTCACTTGATGTGAACAACACATTTTACCTAGGTCAGTACACCACGTTACTGTGATTTGAGTAGTACACATTAATACAGTGTGTTCCTTTGTTACACACCCAAGTTTAACTTTCATACAGCATGTTTCTCTCATACTGGCCCAGGCAAACTTCTAGTTTATTGTTTAATTGTTTACAGGAATACTAGTGTAAATTAACAAAAGTTTCACTAATAAAACACCAACGTTCCTCTAGTACTGTTGTGAACTTGTTCTAGTTATTATTTAACCCTTCTTATTTATTACCATTTACTTTCTTTTGTATGAATTTACCATAAGTCACCTGCATTTGGCATTTAAATCACAGATGACTTGATATTGTGTAAGTGAGGATTTTACCGTTCTATGTATGTGTATATATGCATATATTTATATATATTGCCCACAGTCAGTTTCTCTGTTTTTTCCATGCTCTAATTTCATAAAATTACATGATTTTAAATTTGGAGCTGTTATAGTATACTAGGTAGTCTGCCACATTGCTTGTGTCCAATACCTGTTTTAGGGTCATTTAATGGGTTACTCGCTAATTTAGTGACCTGTAATCTTAGCTGGAAAAACATTTACTTTTCAGCAGAATAATATACCATACTGAGTTTTTAGAGATACCTGTCATTGTAATTGATCTCCCTGACTATGACTAATGCTTGGGTGTGTGTGTGCCTGCACACCTGCCTCAGTGGGAGCTGATGTCAGATTGGTTTTCCTGCTGGGAAGTGACTTAAGACAGAGGAAATGCATTTCACTGTTAGAATGAAATAGGCAGAGACTTTCCAGGTTCTTATTGTTCTGTTACTTAAAATCTTATGTCTGACAGTCTCTGCCTCTCTCATTCAGATAATGAATTTAATTTTCTTTGTCTTGATTTCTGCCAATGGGCTGTCAAGATAGCAGTGTTTCCTGCTTGACAATCTTTTCAAATGAATATTGTAAAGATCTTTAGTGATGTATTTTGTGTGTAATTAGATAGTGATTAAAATCTTTCATATTAAATGGCAGTTTTGCTTTAAAATTGTTCTTTCTATTTGGTGTTCATGGAGTATTTTTTGTTAAAGTAATAAAATAAGATGTTCAGATCTTTGACTGTTCCATCTTAGTTTTTTTTCTCTTCATTCCCTCCCGTTATTCATTATTTAAATTATTATTTAAAAGATTCATGTAATTATACTTTCATTCAACTCTTAACGTTTTTCTCCCTTGGCTCGTCTGAATTCTTGTCAAATGTGAGAGCAAATAGACCACATCAAATTGCTATATCTCAACTCTTGCTTACTGTGTGCCTAATTAGCATATGTTTCTGTGAATCTTAGCGCAACAATTCTTTTCCCAATTTAATGTCTAAAAAGTATTAGTTATCATCATATATATATGTTGTTCTTTGTTCAACCTGCTGTTGATCATGCTTGTAATAGTCACTTCAGAATAGTAACAACCAAACCTCTGCTTTCTCTAGATTTTCTATAGACCAGTGGTGCGCAAAATGGGGGGCACTCCCCTAAGGGGTGTGTGCAAGAGGCACTCTGGGGTGCTGTGAATAAACTTCTGCCTTTTGCCTTTTTAAAAAAACAAACATACAAATATCAATGTTGCCAACCTTACTTCTGTGCTGCTGCTGGCAGCGGTGCTGCCTTCAGAGCTGGGCAGCTGGAGAGCAGTGGCTGCTGGCTGGGGCATTCATGTTGTTTGTGGCACAAGACGATTATTTTTTTAATCCTGCACCAGTCCCACCCTGCAATTCCCATTCCCACCTGCTCCCGCATTGTCTGCTGAATTTTTATTCCACTCCCGCTGTTATGGCAGCAGGCCCTCTTTGTTTCTATCGTGCTTTGTAACTCTAGTTTCTGACAAGGGATCCCAAATTGATAGTGACTGGAAAATGTGTTCATTTTTAAAGGCTCTCATTTTCCAATGAGCAGTGTTTGGGGGAATTGAGTAATATTTTAGGTAGCCTCTCTGCATATGAAGGTAAATGAACCTTTAAGTATTTTAAGTCACTCCATGGCTTCTCAGTATGCAAAGTTCTTTCTTTCACTTCGGTTGCAAGTTATTTTCCTTGGTCTATCTTTTTCTCTGATTGCTGTTTCTTTTGGATTGGTTTTGGTAATACTCTTAAACTTTCTGTTATAATATCAATCTAAACAGGGAAAACTCACATGTCTGATGAATGAAAATCCCTGTTACAAACTTCGTTTCTTAATGTTCCTTTAATATTAAATTATTTTCCTCACTTCATAGATGTCAGCTTTATTGCCTTCCATTGTCAAAATTTAGGCATTCCAGTCTTTTGCAGGATTTAATTTCCCCGAAGATTTCTTTATCCCATAATGAGCTGAAATAGATTTTATCATGTATTCAGTTCCAGATTTTTGTTATACCAGAAAATCCAGGAGATGTTTTTCTCTTCCTGTTCCAGAAATATTTTAATTTCTCCATTCATTTGCTCTCTCTGTTGTCAAACCCAACCCATTTAATGAAAGTTCATTTTTATAGTTTATATCTAATGTCAAATCACTCCTGTCTGTGTTGTGGAGTGGACCAGTCCCCTTCTAACTTCATTGCATATGTTTCAGTTCGCTGTTGTAAAGTTGACTTGTCCGCCTGCAGTGTCTTTCTAAGTGGATTCTTCACTTCAGTGATGTTGGCCTTTACATTCACTTTAGTGCTTCTGCTGCATTTCTCATATCCAGTGACAGAAAGGTGACAGGGCACATAAAACATTCTTTAATCTTGCAGAGCTATTGGCTTAAGTAGCCATCTGAGAATCATGATGCTACTTGTCCCCCTTCTTGCTGTTTTAATAAATTTCTTTTCTTAATTGTTTTGTTTTTCCCAATTGTTAACATTAACTCCCTCCATTAGAGAAATAGTCAGTGTTAAAAAATGAACAGTTGTAGAGATTTGGATATATGAAGGGAAAGGGCAGGAAGGGTAATGTTGGTGTCAGCTCCTGGATGCCATTGTAAAGGCTCCTTAGAAATATGTAAGAAGCTAACAATAACATGATGTATACCTGTTGTTGTTTTTCTGTTCCTGTCAGATGCTGGAGGGCATATTGATCCCTGTAGTTTAATCCAGTTAGGTAAGCTCTAGCAGTGTCAGTACCGGGCAAATTAGTTGAAACAATTGTAAAGAATAAAATTGTCGGACACATAGAAGAACATAAATTGTTGGGCAAAAGTCAACATGGTTTCTGTAAAGGGAAATCATGTTTTACTAATCTATTAGAGTTCTTTGAAGGGGTCAACAAACATGTGGACAAGGAGGATCCAATGGACATAGTGTACTTAGGTTTCCAAAAAGCCTTTGACAAGGTCCCTCACCAAAGGCTCTTACGTAAGTTAAGTTGTCATGGGATAAGAGGGAAGATCCTCTCATGGATTGAGAACTGGTTAAAAGACAGGGAACAAAGGGTAGGAATAAATGGTAAATTTTCAGAATGGAGTGGGGTAACTAGTTGTGTTCCCCAAGGGTCAGTCCTAGGACCTATCCTATTCAACTTATTCATAAATTATCTGGAGAAAGGGGTAAAAAGTGAAGTGGCAAAGTTTGCAGATGATATTAAACTGCTCAAGATAGTTAAGACCAAAGCAGACTGTGAAGAACTTCAAAAAGATCTCCCAAAACTAAGTGATTGGGCAACAAAATGGCAAATGTAATGTAATGTGGATAAATGTAAAGTAATGCACATTGGGAAAAATAACTCCAACTATACATACAATATGATGGGAGCTAATTTAACTATAGCTAAATCGAAGAGATCTTGGAGTCCTCGTGGATAGTTCTCTGAAGACGTCCACGCAGTGTGCAGCGGCAGTCAAAAAAGCAAACTGGATGTTAGGAATCATTAAAAAGGGGATAGAGAATAAGATGGAGAATATCTTATTGCCCATATATAAATCCATGGTACGCCCACATCTTGAATACTGTGTACAGATGCAGTCTCCTCATCTCAAAAAAGATATACTGGCATTAGAAAAGGTTCAGAGAAGGGCAACTAAAATGATTAGGGGTTTGGAATGGGTCCCATATGAGGAGAGATTAAAGAGGCTAGGACTTTTCAGCTTGGAAAAGAGGAGACTAAGGGGGGATATGATAGAGGTATATAAAATCATGAGTGATGTAGAGAAAGTAAATAAGGAAAAGTTATTTACTTGTTCTCATAATACAAGAACTAGGGTCCACCAAATGAAATTAATGGGCAGCAGGTTAAAACAAATAAAAGGAAGTTCTTCTTCACACAGCGCACAGTCAACTTGTGGAACTCCTTGCCTGAGGAGGTTGTGAAGTCTAGGACTATAACAGGGTTTAAAAGAGAACTTGATAAATTCATGGAGGTTAAGTCCATTACTGTCTATTAGCCAGGATGGGTAAGGAATGGTGTCCCTAGCCTCTGTTTGTCAGAGGGTGGTGATGGATGGCAGGAGAGAGATCACTTGATCATTACCTGTTAGGTTCACTCCCTCTGGGGCACCTGGCATTGGCCACTGTCAGTAGACAAGATACTGGGCTGGATGGACCTTTGCTCTGACCCAGTACGGCCATTCTTATGTTCTTATGTTATGTTCCTGCTTGGTTCAGCATGTGCAAGTGGTCAATTACCTGTCACACGTTAAACAGAAACAAGAATGACTGTTCTTTATTTTAATAAAATGCTCTTTCTAGTATCCATGGTTTGTAATTAATTCAGTTTATGTATGTCATAGAATGCTGGAATTTTTAATGGGTCTTTGATGCACAAAGAAAGATACAGACTTATCATAAGGCTAAGCCAGCATGCTCCAGGGTATTGACTACAGAAAGAACTTTGAAGTGGTCTTTCTTTCAGTCAGTGAATGTGCTGCTCTTTTTTTTTTTTTTAAGAGTAAATTGGGTTATAGTTTGAGGAAAGCTATAATCTAAGTAAACAGTCCTTGCTTATCTATCTAGAATTAAATGTATTTTTATTAAATTTTAAATGTAAGTTTATTTTCTTGTAAGTAAAATAAGCCCTTAATTTGAAAAATCTTAATCACAGAAACAAAGATGTGTTCTTTATGTAGTTAAGCAGACCATAGGGCACATCAGAAAATGGATCTTGCTCTCTGTCCCAAAAGGAAATAAATATAATCATCCATTAAATATCTTATCGGGGCATAAATAAATATTGCATTAATAGCATTTTTAATACTTGATGTAATGGTGCCTTTATTTTTGCAATACTTTCTGCATGGTACCATGACTGGATTTTAATAACAATAGTAATGCTTTCCATATGTATATTTCTTTCAATTAAAGCAATACACACACACACACACACACACACACACACACACACACAAAATTAAGCCTCTGTGAGGGAGGCAGGTATTCTGATTTCCCTGACGGAAGAAGCTGAATATTGCAATTGAGACTTAGTCAAGGTCACAAAGGAAATCTGAGGCAGAGCCTGAGTTTTATTCTGTCTCCTGATTCCCAGTCCTGTGTTTCAGCCACAAGACATCCTTCCCTGTATTCAAAACATTTTATCTCCTGTTAATATGTGCAAGTGTTCGTTGTTCAACTTCAAACTTTTTTTAGTAAGAAACACAGCAGTTAGCTGTGTCTATGATTAGGAATGGCAGTTATGGAACTGTCTAAAGGCCTGGTCCGAAGCCTACTGAAATCGATGGGTGCCTTTCCATTGACATCAATGGGTTTTTGATCAGGCCCTGAAAGAAAACATCTAAGGGCTTCCAAGGTCATGTTCCAGGATGTGGTTGTGTAAATTTTTTTGAGGCTAGATTTTAGAACAAAGTCTGAGTAGGAATGAGGCAATGGGAGATGGGCACAGTGCATAATATAGGTTGTTTAGAGAGAGTGTTCTATGGAGAGAGCAGAGTTGGAGAAATCACTGACTCCTACAGTCAGTGAAGTGACTGAGAAGTTGAAGACCTAGAAGAAAAGTCTGAGGCCTGGTCTACACTGGGGGAGATCATCGATCTAAGTTACGCAACTTCAGCTACGTGAATAACGTCGCTGAAGTCAACGTACTTAGACCTACTCTCTGCGGTGTCTTCACTGCAGTGAGTCAACTGCTGCCGCTCCCCCGTTGACTCTGCCTGCGCCTCTCGCGGCAGTGGAGTACAGGAGTCGACAGGAGAGCGCTCAGGGATCGATTATCGTGTCTAGACTAGATGCGATAAATCGACCTCCCCCTCCAACCCCCCGCGGATCGATCACTGCCCGCCGATATGACGGGTAGTGCAGACATACCCTGAGAGAGACACCTGCATCGAGACTCAAATAAACTGAGGTGCACTCATTTTTATAAGTTAGTGGGAACAGATCTTATTGTGTGCAGTTATTTTGACAGAATGAGGGAAAGTGCTTTTTGGTATATCTGTTTGTTTTTCCAGTATATTGTTCTTGATCTATTTTATGTAGTGTTCCTGAGTTTTAGATATTATTCCTTATTTGGATACCACTGGTACTGAATGTACCTTGATTTTTTTGTAAGTTACATATTGATAAAAGGGTGTATAGAAGAAAATAAGTAGGCTGCCCCTGAATCATAGTGCATTTAAGCAAGCATAAGAGGGATCAGGGAGCAAGTGAAAAGGTGACTGACTTAAAATTACAAAAACCATTTGAAGAACGTATTTTTATTGAAGTATTCAGCACTTCTGGAACAAATCCATGATGGGTAAATATTTTTCTTACACAGGAAATTGGTGTTCCCCTTTCTGTGCAGAGACTATTACCTTCCATAATTTTACTTATTATTTTCCTTGTTTGGAGCTTATGGACAAAGTTGTTTAATCCTGACTTGAAATTTTTCTTGCTGCAGATACTATGTTTGTCATTCATGCGCTGATCAGGTGTTCAGAGCTTGAAAGTTTTACCTGACTTCTTTTTGCAAGGGTAATAATCCTACTGGCTTAAGTAAAGAACACCTATGCTGTCATGACCCCACAACCATGTATGTGCAACTTTTTTGGATCTACTGGGGAGCGTGAAGATTCAGGAGCGCCGCCAGCTTTTTTGCCGCCCTAGGCGGCGGAAGGTCCCACCCCTGAAATACCGCCCCTGACAGAGGCGGCGAAGGTCCCGCCCCCGAAAGACCACCGGTGACCGGGGCGGCCGAAGATCCACCGCGGTCGCCGCCCCCCAAATGTTAGTGACCTAGGCAACCGCCTAGGTCGCCTAATGGGTTGCGCCGGCCCTGTGAAGATTTGCTGATTATGTAACCAACCTAAATAAATCAGTTCTGGGTCTGGTTGCTGCTGCTCCTCCTGCCTTCTTGAGCATGCAGGAGGCTCTAGCTTCTCATCTCCACATAGGTTTGCTGTTCCTTACTGCTACCTTCCCTCTGAAAGGAGCAACCCCTGGGAGACCACTTTGCTCCCTGGCTGCTCCTTCCTTCTGAGAAATGTATTGGCTTCAGTTACTCAGGCCAACTCAACCCAACCACATATCTGATTGCCTTAGTTTGCCTCAAGACACATCTCACTTCATATCTAAGCACAAAACAAAATTGTGCAAAAGCAGGGGAGTCTAGGGCAACTGCTGTCTTTTCTTTCTATTGCCTCAGAAGATTGCCTTTTAAAAGTAGTAAACTAACATGTAGGTTAATAGTATTGTTATAGTATTTGGGACAGCAAACAGAAGCCATAAACAGTAAAGCTATGTAAACTGTTCATGTGTACTAGGTATGTGTAATGGAAGGTAAATTGTGTTAATTTTAATGGACATGGTAAGTTAGTGAGCTGTCGGAAGACACTGGAAGTTTCCCCTAGCGCTTTCAAATAGAGCCAGGTTTGTTATCTTCAGAAATTTCCTAGAAGGGATTAAGTTAAGCAGTTTTGTTTAGCGAACAGTAATAGAAGAAAATTTGCCTACAAAAATACATTTAAACCACTTGCTCCCCTTGTTGGAAGTAAGGGGCGACTGAGGGGGAGGGATGTTGCGGAAGCAATGAATATCGCTCTCAGGGAGCAGGTAATGGATGTTAAGATGTGTGTTTGGTTGGCATGAGTTATTACCAGTTTGAGAATTTCACTGACAAGCTCTGAAAAGACACTCCAGCCGGAGGAGAGTTGTGCTGCCGCAAGGCCTGTCAACAGCGGAGGAGGATTATACAAGAATAAATCGGGCCTTTAATAAAAGCACAACTTGGGCTTGATGAGAAGGGGGAGAGGAGGAGGAGTGCCTGCAGCTAAGAGCCTAGATGGTGAGTTCCTGAGTTAATTACTCAAATGGAAGGACTTGGCTTTTGGAGATGGGGGGAGGGGGGAGGAAGAGGGAGTGTGAGTGAAAGCATGGCAGTTATGTGGAGTTGCAAGGCAAGGGGGTGTTATCCCCAAACCTTTAAAATCATGAGAACAGAGGCTTTTCAAAAGCTTAAATATATTTAAAGCAATTTCTGCAAAATGTTAGGTAACTGCTGTCCTTATGATCACCATATATTAGTCCTCAGGGAAACTTAAATCAAGATTGACACAAACCATGAATCAAATAAACCAGAGAATGTAGTGAACTTTAAAAAAAAAAAAAATCAAATAACTGGAGCCTTCTTTCTTTTGATTTAGGAATTTTTAGATTAGTCTGTAAGAATTTGCTTCAGGTATGCACAGACAAGAAGTTGCAATTTTCTCCAAGTATTTCTCTCTGCAACTGCCCATCCTCTTTGTGAGGAACTGCAAAGAGAATCGTGAGAATTCTATGTTGGGGGCTACATAAGTTGAAATATTCATCTGTACATGATGTTTCTGGTGCATCAGACATGCAATCTGAAATGACACAGAGATACCCTGGATATCGGTGACTATTTGTATTTCCTCCCTAAACCTCAGATGATACGTTTATTTTTAATTTTTGTTTTTTGTCTGACTAAGAGTAGAAGCTATCTGTCATTTACATATACTGTATTATGATTCTCCTGAGTAACTTTCAGCTTGAGTGCCATCAGATCTTAAGGGAAAGCAGGAGAGGCAAGATGGGATCTCTAACACTGAATGGTTCCTTTTTCTGCTAGACTCATAATATGAGTCAGTCAAGAGTAACAGATTGGGGAATCCAAGATGCAGTTATTTTAACTTCTGGGCAAGTGGGATACATTTGAAATGATATAGAGCAGACTCTCATAATCTGCTGTGATTTTTTTTATATATGCAGCTACTGTGTCCTGCACTAAAAAGGTACCACTCATCAGGGTGCAACAGCAGTGTGTCCTCAAGGTGTGGGAACGAACTGGCTGAGCTGCATTACCCAGTGTGTGAATAAGAACTCTTCCTTCTTGGTCTCGCAAGCATCCCAGTAGCAGTCATTTGTTGGTTGCCCCGCGGAGTCAGTAACTTCTAGGGTGACCAGATGTCCCGATTTTATAGGGACAGTCCCAATTTTGGGGTCTTTTTCTTATATAGGCTTCTATTACCCCTCCACCCCCTGTCCCGATTTTTCACACTTGCTGTCTGGTCATCCTAGTAACTTCAGCAACCTGTGAAAGATCTCAGAACAAAGAAGCACTCACTTCCTATGGAGTTTTGAACTCTTCCTCAACCATGTTTATCTGTGGCAGCTGAAGTTGGAGCTGAATTTTAAGTTCCCAGAGAATTGTAGATGTAGGAGAGACTGTGTAGCTGTCTCCATGCCACAGGCTTGCATTGGTCAGCACAGAGGGGAGCAGAGAGCCAAGACATGTAAACCAGTCCGGGGCCCCCTGGGGGGAGGTGAGCAAGTTTCAGGGGGTCCACCAAGCAGGGCTGCCAATAGACTCGCTGGGGCCCTCGGCAGAAAGCTGAAGCTCCATCGCATGGGGCTGAAGCCTGAGGCCCTGATCCCCACCACCCAGTGCAGAAGCCAAAGCCTAAACAATTTAGCTTCACGGGGGTCCTGTGGCATGTGGCCCTGGGCAATTGCCCGGCTTGCTACCCCCAATGCTGGCCCTGGCTTTTATATGCAGAAAACAGTTGTTGTGGCACAGGTGGGCTGTGGAGTTTTTATAGCATGTTTCGGGGGCCTCAGAAAGAACCCCTGATGTGAACTATGTCAAGTTCAAGTTTTAGAGTATGAATTTCACCTCTAACAGTGGCTTATTTTCAGTACTTGCATGTCCAGTTTCATATTGGAACAAATGACACACTCTTTAACACAAATTATGAAACTAAAATGTCCTTATTTGCTTTGAACTTTTATATGAAAATGTCAAAACACGTTGTTTCCCAGGTAGCAGTGGTGCTCCATAGTGCTGCTTCCAATCTCTGGTTGATCAAGATTGTTTCCCTCCAATGCTCGCCATGTCATGGTTATCCTTGTCTTAGTTATCTGGAATCTGACAGTTAAAATCAGTGGAGATGCTTCAGCAATGTGTTAGGCTAGAACTGTGTAGTAAATGGCATTGTGAGTAGAAGTCATCAGCTTATGGAACTTGCTTCCAAATAGGTGGCTTTCTGAGAAGGATACTGTGCTTTAGGCTAACGCGGCTTACACTGAGATTTGGGTTTCACAAGGAAGATAAATCTGCCAGTCAGTAATTATGGGCAGTAATAGGAGTGATGATTTGACCATGCTTTGTGAGTTGCAGAGCTTTTCAAATAACTTAAAACTACACTGATGGGCACATATTTGGAGGGGAGATAGGAAGGCGGGTCTGAGGTGTTTTTTACAAGTACCTGTATGAATAAAGTAAAGGGAAATTAGTCAGGTCAAATTTGATCCAAAATGTAGTTTTTTTTAAAATATACTCTTTTTACCAAACCAAACAAAATGTTTTAATGAAATTAAAAAAAAAAAAAATCTTTTAATTGAAAGAGCATCTGAAAGTGAGACTGATTAGAAAGCCAATGTGAAAATGATTAGGCTGCTTTCATTATCAAAGTTCAGTGGAATGTGAAGGAGTAAACACACAACATGAATACTAAAAATAGTGAATTTAAAAAAAAAATATTTGCAGTATTAATTTAGAGTGCTTCTTGTAATAGGGTTAAGGATTGCTTACTTACATTTTGTTTTAAATAAACCAATATGATGTAGTGCAGTGGTTCTCAAACTTTTTTTTTTTTTGCGGACCACTTGAAAATTGCTGAGGGTCTCGGCGGACCACTTAATGATCTTTCCAAATATTGTTTGTACCATTAGCTACCTATTGTAAGGCACTTTGGACAAAAGCAGTATATATAAAAATCTTAATAATAGTTTTTCTTTCTACAAATAAAATCTCACAACTCCTATTTTAATATCAGTAGTCTTACCTTTCTAATTTGATGGATATGCCCTCTCTCTCCCGCTGCGGCAGCCCCCAATCTGGGGCTGGGAAGGAGGGGGGTCTCTCCAGGCACCACCCAGGTGTGCACCTTAGAGGGAACTATCCGTGGACCACCTGAATGGAGCTCGCGGACCACTGGTTGTCCACGGACCACTGTGAGAACCTCTGGTGTAGTGGACTGAGCATGATCCTGGAACTTCTGGGTTTTAGTCACAGCTGTGCTGTTGACTCACCATATATCCCTGAGTACTCTCATGTTCTCCTCCATGTCTTCCCTATCCCAGTAGGGATGATATCTAACAAGGGTGTTTTGAAAAGTAGTATTTGTACAGTGTTTTAAAAATGTAAAGTGCAAAGTATTAACTAAATCAGGCTTTTAAAAATAGCTCATCTGGTGAAATTAACACACAGCTTGCCCACCTCAAAAGTTACCTTCCTTGTGGCCAGGAGGAACATGGGTGTCAGAATGGTGCTGGTGGAGTAGAGTGGGGAAAAATCTTGAGGGAAATAGTTTAATTCAATACATCTCGTTACTGTTCTTTGTAGGTGCAGGAGGAGCACTAATAGAGGTCTGTTACAAATTGGCAAAGAAGAAAACAAGGATATCTTGACATTGAATTTGTCAGTGAAAAATTATCTAGGGTCAAATTGTGGCCCAACTTGATGACCAAACTTCCACTGACTTCACTCGGGACAGGATCCTCACCCCTAGTATTTAGTTTATACCAAAATGGAGAAGTCTTCTGAGACATAGGCATTTCTTTAAGGTGTCTAGTTGTCATGTTTATGGTAACATTGAAACTATCATACTAGAAGCATCCATGCATAGCCAATCTAAACTGTGCTGGGTTAACAATGCAGGATGTAGGAAAACGGTGTTTTGGGTGAAGCTGGTGTGTGAATGTGGCACAAACAGCTGTGATAGGCTTGTCACTAGAATGTATCAACTGCAGAATTGGCATTCAAACCCCTAAATCTTCTGTTGTACAAAATAAGGCTCCATATGTTGGGAACAGAAGCAAAATTAAGCACATCCTTTAAACAAAACTTAAGAGACTTGGTTGTACATAATAGATGAAATTGAAAAAAGAGATCAGAATTGTTTACTTCCATCATTCTGTGAAGGCGAACATCACTGGGTTTAGAGAGTGATAGACAAATAGTGTATCAATTACAGATTGATATGTAAATATGGAACCAAAAATCCATGTTGTTCGTTTTTCTTTAATCACCTGGATGAATATTCTTGTGAATGTGGTTTTAAAAAAAGAGGTGGTGGCTTGCTCCTGGTTAATGATCTTGGAAATAAATACTTCTCTCTAAGTAGTCCTATACTGTGTGGGAATGCATGCCTGAACTTCTACCATGGGTGTTGGTTAGAAATGATTTCATCCTACATGTAAATGGTGGCGGGGTGTGGGGGAGGAATGCAGTTCAGTAAGGTTATTTTTGTACGGTCTCTGAACATTGTATATCCTTTGGTATATGAAGTCCCCACTTTTAATCTTTGTGTATCAGTGTAACTAACAGGGTGCTTGGAGGGTAGTGGTGGGCTGATCAAGATGCCTCAGTCTTTCAGACACTCTGGGTAGGGGAACATGGGCCTTCCCACTATATCCCAGCCCAAGGCCCTGTGTGAGTCAACCCCTGAACAGGGGCACTCCGAGCAGGAAGTCCAAAGCCACTGTCCTGGGCTACTTCCTACCAGATTCCCTTCAGCTTGGGGCATGGCCCCTGTAGTCCGATTTGCTGAGGTGGCTTGCCTCCCGTGGTGCCCTATTGTGGATCTTGGGTGGTGTCCTGCTGCAGTCCCAGGCTCCTTCGCCAGGGCAGCTGTAAGTTTGGTGAAGCCAAACCCCATAATGTCTCTGGGCTGCAGTCATCCAGTTATCTCCATTGCCAGAGGCTCTGAGGTCTCCTTCACAGTCTCCCTTGGCTGGGAGACAGAACATGCTCGCTGGTGGCTGCCTTGTTTGGTAGACTAGCAATCCTTCTGGTCAGGTAGGGCAGTAGCTAACTCCTGCCTCTCCCAGTCAGCCCTGATCTGGGCCTGGCTCTCTCCCTCCTCCAGGCCTGGCATTGGCTGCAGGTATAACCGAGTGGGGCTAGCTGGGCCCAAAGGCTCTCCTTAACCCCTGCAGTGCTGGTGGGTTGTTTCTCTGCTTCATTACAATCAGATAAATATTTTTAAAGGCATAATAGATAACAAAAGGTCAGTAAACATTGGTACATAGTGCATTTGTTGTTAGAAGAGGTGTTCTGTATTTGCTTACTCTAAAATGATTCTCAGTAAAGTGTAAGTTAAGGGTAATTGAAGCAAAAAGCATAGTTAGTGGGAGGCATCTACATTTTGTTGGAAGAGATTATAGGTGTGGTGGGAAGGCTGGAAAATGGGATTAAGATTAAACAAAGGTCAGGTGTGTTGCACTAGCTTTATTTCACTTGTCCTGTTTTCTTAACCATAGTCATTCTTCCTCTCTTTTCATTAAACTATGAAAACTTTGAGGCCTTCTTAGGTTTACTGCTTATCTTTTAAGGCTAACATACTACAAATGGTGTCAGTTCAGCACTGCTTTGAACATTCAGCATGATCTTGAAAGTATGACACTTGGAAAACAAAGTTGGTGTGGTCTCGCTAGTGCAGCATCATTCAGGTTGAGTGAACAGTTAAATGCTTTAATTAGAATGTCTTGTTGGCTGATAGAGGATCTTTTTTAAAATCAACCTTTACATAATTTTATGTACCGAGACTGCACTTGCGGAAAATTTTGGTTTTGCAAAAAAAACCTTTTTTTTGTTGGAAATCATATTTTTAATCAGCTCTAGTTTGTGTAAGGTCTGGCTTTGCTTGGCCGATTATCCTTGCCTCTCCTCTCTTATGGTCCATATCCCCATTTATGTCTTGTCACTATTATGATTGTGAGCCATTTGAGGCTGGGGCTGTCTTTTATTTTGTTGTGCATCACTCAGCACAATGTTGCCCTAAGCCTGATAGGAGTCTCTGGGTGTTTCTGCAATAAAAGTAATGTTGTGACACTGCATCCCATATTCTTCACAGTGATATGATTATGACATCATAATGTATTTTATGGAAGATAATTCATGTGAGGTGTCATTGGATAGGTTATGGTTTGCTGAATATGATTATCCTATTTGTATGCATGTATCACTTTTGTATTCAAAGTTACGAGTATTGACTATGTATCTGTATTTCAAAATGTAGTTACACCTGGGGAATGCCCACTAGACAAGATGCTTTCAGCCTAGATCGTGAGTGGTGAAGAGCCATTAGAGAGAACAATAAGCCTTAGGAGAAGCTTATCTCCCACCTGGGGAGCCTTCCTGAGGATGCTGCAGACAGCCTCCGAGTAATGGCTGCTGTGACACTACAGGGACATTGTGACCCGGTCACCTGGTGCTTGACTCCATCTTGGGATATCAGTATTTTTCCACTGACTGGCGTGGGAACCAAGCTTTGAAACAAAGGGTTCCTGCCATATGCAAAAAGCTATATAAGTCAGGGGAGTGACATCATCTGGGGTCTTCACTGACTCCCCACCCAAGAAGACTCGTGGAAACACCTAAGGAACAAAGACTGAACTGGGGAAAGTGATGGTCCCAGGCTAAAGGGATTTTTAGCCTGTGAATGGAACACCTGGGGATTCCAAGCTGTAAGCAAGTGCAGCTTGCACCTTATGAATCTGCAGCCTGCTTATATCATCACTTAGGGTGAGAATTTGCTATTCATATCCAATCTATTTAGTATATTAAGGTTAATTTGTGTTTTTTGTTTACTTGCTAGGTAATTTGCTTTGATCTGTTTGCTATCCCTTATAATCACTTAAAATCTATCTTTTGTAGTTAATAAACTTGTTTTTGCTTTATCTGAAACCAGTGTGTGGGAATCATAACTCAGGGGGAGAAAGCTGTGGCATATTACTCTCCACATTGAGGGAGGGGGCAAATTTTATGAGCTTACGCTGTACAGTTCCCTGTGCAGCACAAGATAATATAATTTTGCGTTTATACTCCAGAGGTGGTGTGTGCCTTAGGAACTGGGAGGTGCCCTAGCTGAAGCCTTCCCATGCAGAGAAGAGCCTGCCTGCGTGTACTGCAGCTGGGTGTGTCTCTACCTGTATGTATGCTGGTGAACATGCAGGCTGAAGCCTGGAGGGCTTGGCATCTTGTCACAGCAGTACAATGTAAGAGAGAGCCCAGGCTGATGGTCAGGGGCCTCAGTGGTACCCCAGGTCTAGGTGGTACCCCGGGGGGAACCCATCATAAATGTACATTACTATTTTTGTCTTCTCTGTCCCCTTTGGAAAAAATGACGATGTAAAAAATAACATTTTTATCCTCTATGAGATTCCTATAAAATATTAATTAAAATTCCTAGCAACCATTCAGAGAATTACTCAGCTCTCTGTGCTGAGTCTGAACCAAGTATACCTAGACAGTCCCTGACAGATGTTTGTCCAACCTGTTCCTAAACACCTCCAGTGACAGAGATTCCACAATCTCCCTTGGATGCCTAATCCAATGCTTAACTATCCTTATGTTTTTCCTAATATCTAACCTAAATCTCCCTTGCTGCAGATGAAGCCCATTACTTCTTGTCCTACCTTCAGTGGACATGGATAACAGTTGATCACAGTGCTCTTTATAACAACCCTTAACATATCTGAAGACTGTTATCAAGTGTGTCTTCCCCTCCTCCCCCCCAGTCGTCTTTTCTCAAGACTAAACATGTTCCTTTTTTTTATCCTTTCCTCATAGTCAGGTTTTCTAAATCATTTCATTTTTGTTGCTTTCTTCTGAAACTCTCCAATTTGTCCACATCTTTCTTAAAGTGTGGTGCCCGAAAATGGACACAGTGCTCCAGGTGAGGCCTCACCAGTGCCAAGTAGAGTGGGACAATTACCTCCTGTGTCTTACGTACAACATTCCTGTTAATACACCCCAGAATTATATTAGCCTTTTTTTGGCAACTGCATCACATTGTTGCTCATATTCAATTTGTGATCCACTATAACCCCGAGATCCTTTTCTGCAGTACTACTGCCTAGCTAGTTATTCCCCATCTTGTATTTGTGCATTTGATTTTTAACTTCTGAAGTGAAGTACTTTGCACTTGTCATTATTGAATTTCATCTTGTTGAATTCACACCAGTTCTCCAATTTGTCAAGATCATTTTGAATTCTAATCCAGCCCTCTAAAGTGGTAGCAGCCCTTCCCAGCCTGGTGTCACCTGCATATTTTATAAGCATACACTCCACAACATTGTTCAGGTCATTAATGAAAATATTGAATAGTACTGGACCCAGGACGCACTCTTGTGGGAACAAGTTAGACGTACCCTCTATCAACCAGCTATGCACCCACCTTGTAGTGATTTAATCTAGATCACATTTCCCTAGTTTGCTTATGAGAATGTCGTGTGACTATGTCAAGAGCTTTACTGAAATCAAGATATATCCTGTCTATAGCTGGCCCCACCCCCCAATTCACTAGGCCAGAACCTATGAAAGAAGGAAGTTTGATTGGTTTGGCATGATTATTCTTGACCAATCCATGCTGGCTATTTGTTATCTTCTAGGTGCTTATAAACTGATTGTTTAATAATTTGGTCCAGTATCTTTCCAGGTATTGAAGTTAAGCAGGCTGGTCTATAAATCCCCGGATCCTCTTTCTTTCCCTTTTTAAAGATAGGTATTATATTTGCCCTTCTGCAATCCTTTAGGATCTCACCTGTCCTCCAGGAGTTCTCAAAGATAATTGCTAAGATTTCTTCAGCTCATTCCTTAAGTGCCCTAGGATGAATTTAATCAGGCCCTACTGACTTGAATACATCCAACTTCTCTAAATATTCTTTAAGCTGTTCTTTCCCTATTTTAGCTTGCAATCCTTCCTCCTTATTAATATTGATTGTGTTAAGTATCTGGTCACAATCAACCTTTTTAGTGAAGACTTAATCAATCTCTGGGCACATAAACTTTCCTTTTTAGCAGAAGCTAAAGTTTCATTGTTTGCATTTGGATGGTTTTGTACTCACTAATAAATTAACTCAAATAGTGACTTTGTTCCTATTTTTAAAATGTTTTTGTGGATTCATACTGACTAGCAGAGAAGTTTTCAGTTTGTCCTCTAGCCTGTGAGCTTGTTACATTGTGTGAGGTTATATAAGGGGCATGTGTGTGAGTGGTGTCAGTGATATAAAACAGGTTTTGCAGCATTAACACAGCCTTCATTATAGTGGTGGGCACTGTACTGGTAAACTGCAGTGTTACTTGGGGCAGGGCCTGTCTGCTCTACATCCTGACCCGGCAAGAGGTTCCGCATGGATGCACCTCGGCATCTGTGCAGAGCATCATTGACTACAATGTATATCCATATGGGTCCACCTGTATAGCTCCATTTGCAGGATTAGGGCATATAATTATACAGTGCCTACCACAAAGAAACACCAATCCTGAGTGGGGTCTCTGGATGCTCATGTGATATTAATAAAAGGCTCTTTTACTACAGCACTCTGGTATCTTGAATCCCAACTACGTTTAAAGGCAGTTGGATTTATTATAATAATGTTTTACATAATTATTTTAAAATAAGTTTGACTCCCCAAGGGATGCTGTTATGTTAGGTGGGGGCTGTTTTCTTTTCATAACAGCTTGAGATGATGAAATAACATTGGATTCACTCTTTCTTGTCTGGATCTACATATTCCTAATGGAATAATTGGACAAGTCTCCACAATACAATTCTCCTTCTTTTTGTTCTTGTGTACTTCAAGCAGCATTGCAGTAGTTAATAGTATTAATGGTTAAACCACCATCATTAGGTTTATGAGTTAACACCAGATTAAATAAATAGGTGTAGTTCACATCCTCTCAAACCTATTGTTTTGCACTGTCTGCAGACTCAGGGACTGAACATTTGAAGGTCTGCATCAAACATAAGGGTAAAGAATTTTTAAAAGTGAGCTTATATTGTGACTAGCAAGAAAGCAACTATCAAAAGAAGTACCAGTTTGCTGAGTTGCAGTGAGCTGGCCCAGGTCAACCCCTGCTTGGATCCTCAGGAAGTGATAGCAGTACTATTACCTGCCCCACCATAAAACTAATTGGATCTTTAGCTCGATTGATTACTTGAATTTCAGTTGCATAGGCATGAATTTTTCCTGTTACTATAATAAGGGGCCCTAAATACTTGTTGTTAGGCAACCATTGTGCCACTGACTTCACAAGTTGCTTTCATGCAGAAGCACATGCAACCAAATGATATGATTTTTCTACTGTAATTACTTATGAGGGATAAGACCATAATAATGCTTGCAGCAAAACTGACACGGTGCAAAAATTGGCACCGTCTCTATTAGCTCTGTGAAAACAAAATACCTATTATGCCTATCCTGCATGTAATGAATTGTCTACGTACCTACTCCACGCTGGGCGCATTAAAAGACCAGCAGCTTCACTGAAGAAAAGAGATGCTGTATTCAGTATAAGAACATAAGAATAAGAACAAAAGAATGGCCATACTGGGTCAGACCAATGGTCCGTATCCTGGCTTTCGATAGTGGCCAATGCCAGATGCTTCAAAGGGAATGAACAGAACAGGGCAATTATTAAGTGACCCATCTCCTGTTGTCCTGTCCCAGCATCTGGCAGTCAGAGGCTTAGGGACACCCAGAGCATACACATTGAGCAGATGTTTTCAGAGAACTATCCACAGTGACTCCAAGATCTTTTTTTTGAGTGGTAACAGCTAATTTAGACCCCATCATTTTGTATGTATAGTTAGGATTATGTTTTCTAATGTGCATTACTTTGCATTTATCAACATTGAATTTCATCTGCCATTTTGTTGCTCAGTCACCCAGTTTTGACACATCCCTTTGTAACGCTTTGCAGTCGCTTTGGACTTAATTATCTTGATTAATTTAGTATCATCTTCAAATGGTACCACTGCACCTCTTTTTCAGAACTTTTTATGAATATGTTGAACAGCACTGCTCTCAGTACAGATCCCTGGGGGACACCACTATTTACCTCTCTCCAGACTGATCATTTATTCCTACTCTTTGTTTCCTATCTTGTAACCAGTTACTGATCTATGAGAGAACCTTCCCTCTTATCCCATGACTGTTTAGTTTGCTTAAGAGCCTTTGCTGAGGGACCATTTCAAAAGCTTTCTGAAAGTCCGAGTATGCTAGATCCACTGGATCACCCTTGTCCAGCTGTTTGTTGACCCTCTCAAAGAATTCTAACAGATTGGTGAGATATGATTTCCCTTTACAAAAGCCTTGTTCACTCTTCCCCAACAAATTGGGTTTATCTGTGTGTCTGATAATTCTGTTCTTTATTATAGTTTCAACCAGTTTGCCCAATACTGAAGTTAGACTTACTGGCCTGTAATTGCCAGGGTTACCTCTGGAACCTTCTTTAAAAATTGGCGTCACATTAGCTATCCTCCAGTCATCTGGTACAGAAGGTGATTTAAGTGATAGTTTACATACCTCTGTTAGTAGTTCTGCAATTTCATGAGAGTTCCTTCAGAACTCTTGGGTGGTGAATACCATCTGGTCTTGGTGACTTATTGTGTAATTTATCAGTTTGTTCCAAAACCATCCCTGTCGACACCTCAATCTGAGTCAGTTTCTCAGATTTGTCATGTAGAAAGAATGGCTCAATGGTGGGAATCTCCCTCCACATCCTCTGCAGTGAAGATGGATGCAAAGAATTTACTTAGCTTCTCCGCAATGGCCTTATCTTCTTTGAGTGTTCCCTTTTACCTTGAGTATAACTATTCAGGGGGGTGCACTTTTACTTGCATAGGAATATTGCAGAAAGAAGGAAACAGTAGTGAATGCATGTAGTCTTGTCCCTGAGTTGGACCTCTGTTTTTTGTTTTGTTTTTTGGTTTGGGTGTTGACTTTGTTGTGGAGAAACATCAAGTGTATAAAGCTGACCATGCTCCTTCTCATCACTTTCAAAGAGGCAGTCTAATAATACAAGGATTTTACTAGGAGCAACAGTGGCGACAGACTCAGGTCTCTGAACTACTGATGTAATCTTCTTTCAGTCACTGAACCAGTAATAACACTTGTTCTGCTCACTGAATTCTCATTACTGACTGGGTAGGTTGTCGTGCCTAAGGCCTGGCTGTAGGGACTCTAGCTGCTTGGCCCCTTCCTTTCCTGTTTCAACAGAAAGTTTTCTGAATCTGTATTGTATCTTCTTGCCTAAGCAAACCCCCATCCACAAATCCCCAGTGTGGTTCTGAGGAGGATGTTGGGCACAAGTCTTATCATTTTAAAAAGTGAGGTATTGAAAAAATTAAGTATGTACTTCTGTTTTGTCTATATAGCAGGGTGGCTACTTAATAGGTGGCAAACAGGTCTTTAAATTTTCCGAAACTGGGAGAGACTTAGGGCTCAGGAACAACAACTCTGGGAAAGTAAAAATGACTTGTATGACAACTTGGGGGAAATAAGCTGTGTTTGAATCATCTAGATGTCCTGATGCTGCTAGGTTTTCCCAAAGCAGCTTTAACCCAGAAAGAAAAAATTCAAATTAACCTCTCTTAGTTCTGTACATCTCACATTGGCAATAACTAGTCATGTGTTCATTATATGTTTTCTCAGTTTAATGAATTGTTTGAGATTCTTTGCTCAAGGATTTGTGAATCTTGCTATAAAAGATACTGTACTTTTTTATAGGTTACAGTAGTGACTAATGTTCAAGGTATCCATGGTGTTTGTGCATTTTCGTTAAGAGCAGCATGCTTAATCCAGGATAAATATGTGCTATTAATATTGGGTTGTATAAGTACAACAATTTAAGAGATTTTTCTCTTCAGTGGCTCTCTCTGGCAAAGCTTGGATGGACTACCATCAGTTCGGTTAGTTTAGCTGAAAAACAGGCTCTAGTTCACATAGCTTAAAAATGTCACTATGGCAAATAAATGAATAATCAGTTTTTATCTTTCTGGCTATTCACAAGATATGAATAGATTTAGTCATAATAAAAACAACACACAACACATCTCCTATGTATATAAACATTCTGGAACTGTGCAGAAAGACTAGATACTCATGTACTTCAATCTAGTACAGATAAAAATTCACACATATTAGTATAACTAGGGACTTGCCAACTTTCAAGGTCTCTTCTGTATAGACAAAGATTTCTTCACAGAAATCTCTTCCACTGGTATCTATTTCATGTTAGCTATTGTCTATATTAAGTTTAAGGACCATCCAAAGCATGTCTGACTATTTTTGGAATGTGCAATGTTTAAAGTTTGCTTCAATAAGGTTTTCATACACTGGCATTGCTTTTTGAGTTTCCTGAGTTAGACTTTTTTTGTTTAACTTTCACTTTGTTTTGGCGTGTCTCTTAAACTTTAACCAGCATTACACCAATATTGACATAACTTTGTAAAGTAATCATTTAATCAACATTTTCTTACTAAAAATCTTTCAGGTATCTCCCTCTGCATATCCTACTTAAGACCATATAACTTTTTTTGTTTTTAAATTTTAGTGTAATTTAGACAAACAAACCGAGATGGTGGTTTCCAGCAGTGTAATATCAAGATACCATTGTATGTTCTTAGGTACAAGAAACTGCCCTGAAATTTTAATCAATTTTGCATGAAGACCTAAAATATTCCTTAAAACTTTTGTATGCTAAAGTTCCTCATAAAATAAATCGGTTAAGTTCCATAGAATTTAGGAACAGTGTCAGTCTCTATTTCCGTAACTGAATAATAAACAAATACTGAAACTATTAATGTTTGAGGGAGGACAGGGTAGAGCAAATAGAGAGAGTCATGCTATGCCGGGGGCGGGGAGGGGTAGTTCAGTGGTTTGAGCATTGGCCTGCTAAACCCAGGGTTGTCAGTTCAATCCTTGACGGGGGCCATTTAGGGATCTGGGGCAAATATCTGTCTGGGGATTGGTCCTGCTTTGAGCAGGGGGTTGGACTAGATGACCTCCTGAGGTCCCTTCCAACCCTGATAGACTATGATTCTATGCCTCTCTTCTTCACTACTTCTGTTCAAAAAAAAGAAGAAAAATTGGGAGAGAAAAAAGGAGAGGAGTTAAGGAGAAAGTTAGGGCACTTGTCAATTTTTTTTAAACCAGCAAAGGTGGGGAGAACAAGATATGCCCTAATGGCCTATATTCCATCCCCAATTTAAACACTAAATTTTGCATCCGTTTTTCATTTTGAATACAGAAAATATCACAATGCATGTATTTACATTTTTGGTACTGATTAAAAAGTCAAAACTGTCCTTGCGTCTTTCAAATGGTTCAAATAATTATTTTGTGTTAGGCTGACTAACTTTGGGGCAAGAGATAATACGCATGTTTTCCACAATGAAAGGAACAAAAAATGTATTTTAGAAGGTAGTTCTAGTCGGTTTAAATTGAGATTTGTAAAGTAGATTACCATAATTTTTAAATACATCAAAGTTTAATTATAACACAATATACAAATTAATTTATTTGCACTGACTTGTTTCTGTTTCTGCAAGGAAAACTGCTTGTAGAGTAACAGTTAAAGACTGAGATCCTAGTTAATGTGCAGTCATCCTAGATGTGCTTGTTCTGAGTTCAAACAGAAGAAATATTTTTTAATAAACTTTCAGATAAAAGGTTTCCAATTAACCAAAATGCCTGATGAATGTTCTGGGTAACATGTCAGAAGATGCTGTCTTAAAAAGTAAGAAGTAATACTTTAATGAAAGGAATACTGTCATCTACTGCCCTATCCTATTGATAAAAATAATTGCCAGTGTATTTCAAGAGTATGTTTCTGGTAGTTTCCACACTGTGGTAGGTGCAGTACAAACACACAAGAAGGCACAGATCTTGTCCCAAAGAGCTTACTCTAAAAATTGGGATCATTAAATCCGTTAGGACCCAGGAAGAGCGTTCTCCTTATGTGGGATAGGATAAGAAGGAGGTTTAGGTTGGACATTAGGAAAAATTTCCTAACTGTCAGGGTGGTTAAACACTGGAATAAATTGCCTAGGGAGGTTGTGGAATCTCCATCTCTGGAGATATTTAAGAGTAGGTTAGATAAATGTCTATCAGGGATGGTCTAGACAGTATTTGGTCCTGGCATGCGGGCAGGAGACTGGACTCGATGACCTCTCGAGGTCCCTTCCAGTCCTTGAATCTATGAAAAGAACATAAATGGAGACAGTACACACACTATAGTTAAAAAGATTGTGATTTATTTTTAATTAATGTGTTAATTACAGCTTTTTAAAATAGTGTCTCTGTTTATACTGTGTGATGTCCAGGACAGTTAAAATGCTATGGGTTTTAATTTTATAAATCACAACTTTACCCCTCAGTACTACATTCACTTCCTTAGGCTAGGTGTACACTACAGATTTCTTTGAGCATAGCTCTGTCAGTTAGGGGTATGGAGAAGGTGTGATCCCCAACAGAAATAGCTGTGAGGGCAAAAGTCTCTAGTGTGGACAGAGTTAGACTGCAAAAGGGAGTAGGGGTGGGGTTTACTATGCCAGTACAAAGCGCAGCTCTGCTGGTATAGCTTCAGCACGCTAGCAGCATTTTGCCAGATTGGTATACTGGTATTCTTATACTGACGAGGTGCTCCTAGTGTAGACGTAGCCTAAAATTTCTAGCTAGTAATCAGGATGTTTGGACTTGCCTTATTACAGCACCAAATGTGATATCTACATCTGTGTTATAAATAGGCTTGGCAGAATTAGATTTTAAGTTTTTAAATAATTTTAATGGATAATATCCAGGTTTATTTTTAAGCATTTTTTATTTTATTTAACTGTTCCTAGCTGTACAAATCTGTGGATTTTAAGCTTCCCCCCCATTTGTATCAATTTAAATTGTCATTGTTGTGGGAAATTATGGGGGAGGAGTCTGACAATAATTGTTTAATGAGAGCACACATTGAGATTCAAAAATTTTAAGCTTTATAACTGTTAAAATATAAATTGTCAACATCACATGTCCAAATATACAAATTAAATAGCCTTAGATCAAATTCTGAGTTTTCAATCAGCATTTTTCTTTCTTTGCAATCTGTAAATTTCTGTTATCAATGGAAATATTTTTTTGCTAGCTTGTGCGTGTGCGGTGCAATCAACACTTATCGATCATATAATCCTTCCAAGTCTAGTTATACATAGTGGATAAGCACAGCTTTGTTTTACATTGTCTGAATCCATGCTGCAGCACTGTCTTAACCTGAATGGTGGTTGCATCTCCCAAGCAGGGAAAAGGAATTGGTACTCCGTCTCTGAAGGGAAGAGGAGTGGAATGAGAATTCTCCACTTGACCATCACACTTCTCTTCTCTACTTTCTCAATGTAGAGCATCATTCTCTGTGGGTGAGGAACAGTGGCCTTTATTTTCCTTTCGTGTCTTTGGGGGACCAGCTGTCTA
Source organism: Emys orbicularis (assembly GCF_028017835.1). Taxonomy (NCBI): domain Eukaryota; kingdom Metazoa; phylum Chordata; order Testudines; family Emydidae; genus Emys; species Emys orbicularis. The sequence continues at coordinate 227,010,130 of NC_088683.1, forward strand.
GCCTACAGCCCTCACCTGATCTCTTCAGAGGGCCAGCTTTCCCAAGCCACAGAAAAAGCATCTTTCCACAATAGCAAAACTTCAAATTTGGGATAAACTCTGTTGCCACTGCAGACTTATGTGGGTTCCAAAGTAAAATCAACCTACCATCTCCCCATGGTGTATGGAGCTACCCTACAGCCAACAGCGAACTCTACACAAGGGAGTGGAATTGACACGTGGAATTTCCCTAAGGAGAACCTGTGTAAAATACTACATTGTGCATGTGTGTGTTCTTTAGACCATTCATTTTTTAAATAAAGAGGAAAAATTATATAACCCTGGGAGAAAAGATTGAACAGAGGTATGCAGAAGTAGACTGCCAAATACACTGAAGCCCTATCCCAGGCAGATATAGCTACTTCTGGTAAATACCAGTGGGTTCTCGCTCTTCCTTTTCTGGTGTGAAACACTTTGGCAATGCTTAACTTAAAGTTATGATTGTATTAAAATTTAACTTTTACACTGGTCTTTATATGGCTGTTATATAGTTCTGTACCATGGTTATAACCCTGCTTGATGTCTCCGCAGGCAAGAACAAATCCTGTGATGACATTGTTGTGGCATTATTGTGTTGTAATGTGAGGCCCTGATATGGTCACTTTGGCTGCTTAGTCTCTAGATGTTATGATGATGGACCCTGTAGAGAAACCTCAGATAACCTGATGATTGATGGTTTGGAATAGTGTTAGGTGTGGACACGATATTCAAAGTACTGTGCTGGAACTGTTCAGAATAAGTTCCAAACCAGTCCCAGTGGATACAGTGGATTTACCCTGTTTACAGGGAACAAATTTGTGTAGTGCGGGAATAGATGATCATGGTATGTTCCATTTATCACTCCTGCTGGTTTGAGGAAACTGCAGCACATCATTACACTTCACTATGGCTCTTTGCCTTTCAGATTTGGTCACGACACTCTCACCATCTTGACTTGAACTGCATGTTTATTTAACAGTTGAATTAAAGCATCCACGATCAACAGAAAGTAGCCATGCTACATGTGCTAAATTGGACCATCTTTCTCGCCACTTGTATTCTTGGCTGGAAGTCTACATCATTTTGTATATATCACACTCCTCAGGATTTATGTTGGCTTTGACAAAGATTGCTTTTGGCAACTAACTGGGTATGAAAATGCTGTTGATACAGAAAACCTGAAATCTGTTAAATGTCCCTGTGCTATCTTAGTAACTGATATACTGGTTGCTAACAGTATAAATGCACTCCTTTGCAATACATTTCCAAAGCAAAGTTGGATGTATGCTTTTTCTTTTTTGGGGAGAGGGGGAGGGATTGTTCAGTGCTACTTTGTAGGCAAGACTCACTGCTCTTGTCAGTGGTCCAATGTTAAGTCCTTACTTTAAGTACCTGGAGAGGTTGTGTGCCCATGTATGTATGCCAAAACACACCCTCTAAAACCAGTCATTCAATGTTGGGAATAAGAGGTGGGGAGATGTAGGGGGAAATATTTTTAAAGGGTCTGAAATGGTATATAGTCTTGTTTTACACTAGCATCCCAAAAAGGGAAGGAAGGCAGAATATATAAGAACACAATGGTACAATATCAATTATACTAACTGATAGTGCTGTAAAATTTTAAAGTTCAATACTTGCATTTTTACTACCTGTCTTTCTCTTAGACAGGTTTATATACCGTAAACACTTTTTTCAATCTTAATACACTTCTAATATACAAATCAATAAATCTTATTGTAAAAGAGCAGTGTCTAATTTATCATGCATCGTTGTGCATCTGAGGCATTAATGGACCACTAAAATGCAAACCTTCATGTCTTAATGTTACATTGATCTACCAAATTAAAATGAAGAGAGCTGAGCCAATCAATAAAATGTAATGTCTAATCGAATTTCTTACATTTGCTGTTCTGATGGCAGTTAGCATCTTCTCAACTGAATTCTCATTGCTCAGCAAGAAAAATAGGTTGTTACTATTTCAAGGCTAACTTTCAATGGCTAATATCTTTCCCTAAAAAGACACATTTAGAGAAGTATCAGCTTAGTGTCCATTTTTTACCAATTATTTTAGTATAACTCACTGTAGTGATAGTTCTATAAATGGCTGAGAGACCTCTGCTCTTTCTTCTTTAGGCTTCTGAGTTGAAAAGTTAATGGGAAAAGTGGATCTTTTACCAGTCAGTGACAGTTGGATGGCTTGATGAGGGTAGGGTGGCCAGTTGTAGAACAGTAGTGTAAACAACAGAAGTATGTGCTAACTGTCCCACTGCTCACACTGTGGCAGCTATATTTTATTTTTACCGCTCTAGCGCAGTTAGAAGTAGCATGGGAATGTGTCCTCAAGCTGGGAATTGCACTCCCAGCTTGAAATATGAATATACTGTCTCAAAGGGTAAGTTAGTGTCTCCTCATATGATTGTCTAACACAATTCTGGGAGCAACATACTAGAAAAATGGTTAGGGTGACCATATTTCCCTATGCTGAATACGGGGCACCTGGTAAAATTACTTGTGTTCAAGCGAGTTTAACTACAGTCAATCAGAACTATGCAGTACAAACGTTCAAATTAAAATCAAGTTGACTGTTAAGAAGAAATACTGCGTAGTTGGATTCATTTATTTACTTTCTTATGGCGTTAGGGTTCACATGGGGAGAGGCCACACACACACACCGACCGACCGACCCTCCCCTCCCTTCGTGGCACTCTCCGCCCTCCTTGCCTGGCTGGGCCCCTGGGAAGGACCCCACCACTCCTAGTACCTGGCACCGTGTCTTCCTGAGGCAACACATGGGGTGGGGGCATGCAGGGTCACATGCCCACCCCCCCCCCCCCGATTTCTGCCAGGGTTCACACCAGAATGTGGCCAGCAGCAGCCTTTCGGCACTGTGAGAGAGGGAAGGGGTGGGAGCCCCTTCCAGTCACAAGGGAGGAAGGCGGGGGGGTGAGGTGGGGAGAGGGGTGACCTGGCCCATTTCTTTGCAGAGCTCATCTCTCCCCCTCCCCCCTTGTGGCTGGAAGCAGCTTGAAAGGCAACTAACACCTCCAGGCTGCTGCTGGCCACTGACATAACCCAGCTGCCTCCTGTTTCTCTCCCCTTCCTTCCCCGCCCCCCTCGCTGCAGTGCGGGCAGGAAGGGGTTAAGCCCTAAGGATGCATTGTGCACCAGGGCCCAGGGAACCTGACTGCAGGGGTTCAGCAAACCCGGCCAGAGAGGTGGCTCAGCAGGGGAGGGTGCCTAGGGGACAGAACAGCCCTGGACTCCCTGGGGACAAGAGAGTGTGTGTGTGTGTGTGTGTGTGTGTGTGTGTGTGTGTGTGTGTGTGTGTGTGAGAGAGAGAGAAGAGGGTGTTAAGCCCCTGCCCTAGGGGGCTGCTGTGGAGCCTGCAGGTTCGGAGAGACTGGCCCGTACCAGCACTGTGCAGGGTTTTGGCACATGCAGGGCTCGGGTCCTCCTGGCCAGCACCCCAGGCCAGAGGGTCTTGGAATTTCCTGGGGCACCAGTCCGGCCAGAGTCAGTGGGGGAAGGAAGGAGCCTGCTGGCCAGGCTGTTGGCGAGCTGAGCGCTCCGGCCAGGGGCTGGTTCTCCACACAGCGCTGGGAGCAGGACGCACCCCGCTGGGGGGGATATGGAGGAGCAGTGGGGATGGGGAGGCAAAGGGGCAAAGCAAGGAGAGGACAGCGAGAGGGCGAGCATGTAAAGGGCCAATGGGTGGGCAGCAGAGGCGACACATAGCCGACCGCCACCTGGCACCTTCCCGCACTCACCAGCCACTGCAGCTCACAGTGTGCAGCCAGTATCGGCCAGAAATGGGATGAGGGGCAGGGCCCTGCTGGTCGAGAGCCCCCGCGCAGCGAGGGCTGTGCTGATGGATCAGCAGGGGGAGCAGCCCAGCCTCTCATGCTGCATCTTTGCCCCGCTACGAGCCGTACACACCCACCCCCATTATTGGCCACTGGATCCCCTCCACTCACCGCTAGTGAGCAGGGATCTGGCCTGCAGCAGGACCTGCCAGTACTGATTGGGGGGAGACAGAAATTATGGGACAATTTGCCCATTTTAAAGAAAAAGTTGGGACACCTGCAGGAGGGCTTAAATACAGGACTGTCCCTTTAAAAACGGGACGTCTGGTCACCCTAAAAATGGTTATTTCACTTATAGTATGTGTTCAATGTCCATTGTGAACAAGTGTTCCTAGGTTACAGCACAGGTATCTAATCTTCTGCACCTGGAAAGTCTGCAGCAGAGTTCCCAAAAGTGACTGTAACACTAACAACGTTAGATGTGGTTGCAACATTTGTTACAAAGTGTTTTTTGTTTTAGTTAAAACCATTCCAAATGTTTTTACAAGCCCTACTGAGGTCAGGGCCAATATTCTATTCACCAACTGACACAGTAAGATTGAATCTATACTACACATTTTGCGTGGAAGCTCTGTTATTACCTCAACCGCACTATAGCATAATTTTGTCTTCTGTGTGGGTAGGTCTGAATAGTATTGTAACTAGAGCTGGTAGAAAAGCAGAAATTTTTTTTTCATTTAAAAAAAAATTGCCCATTTTCAGCTAAACATTTTGAAATCTGAAACTTTCCCTGCCAGTTCTAGTTGCAACCGTGTTTCAGAACTCTGCTACGGTTGCTGTTTTTGAAACAGACTCCATCCTTGGTGTTGTCACAATGCTAGAGTTGTGCAAATTCGTTTTTGACTATACATTTGCAGGGAAGGTTTCTCAGGTCTACAGTGGAATGTTTGGTCGGGGGAGGGGGAAGGTGTTGGGATGGAGCAGAATAGCAGATAGCCCAGTGGCTAGGGCACACACCTGGGAGGTGAGAGGCTCAGGTTAAAGTCTCTGGTGTGTATCAAGCAGAGCACTGGTACTCCTTGATCCTTCCTATTCCCTGCCTGTGTCTAGTCTTCTGTGGGCTGTAATACTTCACTATCATTTCAGTTGTTGAATTTAATGTGCAGGTGTTGCTGGCCTGTGATGTGCAGGAGATCAGACTAGATGATCTAGTGGTCTTTCTGGCCTTAAATTCTATGACTCTGTGGCCAGGCTGTTGGCTATTCTGGGGTATGCTCATGCACTCTTTAAACTTTTCACACACAAAAAAGTTAGAAATGTATTGCTTTTGTTCCACATCAGAATGAAAACAAATGTCAAAACCTCTAACATTTTTGTGAACTGGAATTTGTATTTTCCAGCCAGTCTTAGTCCATAGATCTGTCTGGTGCAAAATTATTCTTTTACTTGCTAATATAAAAATCAAACTTCAAGAGATGTTTCAACTGCATTTTTTAAACTATCTGAAATTAGTGTGCCGCTTTTTCATCAAAGTAGCTGCCATTTGATTAAATCTGAACAGATTAATAGGACAATATTCTGCACTGCTCAGTTCCTTTTTTTGTTTTCCTATTTTGTTAATTTTTTCTTTGTCTTTTACCACCAAGGAATAAAGGTTTTGTTTTGTTTTGTTGTTTTATATCAATCACCTATTAATTAATTCCTAAAGCCATAAGTATAAGTGAGGGTGTAGATTGGGTTTTTTACTTCTCTTCCTTACTTTTGTGATTAAAAAGAGTTCACTCGAAAGACTTTCTTACTGATCCTCCTCTGCCAGAATGCCATATTTAGCACTTAATTATAAGGCAGATTCTAAGCCATATACAACTACTCTAGTTCATAGATTACAAGGTGAAAGTGACTTAATCAGTGGAGAACTGTTCATTTCTGTATGTAAAACAAATGAATACTTTTGATTTGTCTTGGAAATAATTCAATTTATCACATTGTTTTTCTTTCTTTAGCAATTTGCTACTGGGCAATATGTCTACAGAAATGCCAAAATGTGGCACATGGGGGTACTACTGAAGAATTTGCCAATATTGAGAAATATAACAGACCTGCTGTGATAAGCAATAATTTTTTTAAAAAAGTTATTTGCAAAGCTCAGTTTATACAAAAGGAGACTTGTGTGGTGGTAGGTTAATCATTTTGTCAGATACATCTTTTGCAGGAGAATGTGGTATACCTGTCTTAGTAAGTGAATACTCTTGTAAAATATAAAGAGCAGATGTATGTAATTCTGTATCGTAAGGCGTTTGGATAGAACATAGTAAAGTGCATCTGTTGTAATGCGTGTGTTTGTAATACTGAAAATAATTAGTTTTACTACATGATTATTGGGAGGCCATTCAAGTATTTCAATATTGCCAAAATATCCTTGTTAAAACAATTCCTTATAGTTTCATAACTGGGTTTGTATCACACCATTCATGTGAGTGTTATAAAGCAGTTTATAAGTTATCCATGCCTGAGTCATTTAACCATCACTGGATTACTGATCACCTCTGGATGGAATATGGTTACTGTTTAATAAGGCACAGAATCAGTACATGGCAGTTTAGGGCAGTGGCTTTCAACCTGTGGTCCGCAGACCCCGGGGGTCGGCAGACTTTGTCTAAGGGGTCCACGAAAGGTGACTATGAAAATAAAGTTTCAGACCCCAGAAAAGACATGTCGTAATTACCTTAGAAGCCCACAGTTTAGTGCCCTTTCTGACGCTGCATCAAATGTCTTGCTGAGCACGTGCAACGTTTATAGTTGAATTCTGTTCAGTCAGTTTTCAGTCTCTCAGACTTCTATGGTAGGGGTCCGCGGACCACAGGTTGAATTTCCAAAGGGGTCTGCACCTCCATTTGAAATTTTGTAGGGGTCCGCAAATGAAAAAAGATTGAAAACCACTGGTCTAGGGAATACTGTATTCAGTTGAAACTTCAGTGGGAGTGATCTAGATAGGCAAAATATAACTACCCAAACTGGAATTTGTCCAGGACACTGAGTCTAACCTCATCCCTCATGCAAAATATGCCATGGAATCTTTAATAACTAAAAGTAGTCAGAACCTATATTTTATGTCCCATTCCACAAACATCCCCTTCAGTAGTATAGCGAGTCTTGGCACAATACTTAGGGAGTCACCTTGATTAAATTGAGAGAATTTTATATGGTGCCAAGATAGTGTAACAGTGGGTGTAACACAAGTCCCTTTGACAGACATCATCCATAACTTAGATGCTATTGCAAACCTATGTGGGTAAAAATACCATCCGATTTTAACATTTTTATTTAATATGATTTTACCACACTGCTGCAAACATAATGAAGGGGTTTTGGGGAAGGGCCGGGGTGATCTTCCCCTTTTGGCTACAGAGCAATTTCTAGAGCTGTGCTCATCAGGCTAGTGATTTGAGCTCAGGCCTGAGAGATAGGTACTCTTGAGCACAGCTGCAGGGATTTGTTTGACTTTCCTTAGAAAATGCCGATTCATTTAAAACAAAACTTTTTGCAAGGAAAATATTAGTTTTGATGACTTTCTAATTTCAAAAACTTTTTAGAAAAAAGTTGCAAAATTATACATTTTTGAAATTGTTTTGATTTTCACCTTTATTTAAAAAACATGTTTCAATTAACCTGAACCATTTTTTTTCTGTCGTTCACAAACATTTCGAGATTCCATCTTTTTTTTTTGGCCATTTGGGACATGGAAATTTTTTGAAAATTTCAAAATTTTCCCAAGATGAGAAAATAGTTTCCAGCCTAGCTCTGCTCCTGAGCTGTAATCCAAGTTCTGACCAGCTCCCTCTCGAAAACGCATGAAATCTGGTTTAATTTCTTTCTGAAAAATGGGAGATATCTACCTCAATGGAGTGTTGCAGAATTGGACACAAAAAAGATGAGTCCAAAGTATGTGTTAATACTGTGGTTCAAGAACATTTTTCAGCATGAATATCATGACCAGCTGAAGTATTTGATATAACTGTGTTATCTCAGCCTCCATCAGAACACACGTTTGTTGGAGTGGGAAGAGGAATAATTCCCAAGTGGAAATGAACACTATTTCTAAGTAAAGGATTTGTCCTTTAAGAGGATATTACAGTGGAAAAAAAGAAGACAAAATTATTTGAATATTACAGGGGCTGATTTTTGCATCTTTTTGTACATTGGTTTTTAAAATATAATTACCAACCAGCTTTTGACATTCAAAACCCACATTGTGTGCATATGGTAGCCAAATAAAGCTATTTTTATTTATTGGCAGAGTTAACATTCCTACAAAGAAATTGCTGCAGTAAAAGCACAATTATGACGAGCCAGAAGGGAAAGAGGAAATTAAGAATGTGGGGGAAATTATTTTTTAGTTTTCATTTTAATAAGGAAAAAATACAATTAAAATTGCATGTGTCACTTAAATCACCAAACCCTTTAGAGGCATATTATTGAACTCCAAACACACATTAAAAGACATTAAACTGATTACAAAGCTTGCTCAGTCATAAGCCTCCAAATATTATTGTGTAATATGCAGTGTAGTTGTAGCCCTGTCAGACCCAGGTTGTAAGAGACACAAGGTGGGTGAGGTAATATCAAAGCGATCACTCTATATTTGACCTATCAGTTCTCATCCTCAAAGGAAACCTGCACAAAGCTTTAAAAGACAAGCTTGGGAGCTAAAATTCATTACTCTGCTAGACACTAAAAATCATGGACTGAACAGAGAGACTGGATTTATGGCTTGTTGCAACAAACTGTAAACCACAACCCCCTCTTTTGGTCCTATGACTGTAGAGGTGTTAATGGGCCACTCTACCTTCAATGCTCCCTTACAATATATGCTAACTACTTATGCTAAACAATCTGTTCCACCTTGCATTTTGTTGAGACCTTGAGAGTATCTTTCCTAGACCTGTTTCAGAGTGGTAGCAGTGTTGGTCTGTATCCGCAAAAAGAACGAGGAGTACTTTTGGCACCTTAGAGACTAACAAATTTATTACAGACAGCCCCTCAACCTGAATCAAATACTCACCAGCAACCACACAACAAAAACACTAACCCAGGAACCTATTCTTGCAACAAAGCCCGTTGCCAACTCTGTCCACATATCTATTCAAGGGACACCATCATAAGACCTAATCACATCAGCCACACTATCAGAGGCTTGTTCACCTGAACATCTACCAAACTGATATATGCCATCATGTGCCAGCAATGCCCCTCTGCCATGTACGTTGGCCAAACCGGACAGTCTCTACGCAAAAGAATAAATGGACACATCAGACGTCAAGAATTATAACATTCAAAAACCAGTCGGAGAACACTTCAACCTCCCTGGTCACTCAATTACAGACCTAAAAGTCGCAATTCTCCAACAAAAAAACTTCAAAAACAGACTCCAACGAGAAACTGCAGAATTAATTTGCAAACTGGACACCATTAAATTAGGCTTGAATAAAGACTGGGAGTGGATGGGTCATCACACAAAATAAAAACTATTTCCCCAAGCTAATTTTCCCCTACTATTACTCACACCGTCTTGTCAACTGCTGGAAATGGGCCATCCTGATTATCACTACAAAAGTTTTTTTTCCTCCTGCTGATAATAGCCCACCTTAATTAATTACCCTTGTTACAGTTGGTATGGCAACACCCATTTTTTCATGTTCTCTGTGTATATATATCTTCCTACTGTATTTTCCACTGCATGCATCCGATGAAGTGGGTTTTAGCCCACGAAAGCTTATGCCCAAATACATTTGTTAGTCTCTAAGGTGCCACAAGTAATCCTCGTTCTTTTTCCTAGACCTGAGGAAGAGCTCTTTGTAGCTTGAAAGTTTCTCTCTCTCACCAACAGATGTAGGTCCAATAAAAGATATTACCTCATCCACTTTGTCTCTCATATTATTGTGTATATTAGTTAATTGATAAATGACCATTTTTAGATTTGTTAAAGCAGTTAGACCAAAGTATCATTTGCTAAACAGAGATAAATATAATAGACTACTGTCTTTTGATTCCTTTGCACTCATTTTTGTTGCCTTGTGATGGGTTGGATCCCCCTTCTGGGGTGCCACCTGATGTACTGGGACTTCATGAGCCTCTCTTGCTCAGCTAGCCAGGGTTCCCTCTCCCTGCTTTGCTGAATTAGGCTCTCTAGCGTCTGGCTTCTTGCAGCACACACAAACAGGGCCACACCCCGCTGCAGTCACAGACTGAAGTCAGCTCTGTGTGAGAGGACTCCCCCAGCACTCACGTGCACACCCCTTTTGGTGTGTACCATCTTGCATTGTATAGAAAAATCTGCACAGCACAAGCTCATAAAAATCCACCCTCTTCCTCAATGTGAAGAGAGAGATGCACGACTTCTTGCTCCCCCCCGTTAGAAATTACATAAACTGGGTTTTATTATAAACAAGAAACAAGTTTGACTACAAAAGGTGAATTTTAAGTGGTTCAAGGGATAGCAAACAGAACCAAGCAGATTACCTTAGTAAATAAATAAAAGCCGCAGACTGAGTTTTACACACTAGATAGGTAGGATACAAATTAACAAATTCTCACCCTGAGTGATAAACAGGCTGGCAGATTCTTACAGCACAAGTTGCCTTGGCTTTCCCAGGTTTTCTTACATAGGCTAAAGATCTTAGCCTGGGACCATCACTTCTCACAGTTCAGTCTTTGTTCCTCAGGTGTTTTCAGGGGTGTTGTTCTAGGGAGAGTGAGGCCCCTTCATGTTGTCATTTTTCCCTCTTTTATATCTTCCCCCCCCACTTTCTGGAAAGCGTTTTTTTTCCCTGAGACCCGTGTCACAGTTCCCATTGTGTAGAGCTATCTCTGAGAGGTTTCTATTGCACACAGTTCCTGGGGTAATCCTTATGCTTGTGTGCATTTCTTTAATAAGCCACTAACATTGTTTGGCCTCATCCAATGTAGCACATTTGAAATATAGAGATATGGTCAATATTCCCAGCTTCAGCTACAAAAATGATAGATGCATGCAAACTGGATAAACACATTCAGTAAATTATAACCTTTCCAATGATATACTTTATGCAAGATTGGTCTTGTAAGATATCTTAGTTATACCATATTCATATCATGAGCATATTTCCATAAAGAATATGGGGTGTAACATCACATGCCTTTTGCAGGATTATTTTATGAACTTCATATATAACTAACATTACATACATGCTCTAATACTGTAAAACTGGAATACAGAGGAAGGCTTGGGTGCATGATTAAATTGGCTTCCCACAGGGAAAGACTAAGAGACAATTCTCTCTCTCTCTCTCTCTCTCTCTCTCTCTCTGTGTAAGTGCCTTCTGTCAAAGCTGTATTATGTTCTATGCAAATAATTTTTGTTGTTGACTAATCTGCCATCTTCAGTTTCTGGTTGACCCGGCAATATTTTGATAGACTGTAGCCACCATTCATTTCTCATCCTGGTTTCCACAGATAACAAAAAAATATTTTACGATGAAATCTATCATCTCCAACACTACAATTCCGTTTCACATTGGCATTAACTCTAGTGTCATGGTAACAGGCAACTAAATTACTTTAGAAACTGTGGTTTTGGACGTGGTCACTGCCTCTCTCTAAGCCTTAGAAGGTGGGTGGGTAGTATCAGAAGTTGATCCAATAAATAGGGGTGGCCAAACTTACTGACCCTCCGAGCTGCATACAACAACCTTCAGAAGTTCGAGTGACCAGGCACACCAGCTGGAGCAGGGCTTCAGTCCTGTGGTGGTGTGGTGGGGCTAGGGGCTTCTGCCCTGTGGGAAGGGGGACCTCAGGGCTTCAGCCCCACAGGGTGCACCTGTCGGAGCTCCAGGAATGCAGGGCCGGGGGCTTGGGACTTCAGCCCCGCAGGGCATGTCTTCTGGGGCTTGGAGCTTCAGCCTGGCAGGGAACACCTGATGGGGCTTCAGCCCTATACCTGCTGATGCCCCGATCCCTGGCAGGCGTACTCCGTGGGGCTGAAGCCCCAAGATCCCCCGACTCTGCTGGGCGGAAGCCCCTAGCCCCACCACCCCACTGCAGGGCAGAAGCCCCAAGCTCCCTCTCGGGCCTCCCCCCCAATCTGGTAGATGGAGAATGGAGGGGATGTGGGTGGCTTTGCGAGCTGCACTTTAATTGTAAAAGAGCTGCGGTTTGACCTCCCCTGAACCTCACTCACCTTGTGTCTCTAATATCCTGGGACTGACAAGGCTGTGACATCATCTCTCTAAGCTTCTCAGTTCTCATATTAGCTGTTTTACATTACATGCTGTGAAAACTAACACTAGTGTGATGTGGTGGTTATATCCCTTAACACGTTTAAACAGGAAATTTTCATATAACAATACAACTTGAACTGCCTTTTTGGCTAATCTGTATATCACCTCAGTCAATAAATTTACCTTTGTCTCATTCAAATTGCTCGGAAGTTAATATGTAAAAGAGTGGTTCTACTCTGAAAGGTGACGCTAAAAATGCCATCATGGGGTTTTGCAGCTGTTGTGCCTAGGGACTTCTAGATCAAACTTTCTCAATTTAACTATAATGGATGGATATTGGTTTTTCTAACTGCCAGCCATGCTGTGAATGGGTCGAGTTCTCATCTGGGGCTTAACACAGCAAACACTCACTGGAGTAGTATCCAAACTCTCAGAATTGATTGCTCTTAGGACATGCAGGTGAATGAAACAGTGGAATGGATTTTAAGGGTATGTCTACACTACGGGATTAATCCGAATTTACAGAATTCGAATTTTGGAAACAGATTGTATAAAGTCGAATGTATGCGGCCACACTAAGCACATTAATTCGGCGGTGTGTGTCCATGTACCGGGGCTAGCGTCGATTTCCGGAGCGTTGCACTGTGGGTAGTTATCCCATAGCTATCCCATAGTTCCCACAGTCTCCCCCGCCCATTGGAATTCTGGGTTGAGATCCCAGTGCCTGATGGGGCAAAAAACATTGTCGCAGGTAGTTCTGGGTACAGTCTCACCCCTCCCTCCATGAAAGCAACGGCGGACAACCGCTTCGCGCCTTTTTTCCTGGATGAACACAGTAGACGCCATACCACGGCAATCATGGAGCCCGCTCAGCTCAAGACAGCAGTCATGAACATTGTAAACACCTCGCGCATTATCGTGCAGTTTATGCTGAACCAGGACCAGAAAAACGAGGCGAGGAGGCAGCGACGGCATCGCGGCAACAAGAGTGATGAGGACATGGACACAGAATTCTCTCAAACCGTGGGTCCCGGCGCTTTGGAGATCATGTTGTTGATGGGGCAGGGTCTATCCGTGGAATGCCGATTCTGGGCCCGGGAAACAAGCACAGACTGGTGGGACCGTATAGTGTTGCAGGTGTGGGACGATTCCCAGTGGCTGCGAAACTTTCGCATGCATAAGGACACTTTCCTGGAACTTTGTGACTTGCTTTCCCCTGCCCTGAAGCGCCAGAATACAAGGATGAGAGCAGCCCTCACAGTTGAGAAGCGAGTGGCGATAGCCCTGTGGAAGCTTGCAACGCCAGACAGCTACCAGTCAGTCGGGAATCAATTTGGAGTGGGCAAATCTACTGTGGGGGCTGCTGTCATGCAAGTAGCCAAAGCAATCATTGAGCTGCTGCTACGAAAGGTAGTGACTCTGGGAAATGTGCAGGCCATAGTGGATGGCTTTGCTGCAATGGGATTCCCTAACTGTGGTGTGGCGATAGATGGAACCCATATCCCTATCTTGGCACCGGAGCATCAGGGTATCCAGTACATAAACCGCAAGGGTTACTTTTTAATGGTGCTGCAAGCACTGGTGGATCACGGGACGTTTCACCAACATCAACGTGGGCTGGCCGGGAAGGGTTCATGATGCTCACGTCTTCAGGAACACTAATCTGTTTAAACGGCTGCAGCAAGGGACTTACTTCCCGGACCAGAAAATAACGGTTGGGGATGTTGAAATGCCTATAGTTATCCTTGGGGACCCAGCCTACCCCTTAATGCCATGGCTCATGAAGCCATACACAGGCAGCCTGGACAGGAGTCAGGAGCTGTTCAACTACAGGCTGAGCAAGTGCAGAATGGTGGTGGAATGTGCATTTGGCCGTTTAAAAGGTCGCTGGCGCACTTTACTGACTCGCTCAGACCTCAGCCAAACCAATATCCCCATTGTTATTGCTGCTTGCTGTGTGCTCCACAATCTCTGTGAAAGTAAGGGGGAGACCTTTATGGCGGGGTGGGAGGCTGAGGCAAATCGCCTGGCTGCTGATTATGCGCAGCCAGACACCAGGGCGATTAGAAGAGCACACGAGGAAGCGCGGCGCATCATAGAAGCTTTGAAAACCAGTTTCATGACTGGCCAGGCTACCGTGTGAAAGTTCTGTTTGTTTCTCCTTGATGAAAACCCGCCCCCTTTATTGACTCATTCTCTGTAGGCAACTCACCCTCCCCCTTCGATCACAGCTTGCTTTCAAAGGAAATAGTCACTATCGTTTAAAAATAATGTATTCTTTATTAATTGATTATAAAAAGAGGGAGAGAACTGACAAGGTAGCCCGGGTGGGGTTTGGGAGGAGCATCGGAGGGAAGGAAAAGGCCACTAAAAAAAGGTTACAATAATGACAGCCTTTTGCTTGGACTGTCCACTGGGGTGGAATGGGAGGGTGCACGGAGCCTCCCCCCCCCCCCGCGTTCTTACACGTCTGGTTGAGGAGGCTATGGAACATGGGGAAGGGGGTTATACAGGGGCTGTAGCGCCAGTCTGTGATCCTGCTGCCATTCCTGAAGCTCCACCAGATGCCGGAGCATGTCTGCTTGCTCACGCAGCAGCCCCAGCGTTGCATCCTGCCTCCTCTGATCTTCCTGCCGCCACCTCTCATCTCGAGCGTCCCTCATGTCCTCACGTTGGTCCCTCATGTCCTCACGTTGGTCCCTCCTGTCCTCACATTCACTGGCATCTTTCCTATACTTTGAAACTGTGTCCTTCCACTCATTCAGATGAGCTCTTTCATTGCGGGCGGATTCCATGATTTCCGCAAGCTCGTCCTCTTCCCTGTCCGCAGAATCCTCAGGTGTGGCTGATGAGATTACCCCCGCCTCGGAATCCACGGTCAGAGGTGGGGTAGTGGTGGCGGCCTCCCTAGAATTGCATGCAGCTCAGCGTAGAAGCGGCATGTCTGCGGCTCTGACCCGGAGCGACCGTTTGCCTCCTTTGTTTTCTGATAGGCTTGTCTGAGCTCCTTGACTTTCACGCGGCACTGCTCTGAGTCCCTATTGTGGCCTCTCTCCATCATGCCGTTGGAGATTTTTTTCAAAAGTTTTGGCATTTCGTCTTTTCGAATGAAGTTCTGCTAGCACTGAATCCTCTCCCCATATAGCGATCAGATCCAGTACCTCCCATACGGTCCATGCTGGTGCTCTTTTTCGATTATCGGCCTGCATGGTTACCTGTGCTGATGAGCTCTCTGTGGTCACCTGTGCTCTCCTGTGCTGGGCAAACAGGAAATGAAATTCAAATGTTTGCGGGGCTTTTCCTGTCTACCTGGCCAGTGCATCCGAGTTCAGATTGCTGTCCAGAGCGGTCACAATGGTGCACTGTGGGATAGCTCCCGGAGGCCAATACCATCGAATTGCGGCCACACTAACCCTAATTCGAAATGACAATATCGATTTTGGCGCTACTCCGCTCGTCGGGGAGGAGTACAGAAATCGATTTTAAGAGCCCTTTATTTCGAAATAAATGGCTTCGTTGTGTGGACGGGTGCACGGTTAATTCGATTTTAACGCTGCTAAATTCGAATTAAACTCATAGTGTAGACCAGGCCTTAGTGACAAGTTGCAACTTTGTTAATTTAGCAGTGGGTGGAGGTGTTGTACACACCTATCCATCTCCTGTATTTGGTTTGCAGAGACTTCAGGCTACCCCTTCTCTGCCTACAATGGCATGTAGCAGATCTGCGCCTGCGAGCTGCAAAGATCCCCAATGGCCAGTGATGGGACACTAGATGGGGAGGGCTCTGAGTTACTACAGAGAATTCTTTTCCAGTTGTCTGGCTGGTTGGTCTTCCCCACATGCTCAGACTCTAACTGATGGGCATATTTGGGGTTGCAAAGGAATTTCCCCCCCAGTCAGATTGGTAGCGACAGCCCCGCCACCGGGGTTTTTTGCCTTCCTCTGCAGCATGGGGCACGGGTCACTTGCAGGTTTAAACTCACAGGCGCCGGCTTCCTCCAGGCCTGGGGTGTGTGTGATCAACTCCCCTGCTCCACCCCAGGCCATTCCCCCAAGCCTCCACCCCTGTTTCTTCCCTCCCAAGCCCTGCCCCAGGCCCCACCCCTGCCCTACCTCTTCCCGCCCCACTCCACCTCCATCCCGCCTCTTCCTGCCCAGTTCTGCCCCCTCCTCCGAGCGTGCCTTGTCCCCGCTTCTCCCACTTCCTCCTAGCACTTCCTGCATGCTGCGGAATAGCTGTGGGCGGGAGGCTCTGAGAGGGAGAGCTGGCTGCCGATGGGTGCTAAGCACCCACTAATTTTTTTTCCATGGGTGTTCCAGCCCTGGAGCACCCACAGAGTCGGCGCCTATGTTTAAACTAATGTAAATAGTGTATTCTCTGTAACTTTAAATCATGATTTGAGGACTTTAGTAACTCAGCCAGAGGTTATGGGTCTATTACAGGAGGGATGGGTGAGGCTCTGTGGCAATGTGCAGGAAGTCAGATTAGATGATCATGATGGTCCCTTCTGGCCTTAAAGTCTGAGTCTCAGAGGTACACCCTGAGGAGGAATCTCCCAGCAGGAGATACACCTAGAAGGGGCTGTGCCCTCTTCCCTTATGCTCCATGATAATTGGCTTATTGGAAACCCATGGCCTCTTATGGTGACCAGTTCTCCAGGGTCCCATTTCATAAGAGGGCATGCCAGGAGCAACAGCCACTGCCTTAGGTCCTGCTCCAGAGGAGGATCTTACAAAAGAGTAAGTGCCTGCTGATGAGGAAGAAACAACACCTTCCCACAAATTCTCCTCATCACGAGAGGAGGCTGTTAAGCCACCCCACCATTTTACACTGATGATTTCAAGGCCTTTCAGGACTTTATGAAATGATTAGTGGAGGCCTTACTAATTCCATTGGAGGAGATACAGGAATCCCAACGTTTCCTGATAGAAATCTGTCCTACATTTCCACAGGGCAAAATCGCCTTGCCCAGCAATGATGTTCTGCTGGCCCCAGCCTGTACTGTATGGGAAACTCCAGCTACTGTACCACTTATGTGTAAATAGACTGACAAAAAAACCTATATCCCACTCAGATGCTCAAGAGTATTATTTTTTTTCCCCATTCTACACCCAACTCCCTAGTTGTCAAGGCTGTTAATGAACAAAACAAGCAGCATTGGTCTTGCTCAACACCATCTGACCAGGAATTGAAACGACTGGACCTTCTGGGCTGCAAGAGCTACTCCTCTGCTTCTTTGTGGTTCACAGTAGCTAACAAGCCCTGATGGCAAAATATGATTTTACAAATTATTCAAATTGTTCATCTTTTATTGAACACCTGCCACAGGATCAGAAGGAACGATTTGAAGCCCTCATAACAGAAGGCCAAACAATTGCTAACATGTCTCTCCGGGCTTTGCTCGATGCCGCCAATGCAGCTCCATGTTCCATGGCTATGGCAGTAGTCATGCACCGAGCTTCTTGGTTTCAGTCTTCCAGCCTCCCCTGGGAGGTCCAATATACTGTCGAGGACCTTCCTTTTGGTGGGCCCAAGTTGTTCAATGACGCTACGGCCAGGTCTCTTCCCTCTCTTAAAAACTCCCGGGAGACGGTACAATCTCTGGGCACCTATACACCTGCAACAAGGAGAAAATACAGTAGATCATAGATAGCTCAATGGTCTCACCTAGTCCACTAGCAGCACATGAGACTGACTACACCCCCCTCCACCACCTGGAAAAAACTCAGGTTCTCTAGGAAAGGGCCTTCCTTTAAAGCCCCAACAGTCTTTACCAAAGGCCTCTCAGCTGTTGCAGCCCATCTTCGCCAGATGGGAATAATTGACTTTCCCTAGCTGGCAGATTGGTTCCTGAAAGGTTGCTGATTTCTCAAGGTACAGACAGAAACTACTGAAGCCCTATCTCTGTTCCAGTCACTGGGCCTCTTTCTCGACACAGAAGATCCTACCCTTCCACCCACTCAACACATGGACTTAATTGAGGCCACTCTGGACTCCTCCACTGCCAGACCATACTTGCTCAAGGATGGATTTTCCACAATGTCCAGCCTCATTTCAACAATACAACAGAATCTGCATGCCACAACAATGGTTTGCCTGCAAGTTCTGGGCCATATGGGAGCCTGTAGATTTGTGACACCCTTAGCAAGACTACAGTCTTGGTGTCTTCAAGCCTGGCTGAGAACTGTATACCAACAAGCACAGTCTATCCAAGTGAGTGTCCATACCTCGGAGGGTCCTTGATTCTCTAAATTGGTTGAAGGCTTCACAGAAGGTGTGCATGGGAGTTACATTCTTGTAGACTTCTTTCACTAGGATCATCACTACTGATGTCTCCCTGCTAGGCTGGGGCACACACTTCCAGAACTTCACAGCTCAGGGCAAATGGATCTCTTGGGAGGCGGTCCTCCATATCAACGTATTAGCTCAGAGTGGTTTATTATGCTTGCCAGCACTTCCTACTGCACATTGGGGCCACCCAATCAGAATGATGCTTGACAGAGGAGCAAAATCCCAATCCTTATGTACTGAATCCGTAAAAGTATGGACCTGGTGCATGTCATACTGCATACAGATCTCAGCGGTTTATCTACCAGGACTGCAGAACACAGTGGCCAACTGCCTTAGCAGGCATTTTCTCATTGACCACTAATGGCAGCTGAATGATGTATTCTGAGGGTATGTCTACACTACGAAATTAGGTCGATTTAATATAAGTCGATTTTTTAGAAATTGATTTGATACAGTCGATTGTGTGTGTCCCCACTTAAAACCATTAAGACCATTAAGTCGGCGGAGTGCGTTCACAGTACCGAGGCTAGCGTCGACTTAAGTCGACAAAAATGGCTTCGTCGTGTGGACGGGTGCAGGGTTAAATCGATCTAACGCTGCTAAATTCGACCTAAACTCGTAGTGTAGACCAGGGCTCAGAGATGTGTCTTACCAGGGATCATCCAGAGATAGATCTCTTTGGATGGTGTCACAATGCAAAGTGTAGACAGTTCTGCTTGGCTGGGGGAGGGACACAGCCACAACTCAAGGGGAGATGCCCTAGTCATTCCTTGATCTAGCATATGTTTATCCACCAGCGCCTTCAATACTGCGCTATATGTTTACTACTTCCTTTGCTATTTATCTACCTTTACTACTCGAGGTCCTAAACAAATTGAAACAGGAGAAATTAGTATCCATCCTTGTAGCACCGTTGTTGTCAAGACAGGTGGTGTTTCCAAAGCTGGTTCACCTGTCTCTGCAACCTTCCTCTGAGAGCGAATCTCCTCACTCATTTGGGATCCATCACCCCCCACCCTCAATCTCTTGGCACTTCACCTCAAGGCATGGTGTCTACTAGCTGGTTCTCTGGTATAGGACAAAAATACTTCCCAGAGATACAAACACTACATCTTAGTAGTGGAAAACTTGCCCGCAGAAGTGGAAACACTTCCAGGCTTGGTGCCGTCACTGAGAGAATGGTCAGTGCTGCCTAAGAGCCCTGGCCCTCCCTACCGTACATTCCATCTCCGGCTATGGCCATCCCTGATAAAACTTGTTTAACATGCAATCACTCTCCCAGTTCTTTTTAAATGTGGGTTAATGTCCATGGGCCTTGCAGAATAAGATAATGTAAAGTTGATAGTCAAAATGAAATATTGTGTTTAATTATGAGACGAATTGAGTCAGGACATTGGTTCACAAGTCTTCTCTTAGCTCTGTCAGTGCACCTACACTGTCTCCCTCGTTCTAGTTCTTGGGGGGAGGGATAGCTTAGTGGTTTGAGCATTGGCCTGCTAAACCCAGGGTTGTGAGTTCAATCCTTGAGGGGGCCAGTTGGGGATTTAGTTGGGGATTGGTCCTGCTTTGAGCAGGGGGTTGGACTAGATGACCTCCTGAGGTCCCTTCCAACCCTGATATTCTATGACTTCTCTTGAATAAAGTCTGCTAGTAGGGCTAAATTAAGGTGACCAGATGTCCCAATTTTATAGGGACAGTCCCGATTTTTGGGTCTTTTTCTTATATAGGTTCCTATTACCCCCCCACCCCCTGTCCCAATTTTTCACATTTGCTGTCTGGTCACCCTAGGCTAAATATTTTTAGTTTCTTGGTGATATAGGCAAATGCCAAGTAGTGACTGGGGTAAGATTGCCAACCTCAATTTCACTTCTGACCTCAGCAAGATGTTTATAATACAATTTGACTATTTTCAAGTGGTGACTTGGCTGAGTTGTATACATTTAAAAAAAACTAGTGGACCGCATTCTTGACCAAAATTAGTGCTTTAAAGCATAGTGGAGTTCAGCTGATGAAAAGAGAGAGAACTCCTACAAGTATGTTCAGGGGCTGCGCATTTCCTAAAAAAAACCTAAGCGATATCTGTTGTAATGAAAGTTCTACATTCATCCTCAGGGAGTCTTGTTACGCCTCATTGCACTTTTTATTGACCTTGAGGTTTTGATGTATTTTGACAGAATACTTACTACGGTGCCTTAACTTTGTGGTAAACATAACTTAAACTGAAAGCTTAGTGACCTGCTGTATTCTAACTGGTTCTTTGATTTTTCTCTTGGGATGAGTGTGGCAAAACTCTGAAAATAGTATGTGTGTGTGCGCGTGCGCATATGTATACATACAGTTTAATCTGGATCCCCTCCCCATGCCTTCACATTTGGTTTATCCTGTAGCTTAGAGAAATCCCTGTAAATGTGCCAAAATTTTACCTGCAGGTAGTTTTCTTTTTTTGAGACATGAAAATAAGTGTTAGAGAGACAATTCTCTCACGTGCTACCTCTTGGGCTAGACAAACGTAACTTTGTTAATACTTAGTTGGTCTATAGATCAAGTGCTCATTATTAGATTGTCACCCTGTTTCTGCTAGTATTTTTGTAAATAAACGTGAAGGTTTGCAACAGAAACTCATGAAGAAGCCTTGAATAGGTTACAGGTTAACAAAGATTTAACTTTATTTTGCAATAGACATAAGAACAGACTTTTTTTTTTTTTTTTTTTTTTTTTTTTTTTGTAAAAGCATCTTATGATCACATTTTTTTCCTTCAAATTCAGAATAGCCAGGGAAATACAGAGACACATCAATTTAACAATTACATTATTTATTCAGAACACTGACCTATACTCTTCCAAAGTGTATCCAGATTATAGAATCATAGAAGATTAGGGTTGGGAGAGACTTCAGGAGGTCATCTAGTCCAACCCCAACTAAATCATCCCAGCCAGGGCTTTGTCAAGCCGGGCCTTAAAAACCTGTAAGGATGGAGATTCCACCACCTCCCTAGGTAACCCATTCCAGTGCTTCACCACCCTCCTAGTGAAATAGTTTTTCCTAATAATCAACCTGAATGTTTTTATGCATCAACTCATTTGGATGTTGTTAATTGTACGTAAAAGTAGTCTCTTCCAGGAATCACACTGGGCTCCCAGAAAGATGGAGTCACTTCGGTGTATCCTCTCACCTTGATTACAAACATTCTCTTTTGATTGGAGAGCAGCAGGACTTAAACACTCTGGGTGAGATTCTGGGATGCATCTCTAAGAAGTGCAGCACAGAACGCACAGCCATTGGAGGGGCTAGGGCTGTTTATGGTGGCTTTGAGCCACCTTTGTCCCCTCCCAATCTTGAGCTGCTCTGGGGACTGAAGTGGATTCCAGCATAATGGAGACAGCTATCTAAATTATGGCAACCTCCCAGTGCTGCTCCATGTGCCCTGTTAAGCCTGCAGAAAAGACAGAAAGCAGGGGTGAGGAACTCGTCCTAGGAAGTCTGTGTCTGACTTTACACACACAGATGCATACATCCTCTACATGACTGATTACAGCCACTGTGTTATTTACGTTAAAATATTAAACCAGAGAATAATAGGACTATTAAAAGGAACCAATATGAAGATGGCATAAAATGAAAACAAAATATTATACACCTTACATTTAGATTAGCCTCAGAGCTATCAAGAGGGTATAAAACATAGCTACACACACAATTTGATTCTTATATCCTCACCTCTCCGCAGCTGGGTTCCCAGCACTTGCTGGAATCTCAGCAAGTCCTTGCAGGTAGAATTGCAGCCAGTGATGCTCTTTTCACTCAACGTTCCCTCAGAGTCAAGAGGTGGAATTCTCTCTTGCCTTCTCAACAAGGCTGTAAACACTCTTCACTTTGTTCCAGGCAAGATGGATTGGATCCCATTGTGTGTGTGTTTCATAATACCTCTTTCTGGCTAGCTTATCATGCCAATACCAATTGTATTGTCTTTGAGATCTGTTCCACGAGAACCTACTAGAAATACCTTACCAAAGAGCCCCCTTTACAATACTAAAATTCAGTAGTCTAGTTCAAAGCTTTCTATTTCTGTCTAATGTAATATATAGCTTATGACTGTGTGTGGAAAAAATGAAGTAGAACATATAAAAATTAATTGTTGCCTTAAGGGTTGTGAAGCAAGAAGTTTTCATTTGTGGAATGTGGTTTTGGTGCCTGTTGTAACTGTGGAGCACAAGGCAGGAGTGCATTCACTCTTTTCTTGCCTCTTCCCCCTTCACTCTCTTTCTGTAGTATGTCACCTTGGAGAAGGATAAAATGGTCTCAGGTTTGACAGGATACTGACATCTTTCCGTGTGCAGAACGCAACATCAAAGGATAAAGACAAAAGATGACTTATAGTCAGTATTTCTTTAACTTCATGTCTGAAAGGTTGTATTAAAAAGAAAAATCAGTTTGATTCAGACTTTCTCTATATGTTTAGTCAACCATGGTGGCTCTCTTACACTCACATACCTGAGTTCTCAAAGAATGTATAACCTAGGACACTTAACACTAAAAGCACTAGTCCTCCACTAGCTGAGCTGAAGGATAACTACTCCAGCTGTGGAAAAGGGGCAGGCTGAATAGACTTTGGGGCACCTCCTAAAGAGACAGGGAGAAAAACACTTGATCACATGTGCTGGGCCAGTGTAATTATTATTATTTTTATTTAAGTGCTCTTTAGATATGCAAGATTGGAAGGCCCCTGCTCTGTCTAAGGACAGATAGGAAAGTAGACACAGGTATGGGGAAGGAGAGTGACAAATAGGGACAACTGATACTAGTTAACTAAAATCACTGTAGACATCACAGCAGAAGTGGGTCTTTAAAGTGGGTCTAGAAAGGGTAGAGTCTTCAATGAGCTCATGGAGGCCCTTTTTGCATAGGGGGCACGTGGAAGAAAGCACTGAGGCAATTATTGATGTAGACTTAAAAGTCAAGCTTTGAGAAGCGGCCTCTAATTGTGGGCCACTAAAATTGTATTCCCAGAATTAGAGGTGGGGTTGAATTCATTTTGAATTGGCCAAAAATATAATTAAGGAACTACAGTTGCTACTGGTGCTATTGTTGCTATACTTATAACATATGCTGTTTATAATATATGTAGTAGTGTAGCTTTCAAGAAAAATGGGATGAACAAACTGAAGGCATTAATGGAGAAACACCCCTAACAATGAAAGGGGCTGACATGCACAGGCCTAGAAAAATTTGTATCCTTTTTTTTTCACTGGTCTACAAATATCTCTTGCTTTCCCTTAGTAAGTCAGTGGGAAATATTGTTCATTAAAATAAGGTTCAGTAAAAAGAACAAGTTAAACCTGTCTCCTAATCACAGTTGGATCCACAGCTGATAAATTTTGCTTTTTTCTGGATCTGTCAGGTTTGCTTTTATCCTGCAGTCATTGCTTATGGGAACAGTAGATGAGGAGAAAAGACTTTCCACATCTGGCAACCACCAGATGCTTCTATCTGAAGCCATGAGCTATTCCACTGATGTAGCAGATGAGAGCAGAGCAAACTGGAACTTGTTTCAGCTTGCCATTGACAGGAGCATGCCATGCCAGTTAAGGTCAGTCAGTGTCTCACTGCTTATTTGTAGAGCATTAAGTTACATCAAGGGAAGCTTGCAGTAGAGACAAGTCTGTATTCATATGACTTACATTAAACAATCCACATGCACCTAGATTGCATACAGAAGAGAAAATAAAACCCCTGACATCCTCCCTCCCAAAAAAGTTAAATACTTCAGTCACCACGGACTTAAGTCAATTTATAATTAGGCTTGGCAGAATTTTTTTTATTGATTTTTATCTGTCGCAATTATAAAAAAAAGTTTATTTTTAAGATTTTTTTTTTTTAGATTTGTATTTATTTTAAATTTTCACAGTTGCACAAAATTGAGGGGCAGACAATTATTTAATGACCTCGACGTGATTCAAAAAGTTAAAGCTTTATAAAACTGTTAAAGCACAAGCTGTTAATATCACATGTCAAAATATACAAAGTAGATATCCTTAAATCAACTAATCATTTAATATTCATTCACTACTCCATTTGTAACAAGCCTAATTCAAAATTCTAAATCACTGGATTTTGACTCTAATAAGTTCTCAAACAATATTTTTCTTTCTTTACCTTTCTTTAGATTTTGATTATTATAGATGGAAATATATTTTTGTCAGTTTGGGGTGGAAGGAAATCAAATGTTTACAGACATTTGCTGATAAAAATCTAATCCTTCCCAGCCAATTTATAATGATGGAGGAGAGTGAGTGTTGGAGAGTGAAGAGGCTATTGAAAAATAAGCTTCCTCAATTGTCATCTGTTGTTATCTAGGAAGGACTAAAACAAAGGACAGGAGTATCATGCCCTAGGAACTGTAGATCTATTGGAAGGAGTGGGAATTTTTGGAGGAGTTCTTGGAGCCCAAGCCCATTATCCTGGTTCTCCAACTTCAGTTTCTTCCCCATTATTCATAATCCAGAGCAAGTCGCTCATTTGGGTCAAGAGCACAAGTAAAGCCATTTTAAAAAATATATAATTGTATTAAACTGAGCACAAAACAAAAAATGTAAGAGGTTTTACAGCAATATCCCTGCATGTATGTGCAGTGATTTGTTCAAGGTCAGTGTTGCATTTTATGAAATGCCACCTGTGATGTGCTCATTCACCATGTCAACAGGTTTCCCAGAAAGAGTCATTTTGATATAGATAGACTTTGTTTTAAACTTTTTTGGGGTTTTGGAGTGCAAAAACTGGAGCTTCATGTTCTAAAAAAATTATTGTTTAATGACTGAGAAACTAGATAGAGAAACCTGGAGTGGCATTTTTTACTAAAGCTCCAGAATGTAGCATTCTGCGGAAGTTGGTTTCCAATCAAGCAGTAGTTTTTGTGAAGAAAATCTTCTCTGTATTTGTGAACTAGTGTTAAAAGGACAATGTCAACTTGAAATTGAGTAATTAAAAAAAAAAAAAAAAAAAAAAAGAGTTGAAAGGAGTTCCCCTGGCAACTTTTGTAGTCTTAGTCACACTTTCTTATCTTTTTAAAATTAGTTTTCTATCTCAGATGCTTTGTGAAAGAACCATGCAAACAAACAAGGAAACTCTGAAACTTACGCCTTCTTTCTCCAAATGTCCAAAGGTGCTTTCAAAATGCATAAATAAATAACTTTGGTGGTGGTGGAAATATTTTTCTACATCCTTCAGTTATAATAATCTTATGTGCTCTATGAAATAGAAGGTTTTAAAACAAACTTCACAACGTAATTGTTTTTTTAAGTACATCATGTTCCTTTGAACTGTATCATGGATATCATCAGTTTGCTATAACATGAAATAAAATTAACTTTGACTTCCACAGTCTGTCACCTCTTTGTGAAGAAATCCAGAAATTCTAAAAGTCACAAGGTTACACAGAAACTGTAGGTCACATAAGGAGGGACCCAGTCCTGTAGTTAACTCCACGTGACCAGATTCCCGTTTGACTTCAGTGGGGTTTTACAAGGTGTGGAACAAGTTGCAGGATCAGGGTGTACCTTTAGCTGTTAAGCATAGACAACTAATACTTTAGATGCAGTTTTTACTGTGCAGTCTACTCTAAATACATGTACATTTTAAAAAATATATAGATTGTGTTGGGTTTTTTGTTTGCATTTCAAATCTCATATCTCAATAGTTTAAACTAGTAGGCCAAGTTAATACTTTAATGTTGTCAGTCAGTCTCCTAGACCAACTTTTAAAATAAGTAAGTATACTCTTGGTGTTGTGCTAATAGAGAGATGGTGTATTAAAACAAAAAACAAAACAAAAAACCCACCCTATTCTTTTCCATCTCATTGAGTACAGATTCTGTCAGTGTGCACAAAATTAGCTGAAAGTGGAGTGGGGGTTTAAACCTGACATCTAGGTTTAATGTAGCTTTGTGAGAGAAGAAAGTTCTAGATTGGAAGCTCTTTGAGTCAGGGACCGTCTCTTTGTTATGTTTATACAGGGCCTAGCACAATGGGGCCCTAATCCATGGCTGGGGCTTCTAGGCACTACCAGAATACAAGCAATATATAATGATAAAAATATTGCAGATCTTCGCCTGTTCTTCCCCTGCTTTCCTCAGAAAATATCCAAAGGAACAAAAAAAACCTATCCTCTTATAGAAATTGTGAAAAAGCAATTCTAAGCTTGGGTGTCAGAGAACAGTAGAGAACACTCTCTTGTTTTAATTAACTGAGATATGATATGTTATGTAATTCTGTTATCATTTTCATGAGGAAATAACATGCAAATTGTTCAGTGCCAACCTTTATTCAGTATAATGGAATAAATGCAGCCAGATACCCCCTTAATGTTTTTTGGTTATGGTTTGCTAGAAAGCTGGATGGGAGTTGTTTTTTAAGGCCCCTATGCAACAGGGTACCTACAAATGTGCTTAGTCCCATTGACTTCAGTGGGGCTAGTCCACAGTAGCATTTAATTTCTGAAAGGGGGACTACACAAAAATGAGCAAGTTAGTTAAACAAAAATAAAAGGTACAGCGCCAAAAGTGAAATCCCTGCAAGCTGCATGGAAACTTTTTAAAGACACCATAATAGAGGCTCAATTTAAATTTGTACCCCACATTAAAAAACATAGTAAGAGGACCAAAAAAGAGCCCCCAGGGCTAAATAACAAAGTAAAAGAAGCAGTGAGAGGCAAAAAGGCATCCTTTAAAAAGTGGAAGTTAAATCCTATTGAGGAAAATAGAAAGGAGCATAAACTCTGGCAAGTGAAGTGTAAAAATATAATTAGGAAAGCCAAAAAAGAATTTGAAGACTCAGCTAGTCGAAGACTCAAAAAGTAACAGCAAATTTTTTTTTAGTACATCAGAAGCATTTTTAAAATACCACTCATGGTTCCAGTTTAGACAATCCACAGGGCTTGTCTACACATTAACTAGAACAGGATGAACTAAACCAGTTTTAATTCGCACCTTTAAGTATTTAAAGGTAAATCGGTGTGTGAACACTTTTATTTCGGATTGCGTCCCTCTTAATCTGAAATAAGTGTCCACATACAGACTAACCCAGAAATAACTAAAACTGTGAATTACAATTGATTTAGTTCATTCTATTTCAGTTTGTGTGTAGACAAACACTTTAGACTTTAAGAAATCTGGGTATATTTCCCCCAGGATTTTTTTAAAGTGTGTGTGTGTGTGTGTGTGTGTGTGTGTGTGTGTGTACACGTACAGAAATTATCACCTTGTGGTGTCTCCAGAAAATTAAGAATTAAATTATTTTATAAGCTTTCTCTGTAAGGGATGATTCAGTAATATCTAGAGTGAGTGTAGACTGCTTTTGCCACCAGCAGAAAATCATCCTAACTTTTCCTTTACTGTGATGTCAAAATTTTAAAAAGGGCTCCAGCATACTGAAATCTTAGACCATAGTGTTGACGTCATTAGGCCTATATATATGAACCAAAGTTCTTCCATGTTTAAACTCTGTCCTTCCATGTTTAACTCTAATCGGCCTCAAAAGCCAAGGACAGAAATTGGAATGTGTAAACAGCTAGTTATCAATTACAACCCCCCCTCATACCAGGTACCAAGCAATAATGATGAGGTTTGCATGTTTCTAGCTGGAGAAGGGGTAATAAACTAAGGGTAAACAGAACCAAATAACTGTTTAGAGGAATGTTACTAACAAGCTAGATTTATAGCCCTAGAATGATTTAACGGCTTAAATGTATAAACATGCCTTCGGTAGAGAGGGGAGAGGGAGTAGAGGGGGGGTGATGGGGGGGTGGTAGAGGGGGAGGGGGGGGGCTTAGTTGTGAAAAGTATATGAGGAGAGAAACTGTTTTTGCTGGTGTGCTCGATTTGAGACTTGCCTGTCTCCTTGCACCACTTTGAGATCTCAAATAAACTTTGATTGTTTCTCCACCCCGGTATGTTTATTGGCGCGAAGCACGCTGGGCAACAAACCCCGCTGTTGCTGTCCTCGGGCCTCTGTGCCGGCAACAATAGCTTGTCAATCTAGTGGTGGCAGGAAAACTCTCTAGGTGGAGGAGAAACATTCAGATTAAGAGGCTGCCAGTACTTTAGAGGCATCATGCTAACCCCTTGAGTACAAAGAAACCTGGTTCTCTAGCGCCCCCCCCCCCCTTCCAAACAAAAAAGACAGAACATTTGATTTTCTGAGTAGCGCTCTGAAAAAGTATAGGCCCTGGTCAGTTTGTTAAATTACAATATCAAAAGCAATTATGTAAGGAAAATAGACAAGTATGTTGTTGTTTTTTTGTAAAGTAATATAAATAAAATGAAGATCCAGTTGCAGATCAATACTATGTCCACATGGGGGCTGCAAAAGACTGCAGAATGCACTGGCTTTAGAGATTCTACTAAGGCTGTTGTTAGTTTCTTGGATCATAAGAGCAGCTGTGTGATTTCCTTGATCTTCCCTGCCTCCCACATATTTTAGCTACATCCCTAGGAGTATGTTGTAGTAAAGAATATGGTAGAACAAGTGAAGAGGACTCTTATTCCCCTTTCTCCTCCTTCCTTCTTCCCTCCCCAGAATGTGGATGCAAGGTGCTTGCACTGTGTTCAGCACGACATGCTGGCAGAGCCAATTAATCCTGATAGCAAGCAGTTTTTAACATGTAGCTGTGGAGTTAGTTTCTAGCATAAAGGTCAAAACTCAGTAAATGGGGCACCAATGCTTGGGACCTCTACATACTACTGTAATACTAATAAACAACAATAAAATGTAATAGATGGTTTGATTTTATAAAACCTGACTATTTTAAATCCAAATATATTTAGAGTATGTTTAATAGGAAGAAATTAACTCTAAGTTATATAGTAAAACTCTGCTGCTGCTGCTTGTTTCAAATAATAATGAACATAAGTCCAGAAATAAAAATCAATTGATCTTCACTGCAGATATCAAATCCCTACTATATTCAAGTGTATGTTCTAAGAGGGCTTTTATTGAGACCCAGGCTGAAGTCAAGAGATGGAGAAGCAAATCGGTGTGACTATAGGTACTCCACTAGGTTGCCTGGACAAAGTAACTATATTTACAGATTTTTTTTTTTTTTTATGAAGTTGACTTTCTGTGAGACTTTTTCTTCATAGGCCATGGCACAAGGCAAACTGAAGCAGACTAAACAGAAGGTCTGCTGTATACCTTCCTTCACATCCTTCAGATGTGTTGTTCTGTTTGTATTGTGGTAGGGACCAAAGGTTATATTCAGGGTTGGGGTTCCTCTGTGCTAAGTACTGCTTGGCCACATAAGAGCTTCCAATCTAAGGCCCCAGTTCTGCAGAGATTTACATACTTGATTAACTTATGTGAGGCGAGTAGCCCAATTGAAGTAAATGGAATTACACACAGTCCATAAAATTAAGAAGGTGCATATATCTTTGCAGGATCAGTGTCTAATTCAAGACAAGTGCAACGAGTGAGTGTAACAGACAATAAGAGGGAGTTTTAAAGTGGAGGAGGGACAAGGATAGCAATAACATATGGTTCCATAGATTGTGTGCTCGGCTTGATGGTTCGGAGTAATTTTTAAAGTTTTTTTTTATGTTAAAATATATAAAAATCAGCAGTCCTGTATCCTAGCAATCCCAGCTGGCCATTAGCTAAATTGGCTACTTATTTTAGAAAAGTAAAGCATTACTTAGAAGCAGTGATTATTCTAGTCCTCTGAAGCAATTGATTTTTTTTTTCCTTCCTGAAAAATGTTGACTTGGGCTGACCTCCATTCATCTTGTTTTAAAAGATGGATGTACCCCAAGAGACTGTATGAGCAAGTAGAAATCATGCACTTAACTTTTTTGGTATTTCATTTGCTTAGGGAGACTATGAAGGTGCAACTTTCCTGAGTTGAGGGAGCAATACATCTATTCTCAAAATACTGTCTGTGCACAACTTTCTTTTGGAAATAAATTCTATTTCATTCAATGAGCTTTAGAGCCAAGTGGATTATAGACTTTAAGGCCAGAAGGGACCATCATGATCATCTAGTGTGACCTCCTGCACATTGCAGGCCACAGAACCTTACCCACCCACTCCCTGTATTAGGCCCATAACCTCTGGCTGAGTTACTGAAGTCCTCAAATCATGATTTAAAGACTAGTATTTACTCTAGTGCAAATTAGCAAGTGGCCCATGCCCCACACTGCAAAGGAAAGCAAAAAAATCTCACAGGGTCTCAGCCAATCTGACCTGACCCCAAACACTGTGATTAGTTAGACCTGAGCATGTGTGCGAAACTTTGCTGGGAAAGAATTCTCTGTAGTAACTCAGATCCCTCCCCATCTAGTGTCCCATCTCTGGCAGTTGGAGATACTTCTAATAGCAATCGTGGATGGGCCATATGCCTCATCATCCCCTCCATACACTTATGAAGCTCAGTATTGAAACACATTAGATGTTTTGCTCCCACTTCTCCCCTTGGGAGTCTGTTCTAGTACTTCACTCCTCTGATGGTTAGAAACCTTCATCTAATTTCAAGACTAAACTGGCTGGTGGCCAATTTATATCCATTTGTTTTTGTGCCAATGTTGATCCTTAACTTAAATAACCCTCTCTCTCTCCCTGGTGTTTATCCCTCTGATGTATTTATCGAGAACAATCATATCTCCCTCAGCCTTCATTTTGTTAGACTAAACAAGCCAAGCTTTTGTAAGTCTCCTCTTATCATCCTAGGAGCCTTTCTCTGCACTTATTCCAGTTTGAATTCATCTTTCTTAAACAATGGAGACCAGAATTGCACACACTATTCCAAATGAGGTCTCACTGTGTCTTGTATAATGGTAATAACACTTCCCTATCTCTATTGGAAATATCTTGCCTGATGCATCCTGGGATTGCATTAGCCTTTTTCATAGTCACATCATATTGGTGGCTCATAGTCATCCTTTGATAGACCAGTACATGTAGGCTTCTCTCCTCTTCTGTCTCCTCCAATTGAGAAGTCCCCAGCTTATAGGAAAAATTCTTGTCATTAGTACCTAAGTGTATGACCATACACTTTGCACTATTAAATTTCATCCCATTTCTATTAGTCCAGTTTTGTATGATATTTTGGTGGTCCTCCATATCAGCAATACCTCCCAACTTTGTGATATCTGCAGTTTTATTAGCACATGCCCAATCTTTGTGTCAAGGTTATTAATGAAAATATTAAATAAAATTGGTCCCAAAATCTTGAGAAATTCCACTAGTAATCTTCCTCCAGCCTGACAGTTCACCTTTCAGTATGACCTGTTGTTGTTTCCCCTTTCCTTCTGTTGTCTGTAGAGTTCTTCTTAGTATTTTTATCTTCAGGAAAGCTCTTTCTTTCCTAAGGCTGCATGCCATAGCACCCTGAGAAACAAGAAACTATTGAAACCAAAGGAATTTATGGTCTTTTCTGTTAATTTTTAAGGTGACAATTCTGAATTCCTTTCTTATAAGAAAACCTAATATTTGTCTGATTATATAGCTAAGTTTATCTTTTATGTTTGCAAGTAAATATTTTGACCAATCTGGGAATAGTACCGAAGTATTCGTATAAGAGTTAATGTTGAAAATGTATGTTCACATATTACTGATTGTAGGAATGTTGTATAAAATTGCTAACTTTAAATTGTGAATTTGATATTTGATAATATAAGCTTTTTTGATTTTTTTTGCTCATTTTATTAATGTTTTGAAGTTATTTGGACAGGTTAGAATAGCCAGAATATTTTAATTATTGGTAATTAGGATTATGATTTTATAATGAACCTGGAAGTTGTTTAAAAGTAGAATCAAATTGGGGGAAACCTTCATCTCTTCTCATTGTAAGAAGAAAGAAGATGAAAGCTTTAACTTCAAAATTAAGTAGAATTCTGGAAGATAATCACCAAGTTACCCCATCCTGTTGTTAAATGGTTCAAGAAGAAGTAGTGACAGAAAATTGAGCCAAAAGACTTTTCAAACAATTCTGTTGGAATATATTTTAATTAACAGTGCTAAAAAAGAAATTAAAGAAGTCCAAAATAAAAGGGGTTGAAACTGTTGAAGAGGTGAACTTATCTAAAGCTTGGTTGCCATCTATTGGATGAATAGAAAACATGAAATGACATTTTGACCTGTTCAGTTGATGAATTTATTACCTGCAATCAAATCTGAGTATGTCCCAAAATTTTTAACTGCCCAATGGGATGATGTTAGAATGAGCGATTGATCCCTTTTCGGAATTGGGCCAACCCTTCCATACAGCTGAATGAAAAGATGTTGCATAAAAAGTTTTGCAAAATCCAAGTTAGTTCTCTACACCTAAGAGAGTCCACTGATTCTCTTCATTGAGAGATCCAGTCTTTGTCCAAAGGTCCAGAAGTCCCGAATACAGAAGCATCCTGATCTCAACTCAGATGAGTGTATCCTATTTATGCAAGAAGTATGCAGTGATTCTGCTCTCCCAAGAGAGAGTTTCTTTTAATTGAAAGTCCTTTATGGACAAGAACCTGAGTTTTGGAACTTCCAAAGTCCTGAGTATAATTAGGACATACAATTTTAATCTCAAAATCTGGGAACATTAGTAAAGATTTCTAAGTTAACTTACTTCCTTGCATATGTCTAAGATGTGTTTAATTACAGAGGTGGCACCCTAAATTCTGGTTTAAATTAGAGGTAAGGGCTCTTCCCAAAATAAATGTGGGAGGGTTGTTTACCTTCAAATGCTCCTAACATTTAGGACCTCAACTCTCCTGGATAAGCATCCCTTTTATGGCCTATTCATAGCTAATAGGGTTCTGTTTAACACAACACAAGAGCCTTCTTTTGTGAATTTCCGTGCAGCTTGTTAAGAGATGGATTAACATTTCTTTTAGGATTAAACATAATTGGAGACCTTTGTGGGGTTACATTTTATTTCCAGTTAAGTTCATGTATTGGCTAAGTATCAGAGCTTCAGTGTGGGAATTAAGCAGAGAGAGAGAGAGAGGGACGGCGTGGACTGCCCTCTTAGATATTGAAATATGGTGAGGTGTCAAAAGGGAACCATTTTATACTTAAGTTTGCTGATCATCAAACTCCTAGTGCATTGCAAATACCCTGAAAATCTTTTTGATAAAGGACATTTGGCGAATGGTTCAGGATGTCTCCTATGTAAAGCTTAAGTAAATATAACTTGAATTTTTTTTTTAAAAATCAGTACCATAACCTTATGTAAATATGGCGTGCTTTCAAAATGGATGCTGAAATATAGTCACCACTTCTTGACTATCCACCTTAACATTAACCTCTTTATGACAAATAAAATACTGTGATTCTTATGTGTTTGGAACTAGAGCTGTCTGAAACTTATCAATTCAAAATATTCTTTTACAAAAACATTTTTTTTGTCAAAATAGTATTTTCTGTGGAAAATATTGATGAAATTTTTAGATTATTTATTTTGAAAAACAAAATAAAATTTCAGCCATTCAAGCAAAGACTGGACTGGACAAAATTTTTAATTGGTTGAAAGCCCAAAATGTTTCTGATCTTGAGTTTTCAGTTCAATGAAAAACCCGGAAAAAATTTATAGGAAAAAGTTTGATTAACAGTTATTTTGTCAATATTTTTCATGGAAAATTTAGGGGGAAAAAATTATGACCATCTCTACTTGACACATTGTTACTTAACACTTGCAAGATTTTCGGCAATATACCAGAGTTTGAGAAACTATTTTCTTTTAGCTGACCTGGGACTATGGTCAGTGTTGTACCAAAATACAAAATTCACAGATACTTTCCTTATGACAGTCTATAGTATGTCTTGTATTCCTACCCCATCTGTTTCTGAAGTATTGAATCTTGTGAATATAAATTTGTATGTCATGGTTTCTTGGCACATCTTGTAAGATGCTGAGTATTGTTATGGCGGGAGTCACCGCATGGCAAACTTATGCATAATCCTACAAGTTCTTTTTCTTAGATTGCAATACAGTTTTTAGTCTTTGAAGAAATGCTGTATTATTATTTTACTGTGCAGTACTACTTGGACAGAAGCTGTGGAAGAGAGCAGAGAGTTTGCTGTCTGCTTTATTCTCTATATTTGGAGACAATTCTTGGGACAGAGTAACTTCCTGGAACTGGACTTTGATGTGTGGGCTGAGATTTCTGGAAGCGTGGATTGCTTGTGTGTTGTGGATAACTACCTGTCTACCATGACTTGTGTATGTGCATGTAAATAAAGCAAGTTATGCTTAGGATATGCACTGAGTCCACATCCCAGATTTTCTCTTACACTGGGAAGCCAATCTACACGGGCCCAGACATCTACTGTCTCCTGACAGAGGGACAGTACTTGTGTCAGAAACAGAAGGCTGGTGTCAGAAGAAGTGGCAACATTATGTTAAGTTTAGAAACTTGCTCTGCATTTCAGTTGACGTGGTTTAATTTCTACTTCTTGAGCAGCATTGCCCAAGAAATGGTAGTTTATCCTCCCAAAAACTACCAGGCAGAGAATGTGTTCTGACATTCAGTTTTATCACACAATAATCTATGTTGAAAGGACCTCCAGAGGCAGCAAGTCCATCAAACTGAATTGTAGCCGTGATTAAGATAAGTGTGCGTGTGCTGCTGTGAATATTTATCTCAAATGAATGTAAAAGTATTGAAAAAAGTCTTCAATATTTGTTGATGAATTACTGCTGCAAGAGTACTGACATTTTAACTGATTTCTAGAGTCCTATAATGACCCTTTTCTGCAGAGGTGGTTGTGTCCTGGAATTTTATACAAGCCCTTCACCACTTCAGATCCCTTGTTGAGGGACCAGTGGCTTGGCAATAAAAATCCTTTTGACTGAAGCTTAGTATACAAGTTTTCAGTCCTGGAGTGCAGTTTTTCATGCTTCAAATTTTGCAAAACTATTGCTCTGCCATCTGCTGGTATTTCGTTATGTGAAATAAATAGATGCCATTTTTTAATGGGAGATTAATGGTGGTGTGATTCATAAACGTGCACTTAGTTTATCTGATGCACATCATTTGCAATCTGCCTTTTAGAATATTTAAATTTGTACTATTGATCATATTCTTAGTAAATTAACTGTGAACCTCCATGACTGCTACTACCTTTACACTGTATTCTATATTCTATGCCCTTGCTCTGTGTGCTTATTTTGACCTGCAATAAAAAATCACTACCAAATAATCAGTTATTACACAAGAGAAATAGCTAGATCAGCTAGATCAGCTTTGGAGAAACTTTTGACAGACAAGTTAAATATTAATTACACACCAAAAAAAACCCATGTTAAAATAATATTATTAGGGTTGCAAAGTCAGGCACTCAAACGTTAGGATGTGCCAGAATTAAGGTTGACTGTGCAACCTTAATTTGCCCTCCTTGTGCATATGCATTATGATAGTCTTTACATGATCACATATTATTTTTTCCATAGGACCTCTGGCTTATTGAGTGCACAGGAAGGATCTGTGCACTCAATAAGCCAGAGGTCCTATGGAAAAAATAATATGTGATCATGTAGGGATGAATCTGGGTTGTGTAATGCAGGAGGCTGTTGTCCATAGGATTCCTGCCTCATTTGTTGCAGAGGTTGGAATGTGTGTATTGAATGAGGCAGGGGATTGCAGGAAGAGAAAGGAGGAGCTCCTAGTTCAAGCAGTGGAATGCCACCCTGGAGAACCAGCATTTTCACAGGTGGCCATTGTGTGTTCCTCATTTTCTGGTTGTTCATCTTGAGATACTTAGCACTTCTGCAGTTCAGAGCCCAAGGACTCACAGTTGCAACAGAGGTCAACAAGAACTCTGCTCTGACTATATAAAGTGCTATAAAATGCTAAGTACTCTGAACAATGAGGCCTTATATAGAACACCCAAAATCAATAGACAGTTTTGACCTTAATCTTTGTGTTTTAGTTCCCCATTTGTAAAATACCACCTTCTCACTTCACAAGAGTATTTTAATAATAAATTGTTTGTGCAGCACTTAGAAACTATTGTGATGAGCGCCCTGTAACTTTTTATTTGTATGTTCCCAGTTAGTATCTTAAAAATAAGGAATAAAACCAATCTGAATTCTTTTAAGGTTTGAGCCTCCAGGGCGATTACAGATAATTTAATTTAGTGGAGAACTGTGACTGGCACAAGGAGTGTTAAAACTAAAGACTTTATTGAATATAAAATAGTTAAGCAAACAGGTATTGCAGTACACCTCTACCCCGATATAACGCCACCCGATATAACACGAATTTGGATATAACGCTGTAAAGCAATGCTCCGGTGGGGCGGGGCTGCACACTCCGGTGGATCAAAGCAAATTCAATATAACGCGGATTCACCTATAACACGGTAAGATTTTTTGGCTCCCGGGGACAGCGTTATATCGAGGTAGAGGTCTATAACCATACACTGCATTCATACTCACTTCCTAATATGAAATGGTACATTTAGAGGTGATCAGTTCCTTAATGGGTATAATTCTTCCTCTACCTTGATGGTGGATGGCCATACCGAATCTAAAATTAGTGTGCTACCGTTTTATAATCAACTATAATAATGCCCCTTAACATTAAATCCACCTTTTACCATAAATACATATCCACTGCCATAATTAAATATTTTTTACTTTCTCATTGGCTATTTAACATTAAACATCATCTTAATTAACATCCACATAAATGCCATACCAATAACTATCAATATAGGTAAGATTTTCCAAAACATTAACATTTTATGTAGAACACTTGTGAAAACCAGTTAGGACCAAAACATGTTTACAACATGACCTGGGGTTATGCCCTAACTAATCTCCAATTTGCTTCTGAATTGTCTCACTTCACTTTACTCATATTTTACGAGGCCTCACTTGGCTACCTTCCAGCCTATTTTTAGAAAATAGAATTTTGGACTTACTAACATTTCAACACATTTCTATATAAATATGAGCAAGCATCATTTCCATAGGCCCATGAGGAAATTAATAATTTTCTCTTAAGAGCAGGTTTTGAACTGGTGTGCAGTAGTTAAGGCCTGGGGCCACTCATTGGACAATTAGGGAAAAAGAAAATATTGAACAGCTGCTTAGCAAGTGAGCACCATCTATTCTGTGCACTGAGTAAGGCAGGAGTCCTGTGGAAAAAATAGTATGTTATAACTGTCTCATAATTCATATGCACACAAGTGCCAATTTAAGGTTCAAGAGGCAACCTTAATTCTGGCAATTCCTAACTTTTGAGCTCCGCAGCCTTAATGTTCTTTGAACATAATTTTTTGAGAGTAATTTCCTAATTTTATAAAAAAGCAAACTGAAAAAACAGAAATTCCATCATGTGACACCATACTGACATCCATATGGGTCATCAGCAGGGTTGGAAACTTTAGATCCACCCTACAGACCTCTGCTACTTGAGCTAATGGAGTAACTTATAGCAGTTACTTTGTGGACCAGCACAGCAGGGAGATGAGACACTTTTTGCCAGAAGGTTTCATAGACATTTGCTGATAGCAGAGGAATTGAGAGACTCAGGAATCTTGGGTTCCGTTCCAGGCTGTGGAGGGAAACATTCTATAATGGCTCCAGACTCTTCTGCCCCTCCCCCTCCATCTTGTCCCTGTCCCAATCCCAGTCTCCACTCCTTAGGCTTCTTATCCCCATCTCCTTGTTTAGCCAGTCTGAGTCTCCCTTTCCAGTTACCGACTTCCAGCTCCTCATCTGATTTCTCTCCCACCCATTGGTCTCCAGTGCCAGGGCCGGCTCCAGGCACCAGGCAACCAAGCTGGTACTTGGGGCGGCACCTGGAGGGGGGCGGCGCGGCGCTCGGGCCGCCGGGGAGAGCGGGGCCACAGCCAGGCTCGCCGCCCTCCCCCCGGCGCTCTGGCCGCCCTCCCACCGGCTGCTGGGGGGAGAGCGGCGAGCCCCGGCTGGCCGCCGGGGGGAGAGCCGAGCCCCCACCGGGGCTCGCCGCCCTGCCCCCACCGGGGCTCGCCGCCCTGCCCCCGGCGCTCTGGCCGGCGGGGGTGTGTGTGGAAGAGCCGAGCCCCCGCCGGGGCTCGCCGCCCTCCTCCCAGGGCTCCGGCCGCCCTCCCCCCCGGCGCCCTGCCCCCGGCCGCCGGGGGGACCGCCACCCTCGCCCCGGGGCTCCGGCCGCCCTCCCCCCGGCGGGAGAGCGGAGCCCCCGCCGGGGCTCACCGCCCCCCCCGGGCTCCGCCCCCCCGGGCTCCACCCCCCCCCGCGGGGGGTGGGGGTGGGTGGGCGGAGGCTTTTTTGCCTGGGGCGGCAAAAAAGCCAGAGCCAACCCTGTCCAGTGCACACACCCCTTCCAGCTCCCCACCCCCACGGGTTCCTCATTCCCGTGGTCTCATTCAGTCTGTTTCATTTCCCCACAACCACCTTCCTGCTCCTTGTCTTAATCTCTTTGCCAGCAACTCCTCGTTCTCTCCTTGCACCCTGGAAAGTGGGGAAGAAACATGGGGCAGCAGTAACAACCAGATATTTTAGTGTAGTCTAGCTGCACAAACCCTAAATGTCATAAGCCACTCAGTAGCAGTAATTTCAACTTGCTCGCTGTTTACAGATTTTCACTTGGAGATTTCCTCATGTGTAAGGTGTGGTATGGTATGGGAGAGAGCATAAAGGTGCTTGAGAGAACCAGTGTTGTTCTCCGTAATCATTGTAATGCAGGACAACTGGACTTTGTGTTTTGGTAAATTTTCTTGATGGCCTTGCCAGGCTGATTTTTAAACTTCCTTAGTGCATATTATACATTCTTTTACGCCACCATCTGTGCAGGACTCTCACTCCTGGTCACCACCTGCTTTTCTCAGAGGAGCTGAGGCCCAGGAGTGAGACTCCCGTGAGATACCACTTCCAGAGAAGCAGAATTACAAGCTAAGTAATTCTCCCTTTTTAATATTTGAATGAAACTCACATACTTCTGTTCCCTTATATACCTTGCTCTGTTCTGTTGTCCTTTGCTCTTTAGACGACATATGTGATATGAGGAAACCACACTGGCACAACAGCGGGTCCAAATAAACTAATCAGTAACTATAGATACACATCTAAGTTCTAGCTACCTGTATACACTGCTGCTCTGGCAGGGTTGTGGTGGCTTCTGAAAACCTAGAAGAAAGTGAAGGCCATTACCTTGGAATAAGAAGCAAATATGCATTGAGTCAACGCCTGAAGGCTACCTAAGAACATGATTCAGAAGGAGCCTTTTAACAGTCTGTTTGATCAAAGGGCCCCTGGTTAATTGTTGGTGTATAAATGGAGACAATGTAGTCACACCTCAGATGGACGACTTACATTGTATTTTGTATTGTGTTTTGTGAAAGGTCTGTCAGTTAATTGACACTTTCTTGGGGACTTGGTACTGTAGCAGATTTACTGTGCTGGCTGGGTCTGTGCATGGCATATCCATAGACAGCCTCTAAAGGGTGTCAGAGTAGCAGACGTGTTAGTCTGTATCCGCAAAAAGAATGAGGAGTACTTGTGGCACCTTAGAGACTAACAAATGTATTTGAGCATAAGAAGTGGGCTGTAGCCACAAGTACTCCTGTTCGTTTTTCTAAGGGGTGTGGCTTCTCACAGATGGAAAGTGCAGAAGCCAACCAAGAGGAAGATGAAAAGTGTGTTTCCTGACTGGGGGGCGGGGTCAGAGGTGGGGAAATAAATTGTTTGTACCAGCTGCAGGAAGGGAGCTGCCTCTGTACTCTCCTGCAGTAATAATTACATATGGTTCTGTTGTGCAAATGTTATTCCAGGGATTCGGTATGGCTGTGCTTAACCCACTAATAAGGAGACCACAGGATCATGTAACAGTTATACTAGAAGGCAAATAAAGCTGTCTTTTGATGCTGGCTCCCTTTAATGTCCACAACATTACTAAAACATTGAAGGTCTCACAAACGATCGCCCGTGTCTTGTGAGGAATGACAACTACTTGTGCCTTATTGTTATACTGAAATACCCCAACCCTAGCCAAGGATTTGAGAACAAGCTTGTTAATGATATTGAATATATAGCAATAAAAATGTTTGGGTATTTTTAAAGTAAACTAAAAGTACACACAGAAGAGAAGCTCCAAAAAGAGGATAGGTGTTTAAAAATTTGGTCATCCTTCCTAGTGTACTCAGCAGAGGAAGGATTCCCAACCAGCAGGTCAGAATCTGTAGCCAGGTTCTTTGAATATTAACCTTATCCTGAACAAGTGATGTACAGTGGGTAGTGTATTAATGTTTTATTGTAACTTTGCCTTCACAAAGGTTTTAAAAAACCACAGCCTACAAAAGCCTGATCTTTCACTTTTTTGCAGTGGAAGGGATTCAGGCTTGGGTATTTACAGTGCTTAACTTTACCTTGAATTCCACAGTACATAGCAAGGAGTTATTTAAAAAAAAAAATCCCTGATACAATGCAATAACCCATGAGAGTATGGTGTAATTTTTTAAAAAAAGAAATGCACTAGCTCTTTGGCTCTTTTGGACTCTTCTTGACTTTTATCGTTAAAATTCCTTTTTTCCCCTCTGGTTTTAGTGGTGGATGGATTTCTGAAAACTGATGAAAGGCAAAGATTAGCAAAAGAAAGAAGAGAAGAAAGAGAAAAATACCTAGGTAAGTTGACCTCTGCATTTTTTGAAAGCTA
This sequence comes from Emys orbicularis, assembly GCF_028017835.1. Lineage (NCBI taxonomy): Eukaryota > Metazoa > Chordata > Testudines > Emydidae > Emys > Emys orbicularis. Next base: position 227,051,126 of record NC_088683.1, read on the forward strand.
TATGTGACTTTTAGTGGGGCTTACATTATTAAAAGGAAAATAATCGTGTTTTTCCTCTTCTGAATTTTAAATGTTATAGTTCAGTCTACTTTTGTTTTTCTGCCATCTTGAAATGGTTTAAATTGCTGAAGAATTTTAGCAGAATCTAATTCACTTTCAAACAGATAGAGAATCTAATCTTCTAGGACTCTTTCAATTGATTTCAGTGTACAGCACGTCACATTCTATAATTAACAATCCGTTATCTTCAATAAATGTGCTATTGAATATTATGACATGAATATATGTGTGAGATACTGATTTTTTGGAAGCTGATGTATATGATTCTGTCAAAAAGTCAAGCCTTGAATGATATTTACAATGAAAGATTGATTGGCTGCGGCATTGTGATTTTTAGCCTCTGAGAGTTAACAACTTTAAAATTAAAGTGGAGTTAGTGAGAGTGGCATAAACTAGATATTTCCTTTGCCTTGCTGTCACATGAATTAAAGTTTACAAATTCATTTTTCAGTCATGGGAGGCAAAAATTATTTTCAGACTCATTGGTGTCGTTTCTGATGCTTTAAAGAACAAAAACCTCATGGGAAATGTTGTGTGTGTGTGTGTGTGTGTGTGTGTGTGTGTGTGCAAAATATTTCTGAATAATTCTTTCTACCTCATTATTATAGGCAGGGCAGGCTGCCCAACACTTCCCATTAAGACATCCTGCTTTCAGTTGCTTATAACTTTGCCAAACTTTAAACATTTGGACTGAAATTTGCCATGACAGGTATTTTTGGAAGATTTCACCAAAATGATTCAGTTGTTTCCAAGAACGAGGCTAGAGAAAATGTTGTTTTGCTCATGTCAAAAATCTCTGGTGGCCTTTCCTTTGAAAAGCTGCAGTGCCCCCATTTTTTGGAGTAGGGACTTGAAATTTGGCAGGGGTGTGGCCTTTGTGTGACCTTTATACTGCAATTAGACACCGGCAGCTGACCCTTGCCAGCTGACTCGGGCTCACAGGGGCTCAAGCTAAAAGGGCTGTTTAATTACAATGTAGAGGTTCCAGTTCAGGCTGAAGCCCAAACTCTGGGACCCTCCCACCTCGCAGGGTCCGAAAGCCTGCGCCCCAGCCTGAGCCGGAACATTTACACTGCAATTAAACAGCCCCTTAGCTAGAGCCCGTTATCCCGAATAGGCTGGCACGGGCCAGCCAGGCATGTCTAATTGCAGTGTAGACATAGCCATTGTCATGGATGTGCCCTTTCCTGTCCTTGTGAAAAGGGGCCAGAATCTGGCCAAGTTATAAGAAGAATCACAGTTTGAACATGCTCAATAGAGATGTCTTAGGTTTTTAGTTGGTAAATTCCCCAAAGATTCTGTATGCACTGAGCATACTGCAGCCTGGGTCTCAACAGGGCATTCTCTGCAATAATAGCACTGGGCTGCTACACCCGTGCCACTGCCAGATGTGGGCACCTGAAATAAGAAGGGGGAGACTCTCTCCAATGGGCACTTGAAGCCTGGGATCAGTGTGGGGGAGAGAGCTGCCTGATTTGAGTGCAGAGAGAATGAGAACCAGGATTGGGGGGCAGGAAGGGGGAAGTAGATTGGCATAAGGAGCCTGTGAGGGGAGGGGAGACTACAACTGTGGGCTGACAGGGGTGGGAGAGGAAACTATGACTGGGAGCAAGAGTCAGATGAGACTGGGAATGGGATCTGGGGAGGTAAATGGGGAAGGGATGGGCAGATTGAGATTGGGTGAGGAGCCAAGTGTGGAGACTGGGACTAGTGGGCAGGGAGATTGGGAATGAGAATCAATGGGGCGGGGAAAGAAAGGGAGACATATCAGATAAGGGTACAGAGGGGGAGCTGAGATTACTTGGGCCAAAAAACTAGAGAAGGAGCCGGAAGGGGAGGGTTCACAACTAGAATTGAATCAGGAACCTGAAGAGGGGGATTGGGACTGAGAGCCAGTGGGGATGGGGGTAAGGGACTGTAGGCCCGGGTCAGGGGGAGAGATGGAGCTGGGAGTGGGGACTGGCACTGGGACTGGCTGGGAAATGGGACTGGGAACAGGAGATAGGGGATGGACCCAGAAATGGTTGGGAGGGGTGACTGGGACTGGAACAGGCTGAGGGGTGGAGATGGGGACTGACAGGGTGAGGAGAATGAGACTGGATGCATGATTTTTCAACTTTAATAATGTTCTATTAATCATAGAATCATAGAATATCAAGGTTGGAAGGGACCTCAGAAGGTAATCTAGTCCAACCCCCTGCTCAAAGCAGGACCAATCCCCAACTAAATCCTCCCAGCCAGGGCTTTGTCAAGCCTGACCTTAAAAACCTCTAAGGATGGAGATTCCACCACCTCCCTAGGTAACCCATTGCAGTGCTTCACCACCCTCCTAGTGAAAAAGTTTTTCATAATATCCAACCTAAACCTCCCCCACTGCAACTTGAGACCATCACTCCTTGTTCTGTCATTTGGTACCACTGAGAACAGTCTAAATCCATCCAAGTTAATGTAACTTTTAGTGTGTGTGCAAAAATATATATTAAAGTGTGTGTATATATGCACTCTTATACATTCATATCTATTCTGAATTATTTTTCTGTTGCCTTTTACCTAAAGCTCCAGTTTTCATGCAAACTTTTCTTAATAATTTATTGATTTGTTCCCAATATTTATTCCCCTATACACTTGAAGTAACTATCCTGTTTATCATGTTGCAGTCATCATTTCTATAGCAATAAATTAGTGTCTCAAAGAGGATTATGACTTTCATGTGGAACAAGCAATTGCGACAAACTCAACAACAAAAATAAATTTTCTTCATACAAATAGCTAGAGGTGACAAACAAGGTAACTGAAACATACAAAATTATTAACTGAATGGACCACTGTTCAAAGCTTTCCATAAAGCTTTTGCAGCTATTTAAATTCTTTCTTTAAAGAATATACCGCCAAAGAAGAGAAAATGGAACAATCAGCCTTTGTAGTTCTAAAACCCACATTCGGCCCTCTTCATCTACATGTGACTCCCTTTAAAAGCCACAGGAGGCATGTTTGTGCAGGGAAGAATTTAGCCATAAAGCTATGAAGGAACTCATAATGTATACAGATACAGGTCACTTGTTAGTCTGATTATGTTGTTTATGGAAGAAATGGAGCACCTGCCAGTTTGCAAAAAAAAGGGTGTCCTCATTACTTATTATACTAATTAGATTATTGCTTCTTTTTTTTTTAACCTGCATAGTGTATTTTTATGCATTGTGCTGTTGATTTTGTTGCACCAGTGTGTCCTGTATATTTGCTTTTGGTATACTTTTGCTCTTTGCTTCCCATTTTCTCATACTGGTAAATGACTTTATAGACAAGGAAAAATCAAATCAAGTTAAGTAAGTATTTTTATTTATTTAAGCTGCCAGAGAGCAGCAGATTTTGGAGAAGGAAAGAAGAGCAAAACTTCAGTATGAAAAGCAAATTGAAGAACGATGGAGAAAACTGGAGGAACAGAGACAGAGAGAGGAGCAAAAGAGAGCAGCTGTTGAAGAGAAGAGGAAACAGAAGCTCAGAGAAGAAGAGGTGAGGTATACTGCTATGACATATATAGTACAGCCACCACAGGTAGCGTGACTGTTGTGTAGGGATGGTTATGCTTTGACGTGAGCTATCCAATGATTATGGCACTGGGGCTCAACCTTTGTGGCAGTAAGGACCATGCTGGCTACAAGCTGGTAGCCAACAGCTGTGCCTAAACTGACATAGGATTTCAGAGAGCTGCACAGTTTGTTTTTATATGTATCTGTGTGTGTTGTGTATGTTTTATTGAGTACTGTGAATGGTATACAGTACTTCGCAAACTGCACAGAGACGAAATGCTCTGTGGGCTGCAGGGGAGGGAATACCTGTGGGGAAACTGGTACTGCATCTCTGAAAGTTGTTCATTTATGACACCATTAATATCTCTTGGTGTTTTTTTTTTGGAGGGGGGGGTTAGTAAACAACTCATCTGCAAATTGTGCATATATTACTCCTGGGGGAATTCTGTGCCAAAAAATTAAAATTCTGCACACAATATTTTAAAATTCTGTAAAATTCTGCATATTTTATTTGTCAAAATAACACAGTATAATCACACCAGTTTCAATTATTTTGGTAATTTATTTCAAAATACCTGTCAGCAAATATGTCTGTAACAATACAGATAACAAAAAAGATTCAGGAAATGTTTTTTGACAAATAGATTCATTACTAGGCACATTAGCCCAGAACTCTGAGTAATAATTCATTTAAACTACAATATAGAACCGTATTTCCCACTCCCCTCAGAAGCCGTGCAAAGGTTTTGGGGAGTCCTGGGTAATGGAGGAGCTGAGGCAGAGAGAAGTAATTGCTGGGAAGGAGCCTGGGTGTGAACTTGGTGGGTTGTTGGGTGTGGATGGGAGAAGTATGGAACATTTTTTGTATGGGATTATTAGGGAGCCTCCACATGCAGACCCTGGCTGACCTCTAGGCTCTCTCATTCAGTTATGCACATGTGTCCCTGCCCCCCCCCACTCCCATTCAGTCCCTGCCCCAGTCTATCTCTCTCAACTAGCCCTTCTGAACCCCAGTCTGTGACCCCCCCCCCAGCAGCCCTATGTGCCCCATGCTATCCCTCCCCCCATATCCCATGCCTCCTGACCTGGCCCCGAGGGCAGGGTGGTGTGAGGTGGGCAGGGTGCTGTAAGGAAAGCAGCCTCTTTTCTTCCCTATCTGCAGCTGGGGATGCTGCCACCCGGGAGCAGCTGCTCTTTGTTCTGGCGCCACGGCAGCCACTGGTGGGTGAAAGGCATAACTGCAGGACTTTTCCAGCAGAGAGAAAAAATTCTGCATGGCACATGACGTCTGCGGATGCGCAGTGACACAGAATTCCCCCAGGAATAATTATTGTAATATGAATATTATGTATTGATGTCCTACTTTATCCTTGAAGTGACGCCACACATTATGCAGGGCAGACTGGAGTCTGGCCGCTGCCAGAGACTGGATACTAGATGAGATGGACCTTGGGTCTGATCCCATTCCTATGGGCATGTCTAAACTACAGACTTAAGTAAAAATTTGTTAAGTCGACTTACAGCCACCACAGTAATTACTGCAGTGGCTGATATCCACACTACCTTCCTCCTATCGGTGGTGCTCATCCTCACCAGGAGTGCTTCCACTGGTGGAAGAGGAGCAGTGGGAGGGGTTGAGAGCCAGGGCTCTCAGCTCCGCTCACCTCCCCATTGCCTGCCGGGAGCGGGTGCCAGCCGCCTGTGCTTCTCGCCTCTCCATTCCCCACTGAGCGCAGGGGCAGCTGCCCAGGCTTCTCGCCTCCCTGAATGGGGAGCCGGGCGGACATGAACAGCCCATTGGGGAGCCGGGCAGGTGTAGTCCGGCAGGGAGCCGGGGGCAGCTGGGCTGTGGCTGCCTGGCTTTCTTGTCAATTTCAGCCCTGAAATTGACAAGACTGTCAACAGCCAGTGCAAGTAAAGCAGTGTCTGCACAGACACTGCAACGCCATAACTACACTGACATAAGCCCTGCGCCTCCTGTGGAAGTGGAGTTATGATGTCGGTGTAGTAGGGCACTTACGTCAGTGGGACAAAGCTGTAGTGTGTACTCACATAATTGGGTCAACGTAAATTGCCTTACATCAACCTAATTCTGTAGTGTAGACCAGGCCTATGTTTGCTCACTGCAGTGTTTTGATATATTCAGTTTCATAGTAGAAAGTCTGTTTATAAATACAAATACTTCCAAAGAATATAGCACAAATAGAAGCTTTCTTACATAACTCTGGATATATGTTACTTGTTCTCAGACATTTATAGAACTTCAATACATTTTCTGTGTGGGCGTTTGGTCTCTTTGTGTTCAGGTGAACGTGGCTCTGCAAACAACTGGAATATTTCTTTTCCTAAGTCTCTGTGCCACTGATTTTATTTAATCTTGAACCTGCTTGATCCATTTGCCCTTTAGGATAATTCATACATATTTTTGAGCATTTCTTGGAAATCTGGAAAGCAATGGAATGCCCTTTCCCAAACCTTCCTATGTAAAGCTTTCAGAAGCAGACAAATGCCGACTTTCCTCCCTGATCCCCTGCCACCTGCAAGAAAAGTCGCCTGTTGTTCCATTCCTCTGGCAGCTGCAGACATGTCCCTTTGCTTCCCACTGAAATGTAATATTTTTAAGCCCTTCAAAAATATTTTTGCAGCCATTCACTCAAGACATGGCTTCCAATCAGCAGAATACAGGCAAAGATTTTCATAGCCTGTTTGCTGGATTTTAGACACACAACTCACCATAAAATTAATCCGTTTGTGTGTTTACATCACCTAGTTGACCTTGACAATCTGAACCACAGTCTTTACTGACCCGTGCAACACAGTCGCAGCCATGCAGTGTTAGCTGCAGAACGATCTTTCCACAAGCTTCCTTGTAGTTTGCTGCTATCCACATAAGTTTTCTACTTATCCTACCCATTCCACATGCATCTTGCTCCTCCATAGAGAGACTCTAGCTGGGAAGCGTGGGTTTCTCTATCTTGTAATTTCAGTCAAAACCCAAATGTTAGCTGGATGTTTCTGCTGAAATAACTAGGGCTTTCAATAATGCATGAGTTTAATGTAGCATTCCAAGAGTCAGTTTTTTAAAAATAGCCAGGACGAGAGGGAAGAGTCAGAAAATGCAAGGTTATTTTTTCATGTCCTCTTTACACTGTCCACTGACAGATGGAGGATTTTATACATCTAAATACATATTTCCTTTTCCTACCATATCCCATAACAAAACCAGAAAGTCTCACTGGAACATATGTAAATAATCTAGGCCAGCTGAAATACCAATCTTTAGAATAAAAGGGATAAAGTATTCTAAAAGGCTTGTGTGTGCACTTGCATATGCACGCTCTCTGCCAGGGTCAGTTAGTACTCAATTTGTTTTTTTGTTGTGGTGGACAGTGGCCTAATTTCTGATGTAGCTCTCTAAATGCAGTGTGTACATGTGTGTATCTGCACACTTACGGACAGGCCCGCGACATAGGAGACAAGCGTGAAAGGAGACTGCTTTAAAACTTTTAATTTGTTTTGTGTTTTTTTCATTGCTAAAGAAGCAACAGATTTCTGATAAATTATGTAGTAACAATTCAGGCAAACCAATAAATATTATTTTATGCAGTGTTAGTGCACTGAAGTATCAAAAAGATGAACATAGAAATGAGTAAAAACAGAAACTGGAAAACCAGAGTCCCTTAAAATAGGGAATTGCATAATGGCAACAATCAAAACGTTTCAGAGTTAGCACAATAACTCACAATAAAATGGGGCATGTTCACATCTCGGAAGAACCTTTGCAGTGGACCATTGCAGTTCTGCCCTCTGAGGAAGGTTTTAACAAACCATAAAGGGATAGAGACTTAAAATACAGTGTGAAAGTTCCAATTCTGCTGAAAACAAATGGCCACAAGCTTGTCCTGCACTTCCAGGATTTCACTTTAACACTTAAGTTCACCGCTATTATCGTGCTGCTGTTACACAGAAAGGTTCCTCTTACTATTATGTGTTCACACGTGGACAGAGGTTGAAGACGGCTTGGGCCTTAGTAGACACTAGCACTGCTACTGCAGCTTAAGATTAAGAATTAAAAGTTTTTTGAAAAGACAGGGGAAGAAAAAAGATGTCATGGGAAGATGATGACTTTGCTAGAATAGTTGACTTTCAAATCTTGTAAGGACACATTCTAGAGAGCCTTGATAACCTTCCCTATGACCAAAACACCTTGCAAAAGAGAGAAAATATTTCCATGTAGTATCAAAATGATTTACTCCCATTTCTCTTCTTTCAGTCTATGTACATTTTGCCCTGACTTTAACTTTAAAAGAGAAAACAAAATCTGGCCTCTCCTACTTTAACTGTGACATCCTGTTTCTATGATCTGGTTCTCTGTGTGCTTTACTGTCCGTGGAAATGATTTGCTTCATTTAAAAAAAAAAAAATTATGGTCTCATACCATAGTTGTTTCGTTGGCCCAGATGGAAAATGTTTTTGGTTCACTCCTGCCCCACCTGAGTGGCAGAGCAAAAAATACAGAACGTTTGGCTAGCCAATCAGCGGAGCAAAAAGTAAACAAAGCTGAGTGGCACAGCAGTCTGGCACCCTCTGGAAGTTGGAATCCAGGGCAACCGTCCTGCTTGCCCGCCAATGTGTCATATGAATCATCTTAAGAATTGCTCCTGTTTTACCTTTATAATGAGCAGCAACAGACATCTATCTCCTTCTGAAATTACTTCATTGCCATGACAATACTTTCCCCAAAGATGTGTTAAACTAATTGGACGCAGCTGGAAATGCATATCAGTGATCCATCTGGAAAAAAAAAACGGGCAATTATAAGAACATAAGAATGGCTATACTGGGTCAGACCAATGGTCCATCTAGCCCAGTAACTTGTCTTCTGATGGCGGCCAGTGCCAGATGTTTCAGAGGGAATGAACAGAAATCATTTAGCAGTGATCCATCCCCTGTCCAGTCCCAGCACCTGGCAGTCTGAGGCTTAGGGACATCAGAGCATGGGGTTACATCCCTGACCATCTTGGCTAATAGACATAGTTGGACATATCCTCCATGAACTTATCTAATTCTTTTCTGAGCCCAGTTATACTTTCATTCTTCAGAACATGCCCTGGCAATGAGATCCACAGGTTGACTGTGCATTGTGTCAAGTACTTCCTTATGTTTGTTTTAAACCTGCTGTCTGTTAATTTCAATGGGTGACCCCTGGTTCTTGTGTTATGTGAGTTTTTGTGTTATGTTAAGTGTATGCACCATCACAGACCTTTCTGTAACCATCCTCTCGTGATGTTCAAAGAGAGAAGTGCTTCCACTTGCATGCCACTTGTAAATGCATATATATATGTATATAACATCTTCAGAAAATATACTGGGAAGATCATTGTGTATCTGTGGTGGAATAAGCCATGAGAATCTGGGTAGAAAATATTTGTTGTTGTTGAGTCTGTAGAACTTTTTTTTTTTTTTTAAAGAAAGGAGAATGGCTCTCCACAATCTGTATTAGGCTTATTCCTTTCATAGAGCTGAGAATCCTTTGCTCAGCTATTTTGTACTTACTCATCTTCAAAAGTACTTGTAGGTGGTGAAAGTCCCACCTATTCTACTTCTCTTCTTCCTTATTCCCTGTGCAAAGGCAGATAGGGCGTTTTGTGTATTTTGAAGGGAATTGATAGCAAAAGTGGAGTGGCTCCAGCAGGCCTCTCTGAGGTGGTGATTAGCCACATTGCAGAGTGGAGTGACAGTGGGTGTGTTTCCACTTATCATTATTTAGGAGCATTTCCTCAGATAGGAACTGTGTGAATGTGACCAGTAGAAACTGAATTTTTACTTTAACGTAACCCTCTCCTTATTAGCTACTCCTTTTTTCCTAGAGGTTCCAGATGGCACCATTTTTATCTCCATATTTATTTTAATCCAATAGCATTGGATTAAAAACCTCTGACATTTCAAGGAAGAAAGCACTCTCTTGTCCAGAAAAGTTTCAAGTGTGGTTTTTATTAGTGTATAGCCAATGGTTTTGGGAAGTTTGTTCCTCATACTTTACTAAAATGCAGGTCTGTCCCCACTCCTACCCCAAAGCACTTCTGAGACTGGAGTGCTTTAGTAGGTCTTCCAACATATTCTAAATGTATCTCTTTTTAGATGTAATGTCCTCTGCTCCTCTCACATTTTTGTTAATAAAGCAATGTGAACACCTGCCAAAATGTACAATGTTGGATTACATTCTGACTTGGACTGACTGTGTCAAGCATATTGGGTGCTCTTTCTCATATTTTTCTACACTGCCGATTCATACATCATTTTGGGGTAAAAATGTCAGATTATATTTTTAAAAATAATCCGGGGGGTTGAGATAGCTCAGTGGTTTGAGCATTGGCCTGCTAAATCCAGGGTTGTGAGTTCAGTCCTTGAGGGGGCCATTTAGGGATTTGGGGATTTAGTTGGGGATTGGTCCTGCTTTGAGCAGGGGGTTGGACTAGATGACCTCCTGAGGTCCCTTCCAACCCTGATATTCTATGATTCTATGAAAAAGACAAAATTAACATTGAATCTACCACTGTATTGAGGTTTAAATAAACAAGCACTGCAAAATAGGTACATACACAAAACCAACTTCAAGACATCTTGGTAATAGCTGTTGTAAAATCATTCTGCATCATTGGAAGGATTTCTCTCAGTAAAATATTCATTATGGAGTAAATTTCATATTTTTGAAACTCACATTTGGGAAGGGTATGTGTTTAAAAAAAATAGATTGGAAATATTCATGAATGTTTGGGGACTCCAGTTAATTACTTTTTGAACCAAAAAACGTGAATAATATTTTTTTCATAATAAGTGTTGTAATTCATTTGTGTGTAACTTAATCCAATATATAAATACACAAAAAAAGTTATTGTCAAGCAGTTACGTTATTACACACGCAATTTACCTGACACAAACTCACAAAAGTAAAGAAATAAAGTTAAGCAACCGATCAGTTCATACCCTCTTCTCCTCCAACTGCAAACATGCCCATTATCATTGCTATAACTATCGTATACCACAGACCATGTACTCCCTGTGCCCTTCTGCACATCTGTTCACCAGATATGTTTTCCCTGTCAGTACGAATGTCTGGAGTAGAAATAGGTTGTGTTAAATGAGGGTAGTTTGGTAAAGGGTTGTGTGCAGAAGGGCAGTTGGAAGGAGTGGTGAAGGCCGGCATCAACATTTTTGTGATTTTTTTACAATGCACATTTTCCCCCTTTAAAACAAACAAAAAAATTATTTCCCTCATTGCTATGCAAAAGACCCACACAAATAAAAGTTGAAAGTGACTGGGTGGTGGTATTTAGAAATAGTGCAACTAACTATATACACAGTTTTGATTTTTTTTAAAATCCTCTTTTTTCATTTTGTTTACTATAGGTGAACAGAATTATTTTTTTCTCTAATCTTACAGTTAGCTAGTTGTTTATAACAGTAGGTACAAAAATTTCAGGCAGGAGCATGACTTTTTTAAGCTGTCCTTTTAACAAATTCCTTTTTGTTTATACCCATGATATTTGTAAAATAACCTCTAGTTTGAATGAGAAAAGAAATTGGATTCTTTTGCCTTTTGTGTGTATTATATTTTGTATAGATGAAAGGGAAGTTCTTGATCAATTTACTTGCATTCTCTGTGCTAATGCTTTTTTAAAAAGAGGTAATTTGGGGTGATCCAAATGGTTCTGCTTTTTAGACTGAAGAAACTTGGGTTGATGGCTACAAGGGTTTTTGGAATGCAGAAATTTTATATTTTCTGTATGAATAGTAGGTGGCTCTATTCAGGTTTTCATAGTTGGCTTATTCTTGATTTAACCTTCATGCGAAGCTCATGGAATACTATAGGATTGTTTTTGATGGCTCAACATATCAATAGTGCAGCAGTTACCTTCACAATAGCTATTACAGATTCCAGATGGGAAGCCGGCATAGTGTATGAAATGTCTTTCAAGGAGTTAGGGTCTATGTAACAAAGGCAGCACATTTTGCGTTGCTGATGGAGAAATGCATTTGTGTCCTACTGGTTAGCTATTCCTGGGCAAATAAATTGGTTGTAGCAGTACTAAATCCAAATGTTGTTTTTGCTAACCCTGCATTTTATAGGCTAACAAGCTGGGGTATTTTGGTTTTTGCTTTAAGTATGTGATATTTTGCTAGTTTAAAATGTTAATGTATATGTTTGTTAATTTTGTGAGGGTTTAATATTCAAGTGTTCTGTGATTCTTTGATGAAAGGCACTGCAGAAATGAAAGTATATATTTCCAAATAAAATATACAGAAAATCCTTTTCTCTTTGTAGTTTCATACTATACAATTTAAGATATCAAATTCTAAATGTGGGTAACGTGAGTTTTCAAATACATATGAAAAAATCCACAGTTTTTCCTTTAGACTATTTCATTTTGTGCTTTATTTTGTTCATAGAACAGTGTTATTAGTTATTTTAAATGCCATCATTGTGTTATCTGACTTACAAAACAGAGGATGACACGATCTTTGCCCCGTGGAATATTAAAGTTATAAACAGACAAAACAAATACACGTTGCCTCTTATAACCAGCTGACATTTTAATATATAGTATCACTTTTTTTTTTAATAAGTGTGTTTATAATACTTATTAGCTATGATAAGGTTGGTAGGTTTTGCGGAAGTGTGTTTAAAGAGGGGTATGAGAGAAAAGAGTGATTGTTTTGCATAACACTGGTGGAATGACATTTCAGAGGCAAGGAGGATAACTGGAGAAAGTAATGTAAATGAGTGGGAGGAGACTATAAAGAGATGGGTGAGGTAGGAGTCTTGGGAGGAGTAGAGGAACTGAAAGGAAATGAGAGCAATGATTAGGCTGTGGAGTTAATATGGCCTTGAAGGGTGAGGACCAGAAGATGAGTGGGAGACAGCAGAGGGATTTGAATGTGGGGATGACGTGGTCAGAGAAGCAGGAAAGGAAGTCTGTTTAGGTCATGGCATGGTAGACTGGAGGGGAGCAAGTCTGGAATCAGGGAGACACAGAAAAGCTGCATAGCAAAGGCAGGAGAAGACCACAGTATGGACAAGCATGTTACTCCCAGAGACAGGAAGGAAGGTATGGATTTTTCTGAGCTATTGTAGAGAGAGAGACGTCTGGATTTTGTGGTGGCCTGTGTGTGCCTCTCTATGCATGCACTTGGAGGGAGGGTGGGAAATGAAGAGGGGGGAAAAGAGAAGGGAGCTCGTGTGTCTGTTTAGACACTGATGGTATTGACAGTGACATAGGAAAAAAGGAAAAGGACAAAAAGCTGCAGTTTGCTTTTGGCATGTTTTGTATTAGCTAATGGCAGGGTATTTAGGATGTGACGTTCTAAATAGAGCTGGAGATGAGAGACAGATCAAAGGGGGAGATGTCAGTATGGAGACATAGATGAAGGACTCATCAGTAGATAGACAATAATAGCTGAAAGTTCGAGATCAGATTAGGTCATCCAGGGTAGCGGGAAAAGATGGAACAATGGACAGAGCCCTGAGAGAGACTGAAAGAATCCACGAAAGAGGGAGAGGAGAAACTAAAGGAGCAGTTGGAGAGGGAGAGGAAGAACCAGTAGATCAGAATCCAGGAGTAGGAAGTGGCCTGCTGCTGAAATCAGTGGATAGATCATGGAGGAGGATGGGGTGGAGGCATTTACACTCGGCCAGAAATAGGACATGCTCTTTATCTTAATACGCAGCACTGAGATGGTTTATAGTAAAACTAAGCATATGTTTATTGATAAAGAATGTAGACTTAAGTGATACTAAGCAAGAGTAACAGAGACAAATGGTTACAAATAAAACAGAAACATGTTTCCTAGTGACTAAAACTTAATTTTAACAAGTTACAATCTTTGCCTAAGCTTTCTCACTGACCTCAAACTACCAGCATCTCTCGCCCTTCAGGCCAGAGGATCCAGCGTTCACAGAATCAGAGGGTGCTGTTCCCTTTGTCCCCTAAGTGATGGATAGCCAGGATGTTTGCTCCCATTTTATTCCCCAAAGTCCATTGACTTTGCCTCAAGAGCCATGAAGACCTTCTGAGGGTTCAGACTCTGGGGAGTCCCCTAGTATGCTCACCATGCTCTTCCATCACCTGTTAACTTGATTACTTTGTTTACCTTATATGTAAATGTACTTTCATTGTCCTTTGCCTGTAATCAAGCTAGGCAGACAGTTAAATCCACATTCCTTTGTCGAGGGCAGGCTTGTTATTCACTCTACTTAGTATGCTTGATCTAAACATATTTCCAGCACACCTAGCTAACTCTTCACATGCTAAACATACGTAAATCACGCAATAATATTAATATCTAGTGTGTTACCAGTTTACATATGATACCCAAATGGCATCTTGTAAGGTAAGTATTATGAGAAGTCCTTGTGAGCATGCTCAGAAGCCAAGCAGCAAATCGGGGGGTGGGGAGGGGAGGGAGGATATGACCCTGTGTGCCCCTTATGCATTGCCTCTGGAGACCAGTGTTCTCTGCCAAAGTGAAAGAGGATAATGATAAAAGGATGGTGTTAATGTCTGTTAATGTCAGCGGGAAGTTGGTAATTTAATAGATTGGAGGTAACACACAGATTTTGAGATTGGGTTGGGGTTTAACAGCGATGAATAAGTAAGATAATGTGGTGATCAGGGACAGAAAATTTAGAGCATAAGAATCCAGTGTCTCGTGAAAAATAGTGACTGAGGTAGTGAGTAGAGGAACTGAGGTAAAAAACAAATGAATGACTGAATGTTGGGTAAGAAAGTGAGAGGCTGCACAACTGCACTGATCTTCAGCATGGAGGCTGAAGTGGCCAAGAATGATGGAAGGCAGTTTGGAGAAAGAGAGGAAGAAGGACCAGGGACCGTGGGAGGCAATAGATGCAAAAAATAAGCAGAGGGCAAAGAACAAGATGATGCCCATTTTGAAGGGGAAAAAAAGAGTAAGAAAGTAAAAGACCAGTGCCAACATCTTGACCAATAAAGCACAGAGAGCGCGTGCACTGTAGGGGGAAGATGGTAACAGGCGTGGATGGAGGAGTCAGGTTTCAGTGAGGGCCAGGAGGTGGAGGTAGTGGAAAGATCATGGATAAACAGTTGAAAGTTTAAAGGTGGGGCAAGATTTCCAAAGGGACCAAAAAAAGAAAAAAAAAATACACCAGGCAGAGTGAAGGGGAGGGGGGATGTGGGGGTAAGGGAGGGGGAAGCAAGTTGTTCAGAGCAAGAAGTAGTAAATATGTGTTTAAAAAGGTGTATCTAAATGGAATGGTCTATGCAACTCAGATTAGGATAAAGACAATCTTAAATATCTAATCTGTAGAAGGTGTTTTGGGGGAAGCAGGGATTTAAAAAAAAAAAAAAAAAAAAAAGTCATCCTGCAAATGCAACCTGCTTCAGGTTTGAAATGATCATTTATCTGTGCAGCTAGGAGGAGCCACTGGCATTGCAGCAATCTAGCTTTAATACTGAAGGAGAAAAACCTGAGGCCTGCTTAGACAAGAAGGAGTTAATGCTTGTCAAGCATTATTCTTATACAAATTAAGTCCAGAGCACAGCAGCAGACTCACCAGCGGGAACAGATGCTAGGCAGTGATGCAACCTGTGGTGTTTACTTAGGCCTCTGTAGTGACCTTTGATTGCAAACAAAGGATACTCTTCTCTGGAGGTAGGTAGACATACTGGTACCTTCTGTATTCAGTCATTTTTCTTTTGTTGATAGCATGATTACAGGAACCTGTTATGTGTGGTGACAAATGATGTTTATTTTTTAGTTTTGATCAGAAAGCCCAGGTGAACTGAATTAGATTTTATTTCTCTCTCTCTCCATTTTTGCAACAATTTAACCAGGAACGTTTAGAAGCCATGATGCGTCGTTCACTAGAACGTAGTCAGCAGCTGGAACAGAAACAGAAGCGATGGTCGTGGGGAGGAGCACTGACTGCAGGCTCAGGAGGGAGAGATGGTGAGTGAAACAAGCTGCCTGCATTGCAGATCGTGAAGTGCAAAATGCATGAGATTAAAGATAGAAAGAAGGTACCTGTTTATAGTTACTGTGATGTTGTGAGGGCTGTTGATAATGTAGCATGAATAAATGCTTTGTAATAGCTTATCAGGTTTCCTGTCTATGGTATCTCCTGGGAAGAAAGGTCACTCCTAAGTTTGTGAAAGCAGATCATTTTAATACAGTAATCAGAAACTGTTTTGGGGATCATAGCAAATGCTAAAATGAAATTTTAAAAAACCCCAACACATTTAGCTTGCTGTATTCACAAAGGAGCTGAGTGCTGCCCAAACCTTTGCGGAAAACAATCTATTTTTGTCACTGGCACTTCTAAAAGCTCACAGGGATTTCTAGATGATTATGCAGCATTCACAGTTTAAAATGGATTTTTCCACGTACTTTTTTGTTGTTGTTGCTCTTTTTGATTTGGTTTCATAATTATTTCATAATCAACCATGAACTGCTTTTACGTTTCAAAAAGGTATACATCTCTCTTCTGTTTATATCATTTAAATTCACTGGGTTTCCAAATGGACTGGTTTATTAAAAAAGAAAAACAAAAAACCCTGTGCTCAGATGATGAAATATGACTGCTGCTCTCTTCTAAACTAAGTGTAAATATATTTTTCTGTCCATGTTAAAGCAAAAAACATTTAGCTTTATTTCACATTAAAATTTTCAGGGTTTGTCATTTAAGAAAAATTGGGAAAGAAATATACTTGCAACATAATAAAAGCATCTCTTATGCTTCTAGAAAGCAACCTCTTTAATTTTCTAGTATAGCTTATACATTATTTTTTTTAACCTATTCGGTAATTTCTTTCACCCCTCTTTGCTCTGATTTTTCTGCTGTATAGGTGAATCAGAAAATACCCCACCCCCTCTCCTAGGTTTAGCTGCCAACACCCTTCCTTCAGACCCTGTGACCTCTACTGCTGCTGCTGATTCCTACAATGGTATTTCAGAGAATCACAGTACCATAGTGTCTCGTTTATAACTGTTCTAATCACTTTAAATCATCCACTGATCTTGTCCTTCCTAACCACTGTTTTTCTTATTATTTCAGTCTGGTACTCTACACTGTTACCATTAAAGATATGGAACAAATGTCTTTTTTCTTTTGATTTTGTCATAGTGAAGCAATGCATGCCTAGCATTCCAGCACAATGGAGACATTTCATAATTTTCTCACTAACTGTGGACTTGAATAACTCAATAAATTCACGTCTTTGTCAAATTTGTGGGCACAGATACATGTTTTTGTAGTTTTTGTGTGTGTATATCATTTGAGTAGCTTGTTCAAGAGACTTGATGGGGCAGAGGTTCTATTTTAAAAACATTTCAATTATACAATAAGAGTAAATATGTTATGGAGATAGCATGTCACCCATCATGTATCTATTCCTTCCAGCCCCACCCTCTACATCCACAATATGTTAAAAATTAGTAAGCATTGTTGTTTTAGTATGCTGAAGTCTTTTGAACATTGTAATAATGATTACAAATTCTGATTCTGCGTTTGTCCTTTGACAACTTTATTGAATTTTATATTGTATGTTAGATTAGAATATTAATTTCAGAGGACTGTGAAATAGATCTTGTATGTCTATACCAGGGATGAATCGTACATTGTGGGGTTTGGGGTTTTTTTTTGGTGGTGGTGGTTTTTTCCTTCAGCTGCAAATATATTTGACATATTTTGGAAATCTAGCACAGCCAACCTACTCAAGAGCTGTTTTTTCAAAGATGGGCACAATGGTTATGCCTGCAAAATGCATGAGTAACTGATGTACTGCAAAAACATGTATGTAAACCCCAAGACTCTTACTTTTGTGCAGACATGGGTGAATGTTCACACAAAGCAGTATTAATGTACAAATAAGTGATTTGCAGGTTTGCATGCATTTTCTGGAAGCAATCATTGCACCTACTTTTTAAAAATGTGAACATAAGGAATTTTATTGCTTGCTGTAGCAGATAGGGCCAAATCTTGCAGTTGTCACTTAGGCAAGACTTCCACTGATGTAAGTGAAAGTCATAGTTGAGCAAGGACTGTAGAATTTATAACATGAATGTGAGTTACTAGCTGAGATTTCTTCGTTGTTGTCAGAAGAAACAAAATTTAAAACATAAACAACCCCCCTGAAGCCATCCAGTATGCTTGTAGGTTCTGACCATTATATAATGAACAACACGTCGTAGTTCACCGCTACAATAATTGGGCATAAGTGATTCCATCATTATATTGAACTTATGAGTACATAGGAATAGTCATCAAGCCAAAATTTACTTTATCAAACAGTATTATAACAGAAATAAAAACAAATATAAACAGTTGGGCCAAAACCAAGTTATTGTTTTGAAAGTTCTCATGCACAAGATGGTAAAGAGGTAAATGATGCTATCATACATCCTATAAATGCATAAATTAGTGTTGAATATCTTGAATTTTGCGTTAGAATAGTATTTTGGAGGAGCTGATATACATCTCACCTCCTCCAGACTGAAGCTGAGAGATGTCAGGGAAGAGTTCAAATTTGTTATGTTTGTGCGGCCTATGTATTTTCTTCTTGTACAAGTATTGCATTTCTTTCCTTGATACAATTTCATTCATTTGGATTTAGATGAAGTCACTTGCTCCTGGCATTGTATTACACAGGGTATTGTAAAATTGAAATGTTAAAATCACAAGTAGAAAAATTGTATCCCAAACTGCATCTTATAAAATGCTGGTATCTACAGCAATTGGAATAGGATTATCTGTTCTACATTATTCATTGCCCCCAGATAAATGACAAGGTCCATGAGTAAAAAATGAGAGGTTAATTTTGGGAGCGTTCAACACTGTAGTATGAATATAAATATCTTTAATGCGTCTCTCTGCAGCATGTGACAAACTTTCAGCTTCTACAATGAATCTGCCAAAGCAAATGGAGTCACCAATCAGTAAGCGTCTCTCCTCCTCCACAGCGGCAATAACATATTCCCCTGACAGAGGCAAGTGAATATGCTGCTCATTGTCTCTTATCAGCATAAACTCTCCTATGTTTAAAGCACACCTTCTTGTTCATAGATCTGTTTGTAACTCTTGAGTTCTTTACAATAACCAATTCTAACATTATTGGGGTGGTGAGTTAAATATATTAGTAAAAGATCTTAAATACATGAAATAGCTTTATAGCTAGCCCAGGATAATGCTACCGTGTTAGAGACCCCAGGCTGCGTGTGACTAAATGTTGCATGGCAGATATAAGTCTGTGCCATAGAGGACAAAGTGCACCTTCATGTAACCATTTTGGGTGGCCAGTTATCTGCATTACTGTGGTTGAATATTGGTGAGGAATGGCAGGGCAGTGAAAATGTTGGATGAATTAAAGAAAGGATGCAAATTAGTTTTTTGGGTTTTTTTTGAGATGTGATGGTTCACACTGTGATGTATTATGCTTTTACACCTTAAGTAAATACGAGGTTTATTTAAACAGTAAAACACAGCAAGAATTTCATACTGTTTGTATTTCATCTCGTGATGCACTAAGAAACAGGGCTGAGCACAAAATGTAATTCCAGTAATCCTCCAGAAATGCATTGCTTGTGACGCTTTAGCCATATGAAGAAACTATAATTAAAAAATGAGCGCAGGTGTGTATTTACTGGGTGTTATTGACAAAAGTTTGTCATCGTTGTGAACCAGCTGGAAGTTGTCACTTGTGTCAAGATTTCTAGAGTCTTTTAATTTGACTTAAAGGCCTGATCCATGAGAGGCTCTGCAGATGATGAGCATTCTGCAAGATTAGGCCCTTTAGAAGGTAATAAACTGTACAGTAAATACTGAACGATTTGTCCTTCTGTGAATTGTTTCTTTTAGAACAAATGA
Source organism: Emys orbicularis (assembly GCF_028017835.1). NCBI lineage: Eukaryota > Metazoa > Chordata > Testudines > Emydidae > Emys > Emys orbicularis. Next base: position 227,070,611 of record NC_088683.1, read on the forward strand.
CAAATATTTTGATAGAAACAAGAAGCAACAGTAAACATACTTCATTTTAAATTGGTTTTAGAGTTGCTTAATAAATATAAATGTAGAACTCGGAGAGTATGGTAATAGGTGACTTTATAAATGCAGGTAATAGGAATTTGTTTATAAACATATGTAGTCATACCTCATATTTATGAGGAGGAAAGGCATAAGGATGTACTGTATAAATAAGGTTTGTACCACAGAGAGACTGCATTTTAAATGACTCCCAGTGTACTTAGCACACAAACCAGGAACTGCTCTGTCACTGGGGGAAAAAAGCAAACCCTTTTCATGCTGAGTCATGAAAGCAACCATTTTGCAGAACTGAAGTTTCTTCTGTATAAAAAAACAAGTTTAATCTACTGTATTTATTATACAGGTTGGAAGATAATTTAGGTGGCTTAAAATGATGAAGAAACCAGAAACCTCCTTCAGAGGAGCATTAACTTCTTTAACAGCATTTTTAAATCAGACATACCAGGTTTTCTCTTGTTCATTTCATTTGATCATTTCACTGGTTTTATTTAAGTTATTTAAAACAAATATTTTTTTTTAGTTTTTGCTTTTAAAATTTATTTGTTTTATTTGCTCCCATCCTTCAGCTCACCGCATGCACCTTAGTCCAGTGGAAAACTTTATTGTTTCTCGACTGCTGACTCCCACACAGTCTTCTTTAGCCAGAAGCAGAAGCACATTAATGCTTTCTGAGCAATACAATGATTCAGGTAAAAATGAAAATTGTGCCCTTTGAAAATGTTAAGGTATGTGTTTAGCTGCACTTGAAAAATTGCGTAGAGATATTATCTGTTATTTTTTAATATAATTTTACTTCCTTTTTGGGTAGTAATGTCTCAAAAGCATGGAAATATTTACATGTCTACCATTTTGTCCTTTTCAGTTCTTACTTTTATTTATAAGAAAATTTGGTGACAGGGTCTTGAATTAACTAACTAAAATCAACAGGAAATTCCAAACCAGGGTAGAATAATTATGAGGTAGCTCAACTTTTGGATCTTCCCTCCAAGGTGACCCATTTATCAGAGCAAAAGATCGCACATTAATGTAGTGCTCTGTATCCTCAACACCCAAATAATTTCCAAAATACAAATTAGCATTTTAAACATGTAATTTCATCCATAATTGCTTTATTGGGGCTGCAATTATTTCTTATGGAATCATTTTTGTCTTTTTAAAGGAACAGATCATAAAAGGGTTAAGTTCTTGGGTATACTTAGAAATAAACTAGAAGCACAGAGTGGAGGATAGCAGTTTTTCTAGTGATAAAAATATATATTATTATATATATTATTTTTATAGAAATTGAGAGTGATGGTAATTAGTGCTTCTTTTCTGTATATTATAAATCTATTATAATCTATAAACCCTGCCAACACAAAACTAAATTTAGCAGCAGCCTTATTGACTTTATGCACATGAGAAATCCGATTGACTTCAGTGGGGCTAATCACATGAGTACATATTTGCAGAATCAGGACCAAAAGTAGGAAAAGTTTTGTGCACTTTTTTAAAAAAATAGACTTTCTGCAAAGGAAAATATTCACTTTTCAGGGCAAAATTGTGATAAGGTACAGCATCTACATCATCTGTTATCCCCATATTACGTGACTCAAATCTACTCATGTTCTGTATGTTACCCCTTAATAAAAGGATGCTCAAAGGTATATTACAAAGCAAAAAGATGTTCTCTTTTTCCCCTCCACTTTTTCTTTATGCTATATAAAGGTAGACTCATTAAAAGATCCTCAGTTTTTTGTTTCTACATGAAAAATATTGTACTTTGGAAGTTATGATATAGAACACTTTAGCCATGAGAGAATTCCTGATTTACTGTTCACAAAGCAACTGTCTAAAGGAAAGCCAACTCAGAATGTCAGTGTACTCTGCTCTAAATTAAAGGAGAGCTACTAAGACAAAATAAAAGTATGTTGCTTTTACTTCACACAACCACAGAAAGGTAGGACTGGAAGGGACCTAAGTAGGTCATCTAGTCCAGTTCCCTGCACTGAGGCAAGACTAAATCTTTTATGGGTTCTTCATGATTTATATAGAAGACATCAAACGTAGGGCAAAATTGTTTTTTGTTTTGCTTTTTCTCACATTCTTCCAGTTAATATTGTTTTTTCACATCTGTGAAAGGTGCCCAACATATTGCCAAAGCAATATGAGCAAAACATAGAATATCCTCTTTTCACAAACCTTTGTTCAAATTGCAAGTTAAAAAAAAAAAAAGACAACAAATGTGTGTGTGTGTGTGTGTGGGGGAAGCGCTGTGATTCTGGTCACAATGCACATAACCAGTGAACTTTCAAATTCAAGGTTATGTGTAGTAATAACTTTGCATTTAATATGTGCACAGTAACAATAACTGTGCACTTAGTAATACTAACCGTGCACTTAATATGTCTCCGACGAGCTTTTTTTAGGACGCATGGGTACAGCTTTTAAAAGCACCCATTTGATCTCGGTGACTGAGGTCTTGTCTATGCTTGAAGCATTACAGCCGCACAGCTACTGCACTGCTGTAGTGCTTTGGTATAGACGCTCACTACTGCGATGGGAGGGGTTCTCCCATTGGCGTAGCTAATCCACCTCCCTGAGAGGCAGTAGTTAGGTTGACAGATAGAGACCTAGCACTGTCTACACTGACACAACTATGGCTATCCTATTAATCTTTTTTTATGCGTGTTTAATAAAGAAGAGGGGGGGGGGAAATCACGAAATCTGTATTTACCAAGTTATTCAGAATTTATATGGGTAAAAGAGATACTTTAGTGCTCAGGTATTTTATAGGCTTTTTAAAAATGCACTTAGTTTTATGTTCATGCTTTTAGTGAACGCATTTTTGGTAAATGAGACCATTCTGCACATATGCAAAAGGCATGGATTTAATGTGATTTAAATATCCATTTAAATAAACCTTTAAAAATGTCGTTTGCCATGTTTAATGTTATAACATAAAGTTGTGCTGTTTTTTCCTCTCCCCTACTTCCTCTGTCTGTTCCCCTTTGCTCTTGCTATTGTACTATAACTCTTTAGTATTCCATATCTGTCCTCGTGTAGCACCAGCTAGTCCTCTTAAATCTCCCTACAAGCCTTCCCCCACCCGAAGTGCAGAAAGGAAGAAGGCAGCATCAGCTTCCACTTCTGATGCCATGAAAGGGGCAACTGCAGCTGAAGTTACACAGGTGGGTTTGGAGCATGTTTTGATTGTGTTCCTGGACAAAGTTATGTTGCTTTAGTTGCTGTGTTTCATTATTGTACAATATGCTTTTTTTTTTTTTTTTAAGAACAGAAAGCAGAAAAACATTCACATCCATTTGGTTCTATTCACCTGCCAATCAGCAGGTTTTTAGTATCTTCCTGGAAGGCAGTGTAGCCTCTATTAACCAGCATTAGTGGGAATGACACTTCTGTATTCAGGGAATCTACATTTCTGGCAGTGAAACATGTTTTCTGGACGTGCTGCGTGCTATGAAACCAGTACTTCTGGGAATGGGTTTACAGCTGCATGGCAAATGGGATGTTGCCATTGTTGAGAGTGTTTGACTAGAAATAAAGCCACCCTACAAGTGAATTGGCAAATTTTCCTCATGCTCCGGTAGCTTGCCTAATGGATTGGCAGCATCACTAATTTATACCTGTCAAGTTTCACTTCTTTCTGTATATATAATTTTAAGTGAAATTTATTCAACATTTTTACTATTGACAACTGTACATTTTCTATAGAGGCATGGAAACTTAACTTAGCCTGCATGTGCGTAGTCACTGCATAGCATCTGAGAACAAAAGCTCAACTTTTCTGCCAAATCCCCTGACAGTGCCATATCTCTTGTAATACTTGATAGAAAGAACATGTCTGTGTAGTTGTGGAAGTCAGTAGGATTTAGATGCTTTTGAAAATTCTACCCAATGCTTTCTGGGCTCCAACAGGGGCAGTGCCCTTCTGTACCGCTCCATTAATATTTGTTTATGGCCTGAAAGGTATTTTTGCAGCAGCATATACTGTGTGTGCAAGACATAAAAATGTATATACAGTATTGAAAAAGATCTTGCAGTTCAATTGTATGCTGGGATTTAGAAAACTTCCATTTTATGTGAATGTTATGCAAATCTGTTTATATGTCCTTGTGTTAATAAACTATCTGTATCATTGAAGCATTGCTTTTAATTACAAGCTAAACAAAAACACCTGAATTTCTTTTTCTAGACTGAAAAGATAAAGAGAGAGAAGCGACCCACAACACCTGTTTCATCATCTGGCCTGGGATCCCCTCTGAGAAGATCTGATTCTCCTGCAAGCATATCTAAAAGACCTGCATCACCTGCACCACCGAAGTATGAATATTTTCTCATTGCTTCAGTACTTTTTGAGAATGTCCCTATTGCCATAGGAAAACCATTAACTGCTCAGGGGCTTCCTTAGAAATTTTGATTAAAATCCAGATTAATTTCAGTTCTAATTTTTTTTATATTATTGTGTTAATGGCTCTCTGATAATATTTCTCTTCATCTTTCTTAGTCCCACTCATGAACTGATTGGTGTTAGCCTTTCATTTGGTAGCTTATATTAAATCTTGTTGAGTTAGCTTGGCTTTAGTTATGTAGCATAGAAGTGTAAGTTTGTGTTTGGGGGAGGGAGGAAGGTTAAAGCCATCCTTCTCTAACTAAGAAGAAAGAAATTGGCAAGAGGACAAACACTAAATATTAGTCTAACTCCTTTTTTAATACATTTAATGTTGCAGTTTCTATTGCTGACCATGGTAGTCCAGTCCACAAACAAATGTATTACCCTCCATCTAAAGAAATTTATCCTTAATGTCCTTATAGCTTCATCCTTTCTTTCTTTAGTTCAGTGTCCTATTGGGTTTGAGCTGATTACTGCCTATAACAGTTTTGTGTTACGCATTGCCTCTGTGCCCCTTGGAACATTCATACCTCAGTCTCATCCATCTATGATATGATCTCCTTTTTCTAATTAGCACAAAGGTTATTAACCTTGCCACATGCTGATGCCCCGTGAGTCCAGTTTGACACATACCCATCTTCTTTAACAACAATAACAAACAAAAATCCAACCCTCCCTCTCTTTGAAACTTTTGACAGAAGAGAGTTTTGTGCATGTAAGTTTTTAGTGTTAGTCAGACAAAATAGTGTAGGGATTTCATGGAGACTTTTCGAAAAGCAGTCTAGCCTTTGACACTATGGCTATGTCTCTGCTACGAGCTAGGGGTGGAATTACACCTGCTCGTGTACACACATTCTTGCTAACTCTCATGGAGCTAACATGAGTATAAACAGCAGTGTAACCAGGGTAGCACCAATAGCGGGAGCGGAGGCACAGTTGAACCATGCCGAGTACAAATCCTCCTGAGACTCATACTCAATATGGCTCAGCTCTGCCTCCACTGCCGCGACTGATGCTACCACGTACCATGGCTGTATTTCTGTTTACACTCATGAGTTAGTGCGAGTATGTATACATAAGCAGAGGAATCACACCCCTGCCTTGTATTGTCGACACAGCCTGAATTGAGACACATCTTCTATCTTCCAGAAGACCCCTCACACTCAGCCACAAAACATTCCTAATTCATATTTCCTTCCTGGGTCACAATCAAATGTCATATATTAAATATACAGTAAAGACTTGTCTGTTCCAAATGTTGGAGTTACATGAATTTGGATTGAGACAAATTCATGTAACATTGAAGAATGAAATGGCAACTCTGCAGAGGCCCAATTTTTTAAGAATCATTTTGGACAGTTCAGGGAAAACTTCTGCTCAGTGTGTGATGTCAGTCAAAAATGTAAACAAAAATTAGTTGATTGGATATAAAATAAGTCCAAAAATATTATTAAAATGATGGCATTTCTAAAATTATGGTATTCCTTAACAGTTCAATCATCCTATCTCAAAGATATACAAGAAATAGAGGAGGTTCAGGAATGGGAGAGTAGCAACATGGAAACAGTTCTGGATGAGTAGACAATGAAAATGTTTAGTTTAGAGAGATGATAAATAAGAAGGGACATGATAGAGATACAAACTAATGAATGGTACAGAGCGGGAGTAGTACCTGATTTACCTTTTCTCATATCATGGAACAAGGGGCCATTCAATGAAATTGAAAGACAACAAAATTATAACTGATAAAGGAAATACTTTATTTTTCAATGCCTTTAACCTATGAAACTAGTTAACATAAAAGATTGAGGCCAAGAACTTAGATTTTTAAAAAAATAGACACTTAAATGAATAATGAGAACATCCACAATTACATTTGGACAAAGATCTAGTGAAATGATTAAAAGAAAGGAGCTTGTTCCACTAAAAGGGCCAAGAATACTCCTGGGGGCATTCTGCGCCAAAAAAAATAAAAATTCTGCACACAATATTGTAAAATAACACCATATAATCATGCCAGTTTCAATTATTTTGGTAATTAATTTCAAAATACCTGTCAACAAGTGTGTCTGTAACAATACAGAGACACACACAAATTCCTACAGGAGTAGAGAGTTAAAAAAACCCCTATGACAGGGGTAGGCAACCTATGGCACGCGTGCCAAAGGCGGCAAGCGAGGTGATTTTCAGTGGCCGCGGATCCTGGCCACTGGTCCAGGGGGCTCTGCATTTTAATTTAATTTTAAATGAAGCTTCTTAAACATTTTAAAAACCTTATTTACTTTACATACAACAATAGTTTAGTTATATATTATAGACTTATAGAAAGAGACCTTCTAAAAACGTTAAAATGTACTACTGGCACACGAAACCTTAAATTAGAGTGAATAAATGAAGACTCCGGCACACCACTTCTGAAAGGTTGCTGACCCCTGCACTATGACAACCCAGTTCCTGTTTCTCTGCACCCTCCCCCCCACCCACCCACCCAGAGCCCAGCTAGGGGGTCAGACCCCCAGAACCCCTCCCCCCCAGAGCCCATCCGCAGCCCTCCCTCCCCCCAGGTAATATACCCGTACCACCACCCCCAGAGCCCAGCCACGGGGCCCTCCCTTGCCCAGATACCCGCATCCCCTCCCCAGAGCCCAGCTAAGCAGGAAGGAGGTCTCCTGAGATACATAGACACAAATGTTCACGATGAGCCTTCCAACCCCAGTGAGGATGTGAGTGGTGAGGAGATGCCTGATCTTCCAGTTAGTCAGAGTGCAGTGACCTGGCAGCTACTGCAGCATCCATATCTCCTCCTCAAATGGATGTAACCATGCACGTTCCTGAAGAAACGTGTAGATCAGAGAAGAGTGTGGTGGAGGCGCAAGAAACAGCTGCTGCTGAGTTTAGTTCCTTAAGTCTAGATTATCCAGGACTGTGGACTCACTTGAACAGTAGCCTGAGGGACTTCCTTGTACTGCATGGGCCACAGCAAGTGAAAAACTTCATGTTCCCCAAAGACAATGAAAATAGAAGTTTCCATCCAACACATTACTGGCGTGAAATCCCCAATGGTGACAACGTGGAGAGGCCATTGCTTATGTACTCAAAACCCCGGAATGCTGCATACTGTTTTTGTTGCAAACTCTTCCAGTCTAATGTTCCAGCCACACTGGGTTCTACAGGAACAAAGGACTGGAAAAATCTGGCTAGAAATCTAGCATGCTATGAGAAGGCAGCAAATCATCAGAGAGCATTCCATAGGTGGAAAGAGCTTGAGATGAGACTAAGGTTAAAGGCCACCATAGATGATCAGCATCGAGAGAAGATTGCATCAGAGTCTCTTTACTGGCAAAATGTTCTGAAAAGGCTCATTGCCATTGTGAGACTGCTTGCTACCCAAAACCTAGTACTGCGTGGCACTTCAGATCAGCTGTATGTGCCAAACACTTTAAGGAAACTTCCTTAAAATTGTGGAGCTGATGGCTGAGTTTGATGCTGTATTCCAGGAGCATCTAAGAAGAGTCACCCCTCAAGAAATATACACACACCACTACCTTGGAAAAACAATTCAAAATGAGATCATACAGTTACTGGCAACAAAAGTCAAACAGAAGATTGTGGCAGATCTGAAGTCAGCAAGATATTACTTTGTTATTCTGGACTGCACACCTGACATCAGCCATACGGAACAAATGACTTTAATGGTGCATTTTGTAACAACAACAGAACCTAGTGAAAATGTCCCTGCAATGGTGATTGTCAGAAAGCATTTTCTAGAATTTATTGACATTGATGATACTACAGGAGCTGGTATGACAAATGTGCTTCTTAAAAAGCTGGAAGATACGGGAATTGCGATATGACTTGAGTGGTCAGGGCAACAATAACGGTGCCAACATGAGAGGAAAGAACAGAGGAGTGCAGACATGGATCCGAGAGTTAAACCCTCAAGCTTTTTTTGTCCCATGCAGTTCTCGTTCATTGAACTTGGTGGTCAGTGATGCAGCATCAGCTTCTAGTGAGGCTGCTGAATTTTTTAATGTAATGCAAAGCATCTATATATTTTTCTCTCCATCAACATCTGGGAACATCCTCTCTGACACTGAAATCACACGATGGGAAAGTAGAGTGGAGGCAATAAAACCTATCAAATACCAAATTGGGAAGATAGATGATGCCATAGTTGCCATTATGGAGGATAATGCTATGACAGGAACTGTTCGTGGGAGAACAGTGGCAGAGGGAAATGGAATCACCAGAAACATACATAACTTCAAATTTCTGTGTGGCTTAGTGTTGTGGCATGACATACTGTTTGAAATAAATGTCGTAAGCAAGAGACTCCAAGGTGTTGACCTTGATGTATCTGGAGCAACTGGACAAAGCAAAGTCATACCTGCAGTCTTAGCGGTCAGATGAGGGATTTCAAAACGTTCTGAAGAGTGCACAGAAGTTGGCAGAGGAACTTCACACTGAAGCTATTTTCCCACCCATTCAAGAATACAAGAGTCACCGAAGAAGACAACATTTTGATTACGAGGCACGGGATAATCCCATAAGAGACCCCAAACAACAATTCAAAGTTGAATTTTTTAACCAGGTGCTAGATTGTGTGTGAATACAGTCAGTTGAAGAACGTTTCATGCAGCTCAAGGAACACAGTGGTATATTTGAGATGTTGTATGATATTCCAAAACTCCTCACTATACCTGAAGAAGACCTACACCAGCAATGCAGGGCACTAGAGACAGTGTTGACACATGGTGATATGCACGATATTGATGCGAGTGATTTAGGTGATGAACTGAAAGTCCTTTCAAGATGCATTTCAGCAGGATAAACTCCAAAGGCTGTTCTGGAATAAGATGACCACGCTCTTTCCAAATGCTTTTGTTGCTCTGTGCATACTTCTGACACTTCCTGTAACAGTTGCCAGTGGAGAATGCAGCTTCTCCAAGCTGAAGTTAATAAAAACACATCTATACTCCACAATGACACAGGAGAGGCTGGTCGGCCTTGCAACCATCTCAATATATCATGAGCAGGCCCAGACTGTGGACCTTCAGGAAGCAGTTCAAATCTTTGCAACCAAGAAGGCACAAAAAGCACCACTTTGATTATTCAAACAGATACAAATGCCAGAGTTGACTATGTAGAAAAGAAAAGTTACATTTCCTGTTCAGGCATTTGAAAGTTAAGTGTTACTTAAAATTTTTGAACAAGGCATTTTAAGTTGTTAGTTCTCTTTTATTGGGGTAGGCAGCAGAGCAGTACCATGAGAGGAGAAGAACAGGAAGAAGGCAGAATTGAGACCTTTCAAAGTTTTTGGCCCAAGCGAGGGGGCACGGGGGCGTCATTTGAGCTCCCCGCCTCAGGTCCCAAAATGTTGTGGGCCGGCCCTGGCCCAGGAATCCAGAGGAAGAAACAGCTTGATGCTCAGTCCCAGACTTGCACAGAGTTTCCTGTGCACCACTCTCTCCTTCCCTCAGGGCATGCGGGGAACTGTAGCTGCCGGGAACCCTTAGCTCCCTCTCCCACCCCTGGCAGTGTCTTGTATGTACGAGCTGGACTCTGCAGCCCATTTCTGTGGGGGAAAGGAAATTCTGCATGCATGTTAATTTCTTCAAAATTCTGCATTGTGCAGGGGCACAGAATTCCCCCAGGAGTACAAGAAGGATGGAAAGAGTGATAATATGATGGTGAGGCAAAATGCGGAATAAAGGAGATACCAAAAGAACACTAATTAGAAGACAAGAGGAAGTATACAAAGTTGTGTGAAATTACAGATGAGTCAGGAAATGACATGAAGCACAGAAAAGTTTAGAATGATAATCTTAACTTAATATGGAAGTCTGTTAATGGGCAGGGAAGTTGACAGAGTGGGATAGCTTGGCAAAAACAAGGAATTCTTTTTAATTTCTCAGTTGTCAGATATTGATTATTTTAAATGTTTATCACCTTCAAGATACTTCCCCAGGTCAATAATACTTAGCACTTTTATAGCTCTCTTCATCTTCAAAGATCTTGAAAACATCAGCTAATTTTCATAACATTCGTGTAAGGGTGGGTAGATAAGTATTATTACCCTATTTTATGGATAGACCAAGTGATTGAGGGCCGCATTGGGCTTGCCTTTACTCAAGTGAGATGTTCCACTGCACTCAGTGGGACTACTTGCCTGAGTAGAGCAAGCAGGATTTAGCCCTAATTGACTTGCCATAAGCCATAAAGGGAGCCAGTGCTAGGGCCAGGAATTGAAAGCAGAAGTTTTGGCCCCAAGTCATCTGTTCAGGCCATTAGATTATCTCTCAGATCCGTGTCTGGAAGCATGTGTCCATTTAAAATTATTGTTCCCTTGTTTACATTTGATCTGCCTGTCTGCACAAGTCTCCATTTCTTCTAACTTTCTTTGGGCCCAGCCAAAGTCCTCCTGGGAACTGACAGGCCCCTACCTGTTCAAGCATCTGCAAATTTTCATTTTTGTAACATATTGTTTCCCGTAGGACACTTGATGTACAGTGTATTTAAAAAAAAAAAAAAAAAAAAAAAAGATGGAAAAGTGAACCCAATGATGGTTCTCCTTGGGTCGTCGTCTTCTTGATCTGATCTGTATTTGTTTACCAGTACTCTCTGGCTTCTGTTGCTAGTCCAATTTAGATTTTTGCTGCCAGTCAAGCTTACTAACTATGGCCCAATCCTGCAATTTGATCCATGTGGGTGGACCCTTATATCTGTGCAATGTCCCCCTCAAGCTGGAGGGGTTCTGTATGGGCTCAGGATCCGTCTTCATGGATCAAATTGAAGGATCATGGCCATAACTGTATGTGGAATGGTATTGAAATCAGTTTTTTAAAAAGTTTTGAAAAGCTCCCTACAAGACCCTACTAGAAATAGCTGTGTTCAGTGATTAATTCCCTGTTAAGTTACATTTTTAGATCCATCAGTTAGCCAGTGTTTAGTCCATTCAGTATGCTACCTTGATTTTCAACCCAACATTGTCTTGACTGAAGGAGGGAGAGAAATAAAATAAAGCCACATATTAATTGTTGGATCTACAATATTTAAAGTTTACCTGCTTCAGAGATAGTCAGCTAACAGAAGGCACTCATGCTGAGAACGCCAGTTTCAGAGCTGTGTTGACTTAACTGATGAGGCTATTCAGACAAAGTAGTAAAGCCAGGCAAAGCAGTGTTGGTTCGTGCACTATTAGTAAGGCTAAGATTTTGTCATGGATATTTGTAGTAAAAGTCAGGGACAGGTCACAGGCAATAAATAAAAAATCACGGAAGCCTGTGACCTGTCCCTGACTTTTACTAAAAACATCCCTGACAAAATGGGGAGGGAGGAGGGTCTAGCACCCTGCCTCCTCCCCCCCCCCCCCCGCAGCTGGGAGCTGCAAAGGATATCATTGCCCAGTGGCTGGAAGGGGCCCCCCTGCAGGGCTCGGAGCTGCGGAGGGTTCCCTGCCACCCATGGCGGCAGGGGAGCTGTGCGGGGAGGAGGGGGCGGAGCTGCCAGCAGTGGAGGCTGGGGAGCTGTCGGGGGCCCCCTGCCCACCTGCGACCACTGAGCGGCTCTGGGGTATCTCTGCCGCTGGCTGGGAGCTGTTGGGGAGGGGGCCCTGGTTGCTTGCAGTGACTGAGCAGCTGCAAGGGGAACCCTGCCAGTGGTGGCGGCTGGGCAGCTCAGGGGTCGCTGGCAGCAGCCGGTGGCTGGTCAGTTGCGGGGGATCCTGTCACCCGCAGCTGCTGGGCAGCTGTGGGAGGGTCCCCCACCGCCTGCAGAAGCTGGGCTGCTGCGGGGTCCCCCCCTGCCAGCAGTGGCTGGTCAACTGCGGGGCCCCAATGTCATGGAGGTCGCTGGAAGTCACGGATTCTGTGACTTCCGCGACCTCTGTGACATAATCTTAGCCTTAACTATTAGAAATGAAAGGAAGAAATGAACCAAATTCTGGCAATGGGGAAAAATTGCATCTAGGCTCTTGAGAAAATATTACAAATTATGAAACATAAAAAGCAGACATGTTAATGCTAAAGAATAGTATGTCTGACAGCATCCTTTCCAAAAGAAAACCTGAAAGTATGGCAGTCTCTTGGGTTTGAACTAAAGTGGACGTAAAACAAACAGGATGTCTGAGCTGTTCATTTCTGATTTAATATCCGCCTTCTAATCTACAGCAAGGTCTTCCAATTCAAGAGCTATTGTGAATCTGGCTTTTAAAGCAACACATTGTTCTCTTCCCTACTCCCTTTAGATAAATTGGATGTGACCTCTGACAGGCACACATTGAGAGATCTAGATTTTTTTATTTTTTTTGTTCTTGTGTATTTTGAAGCCTTATGAATCTTCTGGTGCAGCAGGACATGTCTCATCTGTCCTTGCTTCAGCTAAAATAACCTCAGAACTCCTCCTGTGGAGTTTCCTACACATTCTTCTGCCATGCGGGGGGTCATCTTTCCCCCCTCAGAAGTGGCAGGTGTTGACCCACAAAAACCAGTGAATCCTCAGCACCTCTGGAGGGCTTGTGCCCCTGTGTTGGTATTTTCCCTTGCTCTGCTTCTTCTGGTGCCATGTCAGTACAGTGACAGCAAGAGTTACGCGGACAGGGGCTCTCCACCAGCTGCCCCCAGAACATTGCCAAAGGAAAGTTTGTCAGAACAGGGAGGAAAGGTGAGTATGTTAATTAGCCTATCAGAAAAATTCCATGCTGTAGATGGGAGGAGAATGTCTCTTCCACAGCTGTCCCTGCTTCATATATTTACAATCAGGTAACTTACTGTGTTTCCAATTCCTCCTGGGGTTTATTTATCATTGATAAAGGATCCTTTTCTGTATAATTTTCTTCTCTCTCAGCCTGATCCTGTGAGTCATAGAGTACCTTAAGCTTCCATCTTCTTTCTAGGATTGCATTCCCTGTTTCTAGTTCACAAAAAAAAAAAAAAAAAACACGACACCACCACCACCACCACACCATCAAGAAAGAAAGTGTATGGACCACATCAAAGATTCCTTTAAATATATTTTTTTCTAATAGTCCTATTCTTTATCCACACATTTGTAGAGCCCTGCAAATCCACAGATATCTGCTTTGTATCCGCAGACCATTTTTGCGGATACAAATTTTGTATCTGTGTAAGGGTATGTCTTCACTACCCGCCGGATCGGCGTCTCATTAAGACGCGATATATCGATCCCCGAACGCGCTCCCCGTCGACTCCGGAACTCCATCGGAGCAAGCGACGGTAGCGCAGTCGATGGGGGAGCCGCGGCCATCGATCCTGCGCCGTGTGGACCCCCAGGTAATTCGATCTTACATACTTCGACTTCAGCTATGCTATTCGCGTATATAGCGATCCCCCCCCCCCCCCAGTGTAGACCAGCCCCAAGGCTCTGCATCACAGGCTCACCTGAATGGAACGGCTGTCACCCAGCCCTCAGGCTCCAGCTCGGCTCTCTGAATCACAGAGCAGCTGGCTGCAATAAGTGGCAATGTGGGAGGAGTTGTCCCCAGCTTCTGACAGTGGAGGTGAACTATAACTCCCAGAAGGGAATGAGCGAAATGCCATTTTGAAAGAGGTGTGGTTGTACTTTAAATTAGTGGGCAGCAACTGCAGGCATGGTGAGGAGAGTAGTTGTTGCCACTGTCTATCCCAGCCTGGTCTGCGTGTGTTAGAGCCACTGCAGCTGCGTAGGGGTGTCCGAGCCTCCCACTGGGAGGGCGGTGCTGCATATGAGTGCCCAGGATTGTAGCCTCCCTGCCCGGAGTGGGGAAGGAGATACAACGTGGGTGGCAGGGCAGGAGGTCTCTGGGGAGAAGTGGAGGGCAGTTGGGAAGCGGGTGCTTGGCATACCCCTGAGTCACTGCGCGGTGACCTGTGGAGCTATTAGTAGATCCCTGCAAACCTGCGGAGATCTGCAGACAATTTTTGCAGATCAGATGTGGGTACAAATTTTTGTATCCACTCAGGGCTCTACACATTTGGGTTCAGCCTTTCAGTAAAGAGAAAAAAGAAGAGGAGATACTTGCTTCAAATAATGACCCCTGCTGGCATCTTGGAATAGAGGAATGCTAGGAGTGTCAATTTATGGTGCTCTTAAATGCAAAGAGAAAACCATCAGATCAAAGCAATGTTCCTTTTTATATATTTCTGACTGGCACCTAATGTGGGATTTGAAAACTTCAGAATACAGATTCTTATTGCTGATATAAATTTTGTTTAACAGCTGTTCCTCTGTCACTGTGCAATATTTTTTACAGTTGTTATAGGTTTTATTTCTGGCTTTTTGCAAATATCAAAACAAGTAAACCACTGTTCTCTTTTCCTCTCATCAGACAACCACAAATTAAAATGTAGAGAGATTTATTCCTCAAGTTACCGTTTTAACTCGCGTTTTGGCTCCAGTGTAGTATGCTGTGCAGTTCTTCTGTCATAGTCCTCAAAGTAGATCAAGAGATTTAATTGCTCATTACTAAGCTCCTTCCCTACCAACCTCTTTAATATAAACCTGTCGTCATCCCTTAATCAGAATATAATTACTGCTTTGGTAATGCTAAAAGTGATGACTCAGCCTTAGTTCTATGACTGTTTCTCCTCCTGCCACAACTACTAAAACAGATTTGCCAGAAATGTGTTGTGAAATGGAAAAGGTGATCCAAGAAACTGAGGTAGAGGGTGAATGCAATCTGGTTGGGAAATAATATCCTCTGTGCAAAGGAAAAGTATAGACTGAGGGATGGCTATCAATTTTTATTTACAAATTTTATTTTATTAAATAAAAAATATGGGATGGTTTTAGCTTTAACGTTGAACATTAACACACACGCACAAACACATACATATGAAAGCTAAAAGGGTTTCCCTATGTAGCTGATATACTTCATTTATTTATTTTGTGCCATTGGTGTGCATGATATTTTACATGTGAATAAAACAAGGTCATTTCCCCAAGCAGTTTACATTCTAACTGAAATGAAATTTGGACACACACAGATAGAAGGGGAGTGCAGGGACACAGCAAAGAACAAAAAGGGGAAATTTCTGTCAATAGACTCTGCTTGGAGAGTGGACTGTGAAAGAAGTTGTTTGGATACACAATTCCCCCACACACACCAGCCCTATCTAGACTAGGGGCATATATTTTAAAGGAACCTAAGTCCCATTTTGAAAAATGACTTTCCATGAAAATTAGGCACCGAAATTCCTACATCACTTCTGAAAATAGAACTTGGATACCTAAATTACGTAAAAAGAACGAGGAGTACTTGTGGCACCTTAGAGACTAACAAATTTATTTGAGCATAAGCTTTCGTGGGCTAAAACCCACTTCATTGGATGCATGCAGTGGAAGATACAGTAGGAAAATATATATACACAGAAAACATGAAAAAATTGATGTTGCCATACCAACAGTAACAAGGGTAATTAATTAAGGTGAGCTATTAGCAGCAGAAGAAAAAAAAAAACCTTTTGTAGTGATAATCAGGATGGCCCATTTCCAACCGTTGATAACATAAGAACATAAGAACGGCCATACTGGGTCCGACCAAAGGTCTATCCAGCCCAGTATCCTGTCTACCAACAGTGGCCAATGCCAGGTGCCCCAGAGGGAGTGAACCTAACAGGTAATGATCAAGTGATCTCTCTCCTGCCATCCATCTCCACCCTCTGACAAACAAACAGAGTCTAGGGACGCCATGCTTTGACTCCCAGAAAATTATTCCTATATACTAAGGGTCTAGTTGAGAAGATAGAGAAATCTGTCCCTCCTCAGATTGAAAAGTTAATCTAACCTAGTGCTGTCTGTTGAATTCTTTGCTATGTTCAAGATGATTATGCAAAATCTGGACTGTAATTTGTATAGGGGGTAGGCGTGGTATTCCAAAACTGCATTGTACTGATCTTCCCAGAGCTTTAACTAGTTAATCAAGTTATTTCCACATATCAATGTTGCCTGCCTCTCTCTCTCTCTCTCTCTCTCTCTCTCTCTCTCTCTCTCCAGTGTATTTGTAGCAAAGGAAGGATTCCATTACTTCAGCCTGTGGGCAGGGCCGGATTAACTTTGTGGGCCTGGCACCAAACATATTTGTGGGCCCCCCTGGGGAATTATTGTAAAAGGGGCCAGGGGCAAAAGCACAGTGGGGCAGGAGCTAGGGTTGGTCCCTGGAGCAAGGGAGGGGCCGGGGTAAACTGCAAGCGCAGCAGGGCTGGGGAGGGGGTAAACAGGATCTCCCTTCTCTCCCCCCCCCCCCCCCCCGGCCCCTGCCCACATACAGCGGGTACCTAACTGGTTCTAGCCCATTCTCTTCATCTCTCTCTGCACTGAGCTGCTCCTCCTCCTGCAGCAGCAGGACAGATTCTCTTCCAGCTCTCTGAGGTGGGTGTTGGGAGTGGGAGGAGCAGAGGCTAATGTGGTTACTCCTATAACCGGAGTTTTAGCTTCCAGTCAGCACTGCTAACCGGACACTCAGGTCCCATTTTCTACTGGAGTTTCCAGTCTAAAACTGGATACCTGGCAACAGGGCTGCAAGAAAAGCCCGGGGGGCGGGGGGCGGGGAGGGAAGCAATCATTTTTAAAAGTGAGAGGGCTAAGCCTTGGGGGGGGGGGGGGTGAGGGAAGCAAGTGGTAGGTGGGCTAGGGAGTGGAGAGGAGCTAGTGGGCAGGACCATGTCTGCTGTACTGCCCAGGTAGGTTGGAGACTGTGGGGATCAGCTGACACAGTATCCCCAGCCCAGGTGACGTGACAGCCAGCTTCATTTTTGGGGTCCCTCCTTAGGACCCAGCCAAGAAAAAGAACATTCTCTCTTATCTCCCCCGCCCCTGTTTTTCATTCTTTTTTTCCTTCATCCTCCTCCTATAAGTAATAGCAAGTCAATGAAAATAAAGTATGGTACCTTGATTGTTCTTGTAGTCTAACTTATTTTTCCACAGACCATTTGAAAATCACGGAGGGTCTCGATGGACCACTTAATGATCTTTCCAAATATTTTTTAAAAAGTTGGGGTGCGGGGTCTAGCCAGGAGCTAGGGCGAGGGTTGGGGCAGGAGGTTGGGGTGTGGAGCGCTTACCTGGGGCAGCTCCTGTTTGGTGTGAGGGGTGCAGGTGGGAATGGGGGGGGGGACAGGAGCCCCTGTTTGGTGCTTAGGATGGGGGTGGGGATGTGGGGGGGTGCAGGAGTCAGGGCATGGGGTGTGGGAGGGCTGGGTGTGTGTGAGAGGGCTGCAGGAGTCAGAGCAGGGGGCTGGGTGTGTGTGAGGTGGTACAGGGGGCTGGGTGTGTGTGAGGGGGGTGCAGGAGTCAGGGCAAGGGCTGGGGGTGTGTGAGGGGGTGCAGGGGGGTGTGCGGGGGTGCTGGGGGGTGTGAGGGGGTGCAGGGGTCAGGGTGGGCAGAGGGCTGTGGGTGTGGGCTGGGGTTGTGGGGGTGCTCACGGCAGGGGGCTAGAGGGGGTATGCCCCAATTCCAGCCCCTTCTCCAAGGCATTGCCCCCGCCTCTCCCCCTTGCCCTCCCCTGAGCGGCAAGCGCGCTGAGGCTCCGTTCTTCCCCCTCCCTCCTGCTGGCAAACAGCTAATTGGCAGCAGGGAGAGGGGGAGGGGAGGAACATAGCAAGCTGGGGGAAGAGGCGGGGAAGGAGCTTGGCTGCCGGCAGAGCCTGCCCTGTTTCAGCAGGAGTCCCAGAAGCCAGCAGCATCAAGCTTCTGCTCCCACAGGGGCAGGGGGGAGAAGAGCGGCCGGGCCAGGCCGGGGCCCCTTTGGACCGTGGGCCAGGTAAATCCGGTACTGCCTGTGGGGCAAAGCACCATAAGTGTACCGCTTCTCTTATCTACACCATGGAAGTTGACATACAGACACAGTAGTTGTCTTAACTCATACAAGTGGCATCAGCACTTAAATGCTATGGCAACAGCTGACTTAATAATTGGATGGATGTATGGATAAAAACAAAATAATGCATTTCGCTTAAACACAGGCCTCTAGTACATGATTTAAACGAGGAGCTCCACTGGTTCAGCCAGTAGAGGAACTGATAACCACACAAGCCAGGTCCTACATTCCATCTCCTAAAGGGTAGTGATGTGGGTGGGATGGGGGATGTACGTATGTATATATAATAAATTCAGGCCAGTAAGTTACATACTCTTCTTTCTGTCTATCTATATAAACACACTCTCCCTATCACTAGCATTTCATTTCTTTGATAGTCTGAGATACTGTGTCAAAGCCTACAAGAAAGGAGTAGCAAATATCTTTTAAGATAGAACTTCATACTAAATCACATACAATTAACGGTGTGTGTGTGTGACTTTTCTCTCCTTCTCTTCCACCCCACCCCAACCCCAGGACAGTTACAAAGACGTATCCACAGTCTCCTAAAAATGTTAAACAATATCCTGCATCTCCTGTGAAGCACCGTGTCACCTCTAATCTCAGCCAGGAGACTCCTAAAAAGAAAGCAGACAAGGAGAAAGAGAACACCACTAGCCACAAACCCCAGCTGTCTTCCACTGAGGAGGTTGTGGGCCAAGCAGTTGCTGAGAAACATGTGCCTTCTGCAGGAAAGACTGAAAGCAGTGAAGGTGGGTTTTGTGGCAAGGATATATCTAAAGCCGCTGCAGGTACACGATGCTTTTAAACAAGGGCATTTCTTTCTTTTCCTAAAGCTACTTGTAAATCTGAAGTTTGCAGTATCTATTGAAATCACTAGTTATATAATTTCCATTGTGGTGACGTGGATAAATTCTTAATTATAAAAATGCAACTTGAGGTGGCCAAACTGAGGATTCCCATCAATGCATCTCATGGACCAAGGTTTTCAAAAATAAGAGCCGGAAGTTATGACGTTAGTAATTTTCATCAATGGAAGCAGAAGGATGCACGATTTTGAAAATCAAGTCACTTATTTAGATGCCTAAGTATGGATTTAGGAGCCTAGGCATAGGCTTCCTTTTTTAAAAAAAAAATCTTCCCAATTTTGGATTAAAACTTTTTTTCTTTACTATCCTCTTCGTATCAAAATGATCAGTTAAAAACCCCTTATTTTTTCCATTTTTGTTTTTCATGCTAACAAGATGCTTCAGCTTCAGCTGTGCTAATCATTTGAAGTCAACAGTCCTTAGAAAAATGAGCTCCTTGAATACTCCTTACACTTAAGCCAGGTTTTCAGAACTTAACTTTATTCTGTCTGGTACTTTCCTGAAGTGCTGGGCTCTGTCTGAGCAGGATCAGGGTCCATTTAGCTAGACAGTAGATGCCACTTGAAAATATTGTCTACATCTTTCTTTTAAGATGCAGCTAAATCTCTACAGCTGTTGTGATCTAAAATACTTCACCACACAATGAAGTTATTTTTATATTAATCTTATTTCTATGGCTGTATCAGCTGCTTTAAAATGCCTGGTACTTTGTAGACATACACAAAATAAATACCCTGCCCTAAGAAGTTTCCAGTGCATGAGGGATGTAAAAAAGTACTTGTGAGGTGGATAAGGGGAATGGGAAACAGTAGGCTACTGTGAAAAGATAACATGCTTATTGAATACATGTTGCAAAGTATATATATGTATGCGCTGTGCTTCCTTTTTTCATTTCCTGACTAACATTCTAATCTCAATGCTCCACCAGGGAAGCTCACAGCAGGAACTACTGATGCAGAAGAAGCTACAAAAATTCTGGCAGAGAAAAGACGGCAGGCTCGTCTGCAGAAAGAACAAGAAGAACAGGAGAGACAGGAGAGAGAAGAGCGGGAAAGGTACTTGCTGTCATTAAAAAACAAAACAAAAAGAAAATTAGTGGTGGTAGTCATTAGCACCCAGAAGTCTAAGGTCAGTGGCCCATTATAAAAAAGTACTGTACAAATGTAACGCTGACAGACCCTGGTCGTCAGTGGGCGGGATTGAACCTGGGACCCTTGGAGCTTAGTGCATGAGCCTCTTAGTGAATGAGCTAAAAGCCAACTGTCTCAGAGCTAAGGCTATAGAGCAGAGTTAGTCTCTCTCTCTTCTCCCCCTCCCCCAAGATGGCACAGAACACCACACCCAGGAGGTGTGTGGGTTACACAAACACATAGTAATAGAGAGAATCCCTAAGAGCAGATCTATTATTGGAGCTCAGAACTTTTGAAAATCAAGCCAGCTACAAGCTAAGCTTAGGCCCTCATGTTTTTAAAAATTTAACTCAAATAACTAATTACTCAAGTCTTTTTATATCGAGTGCAATAGAAACGTGTGTTTTTATCCCTGTAGAAGGCCAGAGGCTTCTCACTCTTTCCCCACTTTACGCTTCCACACATCTAAAATGTCTATCCTTCTGCCCCTGAAGAACTGAATGGAATTTAATTCAGAGCTTGTCATTGCTCCTTCACACTTGATAGAAGGAGTCACTGTCTCATATCACAGTGCAGTACTAGATCCTTTCCCTCACCTCGCTTTCCCTGTGGCTAAGGGAGTATGAAGATACTGCCGTGCTCTCAGCTCATTCTAGCCTGAATTGATTTATTTATTTACAGATCAAGTACCATGCAGTCTGCTCCTACCTCCTGCTTCCTTACTGAGCTGTTAAGCACCCTATGGTCCCTAGGCTGCCAGGCTAAAATTGCACTGGGGAGAGAAAGCTCCATAGACAGTCAGGTAGCCCAAGGACCATGAGAGGCTTAGCACTGGATGGAAGGGTTAGCTCCCAACTATCCTGACCTCCTTAAGGTTTTAGGCGTACAGATGCAAAGTAGTGTGCAATCTCTCCTGTCAAGTGTGTCAAGCTTTATGTGTGTAAAATTTGAAGTGCTGAGGCGCTAAACTTGGCTGTGTGTTTTTTTTTTTAAAGCCAGTTTACTTGTAAAAGTACGAAACTTTAAGCAATTCAAAAGGTAGGAGTTTTACCCTTACTTCCACGTGCTCTGTGGAGCTAATAGACATGAGTTTCTGTACTCCTGATCCCCTTAGCTCTCCGTGTCATGAGGTATTGTTTCTGGACACATGCACTCATGAATTGAGCAGGACACACAAGTGAATTAAAACAGGGATGGATTTAAGCAGCAGGCCACAACTTTATTGACTTAACGCTGGGGAACGGCATTATGTGTGTCCCACCCACCTGGTCTCTCTCATACCACACATTTAGTTGCAGATCTCACATCATATAATTAATAACTGGGGAGAGAACCTACTCAGCCTACCCCTACGACATAGGCCTTTCTGAATCTCTCACCCTCTGCCCCCGAGGGGATTAGACGATACCAAAGGTTTGGTCTGCAAAGATTTCAGGTCTCCCCTTTTCCCAGAGATGCAAGGGCCACCAGCAAAATTCCAGGTCTCTCTTACCTCAGGAAGCTGGCTCTTTTAGCCTTTTGCCACACTGGACACCAGCTGCAAATTGTGACAAACTAACCGTTCCTATAAATTGCTAATATTAAAATTCCATACCCTATTTCTTTTAATCTAACTCCATGATGCTGTGAGGAGGGTGAAAAGATTGAACCACTGGGCCTCAGTCAGTTTGGCCCAATGGGAAAAATTCTTTCCTGATCCCAAAATGGGACCTGTCAGACCCACAGCATCGCAAACACACAGCTTAGCAAGCTTCTGAAGGAGGCATTATCAGGTATGTGCTTTCCCTTCCTTCTGGGGCTCTGTCTCACTATTTTTACCAAGGGAGGGCATTTGCATGTTCAAAAATAACTTCATTCCTCAGATGGACAGGAGTGAGGTGAGGTTATCATAAGGCAAAAGTGGGAATAAGGGTCCTTTTTAACTACTCAAAACTTGAAAAATGTTAGTTCTACATACTGTAGTTGAAATTACAAACACGTTTCTTGTTCTGTCCCACTTTAGTCACATCAGTGTTCAAAGGGAAATGTTATTCCTGCAAAACATTAGATGGGGTGAATAAAGCTTAGAATGGAAGCCTGGTTGCAACTTGAATTATGGAGTTGTGGCCAATCCCTCCATTGTGTCAGAGCCCATTCCATACAAATGTATGTAGAAGTGTTTATTCGCAGCCAAATTACATTCTGTACATACAGTGCATGATGCGCTCTGTGCGCCTTTGAGTTCTGTGTTAAACAAAGTGCAACGTGTGCTGCATTTTTAAATGTGCTGCTGTTTTTTTGAAGGCTAGAGAGAGAGGAGCTGAAAAGAAAGGCAGAAGAAGAAAGAATTCGCCTAGAAGAAGAAGCTCGTAAGAGAGAGGAGGAAAGAAGGCGTGAAGAGGAAGAGGCTAGGAGAAAAGCAGAGGAGGATGCCAGGAGGAGAGCTGAGGAAGAAAAAATGCTAAAGGAAGAGCAAGAAAAAGAACTGCAGGCCAAGCTCGAAAAACAGGTATAGTACAAGATATCTCTTGCAAGAACTCCCGTTAAAAGAGCAGAAATCTAAAATACAATCTGCCTACAAGCAATGGACCTGATTTTCAGATGTTCTGAGAACAGCAACTCCAGTTGAATCACTGGAAACTTGGTGTGCTCAGCATTTCAGAAAATGGGGACCCCATCTTTATTTATGAACGTTATAAAAAACTACGAGTGTGGAAAAGTTATTGAAGAGCACTTAATAACTTAGAGTCCATTGCTTCTTAGATCAAGTGGAAAGCAGAGGGACACTGCAGTGAAGATAAAATGTAATCTAGAAAAAATGTAATCTTCAGTGATCCCTTTTACAACGGGACGTGCAGTCTAATGAAACGGAAACCTCTTACTCTTTCTCTTGTGTAAGAGGCTTGCTGACAGAGTTAGGCCGATAATCCATACCTGGCAGGCTGTGTAAGATTTTATAGAATCTGATAATTTGTCTAAAATAAATAACGGCTCTACCTTAGCTTACGCATTTTAATTAGAGAGAAGAAGCTGAAGCAAAGGCCCGAGAGGCAGCTGAAAACATGCGGCTGGAAAGGGAACAAATCATGCAGCAGATTGAGCAAGAAAGACTGGAGAGAAAGAAGGTAGGTGTTCATCTCCAATTTAAAAGAACTAGTACCTTTATTTTAAATGCATAAATCCAGAAACCTGCCCAAAAATATCCAAAACAAACATTCAGTTGAGTAGGCAGAGTTCCAGGTTTGTTTTTTAAAACCTAATCCGTATTAGCTAGTTTCCAACCTGGAGAAACATGTACCTCAGAGTTTGTAGCAAACTTATTAGTTGTTGTTTTATTACTATTTTTAATTCATAATTATTAAGGCAGTGCCTAGGTGCCCACTGAGAATGGGGCCCCATCGTTCTAGGCACTGTACAAACACAGTATTGGACTGTCCCTGCTCTGAGGAGCTTAAAATTTAAATGGACAAGACAAAGGGTAGGAGAAAAGGGTATAACGTACAAGCAGAGTGATGGTTCCCACTCAAACTTATAAGCCACAGAAAGTTAAAAACAATAACGGGTGTGTTTGCTTTAAATAAATATGCAGTTTTTAATTGAGAAAGTGGATTTGTACTCTGCAGAAAAAATAGTATGTTATCCAGTTGGAAAAAGCATTCTCCTCCCACCCTACTCGGAGGGGATGGAGGAGCAACAGCAGAGCCACCCTATGGCCACTACTGCAGTTGTTTCCCTCAAGTAGGGAAATGGCTGGTGCTTCTATGTAACTCCATACCCACACCCTGCAAAGCATCCATGTAGTGCTTAGTCACACTGCATGCCCATAGGTGGCTGGACAGAATTTCCCCCAGATTTCTAGAAATCTTTGTCTTTAGCTTAGTTAAGAGATGCTTGGAAAGTTGTTATAAAAGCCTTCCGTTTAGTGTGTTTTCTTCCAGTTTCATTCCAAATTATTAGTCTTGGAGGGTGGAGGGGTTTAACTTTAGTAGGGTCAACCACTTGTGCATTGGAACACAAGAACTAGAAGTGATGTCTTTAAATCTAAAATAGTTTACTTTAAGTATATAACTCTCTGGGCAAAGACATAATGCATTTGATGAATTAACAAGCAGAAAAGAAGGATTTTACAGCTGTATCTGACACATTTCTAACAGGAGTAACTTCACATGTTTTATTCCCTCCCATCCTCCCAATAAACAAAATTGGTACAACTATATAAAAGTGTTTCATTTTAAATAGCAAATGGATTGCAATACTAGAGGACTACTGATGACTTTGTGGTTTGAAGAAGCAGTAGTTGGAGACTTGAGCAATTAGTGTTCAGCTGACAAACTTTTTGTTCAGGAAGTGGGCACAGGGGACTCATCATCACAAACCTTTTTATTTATTTTTTATCTACTAATTTGCACCTGGTGAGAAATTCAGTTTGTTGGAATTGTGATTGCAAAGAGAGCTCCCTTCTCTTCTTCCCCTCTTCTTCTCTGGGTACATCTACACTGCAATAAAAAACCCACGGCACCAAGTCTCAGAACCTGGATGAATTGACTTGGGTTCGCAGGGCTTGGGCTGCAGGGCCAGAAATTGCAGTGTTTGGCTTCAGGCTGGAGCTCATCCTCTGAGACCCACCCCCCTGGGCTCCCGCCTGAGCTCAAACACCTACACTGCCATTTTTAGCCCTGTAAATCCAATTCAGCTGACTCAGGCCAGCCACAGCCATGCTGCGGGTCTTTTATTGCAGTGTAGATGTACCTTCTGTCTTCTTCCTTTCTAGTGAGGGCAGAGATAAGTTTGTGACACCAGAGTTAAATCAACCTTCCCTGCTGCCCATTACCAATCCCATGAGCCCTCTCTCCCAGCTTCATAGCCTGTCTGCCTTGTAACCTTCTGATGTGATTGATTTACATTGCTTTCTAGCGAATAGATGAAATAATGAAGAGAACAAGAAAGAGTGAAACACCAGAAGTAAAGGTATGGAACAGAGTGCCCCCCCCCACACACACCCCGCTCCCAGGATATTTCCCCAGTGGGTGTGGGTGGCAGGGAGAGGGAGGGACACTGTAGGATTGCTCCCTGGAGAATAAATGCTTTGACTAGAAATGCTCTATTCTTATTTTTCCGTTAGATTTTAGAATTAAGAGTGACTATAGTTGTGGCAGCACCGTGAGGTCAGTACTACTCTCCTAGGCAGTGGAAGTGGTGAGCCATATATAGTGTTCAGAACTGTAGTGCTGAGAACTGGTATCTTTGTGACTTTTGCCTAAGCAATGCACCTCCTCCATTTTGATTATGTTGAATTAATCGCTCATAGAGCTCTTGTGCTCCTCCATGTTAATTCTGATCATGGGGCAGGATTAACAGCAGAGCAGAGGTGCCTGATGATGCACCAGCACTCAATGGATGGAGGTAAAGTGTTTGACTCTCACTTCAGACTTTTAC
This sequence comes from Emys orbicularis, assembly GCF_028017835.1. NCBI lineage: Eukaryota > Metazoa > Chordata > Testudines > Emydidae > Emys > Emys orbicularis. Next base: position 227,096,285 of record NC_088683.1, read on the forward strand.
TTCATAAAATTTTCTTTTAGGGAAGCTGTTTCTTTATTTAGCTTAAGAGGCTCTAGTTTTCTTTAAAAAGACAAAACCAGAAAAATCCTCTCTCCTGTCTACATTTCTCTAAAAGCTACCAGACATTAGGCATATGAGGGGAAGGTGTTGTCTGGCCAGGGGGAAGAAATGGGGGATGTGACTCCTTTAAGGGTTCCCTTCCTTTGGGTTGAGGGGCAGAAGGGGAACCTCACTTGAGCCAGGGGAGGACTGGAAATGGCACAGGTGGGCCACTAATCCATGGATGCCTTGGGGAGGGAGGAGGTTTTGAGTGCAATCCCTGACCAGTAAGGGGTTGTGCCACAATCTGCCCAGTGACCCTGTGTGCCCTGACTATCCGTGTGGTAAGAGCCCTGGTTCAGCAACTCTGACTCCAACTGCCTGCTTGTTTCACCATAGCCACACACTGGTCTCCAGCAGCCTTGGTTACTGCTAGCCAAGTGACCCCAACATACCACCAGTCTCCAATTTCTCCAAAATTGTCTGCCCTGAAGTGTCCTGACTTCTCCTGGAACACTCGGAGAAATAATATAGTTCGTTTGCGTCTTCAAAGAGACAAAAGCAAATTAGAGCTTTTTACCTTAATTGGGGTAAATACACCCTTCCCTTCAAACATACCACTGAGGAGTTGGGGTATAAAACAAGGGTATTAACAAAAGGGCATAGGTTAAGTGATACCAAATAGAAGGAATAAAGATAGAAAGGGTTACAGACAAAAGTAAAAATACACTTTCTAGTGGCTAAGACTTAACTCAACAAGCTATAGCCTTTGTTTGAGGTAGATTTCTTACCAATTTTTTTCTTTCCAGCCATGCCTGACTTTCTCTGAGTCAGGATCTTCCACAGAAGTACAAGGGGCTGGTTTCCCTTGTCTTCCTAGGTGACAGATCTTTGCCTAAGCAGGTTTCTCGCTTATATTCAGTTCCCAGAAACTTCAACCCCCTTGGTTCAAGGACTTGTCTTTGTCGGCTTGCAAGAGCTCTGGCCTAGTGATGGATGCCATGATGGCTTCTTCCTCTTGCCTTATATTATCTTCCCAAACTCACTCTTTTGTCCCCAGACCCAGGATTACGTCATGCTGTTCTTCCCTTCCTGTGGACTTCCCATCCCCCTGCTGATTCGTATGTAAATGGTGCTTCCATTATTTTTGGTCACACCTCGCTTAATGTCATTGGCAGGGCTGGCTCCAGGCACCAGCCTACCAAGCATGTGCTTGGGGCGGCACCTGGAGGGGGCCGGCGCTCCGGCCGGCCGGGGAGAGCGGGGCCCCGGCCGGGCTCGCCGCCCTCCCCCCGGTGCTCCGGCCGGCCGGGGAGAGCGGGGCCCCGGCCGGGCTCGCCGCCCTCCCCCCGGTGCTCCGGCCGGCCGGGGAGAGCGGGGCCCCGGCCGGGCTCGCCGCCCTCCCCCCGGCACTCCGGCCGGCCGGGGAGAGCGGGGCCCCGGCCGGGCTCGCCGCCCTCCCCCCGGCGCTCCGGCCGGTCGGGGAGAGCGGGGCCCCGGCCGGGCTCGCCGCCCTCCCCCCGGCGCTCCGGCCGGTCGGGGAGAGCGGGCCCCCGGCCGGGCTCGCCACCCTCCCCTGCCGCGCTCCCCGCCGGGGGGGTCGGGGGGGGGGGGGGCGGCGGGAGGCTTTTTTGCCTGGGGCGGCAAAAAAGCCAGAGCCGGCCCTGGTCATTGGAGACAGATAGATAGCTGACTTCTCTCCTGTCTGGGAGAAACCTGTTTTTCCCTGCTTTTAGTTACAGACTTTAAAGCATAATGTCCTTAAGTATCCATATTTTCTCGTAGACTGTTAATATGTACATTTCACAATTATATTAATCACCAGTGTGTCATCAGCTTTCAGAAAAACCTTCCGCTGACTGTACACTTTGCTAATACTGTAATATTGTGTACAGTCAGTTGATTCTGTTACTTACCATTGAAGTTCAGATCCATCCAGGGGATATCTCCCCCACGTGCTAGGTTGGTGGCTTTTTTAAATCTTTTATGTAAATGTGCCTTCGTTGTCTCTGCCTGATGACCAGGTGGGTCAGACAAACAAATGCACATTCTTTTGTTTACAGCAATCTGTGCTTATGCATTGCTTGCCAAACACATTTTTGAGAACATAATTCTAGCACATATCCATAACTCTTTTACACACTCCATGCATACATCATACAAGAATATTAATGATCAGTGAGTTACTAGTTTTCAGATGATATATTACATGCCACTTTTTGGGTATATATCATGACAACAGTGTGTGAGGTGTAGTGAGTATGTCAGGCCTGACGAGTTGCTGACACAGAGTAGTGAACCACCAGTGGGCCTCTGTGTCACAAAGGTATTTATTAGGGCTGTCGATTAATCAGAGTTAACTCATGCGATTAACTCAAAAAATTAATTGCGATTAAAAAAATTAATTACGATTAATCGCCGTTTTAATCGCATTGTTAAACAGAATACCAACTGAAATTTATTAAATATTTTGAGTGGTTTTTTACATTTTCAAATATATTGATTTCAATTACAACAAAGAATACAGTGCTCACTTTATATTATTTTTCTTACAAATATTTGCACTGCAAAAATGATAAAAGAAATAGTATTTTTCAATTCACCTGATACAAGTACCGTAATGCAATCTTTTTATCGTGAAAGTGCAACTTACAAATGTAGATTTTTTTTTTTTTTTTAACACTCAAAACCAAAACAATGTAAAACTTTAGAGCCTACAAGTCCACTTAGGCCTGCTTCTTGTTCAGCCAACCACTAAGAGAAACAAGTTTGTTTACATTTACGGGAGATAGTGCTGCCCACTTCTTATTTACAGTGTCACCTGAAAGTGAGAACAGACATTCACGTGGCACTTTTGTAGTTTGCATTGCAAGATATTTGCGTGCCAGATATGCTAAACATTCGTATGCCCCTTCAAGCTTTGGCCACCATTCCAGAGGACATGCTTCCATGCTGATGACGCTTGTTAAAAAAATAATGTGTTAATTAAATTTGTGACTGAACTCCTTGGGGGAGAATTTTATGTCTCCTGCTCTGTGTTTTACCTGCATTCTGCCATATATTTCATGTTATAGCAGTCTCGGATGATGACCCAGCATGTTGTTCATTTTAAGAACACTTTCACTGCAGATTTTACAAAACACAGGGAAGGTACCAGAGAAATCCTTAGAGATTTCTAAGGATAGCTACAGCACTTGACCCAAGGTTTAAAATCTGAAGTGCCTTCCAAAATCTGAGAGGGACGAGGTGTGGAGCATGCTTTCAGAAGTCTTAAAAGAGCAACAGTCCGATGTGGAAACTACAGAACCCGAACCACCAAAAAAGAAAATCAACCTTCTGCTGGTGGCATCTGCCTCAGAAGATGAAAATAAACATGCATTGGTATGCATTGCTTTGGATTGGATGATGAGCAGAACCCATCATCCGCATGGACGCATGGTCCTCTGGAATGATGGTTGAAGCACGAAGGGACATATGAATCTTTAGCGCATCTGGCACGTAAATATCTTGCAACGCTGGCTACAATAGTGCCATGCGAACACCTGTTCTCACTTTCAGATGACATTGTAAACAAGAAGCGGGCAGCATTATTTCCTGCAAATGTAAACAAACTTGTTTGTCTGAGCGATTGGCTGAACAAGAAGTAGGACTGAGTGGACTTGTAGGCTCTTAAGTTTTACATTTTGTTTTTGAGTGCAGTTATGTAACACAAAATCCTACATTTATAAGTTGATCTTTCACGATAGAGTTTGCACTACCGTACTTGTATTAAGTGAATTGAAAAATACGAGTTTTTATTTTTACAGTGCAAATATTTATAATCAAAAATAAATATAAAGTGAGCACTGTACACTTTGTATTCTGTGTTGTAATTGATATCAATATATTTGAAAATGTGGAAAATATCCACAAATATTTCTATAAATGGTATTCTATTATTGTTTAACAGTGCGATTAATTGCAATTAATTTTTTTAATCACTTGACAGCCCTAGTATTTATATTTCATTCCCAAGGACAGTAGCTCCCACCCATGGATCATAGTAAGATTGGGTTTTATTGTCTATGGTGGACATTACACCTGCTTCTTTTTTGGGGCCTGGGAAGGAATTTCTCTCACTGCCAGAGTGGCTGAGATGGAGTGGGGGTTTTCTGCAGCTTAGGGACCTGCTGGGGCAGGTCAGGAGGAAAGGTTCAAGTTGTCTCAGCTTAGTAGGTATCCAGTGAAGTTATTCATTGCATGAAGGATCTGGTTCCCTGATGAACCAGTTGGAAGTGGATATATGGGAAGGGCATCTCCTCGGGAAGTGGAACTCCTACCGTCTGGTCTAGCAGGAAGACAATCTTGTATCCCCACCCCTTCTTAACCTTCACATGAGAGAAGGGCAGTGAGGAGCCAGCAATGAGCTGGGGCCAGGCAGGAAGTCCAGAGGGCTGTTGGCAGCCTTCGCAGATAGGTGGGAATTATTAAGGAAAGAATGATCAGCACCATACAATCCTTGCCAGGTATTTCCAAAATGAGTTAATAAAATTGTGGCCTAATTTAAACTACATCCCTTGCATCTTGTCTTTCTTCAACCCCCATTCTCCCAGCCATGCAGGATTTCCCCATCCATCTCAGTCAACTTTCTGACCTCCTTCTGGCACTGTCCTATCCCGTCCACTCCCCTACCACCGTCACTTGAGCCTCTGCTCTTCCCTTGGTCTTCCTCTCAAACCTTGTGCCTCTGCTCCCAAAAGGGGAACTGAGGATAATTTCACAAGGCCATGTGTACTCTCAGAGTAACTACTCTGGCAGTGTAGGGAATACTTCTATGATAGATGCAGCCTAAAGATAAAATGTGTTTTGTAGTTTTTGTTTTATGTGCTTGAATGTAATTGAGAAAAAGCATTCTAGGAACAATTGTTTATTAACCAGCAGAGTTTTTTAAAGGTTCTGAGTCCAGTCAATTCCCTGAATCTTAGGACCTTGCATCTAATGCAGTTTAAACATTATTTGGTTACAGAAGGAAGAGCCAAAACTGGAGATACCATCAACTTTGACTGTGGAAAAGCAACCAAAAACTCTTGTTCTCAATCAAACAGGTAAAAGCCCTTCATTTTTGTTTTGACCAGTATTCAGTCTTGATAACTTGAAAACAAAAATCCATAACCTCAGATAGTGCTGTATTGTCACAGATGCTGTGTTTTCATTCAGAAAAGGAACAGATACATTTATATGTAAATATGTTAAACATAAGAAAATAGAACATCTTTGATTTACCAAAGCATGGTAAATGTAGAACAGGGATCGGCAACCTTTGGCCCGCAGACCGCCAGAGTAAGCACCCTGGCGGGCCGGGCTGGTTTGTTTACCTGCTGCGTCCGCAGGTGTGGCCGATCATGGCTCCTACTGGCCGCGGTTCACCGCTCCAGGCCAATGGGGGCGGCGGGAAGTGGTAGCCAGCACATCCCTCAGCCCGTGCCGCTTCCCGCAGCCCCCATTGGCCTGGGACAGCGAACCTCGGCCAGTGGGAGCCACGATCAGCCGAACCTGCGGACCTGGCAGGTAAACAAACTGGCCCGGCCCGCCAGGGGGCTTACCCTGGTGGGCCGCGTGCCAAAGGCTGCCTATCCCTGATGTAGAAGCAGAAGACAACTATCCTGATGGGTAATATTCCACTCCACAGCATGTCCCAGATAGCATTTATATAAAAGTTATTCTAGCCTGCAGATTTCTTTGTTCATTGTAGTCTACATTCCTGTTTTGTAGATTCTCTAGAAATATTCTCCCCTACAGCCAAGCTTGACATGCTTTTTAAACATTGTTTTAAAATACAGTCCCTTTTGCATTTAATTTGGTTTGCTAACAGCATATATATATTAAAGAATGATAAATGAAAAATGTGTAAATAGTGAAGTGTGACTTTTCCGTATTTTTTCCCCTTCTCTAGGGCTTCTCTGTGCATGTTGTAAAAGATCATATATTATCTTGTTTCTTTTTCAAACTGTCCTACAATAGCAGGGTGATTGACAAGATAATATGATGGGTCACTTTCGTCTCTAATTTCTATGACTCAAATAATTTTGTGATTTTTAAATATAAACACTGCTATTGCTTCCTAATGAGGTTCTTTTATAGAAATCAATGGACTGACAGCCTGCCAGGAGAGTCAAGGCTTAGGATGTGCTGCTGCTGAAACACTTTCTCGAGAGAGATTTTCTAATGGACTTAAGTCAGTTACGGGGCTTATTCAGCTGGATGCCATTGATGGGAAATCTAACAGCATGGATGATTCAACAGATGAGGTTCAGTCTATGGATGTGAGGTACACGTCACATGAAACACGTAACTTTTAAGTAACTGTTCAGAAAACCAAAACCAACCCACCAAAACATATGCAGTTCTCTCATTTCATTTGTTAATCTGTCTATCTCTCTGCACAGCCCAACCCCAAATATGGATGCCTGTGTAACTACTGTTTGTATGTTCTGACTAGTAGTGTGCTCTCAAGAAGTAAATGCACTTTCAGATTGAAGGATACTTACAATCTCTTATCTCACTCTCATATCCTGCAAAATAATTAACTCTTCCCTAGTTCTCACTTGCCAAGTGCATACAAACATGCTCAAACATTTTGGATTGTCCATAGAGTTCACATGCTGTATTGCTGTGAAAATGGGTATTCAAATATCAGATTTTGTTTTGTACCAGAACTATAAAACAGTGGCATATAAGTCATTGTGTTGTACAAATAATGCTGCAGGTTAGAATTTCAACATTCACATTTTCAATTATTTTAATCTTAAGTCTTTTAATTCATGTTACTTTAACAAATATTTGGCAACAAGTAAACAATATGAAGTAAGCAAGTAAACAAGCATTATGAGATCTTGGGTGAAAGACTCCTATTGTACAGTATGTGCAACAAGGGAATTGACATTTTAAGATTGCTGAGAACCATAGTCCTGAATTCCTTGATTTTAGTAAAATCTCATATTTAATATTGCATTAATGTAGGTTTTTTAATCAATGGGTCAAATTTGGCCCTATTGCAACTCTAATTACTTCAATAGTTATGCAATGGATCCATTTGTTACAATGTTAGGTTCATTTAATTTTTAGTTATAATGTTAATGGGGAATGAACACTATATTTAAGGTTATAAATATATTATATATCTATGCCAAACATTGATATACAGATGTCTACAATCTTCGCTTATTTCCTCCTGTTTCTCTAACAAATAGTCAAAAGGGCATGGGTACATTTCAAATGCAATTTTAATAAAAGACTTTTCTTGTTAAAGTCTTGGTATAATCTTCAGACATAACATAACATGAAAAAAATGAAAATTAAATGAACCTAACATCATCACAAATGGATCCATTGCATAACTATTGAAGTAATTAGAGTTGCAATAGGGCCAAATTTGACCCATTGATTAAAAAACCTACATTAATGCAATATTAAATATGAGATTTTACTAAAATAAAGGAATTCAGAACTATAGTTCCCAGCAACCTTAGAATTTCAATTCCCTTGTTGTGCTGCATTTAGTTTGTTCTGGTAAAGTTAGCTTTTTAAATTTCACGTGGTTTCACAATTTTCACATGGTCGAATATATCTTTGAAATCTGTACTGTGCAAAATTAACAGTCTGAGACCACGATCCTGCAAAGATTTATCCACAAGCTTAACTGAAATTTATGTGTTGAAGCCAATGGGACTATTTGCTGTTCATGAAGTTAAGTATGTGTGTAAACCTTTGCAGAATTAAGATGCGATTAAAAATGGTAAATATAAGGTATATGATGGCACAGGGAGTGGAATATTCAGCCTTTTTAAAATCTGGGTCACTAGTTGGAATCCAGCCTCTCTGAAATGAGTTTGTAATCTCAGTCCAGTTCCTACTGGACTGTGTCAATACCATGCAGCCACCCCCAAGACCAACATTTAAGGAGTCTGAAGACAGAATTACTTTCTCTCCTCTATAAGTTGGCCCCTTTGTATATGAGTTGGGCACATAGCGCTGAGGCATGTTGTACCTGTTCTGAGGATAAATAGAACAGCTTTCAGGGGTGTCGTAAACCTTTTCATGAACACTAAGAGCTTACAAGACTTTTAATCTGCGTTGTCCTTTCTGTCTTCCATACAGTCCTGTTTCCAAAGAAGAACTTATATCTATCCCAGAATTTTCACCTATGAATGAACTCATTCCCGGTGGTTCTATGGACCAGAATGGAACAAGTAATGCCAAGGCTCTTGAAGATCTCTTGGATTTCACAGGACAGGCCACTTACTCCAAGATATCCAGTGAAAACATTAGCCTGGATGATTGTAACAAAAACTTGATTGATGGATTTAACAGTCCTGGGCAGGAGAATACACTTAACTCCATCTGTTGACAACCACACGATTCTGTTGTACAGATGAAGGTACAATATTGTGAGAAATATCTAAGCTATGACAAGTTATTGGGGGTGTAGATAGCACACTTTTTAGGTTAATCCAGTAGTGCGAACAGCATATGTTGCGAGTTAGGCTCCTGGACATTTAAATTTGGCATAATCTTCCGTGAGTAGACTAATTAGGAATGTAAGAATTGGCATAGTGGAAAAGAGGAATGGTCCACTTAGTCCTGAATCCTGTTTTAGCGTGCAGTCTGTGTTAAACAGTGTCCCTCAGAGCAAGGTATAAACCCTCAGAATGCTCCGATGTATAACAAAGCAGAACTCTCCAGATCTTAACTGTAACTCCTCCTGACCCAAGATGTTTACCAGCTTAAGCCCTAAGGTATGAGAAGTGATGGTCCTTGTAACTTTACCCTAGCTAGTATACTAGGGTAACAGATGCTATTCTTACTCTTCTTTTAAAACAATCTTCTAATCCTTTTCTGATATGTGCTAAACTTTTTGCCTGAATACCCTGCAGCCAACAGTTTCACAGATTAATTAAATGTAACATAAAAAGCTTTTACTGTTATCAGTTCTAAATTCTCTTCTAATTTCCTCTTATTCTTGTATTATGGGAAAGGGTAAATAGGAGTAAATGTTCAGCCTTCTCTACATTTTTATTCTTTTTTATACTCCTATCATACTACTTACTCTTCCCCTTTCAAACAAAATAATCTTAGTCTTCCTGAAATCTACTAGGATAGAATTCCCCAATTACATAAGTGTTCCTTTCTCTGAACACTTCTACTCCACTTTTTTGAGATAAAGTGACACAAGAGAAACCTTGTGAACCCTTGGAATATAGGTTAATCTCCAGCTGTTGAACATCTTGGGGAATGAGCATTTTCCTAGGTTTTAGAGTAACTTGTTAGCCACCTGTGTCAAATTCAAACTACTTTTCCTATCCTTCAAGGACTTGCACAACTTTACTCCCTTGTACCTTTCAACTCACCTTTCCTTTCATCATCTCTTCTTGCTCCCTCTGCTGTGCCCAAGCAGAACAGCTAACTGTTTGCTTCATGTTGTGCTCCCTCATAATTTTGTCTCTGCTTCTTTTCATATAGCCTCCGATTGTATGCTTGGAGTCTCTGTCCTTACCCATTTTGTCATACATCCACCCTCTCTACCTTCAAAATCTCCTTATGACACAGCCTGTTCCAAAAGGCCTATTAACTCTAGAGCTCTCTGCAGTTTAATTGTTAACTAGTCCGATGAATGAGAATCCTCAATACAAAGTACAAAAATGTGAAAGGAAAAGATGTAAAAATATAATAAAGGAAAATAAACCCCACATAAAGATAATCGGAAAAGTGTGGAACTTGCAAGATATGTCTTATCCTCAATGTTTGCTCACCTTGCTCTTTGAGTTTGCCCATTCATCTTCCTGCAATTTCCTTTCAGTGACTACTTGGATTGCAACTTTCTTGGTGTAGGTGTTTTGTCTTCATACTAGTCTGTAAAGCACCTTGCACATTCTTGGTACTCTATAGATAATAAATAGGTAAGGAGGGCATCATGGAGGAAAAGGGAAGCTTGTTCGGCTGTTGGAAAGATGGGTCACACCAGTATGCTTTCCTATCAAGTTTTTACTGGCCCCACTTCGTCCCTGATGGGAACCCCTGTCATGCCCTACCTCTCCCTGCTCCTGGTTTCTAACCACAGCCAGGAGGAGTGGGGAGCTAGCTCGTGTCCAGCTAGGAGTGGAAAGAGAGTGGAATCTAGATTGGTTCTATGCTGGTAGTTGAGCCATCAGTGCAGGAACTCATTGCATAGTTCGGAACTAAAGATGTAAATTGTGTGTCTGGCAGAGGACAGTGTTTTTATTTGTGAATTATACAGACAGTAGTCAGTACTTAATAAAATGTTTAAGACTTTTTGTTGATCTGCACTGGTACCCAAATCAGTTACATTAAAGAAATTGAAGCTACCTGTTTAACTTAAACATTTCAGTGATAAACTCAGGGTATAATGAAAAATATAGATGTGTATTCTCTTTTCGTTAAAGAACTATGCACCCTTCCCTATTAGTTATGATAGTCCTTAATTATATCTCATTTCAATTTAATAACAAAGAGAGAACAGTTAAAAGCAGGACCAGTTAAGTATGCAACAATGTGGAATGTGGTAGTGATTGCCATTTATTATGGTTCAGTGCTGTAGATGTACGCAGCATTGTACAGACAGTTAAGTAACAGTCCTTTTCCTGGAAAGTCTGCAAGCTAAGTGACATACAGTATGATATACTGATAGTCTTAACGTTAATTGTAGCATTGTACTTTATTGCAAGAGAATCAGTTCTCAGTTATAAAAATTGGAGCCATTTTACTTGCATAAACTGTTTGGGTGTGTTTTTAATTGACAGAGGAAGTATTTATGGAGGATATACGTCCTGTCATGCTGCTGGCAGTAAAATATGAGCTTGTCATCTGAAAGAGCTTCTGCAGTCTTTGAACACTGGATTTCACATAATCAGAGCTGAATATAACTTTGTCTTCCCAAGTGGTATGTTGAATAACTGGCTGTTCTTCGTAGATGCCAGGAATCTATAGCCTTGATTAGTTTCAGGGAAGATTCATTGTGCTTTAGAATTTGGGCTTCAGCTGCTAAAGCTCTTACTACTTTTTTTTAAATTTAAATTTCATCTAAATACTTCACTGTGATTTTTACCCTGTGCATTTTATTTTAAAATCATTCTTCCTTCAGTTTTATCATACAAGTACTCGATGTCATTTTCTTGTAAATACTATGAGGTTTGCCCACAGTGCATTGAAATTAAATAATGTACTGTACTTTAGCTCTGTGCCTATTTTTTTAAATGGGGAAAAATACTGAAGAGTTCTCGGCAACTCTTTTTTGCAGGTGTATAATTGCAAAACTAGAACTGAGGAAGCATGAAAACAAATAATTATTCAACTGCTGGAATCAAAGGAGCCTCCTTACAGACTGTGGAGGGTTAGATTTATCCCCCTGCTACAATGCATCACACATGATTATTTTGTCTTTTTTTTAAAGTCAATAGTGACAAAGCAGATTGTTAATACAGTACTAATAAAGCCTTGGGTTGACTCTTGCTGAAGTCTTTAAAACTCCCTTGATATAACACTTGTAGACAATGTAGGCATAATACCCATTACAGTTGTTTAATATGTATTCCATAACTGCAGTAGTTCTAAGCAAGTATGTCATGGGGTTCAGATAAATGTTGAGTTAACTATTTGAGATCAGTTATTAATACCAGCAGGCTTTCATTCATGTAGACAACTATTTTGTGTCTTCCTACAGACTCAACAAAAAATATAATCAGCGGTAAAACAATATACAGATATTGCAATGGAAATACTAAGTCTGAGACACTGTCTCTCTCTCACATAGTATTTTCACCTATATAACAATATTAGCCTCCTTAGTACTCAACAAACATCTATTTGGGAAAATTCATATCAAGAATGTAAAATGTAGACATTATGTGCCATACAATGTATTTTGGTTAGTTTTATTTCTTTTGGTGAACTATGGTAACTTTTATCCTATATTCTCTGCTGCCTGGAGGACATTTTTGTCCAAATCTTTTAAAAAAGTCACCACAATTCTGTTTGGAGACTAACAAAAAAGTAGAAACTTTTATATGTAGAGAAGTTTACAGTGTAGCTTGGTCTCAATTGTAGCCACGTTCTTCTGCTTTTAAAGCCAGCAACTGTTTAAAAATTGAAGTAGCCAATGAACCTGTGTGTGAGTATATAAAGAAAACATGCCTATAACAATAGTTCTTTTTATGTTGGTGTATTTCAGCAAAATACCTTTCTAGTGACTGTTCAGTAAGCTGTAGCATGGTATTGTGTCTTCCAAATTAGTCCTACAGTTGTTTCCTAAATAATAATAAAAAAACAAAACAAAACAAACTAATCATGTTTGTTTTGCTTGATATATTGTGTTTGGCAGATGTCACCTGAGATGTTATATTTTATTATGGTGTCATTGTATAACCTGTAGATTACCTCACTTGCATGACATGTATAGCATGTATAAGAGTGAAATACATTTTCATTTGAGTCTGACTTGTTTCCTAGCTTTTTTTCCCCTCCAAATAATCATGGCAAAACTACTTAAAAAAAAAAAAAAGGCAGTTTGATTTGTGGTGGTTTTCTCAGCAAGGCTTAATACTAAATGAAGGGATAGTCCCTTAGCCTCTCAAAATACTTATCTTTTTACCTTTGTTTTCAATTTGATGTGGTGATTTGCTTCTATAGGCTGTTCTATTCTCTTACTAGTCTTCTCTCAGGTACTTGAACTGTGAATTAGCCACATTACAAAGCAGCCTAAAATATAAATGTTAAACTGCTCCTTAGACTAAAGACAAAGATCTTTTTAGAAAGAGACCAGGTTGTTCAATGTAATGACTAACAGTCCATGAAATTCTCGGGGAGGAGCAGTCTGCAAACATTTGTTTTAAATAAAAGTAAAATAAAACAAAATAATTTTAATGCAAAATATCAAATATGTAAGTCTGATATATTTTAGAGTGTACTAATACGTTACCTTTGTCATCCAGGATATCTCTTTCCATCATAGTGTTTCAACACATGCTCATTTGAGTTCTATGGTACACTGGGTCCTGTATGTGATTTCTCAATACAGTTGCATTCTAAGATGATAGGAGGAGACACAGATAGGTGTACATATAAATAACTTCAGATCCTTTTCTTACTGACTTCCAAAGATTTTTTCAGCAGGATTTGGCTGAATATCTGGGGTTACTGCTCTTGTAGAAAATAGAATGTGTCCTGGGCGGGGCCTTAATTCTTTTTCTTACTCTTTGTACTGGTATTCATATTTGCTGCTGTGGTTCAGAACGATGCAATGGACTTTCTTTGTATAGGACAATGGTCCTGGAACTACAGTCGGTGCACGACAGGTGGTCCTCCAAGTTCTTTCTAGAGATCTACAGAATTAAACCATTTGAGAACCACGCCGTAGAGAAGGAGGGGGAGAGAAGTGGATGAAAGTGATCTTTGTTATGAAGTGATCCACAGAATGGAATTGTTGGAGAACCACTGAAATAAGCCTCTTTCATTGTGTTAGATGAAATCATATACTACATTGCTAAGGTGAAGCTATAGAAAAGTATTTACACAACTGGACTAGAGCAAAATTACTATAAGGTGGGTACACAACTAGTTGAAAGATGGTACTCAGAGTAGTTGTCAGTGGTTCACTATCAAATTGGGAGTGCATAGCTAGTGGGATCCCCAGGGGTCAGTCCTGGGTGTGGTACTATTTAATGTTCATTAATGACCTGAATTACAAAGTGGAGAGTGTGCTTACACAATTTGCAGATGACACCAAGCTGGGAGGGATTACAAGCACTTTGGAGGACAGGGTTAGAATTCAAAATGACCTTGATGAATTGGAGAACTGGTCTGAATTCAGTAAGATGGAATTCAGTAAAGACAAATGCAAAGTACTTCACTTGGGAAGGACAAATCAAATGCACAACTACAAAAGGGGAATAACTGGCTAGGTGGTAGTACTGCTGAAAAGGATCTGAGGGTTATAGTGGATCACAAATTAGTTTGAGTCAACAATGTGATGCAGTTGATTTTCATTAATACACAGTCCTTTATCATCTGTATAAGCTCTCATGTCTGAAAATTAGAGAGTACTACTGCTCAATCTGCTAATCGTCAATTATCTATTTTGTCTATTAAGAAAATATTTTATGGGAAATACCATTTAAATTTGAAAGCAGGGAGTAAGGAGGGAAAGGGTTTTAAGCTTTTTTTTTTTTTTTTTTTAAATCTAAAATGCAAGCTAACAATTTCTTGTCCTTCAGAAGAGTTTTATGACACTTGTTTTCCACTCTGTTTCCTCATTTTGCACAGACTGAAGTACTGAAATATGGTGAGAAGTTCTTACAGTATATTTGATCATTGAAAACCAAGGAAATAGTGTAAATCTGTTTCCCAACCAGTGGTTTGGATGACTATCTGAACCCTGCAATGTGCAGGATCAAAATGACCTTCTAGAAGCTAGGGTCTCATGATTCACAATTACACATGCAGCCCTTCTGAAATCCAGCCTGAATGTTTGTTAGAGAGATGCTAGCTCAGACTGAGAGGAAATTAGAAAAGTAGAAAACTGCAGTAATAAGTGGCATGATTTACATAGTCCTTGAACTGAGAATGTTTTATTTATTTATTTTGGCAATCAAACACATGAGCTGTATATTTCAGCCATACATGCACAGGTTAAGAAGAGTTACTGAAGTTAATGGGAGTTGAGAGTGCTCAGCACTTCACAGGATTGGACCCCCAAATATCCAGAAATATCTAGTTATAGAAGAATTTTCGTGGGTGTGAGATGAAATCATAAACTGGAAAATTATTCTCATACTATTTCCTGTATTTTTCTGAGAATGACAGGCACATATTTACCAAATACTACATATGAGCAGTACTTGTTAATCCCATGGAAAGACAGAGTGCAGGCCAGTGGCTGGCAATGTTAGGGCAATGCAGGCATAATACAATACTGAAGTTTCAAAAATTCGGGTGTCCCTTATGTCATTACAATAACTTTTCTCTTAAAATAAATGGCAAAACTATTCTATTGTGGTCTAAAACCTCCTTTTTTTTAACCTAATGTGGCAACATCCCCCAAAAGAAAATTATTAGCATCTTTCATAAATATGGAGAAATATGAACATAACTGACCATTCTCAATTCCCTGGAGAACTGGATTGACCAGGGGATTAGAAATGACATTCAGTGTTACAGGGTTTAACTCTAGTGACTTCTCTGAGGTCACTCCTAATTTACACTGGTGTGAGTTCAGAATCAAGACCAGAGTTTTCACCTCTACATTACCAGTCCCAAGACAGTGAGCCCTCACGACTAAAAATTCTCACGGATGTCTTGTGAAATTAGGTTGCTCTTAGTCCAATTTCTAGTTGAAGGCAATTTGTACCACAGCTGTCAGACCAAAAATTGAATGGGCACAGAGACCGAATGATCCTCTCACCTCTGGAGATGGTGCATCCAGATCAGAATTGCTATGGCCATATGGAGAAGTTTGCTCTGCTGTGGTCCATGCTATTCTCACTCTGTTAATAAATAGAGGACTTCTAGGGTGTGTCAAAGCACTAAAAATTCCCACACAATTTAGGAAATAAGTAATAGCTTCTTTGCCTGTTTCATCTTCCTTGACCCAAACCTCCAATTTTTCTTTACTAACTGTAATCCTGGTGATATCCTGAACCCTGAACTTTTTCTCTTTCCCAGTGTCCTAGATCAGTAAGTCTGCCTATTGCCATCTCAGATATACTATTGCATCACCTCTACTTAATTATTTGTATTATGGTAACACTCAGTGCCTCCAATCAAAATCTGGACTCCGTTTTGCTAATTTCTATACAAACGCACAAGATCCTGCATTGAGGATTTTTATAATTTAATGTAAAACAAGATACAACAAATGGGTTTAACAAACAATTGGAAGAAATGGGGGAGGATAAGGGTAACAATGTCACTAAGGTGGTTCATAGACTGTGCAAACTTAATATTGAGTCATGAATATTCAAAATCATAATATATAAATATCAGTAATCCCTTCTAACCATCTACCTATCAATGTCTCTTGAAAACCAAAGTCATACTTTCATTTTCTCATGCCACCACTTCATTACAACTTCTTTCCCTGTAGAGCAGGGGTCGGCAACGTTCGGCACGTGGCTCGCCAGGGTAAGCACCCTGGCGGGCCAGGCCAGTTTTATTTACCTGCTGACGTGGCAGGTTCGGCCGATCGCGGCTCCCACTGGCTGCAGTTCGCCGTCCCGGGCCAATGGGGGTGGCGGGAAGCTGCGGCCAGCACATTGCTCGCCTGCGCCGCTTCCTGCCGCCCCCATTGGCCCGGGACAGCGAACCACGGCCAGTGGGGGCCACGATCGGCCAAACCTGCCACGTCAGCAGGTAAATAAAACTGGCCCGGCCCGCCAGGGTGCTTACCCTGGCGAGCTGCGTGCCACGTTGCCGACCCCTGCTGTAGAGTATCCAAATTCTAGTTCTTCCTGCTCACATATGCAGGGAACTGCAAACGCATCACTCCATCCTTAAATAACCTCACTGGTGTCCTATTTATTACTTATTCAAAATTGCTTGCTTGTTCAAAAAAAATTTTTTTTTTAATTCTCTTTTGGTGATCAAGTTTATACTCCACACGTATTCACACACTAAGTACCTTCAGTTTACAGCTAAAGTTATTAAGCCACATCTTACAAATGATACACCAGTCCCCACAGTCAGTACAGCTAGCTAGAGGCAATGGATTTGTTTTGTGTGTTGCTACAGGGAAGTCATGATGACCTTATAAATATCCAGGCACCATTACGTCCTAAAAAGGAGGCTTGAATCCTATTTTATTTGACCCACCAGGAGAATTAGATGAGTTGTTAGATTCAGAGTAAGACTCTATTTAAAGAATAATTTGCTGATGCTAAGTGAGCTGAGTAGTGCAGTCAGTCATCCTGTTCAGGTTTAATGGTTAAATCCCATTTCTTTTTCCATATTTATAAGTTACTAATTTGACAGAGTTTCACTCAAATATCAAAGCTACACAATGTGATTTTAATAAGGAGGATCCTAATCACCTCCAGTTAACTGAGGAAATGTTGGCTACTGCTTGGAGCACATACTCAGGAGAGGATCACAAGTATGCAAACTGATCATTGAGCTAGTTGCTTAACCTTTTTCTGGGCCAAAGTCATCCTTGGTCTGGGTGAGGTGTAACTCACCTGAAGTCAATGTAGATGTAACAAGTTACCCCAAGGTCTGATTTGAGCTTCAGGCCTAAGTTTCTGTAAATTGGGGAAAAATAGCTGACCTACATCATGTCGGTGTTTGTGATGCTTAACTAATTTGTTTCCACAGCACTGTATAAATACTAAATATTACTATAGACTATCTATAAATGCTTTCTGTACAGTATGTATACAGCACTCTCCTTTAATAAAGGGAAACAAAACTTGTGGTTTATTTGGTTAAAGTATTTTTGTATAAAAGGGAGAAAAATACCTGGATCTCTGAAGAGGGGCGTGTGTAAGGGAGAAATGATGATTGAAGTTCAGGCTATTACTGAAAGCAGAGTCCAAAATTATTGTTACTATAAAATCATATTTAAAACCAGGCTTAAAAAAAGGTAAAGCACCCACTAAACATTTCTCTTGACGTTTGCCTTGTCCACTTTTTTATTGTTTCTTTGACAGCTCTCTTAGACTTTCTCCTCCCTTGCAGACTCTCTCTCCAGAGGATCTGCTGCAGCAGGTTTGAGGCAGCATTCTTTCTCCTCTGAAACATCTCTTGCACTAGGGCTGGGTCAAGACTAGTAAAAATGAATTGTATATGATAACAAAACTAGCACACTTGTTACAATAGGCTTGGTTAACCAGGACCACCTCAGTGGAATAGCAGTATTCAAAACCAGGTGTTTTGATCTGTGTTGTCAAACCAGTTAACTTTCACTAGTGCAGAGTAAGCCTGTGTTGCTCAGCTTGCCTCTACCTGATCCTGAAAGGGGCTGAGCACAGGGATGGCTCCAGGCACCAGCGCACCAAGCCTTCGGTGGCATGCCTGCTGGAGGTCCGCCGGTCCCGCGGCTTCGGCGGCGGGTACGCCAAAGCTGTGGGACCGGTGGACCTCCCGCAGGCGCGCCGCTCACAGCTGCCTGACTGCCGTGCTTGGGGCGGCAAAATACATAGAGCCGCCCCTGGCTGAGCAGCTTCCATTGAAATATTTTGTCCACTGTTCTACAATTAGCTGGGCTTGGCCTTTGGCACAACTTTTTGTGTGTAAAAGCGATTTTTATGGACAGTTAAGTCACTGTATGTTTAATTGTGTGATCTTTTATTTTTGAATTCCAGTTTACTTGCATTTGTAATCTATAAGTCTTTAGCCACATAGACACAGTTAATGTGTCCACAAAACAAATTTTTCATTCAAGTGGAATATGAAAGCTACACTAACTACTTTTAATTGGAAAGACAAATCACTTAAAAATAATAAATTGCCTTAAATATAATGTGTAATCATCAAATGAACCATGTCCAATAAGGCCCATAGAGAAACCAGTCACAGTTCACAGGTATGGAGATAATGAACCAATGAGACTATTGATAAAAGCTGTTTTGAAATTTAAATATAATTTTACTAAGTAAATATTTAGTTAACTAGTTTATTGGAGTTTTACTTTAAAAACTATGGTCCCAATTCTGGAAACACTTATGCACATGCTTAATATTAACCATATAACTGGTTGCAGGACTGAAACCTGTATTGCTAGAGGATTCAGAAGTAAAGAAGTTAATATTGCTACATTATTTCAGGTTATGTAATATAAAAGCTTATGTGCAAAATGGGTTTTCTGTAGTCATTCTGAAGCAGTTTGCAACTTAAAGTGGGATGCTCTATCTGCCCATTTTCAAGTTTCAGAATGTTGTCAGCCACTCTATTGGTTTGAATATCCCTGTGTGCTTTATAAAGCCCTTGTTTTGTCATGGTAAATATATGAACCTGCCAGCTGGAGTAATGAATAACAGAAAAAGTGAGATGTTTTCTTACTCTAACAGGTCGACCTTCCTTTTCTTGATTATGAAGATATTCCTCTTTGTGCAGTGATAGTGACTGTTCTATGTGGTTTAAAAGTGTAGTAAATTTTAAATATATATAATCAGGTTGAGCCCTTTGGAGTTTAGGACTTTCCACCAGTTCACCTTTCCTGGTAAAGATGTATGGATTAATATGGCTGGCTCTGGGAGAGTTATTGCCCCAGTGGAGGGGGGAAATCATTGCCCCATCAGGGGAATTGGAGGGGGTGAGCTGATGCCCTGCCAGATTGGGGGAGGAGGGTTGTTTCCCAGCAGTGTGTGGGGTTGGGGCCATTATTGCCCAGCCAGTAGGGGGTCCCCCCTCTTCCTGGAGGGCAGATGGGGGAGAGGAGGTTCGACTGGATGTTCATTCCTGCCCCTTCACTTCCCAGGCACTGGGCCCAGCCTGGCCCACCCACAGGGAGAAGCTGCAGTCAGCACACCCCCTAGCCAGGCTTGCTGCTCTGGGGCCAGTATAATGTTAGAAACTGCTACAATCAAAATTTTATACATCAGTTACTGACTTCCATGGGTATGCTTTTTTGGTGCGCTGTCACAATTTGCTGCCTTTGCCTTTCACCATTATCTTGGTCCGAGGGTAGCATGTTGTAATGGTTGGGTGCACTCCCATCACAATTTGCTACCATTGTGAAATCTCTATTTTAAATTTGGACACAACTAAATAAAAGATTTTTGTAATTTGGAGAAGCATTTTACAGAGTTAAACCACCGGGCTATTGTATGTAAAACCCTGCAGGAAGGTATTGGGTTTTTTTATTAAGCTCTTCCCATTATAGATCAGAAACTGTATGGCCTATAGGAAGGTTTAATGTACGCAACACTGATACTCGTGTAAAGCATTGTAAACAGCATTTGAAATACTTATGAATACATTTTAAACACAACCCATTAGGCAGAAAATTTACCATTGTTCCTTATACAGACTCCCCACCCCTCTTCGTTGTCACTATTACACTCATTGATCAAGTTTTCAAAACAAGATTTACACCTCTCTGCTTTGGCACAAACATATGAGCATATTGCCTTCTGCTCTTAGTGCAGAGACTTTCTCAGGTCTCCTCACTGCTAAAACTGAAGTGCCTCGTCCTCCGTGTGTGGTGTTTTGTTTTGTTTTTTAACCTCAGAGTAGCTCTCGCACCTTAGGTATCCGAAGTAAAACAAAACAAAAATAATCTTTTTTAGCCATGAGGAAAAGGCCTAAGGGTAGATTCACGAAGGGACGTAGGTGTTACAATGTTCAGGGCTTGTCTATGCTTAAAACACAGCAGCAATGCAGCTGTAGCACTTCAGTGAAGATGGTACCTACGCCAGTGGGAGGGGTTCACCCATCGATATAGGATCAGTGGTGCTAAACCAGGAGTACGCATACCCCTGGGGGTATGCAGAGGTCTTCCAGGGGCTACATCAGCTCATCTAGATATTTCCCTAGTTGAACAACAGGCCACATAAAAAGCACTAGTGAAGTCAGTACAAACTAACATTTCATACAATGACTTTATACTGCTCTATGTACTGTACACTGAAATGCTAGTACAATATTTATACTCCAATTGATTTATAATTATATGGTAAAAATTAGAAAATAAACAATTTTTCAGTAATAGGGTGCTGTGCCACTTTTGTATTTTTATGTCTGATTTTGTAAGCAAATAGTTTTTAAGTGAGGTGAACACTGGGGTATGCAAGACAAATCAGACTCCTGAAAGGTGTACAGTTGTCAGGAATGGTTGAGAGCCCCTGATTGTAGGTAATCCACTTCCCTGAGAGGTAGAAGTTAGGTTGACGGGAGAGACATTTGTTTTGTGGACACATTGCGAAGCAGAGGTTACTCACGCTGTGCAGTATCTGTATTTCTTTGAGATGTGTGTCCTAATGGGTGCTCCGCTACCCACCCTCCTTCCCCTCATCTTCAGAGTTTCTTCTGATACAGTCCAGAGTCGTCCCTAGGGGACGGCAAATCGCGGCGACGGCTCTGGGCCCCACGCTTTGGGGCAGGCTCGTGCCGCATAGGTGGCGGGTGAACTGCTGGCTGGGGGAGGCTACCCCCAGCCCTGCCCTTCCACCCAAGGGAGAGCATGTGCTCTGGAGCACCAGGAAAGTGCATGGTGGTGCCACTGCAGCCTCCTCAGCCCCAGGAAGGTGGGCGGCATGGCCCCAGGCCCCTGGAACCAGCAGCGCCGCTGAAGTGGGGTCTTTGGGGGGCGGAGTGTGGGTGGAGCCCCACCTGGCTGTTTGGGGAGGTATTGCCTCCCCTAACCATCCCTGGCATGGTCAGTCCAGGAAGTGACATCACTTCTACCCCAGGCTCCGTACCCCCCTAGGGACAGCCCTCTATGTAGTGATATGTGATGTAGGACACAAGTATGCCAATGGTGTGTGTGTGCGTGCGTGTGTGCTGAACAGACACTGCTAATGAAAATCTCCAATTAAGGATCTGCACCCAGAATGGAGCACCCAGAGGGGGATAAACCTTGAAGAGCTACAGTTACTGAATAGGGTAAATAGCCTCTTCTTTGAGTAGTGTCCCTCTGGGTGCTCTACTCTGGGTGAGTCCTGAGCAATATCCCCAGTAGGAGAGGAGGGGGCTTTGGACTAGAGTCCACTACAGAAGAGAGAACTGCATTGCCGACTGCACCGTCAGACCTGGTGGCATCAACCAAGGTATAGGCTCTAGAAAGTATGAACCAAAGACCATGTAGCAGACCTAGACCAGGTTTTTAAACATATTTAGGCAACTATTGGGATTTTCATAAGCATCTAGGTGCTTTTGCCCTTTACGAATCTGGCCTGTAGTGAATATTTGGGAACTACGTTCTACACAGCAGTGGCGACATGTGCAATAGCACTGTGGTGTTGGACAGAGAGGCAAAAAACCCAAAAATCCTTGACAAGGCAATCCCCTTTGGTGGATCAAAGGAAACTGAACAAGTTTTGACACCACAACAGGAAAACTGCCAGCCTTAAAGCCACATGATCCCAAAGAATAAACTGGTGTATTAAAAAATAAGAACAAAACTGTAGAATTAGAAACAAATGTTGCCGAACCCCCAGGTCCGGGTCCGGCGCTGAGAACAGCCGCTCGGGCACGTCGGGGAACCGCTCGGAGGCGCTGCGGACACGGGACCGGGAGTCTCTAAACTCGCGTCTGACCATTAGCGAGCCGGGGGCCGGGGCTGCATGTGAAATGCTGCCCCGACTCGCGGCTCCGCACGCCGGGGGGGGGGAGAGCGGCCTGGTCTGAGCGCTGGGACGGGCCCGGGGTTTGCGGCGCCGCCCTGGGAAGCGGGGGCTGAGATGGAGCAAAAAGCCCCCCGTTCCCACGCCCCGTTCTTGTAGCCACTGCAGCGTCCCGGTCTGGGATCCCCAATCCCAGCCGGCTTCTCCGCTGCCCCCCGCTCTCAACCTCGGCAACCCGTATTGCCCCTGGGCCCCGCCCCCTGCGCAGGCTCCGCCCGGCCCCGAGCCAGGTCCCCCGAGCGCGGGCAGAGGCCTGGCAGCGGCTTCAGCGGGCGGCACGGAGCCTGCTCAGCCCCTGGGCGCATGCGCCCTGCCAGCCGAGCCGCGCAGCAGCCGCCTCTTCTAAGGGGGCAGCGGTTTGTCACGTTACGCCGGGGCCCAGCTCTCTCCGCGGGGGCGGCGGCGGGCCCCGAAGCGGCGTTGGGGGCGGCGGCACAGGGTGAGTGTCCCCGCGCGCCCGGCGGGAGGGGGGGCCGCGCCGGGCTGGGGCCTCCCGCTGGCGGGTCAGGAGGTGGGTGTGTCCCCGGCCGGACCTCGCTCCCCATGGCGGGGCGGGGGCACCTGCTGCGGCCGGGCCCGGGGCTCGCTGGGGGGCAGGACCCGGCGTGACTCGGGGGCGGCCGCGGGGACATGGCGAGGCGCGGGGCCTGCTCGGCTGCCTGCAGCCCCGGGGGCGAGCTCCCGAGCGGAGCCTCACCTGGGACAGCGCTGAGTGGAAAACCAAAGCTCTCCCCCGCCCCTGGCCTGGGCCCCCAGCCAGAGCCCCGCGCGGCCTGGGCATTGGGCTGGCTGCGCTTTGAGTTCTCCCAGTGCCGCCCATCCTCCCCCCCCGGCATGTACAAAACTCCTCATACCAACACAGGTGGCTGATCAATGCCCCCTTCCCCCCGCGGACCTTTCTTCTGCCCCTTCCACTCCAGCTGACTCTTCCCCGCCAGGGTACTAGCCTGGCTTCAGGTCAGGGGCCAGGGCTACCGACAAACAAATGTTTCCCGCTTGATATTTCATGTGAAACCTTGTCCTCTCGTCGTGTAGTAAAACCAAATAAAATATTTATTGGCATGGCAAATTGCATAAGATTAAAATACCAATCAAGCTAACAGCCTCCCCCCTCGCTCCCCTCCCCCCAAAAAACTCATTCTAAACTGCCCTGTAAATCTGGAGAGGAGAGGAGTTGTAGACTCTGCAAGAGGTCAATAGAGACTTGGGCTGTGCTAATCTGGAGAAACTCATACTATGGTGATAGGTATAAGCCCCCTAAAATAGATGTCAAGTATCAGAGGGGTAGCCGTGTTAGTCTGAATCTGTAAAAAGCAACAGAGGGTCCTGTGGCACCTTTAAGACTAACAGAAGTATTGGGAGCATAAGCTTTCATGGGTAAGAACCTCACTTCTTCAGATGCAAGACGTCTTGCATCTGAAGAAGTGAGGTTCTTACCCACGAAAGCTTATGCTCCCAATACTTCTGTTAGTCTTAAAGGTGCCACAGGACCCTCTGTTGCTTCCTAAAATAGATGATATCTTGCATACAGTATAATTTGACCAGGTTTGTTAGGGTTAAGGCGAGCGTAGGACAAGAATTATGAGGTTATAATATCATGAGGTTACTCATATTTATTGATCCATTAAATTCATTTTTTTCTGTGAACTCTGCTGCATCACCTATACAGAACTGAGTTTATTGCTATTATTTTGCTTTGAATTGAACAAGATATGTCCAGACCCTCCCTGCCCCAAGAAATTTTGGATTTTTGAACACAAACTTGCACAGCTTAACTGAAGGTGTGTATTAGGGCTGCCAAGCAGTTAAACAAATTAATTGTGCGATTAAACAATATAATACTATTTATTTTAAATATTTTTGGATGTTTACTACATTTTCAAATATTAATTTCAATTATAACACAGAATACAAAGTGTACAGTGCTCACTATATTTTTGATCATAAATATTTGCACAGTAAAAAACAAATGTATTTTTCAATTCACCTCATATAAGTAATGTAGTGCAATCTCTTTATCATGAAAGTAGAACTTACATATGTAGAATTATGTAAAAACAACAACTGCATTCAAAAATAAAATGTAAAATTTTAGAGCCTACAAGTTCACTCAGACCTATTTCTTGGTCAGCCAGTCACTCAGATAAACAAGATTGGTTACAATTTGCAGGAGATAATGTTGCCAGCTTCTTGTTTACAGTGTTACAGGCTTGTTTACAGGCGTTCTCATGGCACTGTTGTAACTGGTGTTGCAAGATATTTACATGCCACATGCGGTAAAGATTCATATGTCCCTTCATGCTTCAACCATCATTCTAGAGGACATATTTCCATGCTGATGATGGGGTCTGCTTGATAACAATCCAAAGCAGTGCGGACTGACGCATATTCATTTTCATCATCTGAGTCAGATGCCACCAGCAGAAGATTGATACTCTTTTTTGGTGGTTCGGGTGCTGTAGTTTCTGCATCAGATCATTGCTCTTTTAAGACTTCTGAAAGCATGCGCCACACCCCGTCCCTCTCAGATTTTGGAAGGCACTTCAGATTCTTAAACCTTGGGTCGAGTGCTGTAGCTATCCTTAGAAATCTCACATTGGTACCTTCTTTGCGTTTTGTCAGATCTGCAGTGAAAGTGTTCTTAAAACGAAAATGTGCTTGTTCATCATCCGAGACTTCTATAACATGAAATATATGCAGAATGCGGGTAAAACAGAGCAGGAGACATACAATTCTCCCCCCAAGGAGTATAGTCACAAATTGGAAGCATGTCCTCTGGAATGGTGGCCAAAGCATGGAAGGGGCATACGAATGTTTAGCATATCTGGCATTTAAATACCTTGCAACACCGGCAACAAAAGTGCCATGTGAATGCCTGTTCTCACTTTCAGGTGACATTGTAAATAAGAAGCACACAGCAGTATCTCCCGTCAATGTAAACAAACTTGTTTGTCTTAGCGATTGGCAGAATAAGACGTAGGACTGAGTGGACTTGTAGGCTCTAAAGTTTTACACGGTTTTGTTTTTGAGTGCAGTTATGTAACCAAAAAATATCTGCATTTGTAAGTTACACTTTCACGATAAAGAGATTGCACTTCAGTACTTGTATGAGGTGAATTGAAAAATACTATTTATTTTGTTTATAATTTTTACAGTGCATATATTTGTAATAAAAAATAATATAAAGTGAGCACGTGCACTTTGTATTCTGAGTTGTAATTAAAATCAATATTGAAAATATAGAGAAACATCCAAAAATATTTAATAAATTTCAATTGGTATTCTATTGTTATAAGTGTGATTAATTGCGATTAATTTTTGAGTTAATCGCATGCGTTAACTGCGATTAATTGACAGCCCTAATTTATATTGATTTCATTAAACAGGTGCAAGTTTTGTGTGCAGGGACTGGTATTTTGGCTTGAGAGTTTTGTTTCTGTTTAGTGTCATTTTACAGGATTAAACGAAATCAGTATAGACATCTACACAAACTTGCACCAGTTTAAACTGAAAGTAAATATACAAAAAATAATGGAAGTAGTACAAGCTTTTGTGTAGACAAGCCCTTACACCTAAGTCCTTGTCTAGATAAAGCTACGCTATTTTATAGAAACATCTTTTTGCCTAGCATAGGTAAGGGGTAACACTTCTAAACGCATCAAAGTGAATTAGGAGGCTAAGCGCCATTTTCAAAAGTGACTTAGGCCATGTGCACACTACAGAATTATGTCTACGTAACTTACGTTGGCATACAGCCACCACAGTTAACTGGCTTATGTATGTGCACAGGGCTCCTTGTGTTGGCAGTGCACGTCCTCACCAGGAGTGTGTGTATTGATTGTATTGTCAGTAAGCAACTTAGTGTCTACACCGACAGTGCATCGACCTAATTACATCGATTGTGACTCTAGGCAGCTCAGGAAGATGCTGTTACTAAATTAGTGTGAAGAGGCACTTACGTTGGCCGGAGCCAAAAGTGAAAACACTTCCACAGCTAGGTTGACACAAGGCAGCTTATGTCGACCTAACCCTGTAGCGTAGACCAGGCTTTAGGCTCTTGAAAATCACTGAGAAAATGGGGTGTGTGCTCCTTAGTCACATCAGAGCTCTTGAAAATTTTACTCAAGTCCTAAAAAGAGAGACAAGTGAGACAAGAAGTGATGGGAGAACTAGAGAAGGGAGTCCCTATCATAATTAGTTATTTTATTTATCTCTTACCTTTGTAGGTCTCTATTCTTTCTTGAGTCTTGTGGGAGGAGGTTTGCGTAGTGCATTGGAAATGGAAGGCTGTTCCATACATAAGGGACAGCATAGAAGAAGGGGAAAAATATCAGTGGGAAAAGCATACAAAAGAGATCAGAGGCTGGGGCAGAGTGGGGGGAGGGGGAGCTGGAAGGCAAGGATCAGAAGTTTAAATTTGATATTCAGTTGTTGCTGAACAATACATTTTTGACATCTTGAAACTTCTAATTGGATTTTCTAGAATAGTTTTAAAATATTTTCTTCTGCAAGTGCTAGTGTGGGAAGAGATCAGTCAAAAGTAATTCATTTAGTTTAAGAGACAACCTCGTAGTCCTGATGAACAACTCTCTTTCCTAAATAGTGTCTGTGCTGTACTGTGCTCCTCCACATCTGCTTCCAGCAAAATAACTCTGGTATTATTGCCACTACTTTAGTGTGTATAATCAAGTCAACTTTCTTCATGCCTGTGATAAACTGAAGCAGGATTCATTTTGGTCCAGACTTTGCTAGAAAAACCAACTCTGTCAACGGACATGCATTTTGAACGGGGACCATCCCCCAGGTAGCTCTGTCTTGCAACATGAAGGAGATCTTTCTCCTTGGATTATTCTAAAGCAAGGCGCTGACATAGGATCCAACCTGTTTTAACTATCTATATTACAGATGGAACCATATTTTAATCATCTCAGGGGAAGGGGAAAGTATAGTAAATAAATTCTCCAGGATGACTGATTTTGTTGTGTAGATGGGCAACATAGTTAAAATGTCTGGAAGGGACCTCGAAATAATCTACTCCAGCCTCCTGGGCTGAGACAAGACCAAATAAACCTAGACCATCCCTGGCAAGTGTTTGTCTAACCTAAAAATCTCCATGGACTGGGATTTCATAACTTACCTTGGAAGCCTGTTCCAGGACTTACTTATCTTTATAGTTAGAAAGTTTTTCCTCGTATCTAATCTAAATCTCCTTTGCTTCAGATTAAGCCAATTGCTACTTTTCCTGCCTTCAGTGGACATGGATAATAATTGGTCACCTTCCTCTTTATAATAGCCCTTGGAGCCTTTGAAGACTGTTATAAGTCTTTTCACAAAATTAAACATGTCCAATTGTTTTAACCTTTCCTCATAGGATAGTTTTCTAAACCTTTTATCATTTTTGTTGCTGTCCTCTGGACTCTGTCCAATTTGTTCATCTCTTTCTTAAAGCGTGGTGCCTAAAACGGGATACGGTACTCCAGCTGAGGTCTTACCAGTGCATTAATTTAACAGTGGGTTTGATATTTCTTCTTTATGATGTATAAATTGGAACAATTACCTCCTATGTCTTGCATACATATGACACTCCTGTTAATACACCCTGGAATATTTGCCTTTTTCGCAACTACATGGCATTGTTGAGTCATTCACTTCGTTATCCACTGTAACCCCCCATATCCTTTTAGCAGTACTGTTGTCCAGCCAGTTATTCCCCATTTTGTAGTTGTGCATTTGATTTTTCCTTGCTATGTGTAGTACTTTTCACTTGTCTTTATTGAATTTCATCTTGTTGAATTCAGATGAGTTCTCCTATTTGTCAAAATTTTTTGAGTTCTAATCCTGTCCTCCAAAGTGATAGAAATCCCTCCCAACTTGATGTAATCTGCAAATTTTATAAGCATACATTTCACTCCATTGGGTCATTAATGAAAATATTAACTAGTACCAGACCCAGGACAGACCCTTGCCGGACCCCATTAGCTATGCCCTCCCAGTTTGACAGTGAACAAGTTATAACTACTCTGTAAGTACAATCTTTCAACCATTTTTGCATCCACCTCATAGTAACTTCCTCTAGAGCAGTGGTTCTCAAACTAGGGCCGCCGCTTGTTCAGGGAAAGCCCCTGGCGGGCTGGGCCGGTTTGTTTACCTGCCGCGTCTGCAGGTTTGGCCGATCGCGGCTCCCACTGGCCGTGGTTCGCCGCTCCAGGCCAATGGGGGCAGAAAGGGCAGCCAGCACGTTCCTCGGCCTGCGCCGCTTCCTGCAGCCCCCGTTGGCCTGGAATGGTGAACCACGGCCAGTGGGAGCCGCGATCGGCCGAACCTGCGGACGCGGCAGGTAAACAAACTGGCCCGGCCCGGCCCGCCAGGGGCTTTCCCTGAACAAGCGGCGGCCCTAGTTTGAGAACCACTGCTCTAGAGCACATTTCCCTAGTTTGCCTATGATAATGTCATGTGGGACTGTGTCAAAAGTCTTACTTAAATCAAGATATATTCCATCTACTACTCTCCCCCTCATCCAGTAGGCCGTAACCCTCTTAAAGAAGGAAATTAGGTTGGTTTGGCATGATTTGTCTTTGGGAAATCCATGCTGTCTATTCCTTATAACCCTGTTATCCTATAGGTGCTTATAAATTGATTGTTTCATAATTTGTTCTAGTATCTTTCCAGGTATCAAAGTTAGGCTGACTGGTCTATAATTCCTGGGGTCCTCTTCTGCCTTTTAAAAGATTGGCAAAGGACAAACATAAGTACCTGTCCTCAATGAGTTCTTGAAGGTAATTGCTAACGATTCAGAGACTGTTTTAGCTAGTTCCTTGGGTGAACTTCATTAGGTCCTGCTGACTTGAATACATTTAAATTACCTAAATATTCCTTAACCTGTTTCTTCTCTATTCTGGCTTGAGTTCCTTCCCCCTTGTTGTTAATATTAATTGTGTTAAGCATTTGGTCACAATCTTTTTAATGAAGGCTGAAGCAAAATAGGTGTTAAACAGCTCAGCCTTCGTAGTCTTCTGTTGTTAGCTATCTTACCCTGTTAGGTACTGGACCTACACTTTCCTTCATCTTTTTCTTGCTCTTCATCTACTTACAGAAACTCTTCTTATTGCCTTTTTTATCCCTTGTTGGGTGTAACTTGTTTTATGCATTAGACTTTCTGCTTTTTTATCCCTACATGCTTGTGCAATTTTTTGTACTTGTCCTTAGCAATTTGTCCATGTTTCCACACTTTGTAGGATTCAGTTAAATTTTCAGGTTATTAAAAGAGCTCTTGGTGCAGTTCACTGGCAGCATTCACATACAACATCACTGAAAGTCCTTTTTAGTGTTTTTTGAAAATGATCTGAAGACAATTTAGTTTCCTGTCATTTTGTGATTATTAAAAACAGTTATCTCTGTTAGATTTTATATTGTGTTGTGTAGCATTCAGGTGTTACAGAACTCTGGAGAAGATTGTGTTGAGATTGTACCCATGACTTTTTTTCTTGTCCATGACACTAACCTGCAAAATGGGGAGACAGGGTAGAAGAGGAGCTTTAGCTCAGTTTTGTTTCTATGAGATGAAGGGGTAGTATCTTTCCCTAGTTTGTTTGTTAGAAATTCATATTTTATCTCCCCTGGAAGATACTCTAGGAGACTGGGGAGCTATTGAAATCAGGAAATTGCGAGACACTGAAAGATGAGTATTTGACAGTCTGAGGGTTTAGTGTGGCTTGGGAATGCCTCTCAATTCCCGCAGAGTTCAAACTTTTATTATGTGGCCACATGGTCCGTTATGGCATGGGGTAATGTAGCAGTGGGTCTGCCTCTGTTTCCCTTCTGGCCTTTTGCTACTCCACTCAGCCTCCAACACCTTCTAGGTTGAGGTGATTTTAGCCCTCTGGCTATGTCACACAAAAGTTCCTCCCCTTTTGGGGTACCCAAAATCAACATGAAGAAATGTAAGTTTTCCCCTTACCTCAAGGAGAGCCTGGTAGCAGTAGTCTTCCCCAGTTCCTGGCCCCAGCCAGTCTTCTTTCCCGCAATCAGAGCTCAAGGTGTGCTCCCTCTCACACCCAGGGGAAAAATCAGTTGGCTCACTCCCCTTTTAGCTCCTTCATCAAGGGTATGTCTACGCTACGGGATTAATCCAAATTTATATAATTCGAATTTTGGAAACAGATTGTATAAAGTCGAATGTATGCGTCCACACTAAGCACATTAATTCGGCGGTGTGCGTCCATGTACCGGGGCTAGCGTCGATTTCCGGAGTGTTGCACTGTGGGTAGTTATCCCATAGCTATCCCATAGTTCCCGCAGTCTCCCCCGCCCATTGGAATTCTGGGTTGAGATCCCAGTGCCTGATGGGGCAAAAAACATTGTCGCAGGTGGTTCTGGGTACAGCCTCACCCCTCCCTCCATGAAAGCAATGGCAGACAACCATTTCGCGCCTTTTTTCCTGGGTGAACACTGCAGACTCCATACCACGGCAAGCATGGAGCCCGCTCAGCTCAAGACAGCAGTCATGAACATTGTAAACACCTCGCGCGTTCTCGTGCAGTTTATGCTGAGCCAGGACCAGAAAAACGAGGAGAGGAGGAGGCGGCGACGGCAGCGCAGCGACAAGAGTGATGAGGACATGGACGCAGAATTCTCTCAAACCGCGGGCCCCGGTGCTTTGGAGATCATGTTGTTAATGGGGCAGGTTCTATCCGTGGAATGCCGATTCTGGGCCCGGGAAACAAGCACAGACTGGTGGGACTGCATAGTATTGCAGGTGTGGGACGATTCCCAGTGGCTGCGAAACTTTTGCGTGCATAAGGGCACTTTCATGGAACTTTGTGACTTGCTTTCCCCTGCCCTGAAGCGCCAGAATACCAAGATGAGAGCAGCCCTCACAGTTGAGAAGCGAGTGGCGATAGCCCTGTGGAAGCTTGCAACGCCAGACAGCTACCGGTCAGTCGGGAATCAATTTGGAGTGGGCAAATCTACTGTGGGGGCTGCTGTGATGCAAGTAGCCAAAGCAATCACTGAGCTGCTGCTACGAAAGGTAGTGACTCTTGAAAATGTGCAGGTCATAGTGGATGGCTTTGCTGCAATGGGATTCCCTAATTGTGGTGGGGTGATAGATGGAACCCATATCCCTATCTTGGCACCGGAGCACCAGGATACCCAGTACATAAACCGCAAGGGGTACTTTTCAATGGTGCTGCAAGCACTTGTGGATCACAAGGGACGTTTCACCAACATCAACATGGGCTGGCCGGGAAGGGTTCATGACGCTCGCGTCTTCAGGAACACTAATCTGTTTAAACGGCTGCAGCAAGGGACTTACTTCCCGGACCAGAAAATAACGGTTGGGGATGTTGAAATGCCAATAGTTATTCTTGGGGACCCAGCCTACCCCTTAATGCCATGGCTCATGAAGCCATACACAGGCAGCCTGGACAGGAGTCAGGAGCTGTTCAACTACAGGCTGAGCAAGTGCAGAATGGTGGTGGAATGTGCATTTGGCCATTTAAAAGGTCGCTGGCGATTGTTACTGACTCGCTCAGACCTCAGCCAAACCAATATCCCCATTGTTATTGCTGCTTGCTGTGTGCTCCACAATCTCTGTGAAAGTAAGGGGGAGACCTTTATGGCGGGGTGGGAGGCAAATCGCCTGGCTGCTGATTACGCGCAGCCAGACACCAGGGCGATTAGAAGAGCACACCAGGAAGCGCTGCGCATCAGAGAAGCTTTGCAAACCAGTTTCATGACTGGCCAGGCTACAGTGTGAAATTTCTGTTTGTTTCTCCTTCATGAAAACCCGCCCCCTTTATTGACTCATTCTCTGTAAGGAACCCACCCTCCCCCTTCCCCCAGCTTGCTTTCAAAGGAAATAAAGTCACTATAGTTTAAAAATCATTTATTCTTTATGAATTGATTATAAAAAGAGGGAGAGAACCCGGGTGGGGTTTGGGAGGAGGATCGGCGGGAAGGAAAAGGCTACTAAAAAAAGGTTAAAAAAATGACAGCCTTTTGCTTGGGCTGTCCACTGGGGTGGAATGGGAGGGTGTACGGAGCCTCCCCCCTGCGTTCTTGCATGTCTGGGTGAGGAGGCTATGGAACATGGGGAGGGGGGTTATACGGGGGCTATAGCGGCACTCTGTTATCCTGCTGCCGTTCCTGAAGCTCCACCAGACGCCGGAGCATGTCTGTTTGCTCATGCAGCAGCCCCAGCATTGCATCCTGCCTCCTCTGACCTTCCTGCCGCCACCTCTCATCTCGACCGTCCCTCCTGTCCTCACGTTGGTCCCTCCTGTCCTCACGTTGGTCCCTCCTGTCCTCACGTTGGTCCCTCCTGTCCTCATGTTCACTGGCTTCTTTCCTATACTTTGAAACCGTGTCCTTCCACTCATTCAGATGAGCTCTTTCACTGCGGGTGGATTCCATGATTTCCGCGAACATCTCGTCTCGCGTCTTCTTTTTCCGACGCCTTATCTGAGATAGCCTTCGGGACGGAGGAGGGAGGCTTGAAAAATTTGCAGCTGCTGGAGGGAGGGAAAAAAGGAGAGAATTTTTTAAAAAGATACATTTTGCAGAACAATGCTTATACTCTTTCACGGTGACCAACACTATTCACATTACATAGCACATGTGATTTCTGAGCAAGGTCGCATTTTGCCTCTTAATATTGAGTGCCTGTGGCTTTGCTGCTAGAGATCACAGACGCAGGTCCGGGCAACAGAATTCGGTTTGCATGCGGCCATGGTAAGCCATTGTCTTTCGGCTTCTGCGTCCTCCTTTCCCACATACCAAGCAAAGCCCGTTGAGTGCTGCGGTTTTCCTGTTAACCTTCAGCAGCAGAAAACAAACTAATCCCTCCCCCATCCAATTCTCTGGATGATCGCTTTATCCCTCCCCCCACCGCGTGGCTGGTATCAGGGAAGATCCCTGCTAGCCAAACGCGAAAAGCTCAGGGCCAATTCCCCCCTCTCCCCCCCGCGCGCTTGGCTAACCGCAGGGAAGGATTTCTTTCCAGCCACTGGCAAACAGCCCAGTAGGAACGGCCACCTCTGTCCCCTTAATTAAATTCCCGTATTTCAACCTTGTTACCATGAGCGATATCACTCTCCTGAGGATTACACAGCGAGATAAAGAACGGATGTTGCTTGAATGCCAGCAAACACCGGGACCATACGCTGCCAGGCTTTGTCATGCAATGATACCAGATTACTTGCTGCAAGCATGGCATGGTCAAGTGTCCTACCATGGAGGACGGAATAAAGCTGCACAGCCCAGAAACCTTGTGGCAAGGCTTTTGGAGTACCTCCAGGAGAGCTTCATGGAGATGTCCCTGGAGGATTTCTGCTCCATCCCCAGACACATTAACAGACTTTTCCAGTAGCTGTACTGTCCGCGAATGCATCCCAAGTCCTCAGAGCAAAGTAATCATTAAAAACGCTTGCTTTTAAAACAAGTTTTATATTTTAAAAGGTAAACTCACCTGAGGTCCCTTCCATGGGGTCATGGTCTTGGGTACTCGCTTGGGAAGGTACTTCAGTCAGGCTGAGAAAAAGATCCTGGCTGTTGGGGAGAACGGAGTGCTGTGTGCTCTCCGCAAGCTCGTCCTCCTCCTCCTCCTCCTCCTCTTCCCCGTCTGCAGAATCCTCAAGTGTGGCTGATGAGATTATCCCCTTCTCGGAATCCACGGTCAGAGGTGGGGTAGTGGTGGCGGCCCCCCCTAGAACTGCATGCAGCTCGGCGTAGAAGTGGCATGTCCGTGACTCTGACCCAGAACGACCGTTTGCCTCCTTTGTTTTTTGATATACTTGTCTGAGCTCCTTGACTTTCACGCGGCACTGATCTGAGTCCCTATTATGGCCTTGGAGATTTTTTCAAAAGTTTTGGCATTTCGTCTTTTCGAACGAAGTTCTGCTAGCACTGAATCCTCTCCCCATATAGCGATCAGATCCCGTACCTCCTGTACGGTCCATGCTGGTGCTCTTTTTCGATTATCGGCCTGCATGGTTACCTGTGCTGATGAGCTATCTGTGGTCACCTGTGCTCTCCACGCTAGGCAAACAGGAAATAAAATTCAAATGTTCGCGGGGCTTTTCCTGTCTACCTGGCCAGTGCATCCGAGTTCAGATTGCTGTCCAAAGCGGTCACAATGGTGCACTGTGGGATAGCTCCCGGAGGCCAATACCATCGAATTGCGGCCACACTAACCCTAATTCGAAATGACAATATCAATTTTGGCGCTACTCCGCTCGTCGGGGTGGAGTACAGAAATCGATTTTAAGAGCCCTTTATTTCGAAATAAATGGCTTCGTTGTGTGGACGGGTGCAGGGTTAATTCGATTTAACGCTGCTAAATCTGAATTAAAGTCATAGTGTAGACCAGGCCTAAGGCCTGACATCTGCTTCAGATGTCCTGAAGTGGGGTTGATTGGGCCTCCAGTAGCCCATTAACTCTTACCTGACTTGTGTGATGGGTTGTACGAACCTCACACATGATTTAAAAAAAAAAAAAAGTTAGTCATTACAGTAGTGAAATAAACCTCCTGAATATGAACTGAAGATACATTGTTGTCCTCCTGAGTCTGCGGACTTCCTAGAATTCTGAGATAACTGCCTCATGTCATCTTTGAAGTATACTTACTAGAATTTCTCTGGTGCTCCTCACAGAAATGTCTAGATAATGTTTGTGGTTGACATTATAAAAGGTAGACTTGGAAAAGGCCTTCTAGATCTGTGGTGTATAACCTATGGTCTTAATGCTTCCTCCACAAAAAACTCCATTTATCTTGGGTTTAAAATATATAATCATTATGTACGTTATTTTTAGCCCATTGGTTCTTGTAAGTTTCCACTGCATTCTTTTTTGCTGCAAACATGGTGCTCCACTGGCCTAGGTGATGTCACTGACTGGGTGAGTTTTCATGGAAGTCTGCTAAAATTGTAGCAGATGCCCAGTAAGCTAACTCAGATAAGACATTTCTGCTGCTTATATTTACTAAAGATCATCATCATCATGTTCCCATTATGCCTCTGGTGTTTAGGGCAGCAACGAAGCTCCTCCACTCCTGTCTGTTTCTGGCAAGTCTTTTAATGGTTCACCAGCTGTGCCCCAGGTTTTTCAGCTCGGCTTCCACAGCTCTTTGCCATGTTGTTTTCCAGCGGCCTTGTTTTTGCTTGCCTTCAGGTGTCCATCTTATTGCCACTCTGGTGATGGAATCAGTTTCCATCTGAAGCACATGGCCAATCCATCTCCAATGCCTCCTGGCAATGATGGTGCTCATGTCCTCTTGGCAGCACTGTGTAAACAGGTCTTGGTTTGAGATTGTCCTGGGCCAAAAGATATGGAGGATTTTTCTGAGGCAGGTTGTATGGAACGAAGATAGTTTGGACATGTCATCCTTTCTCATTCCCCAGCATTCTGCACTGTAATGTTGAATGTACGCTGCTCTGATAAATCTTGAGTTTGGTTTTGGTTTTGTATGTTAATGATTTCTAGACTCTATTGAGCTCCTGAAAGTGGTCCTGACTTTATTGATTTTGTTCTGGATGTCCTGGCTTGTTCCACTGTCCTGGCTGATGGTGCTGCCCAAGTATGTGAATGTTTCTACATTGGTGAGAACATAATCCTCTATCCCTACTGGTGATGGTGAGGCAATAGTAAAGGTCATGATATCTGTCTTATTGTGGTTGATTTTTCAGTCCAATTTGCTGACTGAATGCGTTGAGTCGAGTTGTTTTTTCTTATACGCCTCTACCCCAATATAACGCTGTCCTTGGGAGCCAAAAAATCTTACCGCATTATAGGTGAAACCACGTTATATCGAACTTGCTTTGATCCACCGGAGTGTGCAGCCCCGCCCCCCCCGGAGCATTGCTTTACCATGTTATATCCGAATTCGTGTTGTATCAGGTCGTGTTATATCTGGGTAGAGGTGTATATGGTGTTGGGTATGTGATAGGAGAGCGAGATCATCTGCAAAGTCCAGGTCTTCATGGGATGAGAAGGGTGTCCATTTAATGCCTCTTGGCATGTCTTCTGTTGTACGCTGCATTACTAAAGATGTTCCCACAAATTCAAACATTGTAGAAAATTCTTTTAAATTTGTTGTAACAAACCCATTGATGCTCTGCACTTTATTTTCTTCAGCATGGTAAAGTTTATAAATCCTATAGTAGGTCTTCATCCTGCTTCCATCTTTTGGGTTGAACTCAGGCATGTGGGACAGTTTGTGTGCAATTTATGATTTCTGTATGATATTATGAACTCTGTATGTTTATGCCTGGGTGGTGATCTTAACTGTTTGCATCATATTGAATGTGGCAAGGAAAGAGGGGACTGAATAGGGTGGTCATTGAGGACCTTTAGCTGACTAGGCCTTGCCCTAGGCTAGAGGGAACCTTGTGACTGTCAGACCAACAGAAGCCAAAGGAAGCTGGTTGCAGGAGTCAAAGCAGACTCCATGATTCAGAAGAGAAGCTTGAGCTGGAGGAGTGAGGTCCAGGAGAGGGGGCCTGGAAGCCTGAACTGTTATATACCAAATGACAAAGAATGCTCAAGAGTGGTGAGGAAACTGAGGCAGGGAATTGTATACAGATGTTTCTTATTTTGCACCAATTGGGGCATCTCATGTTGTCTAAGGCCTGGTCCACACTAACCACCCACTTCGAACTAAGATACGCAACTTCAGCTACATTAATAACGTAGCTGAAGTCGAAGTACCTTAGTTCGAACTTACCGCGGGTCCAGACGCGGCAGGCAGGCTCCCCCGTCGACTCCATGTACTCCTCTCGCGGAGCAGGAGTACCGGTGTCGACGGCGAGCACTTCCGGGATCGATTGCTTACCGCCGGACCCGGAGGTAAGTATAGACATACCCTAAAATAAAGCAGAGTGGATAAAAATTGGTGACTTTTTGAAAAACTTAACTGATTTTTTATTTTGTTTAAATTGTATTTTTTTCTTTTTAAAAAATAAACCTGTTTAACATGAATCTGAATTTAATGCAAAATACATTAAGGCTTAAATTTACTGTAATCTCTGAAAGCATTTAAATAAATATTTTGAATGCATGAGCCTCTATGAAAAATGGAGTTAAAGGCTCTATATAAAGAAAAAAAATTGGGAAAAAATCTAACTTTTGAAGTCAAGCATTATGAATATGGACCAATAGATCAGCCTAAGTAATTTAAGAGACTGTTGTTTCATTTTTGAGAGATTTGGGTGAGATTAGGAATTTAAGAGACTGTTACTTTTGTTTGGCATATTTAAAATTTCCCCAGGCTGACCTGAAATCAGTTTGTTTAACTGACTACAGTTAACCCCTCTGTTTAATAAAATTTTTAGTTGTGTAAGTGTGAAACATGTTTTGTTAAGAGAGATTTGTGTATCTAAATCAATTAAGGGTGTTTTGTTTAGTAAAAACAAACTTTATATGCTGTTTTGTGTGTTTAAATTCCAGTTGCCATCCTAATACAGCTTGCCACAAACCGTGAGCTAAAAGTTAATTATCTAGTAAATAAGCAATATATCATTCATCATTTTCTAACAAACTAAAAATGTACAATAAATAAGAATCTGAAAATATTAAGCTATATTATTGCTTAAATAAATGTGTATATAGGGACCCTTCTAGATAGCAAAAAGATGTATCAAATCTAGTGTAAAGGCTCTGTTTAGTTTAAAGCAACATGTTTTAATGGTTATATCAACTAATGAAAATGCACCTTCTTTAGAAAATTAACTGAAGTACAAATGGAAAAGTTGATTAAAATCAATTATGTAAATCAAGGCTTTCCCCATGGTGATTTAAATCAGTACTGGGTCGCGGAATGTAAGGCACTGGGTCACAGCGGCTCTGGTCAGCACCGCTCACCGGGTCGTAAAAAGTCCCGTCGATGGTGCTGCCCGGCTAAGGCAGGCTAGTCCCTACTTGTTTTGACACCACACTGCACCCCAGAAGCGGCTGGGAGCAGGTCCGGCTCCTAGGCGGGTGGCCCATGGGGCTCCGCACACTGCCCCCGCCCCAAGCACTGGGGTTCCTGGCCAATGGGAGCTGGGGGGGGGGGCAGTGCCTGGGGGAGAAAGCCACATGGAGGAGCTTTTGCGCCTCCACCTAGGAGCTGGACGTGCTGCTGGCTGCTTCGGAGCACAGTGTGGTCCGCGGTGCCAGGACAGGCAGGAAGCCTGCCTTAGCACCCCCGCTGCGCCGCTGACTGGGAGCTGCCTGAAGTAAGCCTGCGCCCTAATCCCCTGCCCCAGCCCTCCCAAACCCAGAGCCCCTTCCTGCGCCCCAAACCCCTCATCCCCGGCCCCAGCCCAGAGCCTGCACTCCCAGCCCAGAGCCCTGACCTGCTCCCGCACCCCAATCCCCGGCCCCAGCCCTGATTCCCCCCCAAACCTGGAGCCCCCTCCTGCACCCCAAACGCCTCATCCCTGGCCAAACTCCGCAGCCCTCACCCCCGCACCTCAACCCTCTGCCCCAGCCCTGAGCCCTTCCCACCACCCCAAACCCCCCTCATCCTCAGCTCCGTTGCATCGTGGGCATCAACAATTTATTTCAACTGGGTTGCCAGAAAAAAAGTTTGAAAACCACTGAATTTTAAATCATTCCACCCTGTTGTAAAGTGATTGGTTTAGAAATTCCTCTGCAAATTCTTGTTTATCTGCTTCAACTATCACGTCACGGAAGAATTAAACTATACACCTGAGTACCCATTAGGGTGGAGTTCTGGAAAGTGTTTACTTAAGTTACTGGGCGTGTGTGTTCTGCACTGTTCTTGGGGCTAGGGCAGCTGGACCAAGAAGGGGTACCAGACAAGAGTCTGTTCCCGGGGAGTGAGCCTAGAGGCCAAAGAAAGAGGGTGCCTGGAGCTCCCTCAGAGCCAGAGGAGCTTAAAAGCATATGGATCCAATCTCAGCAGCCTGGTGAGCCTCCAAAAAGGGGCAGCTACACCAGGTCTGTGAAAGCTTGTTAATTCCTGGCTCATGGATATCTGTTGAAAAGGCTGCCAGTTTTGTCCTGCCACCTCGTTTATAAGTAGGACAGGACAGACTTCTGTGCTGCAGGTCTTAGGATCTAAAACTTTTCTACTAAAAAATAAATTTGGGGGCAGTTGAGCTTTAATGTGTCTGGATCTGTGTCAAATGGTTTGGCTGTCTTCTGGGGCTGAGCCTCTGAATTCTTGGCTTCTCTCTCTTGCTGAGGCACTGCAGGTGGTGCATGCTCTGGTATGCCCCTCATAACCTGCTAGATACTTGTTTGGCAGGTGGTCAAATGAAAAACCTTCAATTCCTAAACCTCTTTCCAGGTAATGCATGGATAGTGAGCTCTACTGGTTTTATGGCTGGGGAAATGCCCCTTCCTCTCTTTCTCCCCATCTCCTGCCTAGCCCACAAACGAATCATCCAGACCGCCTTATTAACAAGGCTAGACAAAAGCCAGGCTGGAGAGGCTATCAAGATGGCAATAAGGGACCATTGTGCCCAACTCCACAGAATACCCAACAGTCCACATATTTCATGGTCTGTTATCAAAGGCCTTAACTAGCTGCTGTTTTTCCAGTTAGACTTATCTATGTAAGTTTTTTCCATTCAAGGTATATAAGGGTGGAGGTTGCTTTTCCTGGGGCAGCTCCAGTTCCCTCTTCCATCAGCCAGGTGACCACAGTTCCAATTGGTGATTCCTGAGTCTGGCCATGCTGGATAAAAATCCCCATAAAGGAGTCAGGAATCTATGAACATACCCTCCTCCAAGACTTGCGTCTGACAAGGGGATCAAAGAAGCAGCAGCCCTGTGAAGCAGACAAAAAGATTAAAATAATTGGTCA
This sequence comes from Emys orbicularis, assembly GCF_028017835.1. Lineage (NCBI taxonomy): Eukaryota > Metazoa > Chordata > Testudines > Emydidae > Emys > Emys orbicularis. Next base: position 227,136,459 of record NC_088683.1, read on the forward strand.
ACAAAAGCTGGTCCAATAAAAGATAGTACCTCACCCACCCTGTCTCTCTCAAATAATCCAGACACCCATCCCACTAGCTCTGCAGGAATTTCCTTAGCTCTGTGTTGTATGTTGGAATCTCTGTCTGATTCAGACAGGGTAAAAGTGCAGGAGCCCATTCCTTGCTGCCTCCCCCAAAGAATGCACATGGGAGGAGGGGAGGGAATACAAAACACTGGCCATTTTAAGCTCAGTCATAGATTTGTCTTTCAGACTCTTACTAAGGGTGTTATAAGGATCCTTGCACCTACCCAAAGCACTACTCTCAAAAAGGCAGTCGCCAAGAAAAGCTGTCACGGCGGCTCAGACTCTTCTTCCTGAGAGGAAGGTCAGTTCTTGGATTTGAAACTCGAGGGACAAGAAAAAGGAAATATAGGATGGGTTCCATCAGGAATACTTCAAGACTATTCTAAGGAGGTTTATTTCTGCATAAGACCCTTGCTTATGGCAAGTCTTCCATTTTGTAAACAAAAAACAACCCGCTCCCTCCCCAAAAAAACAAAAACCAGGCAGCAAAATGTCCAGAAGATATTTTTCCTCATCTTCAAAATTAGTTCCTTATATCCCATTAAATGGTGTCCAGATTATGGCAGAACGGGAGGGCCCTGCAATACCCCAAGCTCTGTGGTACAATGGACCTCAATGGATCTCTAATTCAAAGCTTGTGGATTTGTATCCCACTATAGTTGCCAGTAGACAGACAAGTGAATTAATCTGTAAGGAAGATCTATGAGGCAGTTTCAGCAACTCAAAAGGCCTCCGCAGAATCCACCTGCTTGGCTCGAACAATCCTGACATAGACAGAATTGCTGTCTAGTTTCCTCCCAAAACTAATCAGTCTCATGTTTGCTTGGCATTCTCAGCCAGGGCAACTGCCCCCTCTCCCCCCCCTTTTTATCCCTCCCTCCACACCTTAGTACCCAAAGAAAATAAATGTGTTGAGTAAACACAAATATTCTTATTCTTGCTTTCCATATTATAATTTAATTTTAAAGCTTTTTTAGCAGGGAGGGAGCTAGATGACTTAGTAATATTTTCATATATTTCCATGATTTTAGGTAACTAGTACTCTGGGTCATTGTCCACATACCCTTGGAAAATAAGCTATGAGAAATTTCTTTAATAAATTATTTATTTTTTTAACCATAATTTTCTGAATCTCACTGTCAGAAACTGATTACTTGACTTGGGTAAGTTTTAAATGTCCTATGTTAAAACGAATAAGACATTTCTTTCCATGAGGCAAAAGGAGTGTCTGAGCTGGAAATTATAATAGTACCATTTATCCCAGGGCGAAAACAAGTACATGCTATCAGTCTTTCCCACGCTTCCAACATGACTGCATTGCTGATCTGGCTGAGAAGGCTTTTTCTTAGGTTTGACTTAACCATGTACATTCCACTTTTAGTTTGATTGTATTGTAATATCATGGAGTTGTGCCAGGCTTTGAGATGGCTAGGGATGAGCATTATTGTCTCTTTAGCATTACTACTTATTTTCAGTGGGGAGTAAATAGAGATGCTTCTTCTTTAGATGATGTACTTTTTAAAATTAAGAATGAAATACAAAAACTTTAAGAAAGCTATGAAGGGAACACGTTTTTGGTGAAGTACACAAACTATTGTGCTTTTTCTGGACGGGCAGAGTTGGTGATTGGGAAGGAAAACAACTGAATCCTTGCAAAGATAATTGAACTTTCTCTTCTTTGAAAGTATGGATCAGTTAAGGAAGCACCATTTCCAACATGTTCACTAGCCAAGATTTTAAAGATTTTCATTGCATTGGATCAAGTGGGAAATCACTTATGGCCCTATTGTGATACCATTGATGTCAGCGGGATTGTTTTTGGAATAAGATGCTACTCAGTGTGAGTAAAAATGGTGCAATCTGGCCTATAATTTTTAAATAAAGTAGAATGAAACCATTTGTCTATAATAAGTATCTGCAATTTTAGTAGTGTGGCTTTCATGCACATGACTTCAGCATTGATGATCAAAATTACTTCAAATCTGGAGCTCTTGTGAGGCACTCAGTACAAATGCCTTTGGGTGTGTGTCACCATCTCTGCTCCATTACAAGGTTTTTGCCAGCTTTTTTGCCTTTTGGCAGCATTCCTTCATTTTACGCCACATGGAAGGATTCACCAAAGGTTAATACTCAGATATTTGATGTTTACTACTTTGTGTTTTTTTTTCTGTAGTAAAGTATAGTTCTAGTAAGAAACTTCAGTTTATTGCAAACTGGTGTATGGGTAGGTTATGGCCCATTTCGATGAGAAAACGCTGGTTTCGATAAACAGAGAACTGAATCCAGGTATTAGGGGTGGTTCTCTGGAGGTCCTCTCCAGTTGCAGCAACTCACCACTACTACTCCAGGTCTCTTTCACCATCACCACCATGTTCTATTGTATTCTTCCAGCAGGCCATAGCCTGTAGCGTTGTTTACATGTATTTACAGTCCCTAGCTAGTTTCCTCACTTGCTTCTAGGGAAGGGAACAGTACTAGCGGCATCTAGTCCTGTGTACCTCAAGATCCCTCACCCCTGCACTTTCTTCCTGTCAGTTTATATAATCCCACCTGCTGGGGTTGCTTCCTGATGGGTGCTAAAGTGACAGGGTACTGAGTTAGCTCCTGACGTAGCACACCCTGTTGCTCTAGGTTTTTAAAAGGTTACCCACTATCATAATATCTGAATGCTTGTGGTCTTCATTGGGACTATTCAGTATGTCCTACTTCTCAGTTGCAATTAATAGAATGATTTGTTAAGCTCTAATAGCTATTCCTGCAGTTGAAATTGTATTTGTTGTCATCTGTATGTTTTTAAATATGTCTTAAATCAGGTAATAAAAACCTAAATATAGAAATAGCAAGTCACCACTGGGAAAGGCTGTGTCACCAATGGATTAAAAAGTGATATAAGGGAATTTAATCACTTTTTACCTTTTTAAAAAAAAACTGAACAAGATTTAAATACAAATCTTGTAAAATAAATAAAAAATGTCTAGGCCTCCTATTGACAGCTGTATTACAGCTCTCTAAATAGACTAATAATTCATATTTTTCTTATAGCTTCAAGAAACTAATTGACACGCATATCAAAAGATGGCTAGATCTAGATCAAGATCACCAAGGTGGAAACACAGGTAAATGCTTAACTTTTATTATGGTTTATATTAGAGCTGTTAATAGAATACCATTTATTTAAATATTTTTGGATGTTTTCTACATTTTCAAATATATTCATTTCAATACAATACAGAATACAAAGTGTACAGTGCTCACTTTATATTTATTTTTGATTACAAGTATTTGCACTGTAAAAAAACAAAAGAAATAGTATTTTTCAATTCACCTAATACAAGTACTGTAGTGCAATCTCTCTATCATGTAAGTTGAATTTCAAAAAGTAGAATTATGTACAAAAAAATCCTGCATTCAAAAATAAAACCATATAAAATTTTAGAGCCTGCAAGTCCACTCAGTCCTACTCCTTGTTCAGCCAATCGCTCAGACAAACAAGTTTGTTTACATTTGCAGGAGATAATTCTGCCCGCTTCTTGTTTACAATGTCACCTGAAAGTGAGAACAGGCATTTGCATGGCACGTTTGTAGCTGGCATTGCAAGGAATTTACGTGCAGGATGCGCTAAAGATTCATATATCCATTCATGCTTCAACCATCATTCCAGGGGACATGCATCCATGCTGATGACAGGTTCTGCTCAATAACAATCCAAAGCAGTGCAGACTGACGCATGTTTATTTTCATTATCTGAGTTAGATGCCCCCAGCAGAAGGTTGATTTTCTTTTTGGTGGTTCGGATTCTGTAGTTTCTGCATCGGAGTGTTGCTTTTTTAAGACTTCTGAAAGTATGCTCGACACCTCGTCCCCCTCAGTTTTTGGAAGGCACTTCAGATTCTTAAACCTTGTGTTGAGTGCTGTAGCTATCTTTAGAAATCTCACATTGGTACCTTCTTTGGGTTTTGTCAAATCTGCAGTGAAAGTGTTCTTAAAATGCCAACATGTGCTTGGTCATCATCCGAGATTGCTATAACATGAAATATATGGCAGAATGCAGGTAAAACAGAGCAGGGGACATACAATTCTCCCCCAAGGAGTTCAGTCACAAATTTAATTAACGCATTATTTTTTTAACGAGTGTCATCAGCATGTCTTCTGGAATGGTGGCCGAAGCATGAAGGGGCATACGAATGTTTAACATATCTGGCACTTAAATACCTTGTCATGCCAGCTACAAAAGTGCCATGCAAATGCCTGTTCTCACTTTCTGGTGACATTGTAAATAAGAAGAGGGCAGCATTATCTCCTGTAAATGTAAACAAACTTGTTTGTCTTAGCGATTCGCTGAACAAGAAGTAGGACTGAGTGTACTTGTAGGCACTGAAGTTTTACATTTTTGTTTTTGAGTGCAGTTACGTAACAACAACAAAATCTATGTTTGTAAGTTGCACTTTCACGACATGGAGATTGCACTACAGTACTCTGTATGAAGTGAACTGAGAAATACTATTTCTTTTTATCACTTTTACAGTGCAAATATTTGTAATCAAAAATAATATACACTTTGATTTCAATTACAACACAGAATACAATAGATATGAACATGTAGAAAAACATCCAAAATATTTAATAAATTTCAGTTGGTATTCTATTGTTTAACAGTGCAATTAAAAACTGTGATTAATTGCGATTAATTTTTTGAGTTAACTGCAATTAATCGACAGCCCTAGTTTATATTTGTTTTCAGAACATAGCTTTATATAGGAGTTTATAAAACAGCCTGTATCTTCTAGGATAGCAGAACAAAAAGATATTAAGACTAAAAATGTATTTCAAAGAAAACATATTTATTTTATAAAATACTAATTTTATGTAATCTGTAAAAGCAAGTTTTCAAAAGTAAATTGAGTTCTTACTTGCATGAAATTTGAGCCAGATAGAAAGTGGTAATAGGTTTTAAGCATCATTAAGCCTGCAAGAAGGAGTTCGTGCATGAATGGCACCAGTTTAATTTGTGACAGCTTTTAAATTCCACTTCCATTTTAAAAAAAGTAAAACAAATTGGTTAACAATTAAGTGAGGTGGTTTGTTAGGTAGGCTGGATGAAGCCTTTCCTTGCTGAGTAGAGGGAGAGGGGTGCATGCTATCAATTTTAGCAGAATGTCAAAACAACCACTACGTTTCTAGTTGGCCCCAATAGGTGTGAACGTATCTTTCAAAGGTGATGATGGTGTCCTGAGACTGCAGACAGCATTTTTGCTGAACACAGCTTTCTAGAATTGAGCTAGCAATCTGCAATGAATTTTGCATTTGCTAAGGAAAAATCCACAAGAAGATAGTGATTTTCTTGGAATTTACTCAAGTTTTTTTTCAAGGGTTCTCTAAATCTGTGGATTGATTGCAGAGTTTGCTGTAAATATTCAGTAACTGATTAGTTTAAATACAAGATGCTTTGATCTAGGATTGCCTCCTGATTGTCACTGGTGGTTCCTACTGTCTTATTCTTTCGGAATGGCCTCTGACTAATAGGTGTCTGGCAGTTTAAAAAAAAAAAAAAAAACTGCATAGCTGGCCTCAGCATTTTTGAAAATCAGATGAGCATACTTTATCCAACATGCTTTCATCACATATGGAGGAGTATTGATTTTAATGTGGAAGTGTCACTTGAATTTGTGATGGGACACTGTTCATTTGAATAATTAGTTTTGCATATGAAAGTGCAATCAATCATGGTTTTTTGTTGTTGTTGTTGTTGTTGTTTTTAAATGAACGCGTGGAAGCACCATTTAACATATTCAGGTATATACTTACTAGCAAAAACATTAATATTTATATGCAAGAAGACAGAGATTAGAGCTGGTTTAAATTTCTTGACTTATGAAAACTTTTCCAAGTAGCAAATGTGGTTTTGACAAAATCAGAATTTTCTGCGGGAAAAGGCTAATTTCAATAACATTTTTGATTTTGTTCAAAAGGAAATTTTGAAATTAAATATAATGCTTCAAAGTGACATTTCTAAAAAAAAAATTTGTTCCAGTTTTTGGAAACTATGACATTTTGTTTCCATTTTTTTGGTTTTTGAATGTTTGGGGTTCCCCCATTCTCCACCTCTTACCACCCCCCACGCCTTTTTGTTTCCACTGGAAAAATTTGAGAAATGGTAAACAAGTGTGAAAGTGCTTTCTACATTTGCTTACTGTTTTCCAACATTTTCCAGTGTAATCTAAATGAAAAAATTTTTTTGTTTTGAAATGAAAATTCTTGTGGAAAACCTGAAATTTTTCAGTTAAAAAGATTTGGTATTTTCCCATGTAATTTTTCATTAGGGGAAAAATCAGGTTTTTACATCAGCTCTAGCTGAGATACAATTGCTTTGGACTTTATAATTTTGAATACTTTGGCTTGTTAAAATTAAGAACCATAACATTGCAGTAATACTGCGTAAGTTATTTTTGCACTGAATATATTTTTTGTTTTAACAAATTTGTATGTGTTTTTTTTTTTTGTAACACTTAAAATGGAATCTTTCTTTTTCTTATGTAGGTCCTTATCACCTGCATTTAGGAGTCCAGAACACCATAGACAAAGACATGCTCATATTAATTATGACTGTGAATATAAGAGATTTAGGAAGGACCTAAAGAAACCTGTGTCTTGGAGAGTGGAAGATGGGAAATACGGACAAAGCAATTCTAGATTTGCACCACATGGGAATATCCACCACAGAATTTATGAACATAGATCGTCTTCGCCAAATGTAAAAAGAATTCCTTTAGAGGATACGTATAGTCATAAACCCTATAGAACACATTCATCAGAAAGGGGTGAAGGCAACAGGAGATATCAGTTTCCACCCAAATACTCAGAAGTGTCCTACAAAGAACATGATCAACCTTTTTACCCACACAAAATACAAGAAAGATATATGCCTGAGGACTTCAGAGTCACTGGAGATGAAAAAGGAATGAAACCTTTTCATAGACCATTAGGGGCTTCATGTAAATTTGAAAGAAAATGGCATGAAGATGAAATGAGGCACCAGAAGTTTCAGGAAGACAAATATGGTCAGTCACTCCGAAGAGCTTCTGAAGAATTTACGACAAGGAGCTCTTTGCAGAAGAGGTATAGGAATAAAATAATTAAACCTGGGTAATGTGGTGTAAAGCCTGAAGTGAAAGTCTATTTTCGTTGTAGTTGAAGATTTCCACCTTGAAAGGCATTTATCAATTTGTAGTTTAATTGTGGGCAACTGGTGGTAGAGAAGTATTTATCTTTTTAAGTAAATCATGTACATGGCTAGAGTATAAAAGGATAATATTTTCCTTTTAAGTGCCCCTGCACTTCTGTACTCTGGCTTGAGGGATTTTGGGTTAACTTGCCACGCATTCTGCATATAAGGCCGTCTATTCAACATTCTGCACATAAATTCTTACTTTCTTCTCTAGTGCAAGTGTAAATTGCTTTATGTCAACACAGGTATCCTGAAGATCGTGATTACAGAGAACATGGGCATACATCTAAAAGGGCTAAAGAAATTGAGAGATATGACGGTGGAGAAATAGCAAGAAATCACAAATGGAAGCAAGATCGTTCTTTTCTACCCTACCAAAAAAAGGAGGAGCAAAGAAACATTGGTCCACAAGCTCATCGGTCTGCTGAAAGGGAGTACACAAAGAGTTCTGTTACGAAGATAGCATATGACTATAGTTACAAACATCATAGACACCCAGATGGGACAAAATCTTTTTCTGATGATAGAGCTCAGAAGTATGTAAAGCAGGAAGACCAAAAATATAATTCTCCTAAGCGTGCTCTGAATAGCAAAGAGTTAGATTATTGTAGTGGTGGAAGAGTAAGACAGACTGAAGAAGGGCATAATGAAGTACCCATTAAATATAGTTCAGAGAAGGGCTGCAATGCATGTGCCAACTCTTACAAAAATGATGTTGATCTGAGACCCTTTAATAACACAAAGAAGGAAAGAGTAAGGAATGAAGGGGATTTCAGAAAAAAAATAGATTCTTCTAATAGCCATCATGACACAAGTCATACAGTTTCAGATGTGAAAATGTCAGATGTCACTCCTAGGAAGGAGCTGCTCACAATCAAAGTGGATATGAAGAAAATGATGAACAAGTACAGGTATTTTTTTTCTTACCTGTTCATGCTTCCTTTCTTGTTTAGTTGTGAATATTAGAGAAACCAAAGATTCTTAAGGTGGTAACTAGAGCAAAATAAGGTGATTGTTCCTTAGTACAAAAATGCTAACTTGCTAACTCTGATGAGTTACTGTTTGTTTCTCTGAAAGGAAAATAGTACCTGATTATAAGGATGTGGCGGGGGGGGGGGGGGGGGGTGCTTTTTTTCCCTTCCTCTCACTGAGATGGATTTATCTACCTAGGATTTTTTTTTAACCAGGTAAAAATCTGGTTTTGTCCTGTCTTCTGGAATGACCATTTAGGATGGGATTTTCATTGACTTCCACTGGTACTTGGGTACCTAACTCCATCAGGCTCCTTTGAAAATTACTGCCTTAAAATGTATATAATATCAAACACCTGAGATCTCAAATCCAGTAAAACTATAGAACAAAATGGTACATTCATGGGCTGTATAATTCAAGTGTGTTGAAAGAGGTGTTGCTGGAACAAACTAAATTAAACAGCAGCATGTTAACTGGGCCTGATGGTATTTCTGGAACAGTTCTGCATGAGCTTGAAAGTGAAGTCACTAGCAGCTAACAAAAATATGGCATTATCATAATCAACCATTATGCCAGAGGACTGGAAATGGCAAATGTTGTACCTATGTTGAATAGGTGTTTGATTGTAATTTCTGTGATCATCCCTATCAGGCCTACTTAAGTACCAGTAAATTAGTAGAAATTGCAATATAAATACCTAGATTAAAATTACATGGACGGACAAGCCAGTATGACTTCTTGAGAAGAAATCATGCTTCAGTATACTAGAATTATTCTAACATATTAACATGATGGTGAATAAAGGAGAGATGGTTTATATAATTTGGGCTGGAAAACCTTGACAGTCCTTTACGAGAAGCTATTTTGAGGGGGTTGGGGTAGGGGAACTAGGTAGTTACAGTCCGAGAGGTAAAGTACTATGATGAATTATAACTTGCCTGAGAGACAGAAAACTATCCATTTGCAGCATGGCAAAAGATTAGCAGTTGGGTGTCATAAAATTCTCTACTAGCACTAGTGTTTATTCTTATATTAATAAACTGTAGAAGAGGCTGAACAGCTAAGTGGCAAAATCTTGTGGATGACCAGATTTAATCAAGAAAGAGTTAGTTAGAAAAAGAATTGGATAACTACATAAGGTAGGAGAGAGATTTTTATAAGGGAGGCAAACAGTCATACCTCATGGCAGAAGCCAACTTCTGACAAATGTTAGGAAGAAACTTTCCTTGCGGAGACTGCACTGGATGAGCCATGGGTCTTATCTGGTATAGCAGTTCTTATGTTCATGATGTATTTTCTGAAAGGTGAACAATAAACCAACGTTCTAGATGTCTGAGTGGTATTTCATTACATTGATAAACTACCTAAGTCTAAGAAATAGCAAAAGAATATAGTCAATTAGAAACTCCTTATATATCAAGGGAACTACTCCCACAGTATTTTTCCCTCCCCATCAAAGTTTCTTTTGTATATTTTTCTGCCTGAAATCAGTAATAAAATGTGGGGTTACGGAGACTAGAGAGAACGCTGTACTAACTGAAGAGAGGCCAATATGAAAGACTATAGAGGGCTGTACCACTAGGGAGGTTGAGAGACAGTGGCACCTGTGCTTGGGCTGCTGTTCCTGCTTTCTTGAGTGGCAATATACATGACGTGATTCTTCTCCATTTCACTGCTTCCCACAAGGGTCCGAAAAACAGTACTGAAGAACCTGGCCATGTCTTGCTAATTTCACTCTGTTTATGTTTGGGAAAACCACCTACAGTAGAGATGGAAATTTATTTGCAGACCGAGCAAGACAACACTACATTGATTGTCATTCTTTTCACATTTGGAAGACTATTTTTGCATCCTTTTTTTTAATGAAAACTTAATTTCTGCAGAAGTTGGTTGCTTAGGCCCGTTAATTTTCATTGGAAAGCTTCCTATTCTTCAGTGGCAAATAGGCAAACGGAGTTTTCAAGACCTTCCAGGAACAGCTATGTCTGATGTAGCTCATTATTATTTAAATGTTGCTTCTGTTGCTTCTTGTTGGAAGAAAATAGAGAGTTGCCTTCCAAAAGCACAATTAAAAAAAAAATTCCAAAACATTTTTGTATTTTATAAAAAAGATGATAATGTGGAACACTTAGAGGTGTTCTGCATTTTGTGTTTTCCTAAATAATGACTAAAGCATTCATTGTAAGGAGGGTAACAGAATAAGATTGTTAAAAGTATTGCTGGTCTCAAAATAGTTTGAGAAAATGCAGCAATTTTGAAGACCAACTTAATTTAGAAATTTTAAAACGTACTGACAGAAACACCAGATACTTGCTTCTCCTTTGATATATTAACCAATCAAGCTGGTTACTTGCAATAGTCAGCCACAAGACTTTTCAAAAATTGGATCATTGTTTGAGGGGGTGGGAGTGGGAGGGAATAGCCTATTCTACTGTTGGAAATCAATATAGTCCCTCTTTTCGAATATGGAGATACATCCTGCCGAGTTCCAAAATCACTCCAGACCTTCTGCTGGAACATACACCTATAGCAATGGCTGTTTCTCAATACATGTTTTTCCTTTATTTTTATTTGATTATGTGGGTTCATTACATAATTTTAAATCTACAAATACATATAATCATTAAAAATCCAGTCCTAGCTCACGCCTAGTCTCCGTGCTATCCTCTCCTTCATTCCTCATTCAGTCTTCTCCTTCATGATCTGTGTTCCTCGCGTAGTGTTTGATTTAAAATGTGAAAAGGGCTTTAATTTGTTTCCACCTTTCCCTAAGATAAAATTGTCTCTTGATCTACTCTTTATTTTAATTTTTTGTTAATATTTCAGTATCTCTGAAAGTTACTAAATAAATTTCTGCAAATTTATTCTAGGACTGCTTCTAGCCATACTATGGAGCGGCAGATGTCACATGATCTGGTTGCTGTTGGCAGGAAAAATGAAAATTTTCATCCAGTGTTTGAACACATGGAATCTGTAACACAAAATGTCGAGAACAACCCATCAAAAGAATTTACTCAGGAAATCATAACAATTATCCATCAAGTTAAAGGTGAATTATAATATTTTATGCTTGAACATATAAACTAGGGATGTGGTTAATTAAAATGTTTTGGTATCTACCAGAATACTCGCTATTTGAATACAAATAGAACAAGACAAGTAAAGCCTCATGCAGGTTTCTGAACAGTATGTGGGGTGGCTGTGGTCTTGGGCATGTTTGACAAGGAATGCTGATGTGGAGGTTTTGGTAGTCTAGAGTAGAGGAAGTCTGGTGTGTCGCTAAGGGTTCAGGAAGGGTTTTGCTAGGGGAGCGATCAAATTAAGCTGCTTGTCAAGGAAGATTTGGGGTTCTGTCCTGAGTGAATGTGGGTAAGAGAGATGCAGAGGGCTTGGCAGCCTGGAGAAGGTGGTAGGACATTGGGGCTCTTGATTGTTAAAGGTGGGGTTAGAAATTGACTGCTGGGACAAAAGTAGTCTCTTAATTGGTGGCCTCACTTGGTTACATAGTTTTTATATTAAGTAAAAATGGTCTTGATTTGCATCTCATTTACAGCCAAAACAAATACAAAGCTAGGGCCTCAATTCTATGTGGTAATCCATATGCATAAACTATTGCACCCATATGCATCCCATCTTGCAGTACCAGGGCTTATGTGTTGCAGTGGAGAGATACTGGTGCCTCTCATATAACTTTTCTTGGGAGGAAAGGAGTGAGATAAAATATACTTTTGTTTTATTCAAAATTAACTATAAGCAATTTACATTTTCTGCTCCTTTCATTTTTCGGTTTAACCTTATTAATTTTGTTGTAGTGCTACTTCTATGCAATGCTGATTGTGACAACCCATAGGTACCAGTATTTAAATTATTATATTAACAGAGATGGTAAACCCTTACATCTCTTTATGTTGAGATTAATTTTATTGAAAAATGAAATGATTAAATACATTGTTGCTAATGTACTAAATATTAAAGTACTAGGATGGCTGCTTTAATATGTATGCAGTTCGTTAAAGTACTAATCTTTCAGCAGTGTGAGTTAGGGTTGTATTTCAAGTGGGATTTATTTGGATTTAATGTCAGCGTTCAGTGTTATTTTGTACAGTTAATATTTTAATAGTATGGTTGTGCAATTGCAATACAAATGATAAAGTAATATTTTTGCATTTAATATATCTTCACAGCAAATTATTTTACATCTTCTGACCTAACTTTAAATGAACGCTTCTCAAAAATTCAAGATAAACCAGTTGTAAATTTAAATGAAGTTAAAATATATTCAGATCCAGAAATTCACAGGTAAAGCATAAACTTTGTGCTATTATTTATATTGATTCAGCTATTTAATTGTTTCCATTATATTATACGTGCAGCTTAATGTGGAATATGAAATAAATGGAATATTTCTTTCAGCATCTTTTAGTGGACTGTAAATTGCATAGCATGCAACTGTGTAGTATAATTGTTTTTAAAATGGCCATAATAACCATGGCTTGTTTAAAGTGATCATTCTCTTCCATGTTTAAATGTGGCATACTCATTCTTATATCATTTTGGTTTATTACTTCAGGAGAATTGATATATCTTTGGCAGAACTTCAGAATAAACTAGCTATGCCATGTGAATCTGGACAGGTATGTTAATTTTTTGTTTTTTTATGGGGGGAGAATAAGTTACAATGACAATCTGTTAGCACTTCTGTAATCCTTTTTTCATGCTCTTGTAACTCGTCCATAACATTCCCATTAGTATACAAATACTGAACCATCAAGCAATTTTAAGATCATTTTAATTTTTTTCCACATTTTTTTTTTTTTTTTTGCACATAGATTTAGAAAGTGAATCTTGACAGTCCAAGTATCGTGTATTTCCCTGCCCATTCAATAAGCAGGCAAATGTGTTCTGCGCTAACTGAAGTCTTTGAGTACTCATGCTATGCTTTGTGAACCCAGGACCATTTGAAAGCAGTTTAAATATTGAGCTGATGCCAGTTAACCCATGGCTCCAGTGTTCCACCTGGGGTTATAAAAGGCTCTAACCTCCTTCCCCTCCTGCTAAACTAAATAGTTGTCCTGAGTACTTCTCTTTTTGTAGGCGCAAGCAGCCTCAGCACTATTTACCTCAAACCAACTGTATTGTCAATGTACTTTAATGATTATAGTTGTATTTACATATTGTTTAAAAAATGTTAGGATCTAGTTAATGTGGATCCAGATAAGCACCCAGGCTTCAAGCACTGCACTGCATTTCACACTAGGTGCTTAAAGTGTTTGGGAAAAGGGCACCTACTTGAGGATACTTGGCTGGTGTTCTCTGATATCCGAACAAGATGCAAATAAGAAAAGTGGGACTAGGCCTTTCCATGTGGCACTCTTATCTGAGGCTTTGGATCAACTGATCAGAAGTACTTCAGTCTTTCTCCAAAGAGGAAAGACAAATAATTGGTTATAGCAGCCCATTCGGAGTCCCATAGTCCTCTATTCTCTGAGGTATCAAGACAATTTTGATGTAGTTGTTTCAAAGAAACATTCAAGAGGTAAGCCCTTGTTGCCAAGCTCAGGATTGTATGGAGAAGCATTGCCTTTAAAGGTCTAATCCCCCAGTTCACCAGCCTGTTAACTTCTGTATGTTGAGCTAGGTTCTTAGTAGGCTTATGGCTACTCCTTTTGAATGTTGGGGAACTGTTCTCTACCTTTTCTTTCCAGAAAAGTTGTCTTCCTGATGGCTGAGTAAAATCCACACTTTAATGATGGACCCTTCTTGTTTAGTATTTTCCAAAGAGAAAGCAGTGCAGCATCCTTAGTTAATATTTCTGGGTAAAGTGTAGTATCTGAGCATCATCTAAAACGGGTAGGCAACCTATGGCACACATGCCAAAGGCGGCACGTGAGCTGATTTTCAGTGGCACTCACACTGCCCGGGTCCTGGCCACTGGTTCAGGGTACTCTGCATTTTAATTTAATTTTAAATGAAGCTTCTTAAGCATTTTAAAAACCTTATTTACTTTACATACAACAATAGTTTAGTTATATATTATAGACTTATAGAAAGAGACCTTCTAAAAACGTTAAAATGTATTACTGGCACGCGAAACATTAAATTAGAGTGAATAAATGAAGACTCGGCACACCGCTTCTGAAAGGTTGCTGAACCCTGATCTAAAATAAAACATATATCTATATCTTCTGCTCAAAGCTTCATACCATGCTGAGGAAGGCTAGCTGAATAAATTAGATGTGAAAACAAACCTTTGAAAACTAAGCCATTTTGGAAGTAATCTTATTTGAGGACTTTGGTAACAAGACCAAAGGAGACGAGATCTCCATCTAGAGCAGTAGTTCTCAAACTTTTGTACTGGTGACCCCTTTCACATAGCAAGCCTCTTGAGTGCGGCCCTCTCCCCCCTTACAAATTAAAAACACTTTTTTATATATTTAACTCAATTATAAATGCTGGATGCAAATTGGGGTTTGGGGTGGAGACTGACAGCTCACGACCCTCCATGTAATAACCTCGTGACTCCCTGGGGGGTCCCGACCCCCAGTTTGAGAATCCCTGATCTAGAGATTATCCAGATGGTTAAAGTAATGTATCTGGATGTCACAGTTACCGGGTGAAGTTTGAGCCCCTTTAGTCCTTCTCAAGTACCCCCTAGGTGGCAGACCTGGCTTCTTGCACCTCACTCTGTGTGGAACCATGTACTTCAACTACTCTGGAACTGGGTCTATGGCTATCAGCTCCCCTGTTTCCCACCTGTGTTAATGTGGCAGGCCCAACTTGGTTTGGCACCTGTCACCACTTTCACTCAGGGGTCCTTTGACCACTGAGGTAGTTATAGTGACTCCAAAACAGCTTTTTTCAAAACACAGCCCCCCATTTTTTATTCATTCACTAATGGTACAGAGCATACAGAGCAAAGGATAAACACAATAGAAATCGACACCCATATTTCTCTTTACCTAACCCCTAATTGCAATCTTTCACATGTTTCAGCCAGCCCATTTATCTCCACCTCTGGGTTACGAGAAGCCGACTGCCACTACTTCAGTTTCTGCATTTCTCACTCTTTATGTCTCCTTGCTAGCCTGTCAGCTCTCATTGACTCCTGGGGCAGACCCTCTTAGCTCACCTGTACCCCCTTCCTTTTCTAGGCCCCGGGGTCTTGTAATGGTTGAGTGTTCCCTTTGACATCTCTCTCTTCTCAGCCTTGATAAAACATCTCAGAGTTGGGGCTGAGGAGCCTTCCCTTCGTGGCTATAAACCTGGCTATTGTGTTTGAGAATTTGGTAGGATGCTCATTATCTTGGCCATTGTAAATGCAGAGTCTCGTGTGCCATATTCATTAAACCAAGATATTTCCCACTTCATTACACCAGGCCTGAAAGAGTTCCAGCACCAAGAGGGACTTGGAGTCCTTTCTAACAGAGGAGCCACCTTGCCATTCTGTCATTAATGCACCTTTCTTTGTAAGGATCCCACTTGGAATTCCACTCATAGCTTAGTTTATTCAGTACTTTTTTTCTCAACTCCATAGCCAAATAGGAGGGCAGGCCTGAGGTCTTTTAATTAAGTATTCTGCCCTCTTCCTGCTTGCTAATCTACTACAGTGCAAATTTACAGAGGTAACTACATGAAGGAGAATGGCAGCCTAAGTACCAGTAACTGAGTTCTGTGAATATTTTGTCTCTTCAGCTGTACACTGACCCTTCTTCCCTGTTACTTTGAGATCTTGTAATTAGTAAAATGAAGCAAAGAGGATCAGCAGATAGTTGCAGAGCTGAGTTCTTTATAACCAAGGTTTGAACTTTGTATCCATGGGTCAATGTGCATGCCAGCCTCCTACCCGCACTCAGATGGTTACACCTCTTTAAAATGATTTTGCAAGCACAAGACAAGCCACAGCACCTACTGTATGGATCAAGTAACCTGCCTTTAAATTGATTTTATATATCCAATATAATTTCAGTAAAATTTCCCTTCCTATTACTTAGACTGTTGTGAGAGTTCTAGAAGATCCAAATGATCTACGGCATGATATAGAGAGGAGGAGAAAAGAGAGGCTGCAGAATGAAGATGAGAGAGTGTTTCACATAGACAGTGTAATTCAAAGGTAATCTACCTTTAGTGAATAAATCTGTATACCTGAGTCTGTAGAGTCATCAGAAATTTTTTGCATCTGTTTTTAAGGTTGGTCCTTGAATTTTGAGTCTCAAAATCTAATTCCATTGAAATCCACTATAAACACACCTAGACTTTATTCTGTAGTAACAAAGAACAGCCTTGAAAGAGAGAACGGTTTAACTTTTAATAAAGGTGAACTGCAATGTGAAAATCAAAATTAAGCTTTGTGTCAAATGTTCCCACTGGCCAGGCTGTGGGAAGGAGGAAGGAATTGAATTCAAATAGATGTTTTTAACCATTTAAAAATTCCCCTTTGTTGTAAAATTCTCTTGGAATTCTCTGGTTCGCTGACAGTATTCTGGAATGAATTGTTCTGTGCAACCATTGCTATTTGTGATGTCCCCATCTGGGATACCTTCAGTGAAGCAGGAAGTTCCAAGAGTATTTTAGAGATTTCTTTTGAAAAAGATTTAGTTACAGTTTATTATTGCACAGAGTGCCTCCCACTGCTTGATTAGTGGGGACATTCAGCACAGAAACGTCTGCTTAACTCAATTTTACTATCGTATATACTCGATCATAAGCTGGTTCGTTTATAAGCCGAATCTCTTCCCCCTCCCCCCCCCCCCCAAGATGAATAAGTAAAAATGGAAAATTTTTATAACCCATTCATAAACCGACCCTATAATTCAGGGGTCAGCAAACTTTGGCTCCCGGGCCATCAGGATAAGCCGCTGGTGGGCCGAGATGGTTTGTTTACCTCAAGTGTCCGCAGGCACAGAGGTAAACCTAGTAAACAAAGTGTCCCGGCATGCCAGCTGCTTACCCTGACGGGCTAGGACAGCAACTAGTGGGGAAATGTATTTTGGGGGGAGAATCTGGGGGTCAGGGGAGTAACCCCTGTGACCACCCCCCACATGACCCAGCCCCTAGCCCGGGACCTCCACACTTTCCCCATCCTATCCCTTCCCACCTTATCTGGGGAGGGCCAGGGGAGGATGTCTCTGGCCTGGCTGGAGCTGCTCCAGCAGGCTGGGCAGCGCGGCCGCAGCCTGCTCCGGTGGGCCAGACAGGGCGGCGTGGCCGCAGCATGTTCCAGTGGACTGGGCTGGGTGGCACGGCCACAGCATGCTTAGGCGGGCCGAGTGGCACAGCCACAGCCTGATCTGGGGGGCGGGCCGGGCGTCACGGCTCCAGCCTGCCAGCCCCGGAGCTGCAGCTGCTTCCAAGGCTGTGGGGAGAGCAGCGTGGCCAGCAACTGAGAGACTCTGGCCCCAACTCTTCCCTTCTGTCTCTGCTGGCTGTGCTGCCTCTCCTTGCTCCCTCTGTTGGGGGGAGGGGCTGTGTCCCACCTCTCCCTCTCTATACCCGTTCAGAAGCCGACCCCCTTCTCTGGTGCTTCCCTTTCTTACTAAAAAAAATTCGGCTTATGAATGAGTATATATGGTACTTCACTGGTTAACCTTAAAAGATTAATCTGAATATACAGAGATGACTTCTTTGTACAGAAAAGAATAATTGTGGAGGAAACTGTCAAATTGTAATGAAATAGGGCTTGATTTGATGATATCTCATAACATACCAGTGCATATTTATTTTAAATACAAAGCCTATTACATAGTAAGTTGCAATACCTGCTGATTAGAAAACTAATTTGTGGCTTGGACTGGGTGCAGACTTAAGAAGGGGAGAAGGAACTAATTTCCTTTCCTTTGTCAGTTTGTAACATCGTCATCATGTTTTCCTTTTTTTTTAAATTGATGAGAACTTTCATGGAAGATCATACAGAATATATTCTGTAAGTGATCAGCTTGATTCACTGCTATTCAACTCTCATCCAGTATATCTGAATGAGTGTCCTTGGAATTCATTTTATAACTATATATTTTCAAACAATAGAGATTTACATTTAAATGCTTTTAGGCCATACTATAAATTCTTATTTAAAAGTAGATGCTAAGCAACTTGAATAGGCAAATGGAAATGGTCAGTTGTATAGTCCCAAAGCTAAATCTTGACTTCTAGTGGCTGCTTCTTTTTATGGTGAATCTTTTCTTAGGTAGATGTTGACACTACTGCATTTGTGGTATACTAAATAAGAGAGAGTGAGTGGTATGGCCTGTTGAGGAAGGAGACCTACGGGTATAATATCAGTAAGCATTCTTTTGTGTACTGCATAATGTCTGTTTTAATTTAGAGCTTTAAAAATTACAAAATTTGTACGGTTTTATTTAGAAGACTGCTTAGTGGTGCTTACATGAATGAGCTATTTTCTTTCTATCAGGAGAGAATATAAAAGGCATATTAAAGCAGCATTCAGGTTTTATGCATTTGAAACTGCTAACCATAAACCCCAGTCTTATGTTTCAGGCAGTTATTCTTCAGCTTTATATTTAAACCTTATATAAGACACCAATGTACAATTGTGAAATCTTCAAAAGTTGTAGGAAAAAATAAATTTTTGTGCAGGACCTAGAGAAGAAATGTAGTTTTTCTTCTTGCTCTTTGCAGCTTTGCTGCTTTTGGTGCCATGTAACGCCAAGGATTCTTCATAATTCACGCAGTGTTTCTTCATATCCTGCACTTTCATAGGTTAATAGATTTTTAGCCTAGAGAGGGATCATTTGTGGTCTAATCTGACATGCATAACATTGGTCAAAACCAGATTTTTAAAATTCCACCTTCAAAATTTGTTCTTGTCTCTTCTTAATCCAGGGTGCTAAGAGTATGTTGTAGTCAGCAGTGGTTTTCAACTAGGGTTACGGGGCCCACTGGGGTGCCACAAGCAGGTTTCAGGGGGTCCGCCAAAATAAACCAGAGAGCAGGGCTGGTGTTAGACTCACTGGAGCCTGAGGCTGAAGCCTGAGCCCCACCACCGTGGGCTGAAGCCAAAGCTTGAGCAACTTAGCTTTGCGGGGCCCCGTGACGTGGGGCCCCAGGCAATTGCCCTGCTTGCTACCCCCTAATGCCAGCCAGGGCTTTTAATCTACTGGATATGCAGAAAAAGAGTTGCTGTAGAACAGGCGGGCTGTGGAGTTTTTATAGCATGGTGGTGGGGCTCAGAAAGAAAAAGGTTGAGAAACCCTGGCATTCAGTATTTGAGTACATGACTTTCAATGGGACTTAGCCTAAGTGATTTAGGAATGCATGTCTACACTACAGCTTATGTCAGCATAATTTATGTCGCTCAGGGGTGTGAATAAACCACTCCCCTGAGAGACATAAGTTACACCGACATAAGTGCCAATGTGGACAGCACTATGTTGGTGGAGAGTTTCTCCCACCGACACAGCTTCTGCAGCTCATGGAGGTGGTTTTATTATGCCACCGGGAGAGCTCTCTCCTGTTGGCATAGAGCATCTTCACCAGATGCGCTGCTGCAGTGCTGTACTGTGTGGACAGGCCCTTACATGCTTTTGAAAATCTTATCAATGGTACATAAATAGAGGCTGGATGTCACACTGTGTACTGAATGTGGTATGAGGAATAGAACTTGTGATCTTTAGCTCCAAAAATGCAGACTTCTTCCATTTGAACTAATAGAACTCTCCATTTTATAAGAACACTAAGACATAGAGCTATGTTGGACAGCCACACTAGGCTGAGACAAGTTCAAGCTGTAAAATAATTAAAAGTAAGTCTAACATATTCCAGCCAGCAGAGGGCAGGGATAGCCAAGCACATGCATCGTTGAATCATTTGTACAAAGATTTTCAGTTGTATGATGAGGATTTAAAGACGGCACTGAGAATCACTAGCTTGTCTTGTTTATTAATCTGTGTACCAGAATGCAATGATGATTTCATTTAACTTTGGTTTCGACAGTGAAAATGGACCACTAGTAATTTGTCAATTAATGTGCTAGTTTAACATATTTTTTAATACTTGTACATAATTTAAATTTTTAAAATAGCTTAATTTTGAAATATTGCTGGCTTAGTTTTCATTCCTTTTTTATTTTCTGTATCCAATCAGGAATGAGCACAACGGTAGCTTTTCAAAATTACAGAACTCTCAAATTGATGGATTCCAAAAGCCTATAAGATTCCTAAAACCACCTTTCAGGAAATTTATTAGGAAACCTCACATGGTAAGTTGAAGTGAAATAGATCCCTTTCCTTGCTTTTCTCTTCTCTTTCCCTTATACTCGTATTTAAAATTTTGCTGTGTTGGCTGGGCTGACATGAATTTTAAGTCTCTTGATCCCTTGTCATGTTAAGTTTCAAAAGATGATTTGTTGCATCATAAAATTTACCTGTGTTAAATTACATCTAAATAGTACTAAAGTTTACTGGTCATGGGTAAACTCTGCTGCATCTGAACTTTTTCAAATGTTACAACTGTTACATAGTATACAAAAAGGTATTGGCTTGCATGAATGATGACATTATTCTGATTTAAAATCTTGATTTTTCTGCTTTTTGATGCCTATGTACCACTCCTAAGCAACTTGTACTGTCTTTTTATTTCCCTGGCATGGAGATGGTTATTGGGAATCGGAACACTGTTTGATTTAGACTTGGAACTATTTACAGTGGAGTCAGAACATTTTCAGGATAGTCAAGAAATGGGGAGATCAGTTTCTAACACAGGATAATGAGAGCAGGTCATTGTAATTCTGGGTGCTGAATGACTTTGCAATTTCAATAGATCATGGGGAACTATTAAATTAAAACTTGGATTGATTGCAGCCTGTATTCAAGAAATTTGGTGATGCACTACATTTTCCCTTACTTCATAAAATACTCCCACCTAAAGCACAGATCAAAGGGGTTATTACTGAATGACTCATCTGAAGTAAAATGTAATAGTTTTGGATGAAGAACACAGGAACAGAGAGCCAGCCCACACACTCCAGTGGCTGACCAAAGGACAAAGTGCACATCTTGCTTAAATTAAGTACCCTCCTCTGCAGAGAGATTATCTTTTAGTTACTAGAAAGATTCTAGGAAATGCATAAGAAAAAAAAATTCAGGGAGTAGAAATAATTGGACATACTTAAAATTCATGTAGTGAAAAAGCTCATGTTACTCTAGATCAGTGTTTCCCGAGGGCGTACTGGCCGCCTCTTCCTGCAGCCCCCATTGGCCTGGAGCAGCGAACCGCAGCCAGTGGGAGCTGCGATGGTCCAAACCTGCGGACGGGGCAGGTAAACAAACCGGCCTGGCCCGGCCCGCCAGGGGCTTTCCCTACACAAGCGGCGTTCCAAGTTTGGGAAACACTGCTCTAGATTTTTAATTCACCAAATTTAGATGGGGCCTTTACTGACACCTCCATAATGAGTCTTTTTTAAAAATAAAATTTGTACATTAAACTGGGCAAAATGATTACTGCAGGTCCAGTGCTGACCTGCAATAATTAGAAATAAATGCATGTTCCCTCTGGACAATTTCTCTACAAATAAATGTAGTCTGTTTTCAAGTGTTTACTAAGGACTGGTCTACACTGGGAACTTGCATCGGTATAGCTATGTCTCTCAGGGATGTGAAAAATCCACACCCCTGAGTTACCCCCAGTGTAGATCACACTAGGTAGATGGAAGAATTCTTCTGTCAACCTAGCTACCTCCTCTCAGAGAGGTGGATTAACGATATCAGTGGGAGAACTTCTCCCGTCAGCGTAAGTAGTGTCTACATTGAAGTGCCACAGGGGTGCAGCTGCAGCCGTGCCACTATAACTGTTTGAGTATTGAAATACCCTCAGATAAATGAGTGACTGTAAGCTAACAGAGTTAGATAAGCAAAGGCACGCAGAGAAACTTTTGTTGAAATAAGTACAGTGTAAATTAGAACTAAAGCTTCAAGTTCCTGAGTTTTCAAGGGACTGTTTTGGTGCATGCAGAATAAATAAAATAAACTAGATAGGAGACATGTAATTTGTGGTCTTTCTTATTTAATGTCTTGACACATTTAGTCAATATTTTAATGTCAAACTTCCGTGGGTTCATCAAACTTTTCCTTAGTCTACCAAAGTTTGTTTTTATTATCCACAATTTGTTCACCAACACTGAAATGCAGTTGCTTTGGGGATGTAATATGGCAACTCTCTAACAGCTCTGACAATGCTACAGAACAATTTAGGACAGGACATGAATAATACTTCATTCAGAACTAAAATCGAAATTATGCATTTGAAACTGTGAGAGCCCGGCTTAGCGGTTAACAGACTCAATGCAAATCAGAAGGGAGTTGGTTCAAAGTGGGAACTGAGTTAATGCATTGTGTCTACTAAGGGTGCAGTGAAAACTTTTGCCTGACATTTAACAGGAAACTGCAGACAAGGGAGTTCTTGGACAGCAGAAAATGCCTTTGCCTTGACACTTACAAGTTCCAGCAATGAAGAGTTGCTGAGTAAGAAGCAACGGCAGCCATGAAAGAACAGCTACTGAATAATGCAGGGCATCCTGAAGGAGAGAGAGCCAGTCATGTGCTAGCCAGTTTGAAGACAAGATTCTTGCCTCAGAGTTGACAATGAATATGTCAGCAAAAATTAGAATGAGTTAGTGCTAGCCAAATGTTTTAAAGAGATTAAAAGAGCTTTTAGGGACAGCACTAGAACATTTTTTACCAGTGTGTATTAGTCAGAGCTCCCAGTTGTGACAGATTAGCAGATGAGCATCCCTTTTTGCCCTTGTCTTGCCCTGGCACACTTGTGCTTCCTTTCTCCGTCCATCTTCTCTCTTCTTCTATATTGTTTTTTGCCTTTTTAAAAATGTTTCTTTTCATTTTGCTCCCTCTTACTATTTCCCCACTCACTATATACTGCTAAGATAGCCCTTCATGGGGTGTATCATGGGCTGGGCTGGCAGATATTATTGTAGCTGAGCTGAGTGCCAGGGGAGAAGAACTTTGTCTGATAGGCTGTAGCTTAAGCCTGATCTCTGTAAAAGTGAGCATCTATCACAGAATTACAGGCTGTAGCAGGAGCAGGGTGGTAAGATTGTTTTCAAGGAGCCACCTGTAGCTTTAGCTTAAGAGTAATTTTTCAGTGTGCTTTAAGGTAGATCCAGAGCCATATAACTTTCTCAGCATCCACTGCTCTTTGGCCTTGATCCCCTAGAGTAGTCTGGCATCTCTTGGGTTGAAAAGTACTGCAGTAGAGAAGAGTGAAAGCAGCTATTTAAAGAACTGAATGAAAATAAAGATCCCAAAATAGCTCTAATATTAAACTCCTTTTCAAAAAGATCTGCCTTCAAGAAAACCTGAGAAGCTTACACAAATAGAAAGTGAGACAATGTTATACACGTTCTTGACAAAAAGCAAGTAAGGAAATAAAGTACATTAAATATGAATACAAAGATCATCCAGTCTGCATAATATACATTCTGTGCTCTTAAGGGAATTTGTAAAACTCATGAATGACATATTTCTGAAATGTCATGAAAACTGGATATGTGTCAGATCATTAGAAAAAGCAAAGGAAGTATTGGTCTTCAAAATGAAGAGTGATCCTAGCAATTAATTTACTATCAATTCTATCTCTAGTAAAATATAGAAGAAATGTTAAGAAAAAATCACTACGTATCAAGAGAAGAACAAAATCATGGGCAGTAAGCAGCATAGAAATCTATCCACTAAAATAATTTTTGACAAATATTCTTCATTGCTAATTTATCAAGTCACTCAAAAAGTAGGGAAAGGGAATTCGGAAGATTAATATTTGAATCTTAGTAAAGCATTAGTAACTCACAGAATCCTGCTACCAAAACAAATTCATGTGGCCTTAGATATGAATATTGTTGCATGGATTCAAAACTGGAGGCAGGACCATTTAAAAAAAAAAAAAGACAATATTAAATAGCAGTGTGTCAGATTTGAAGGAGATATTTTGTGGAATCCCACAGATGTTGATTCAGTTCAGGTCCAGTCTAACCAAATATCTTCATAAATGATCTAGAACTGTGCGTATGTTAATGACACTAATAAAAAGTTGTGCTTGGTGAATGGGCAGTTGCAAATAGCCACAAGGGAAGAAGAGATAATAGGTAAATAATATGATAATGAAGTGACCTAGAGAGATTAAAAAAATAGAAAATAATTCAATGAGATTCAGCTTGGAAAAATGCATGTAGATCTACAGACAGGAAATACAGATATGGGAGGTAGAAACCTGAAATGTTGAGAGTTAGGGGTTTGTGAAAAGTAAATTAAACGTGATATCATATTGCACTATGGGAGTAAAATAGGCCAATACCTTTGAGCTGTGTAACTTGAGATCATGTTATGGAATAATAAATTATTACCAAAGGTCAGAGTGGAGGGGTATGTGTGCAGGGTGCAGTGATTGTATTTTACTATAGCTCTGCCCACAGTCATAAAATGGTTTATAGCCTGAATTTAATCTAAAAATGTAAAAGGTGCTAAAAATTTGTGAAAACAAATTAATCCTAAAATTGTGTCATGTGTCCCATGTAATAAGAAACTAAACCTTAAATAAATCCCAAACTGCAACAGATAAATTACATCCAGATTAATCTTTTTAGTTGGCTCAATTTTGGTGCTGATTAAGGAATTCATCCTGGATTCTGCAGAAGAACTGTAGCAGTTTAGCATAATATCAGCAAAATCATAAAATTTAGGGGAACAAGTGGAATGAACGTCTGGCTAGCCTTTATGTTTGGGGTGTTCAACATGCAATCATAAGGTATATGCTTTTTAAATGACAAAACGCAATTGTAACCACTCCCCTTTTAAGTGTATTCGTTTTTGTTGACACGTAACTATACAGCGAGAAGATTGTACCAGAGGGGCAGGTTTCCAAGGGCAAGCATGACCAGTAGGCAAGGCTCTATGAATAGCATTTTTAAAAGAATATTTAAATAAGGACAGAAATAAATCCCTGAAGTTATTTAAAATTATATTTTAAATTAGATTGGACATCCAGTTTTTATGGTGTTGTGTGGATATTTCTGCTTAATTTTTGTTTATTCAGTATTTAAAATACTCTGTGGTTAAATCATGCTTGTCTGGCTCTTCGATTAAATGGTTGGTTCAGGTGCATCGTACACAGACATTAAAGAAGCAACTGATATTTGAAAGATTTAAATCTGAGTGGCAGGTCATACCAGATATTAAGATCCTGCATGACATGAAACCTGAGAGTATGTTGTGTTTTTATATATAAAAATAATAAAATGGTTGTCCTTGATACAACTGAAATACTACTAGAAAGTTGATGTAACCTCAATTTTGTTGCCATAATTTGATTATTGTTGTTAAATGGACAATGTCTGGTAGTTTGGGTCCAAAATTTAACATCGTTGCCATACTAGATCAGATATGTGGACCATTTAGTCCAGTATAGTGTCTCCTGACAGTAGCCCCACACTGTAGTTTCAGAGGAAGGTGCAAGAAACCTTATAGTAGGCAGGTGCAAGGTAATCTTTCCTTCATGCTAATACCTAATAGTTACAAGTTGGTTTAAACCATGAAACATAATTTTTTATCTCCCTTCCAATACTCTTTTTGTTAGCATTAACTACTAGAACTCTAGATATTCTAGTTATCCATGTAAATGTCCAGACTCTCTTTGAATCTTTGTACGTCTTGGCTTCAATGAGTTCCATTCTCTAATTACGTATTTTGTTTAAAAACAAACAAAAAAATGTTGACACCTTTTGATTTCATTAAATACCCCTGTATTCTTGTATTATGAGACAGGAAGAACAGAAGCTCCTGATGTACCTTCTCTATGCCACTCATTATTTTATATACTATTATCATGTTGCCTTTTATTAATCTCCTTTCTAAGGTATACAGTCCCATTCTCTTCAGTCTCTCTTCATAAGATTTTTTCCATGCCCTCAATCATTTTTGTCTTCTTCTGAACCCCTTCTAATTCTGTAATAATATCCTTTGAGATGGGGTAACCAGTGAACACAATATTGCAGATGAGGCTGTACCATTATAATATTTTCCATAATATTCCCTATCCCATTCCTTATGCATCCTTGTTTGCTCAATATGCAGCTGCAGAGGTCTTCACAGTGATGCCCAAGTCCCTTTCCTGAGTTGGCACAGTTAATTTAGAAACCTATCAGGTGTAGGAGTAGCTTAAATTTACCCCTTCAGTGTGCATTTCTTTGAACTTATCATGACTGAACTTCATCTGCCCATTCACTTGTCTTGGATTAACTCTCTGAATTCTTGTCTAGAATTGACCAACCTAAATAACTTTGCCACCTGCAAATTTTGTCACTTCACTGCTCACCTTTCTTTCTAGATTATTAATAAATATATTAAACAACACCAGATTTAATACAGTATCTTCAGGCACCCCACTCTACCTTTTGCCATGATGAAAACTGGCCACTTATTCTTTATTTGTTTCCTGACTCTTAGCCAGTTTTTGTTCTCTGACAATACTTTGCCTTTCATTCCATGACTATCTAGTTTCTGTAGCCTCCTGTGAGAGATCTTGTAAAGGCCTTTTGAAAGACTAAATTTTCAACTGATTCTCTTAGCCACCCCTTTATTTCTGTTTAAAACAAACTAAATTAATAAAACACTTTCATGATTATCTTTAAATTCAAATAAACTTGTCACTGAATTTAAAACATTTTTCTGCAATATTTGCAACCTAAAAAGTAACTAGTGCATGAGACCCAGACATAGAAACTGTCAATTTTTGTTTTTATTATTCAAGTTGAGTGAAGAGTAAAAATCTAGCCTAAATGAAGAGAGAGAGAATAAATTCAATTTTAATTTTTTCTATTCTTAATAATGTAAGATATCGCTTAACACAAGCAAGACTCTTTTAAATTATTAAATACTTATTCTTTAAAAATGATCTTCAGCTAGCTTTTTCAACTAATCTTGTTCTATTTCCGTTCATTATAATTAAGCAGCAGTAAGAAACAACTGGTTGCATAATCTGTT
This sequence comes from Emys orbicularis, assembly GCF_028017835.1. Taxonomy (NCBI): domain Eukaryota; kingdom Metazoa; phylum Chordata; order Testudines; family Emydidae; genus Emys; species Emys orbicularis. The sequence continues at coordinate 227,163,720 of NC_088683.1, forward strand.
AATAATAATTTGATATCTAGGCACATGGCTGAAATCCCAGACACAATGCTGTTAACTGCAAATGTATCATTATTAGACTGGAAGACATTCTGGAATGTTGTATAGATCAGTGGCTTTCAACCTTTCCAGACTACTGTACCCGTTTCAGGAGTCTGATTTGTCTTGGGTACCCCAGATTTCACCCTCACTTAAAAACTACTTGCTTACAAAATCAGACATAAACATACAAAAGTGTCAAGGTAATAGTTATGGGGGAGTCGATCATTAGAAACATAGCTGGGTTTGTGATGACTGGGAGAACTGCATGGTGACTTTCCTGTCTGGTGTGAAGGTCACGGATCTCTCGAGACATCTAGATTAGATTTATGTGTAGTGCTGGGGAGGAGCCAGTGGTTGTGGTACATGTAGGTACCAATGACATAGGGAAGGATAGGAGAGAGATCCTGGAGGCCAAATTTAGGCTCCTGGGTAAGAGATTGAAGTCCAGGACCTCCATGGTGGCATTCTCTGAAATGCTTCCAGTTCCATGCATTGGGCCAGTTAGGCAGAACTGCAGGGTCTCAATGCATGGATGAGATGATGGTGTAGGGAGGTGGGGTTTAGATTTATTAGGAACTGGGGAAACGTTTGGGAAAGGGGGAGCCTATACAGGAAGGATGGGCTCCACCTAACCAAAATGGAGCCAGATTGCTGGCTCTTTTAAAAAACAAAAACAAAAACAAAAACAAAAACCTGCTTGTGATACAGCATGGCCAGAGGGCAGCAGGAGAGGGTTAGAAGGGAGCCTTATTCCCTGTAGAGGGAAGAAAGTTTGCTATAGATTAATTAAAGCACCTGAAGCCAATTAGAGCACCTGAAGCCAGTCACCTGATAAACCCCCCCTGCTTCAATCAGACAGAGGAAGGAGTTGAAGCAGAGTGGATCGGTGTTGGAGCAGAGAGCAGTTTGGAGGAAAGTTTGGAGAAGTGCTGCAGTGGGCTAAGAAGACCAAGACCCTAGGTAAAGGGACACCAGGCTTGTGCAGAGGGAGGGCAGGAAGCCCCCACAAGCTGAAGGGCAGGAGAGGGAAGTAGCCCAGAGGAAGGAACCGCTAGTTCAAGTAGTTTGCCGCTATCCCTAGGGCCCCTAGGCTGGACCCGGAGTAGAGGGCGGGCCCAGGTCCCTCCCTCTCCACTCCCCTCCTCTAGGACACTAGTGGGGCACTTAATATCCCAGTTCAGGGGCAAGAAACGGCGCCCTGGAAACCCCCCCCCACCACTCCCCCTCCCCCCCCCCCCCCAAGAAGAGAAAGCACTAGACCCATCATAGTAGTGCCGGCAATTTGCCACACTGCTCTATGACCTTTTTAATTTTAAGGGCTGCGGGAAAGCCGACAGGTGCAAAGGAGCACGTGGTTCGGACAGCGACATCCCTTGGGGGAGGATCTGTTAATGGAGATTCTCTATGTCCTACTTAGGAGGAGAAAATGGAAGATGATAAAATATGGGTAGGATCTGATGAGAAACAGTCAAATGAAAGAGTTCCATTCAATTACATCATGTAATGGCAGACAAAATGCTAATAAGTGACAAGTTTTTAAAGTATTTATATACAAATGCAAGAAGTCTAAATAATAAGATGGGTGAACTATAGTGTCTTGTATTAAATGAGGATATTGATATAATAGGCATCACAGAAACGTGGTGGAATGAGGATAATCAATGGGACACAGTAATACCAGGGTATAAAATATAGCAGAAGGACAGAACAGGTCGTGTTGGTGGGGGAGTGGCAATATATGTGAAAGAAAGCATAGAATCAAATGAAGTAAAAACCTTAAATGAACCAAACTGTACCATAGAATCTCTGGATAGTAATTCCCTGCTCAAATAATAAGAATATGGCAGTAGGGCTATATTACCGACCACCTGACCAGGATGGTGATAGTGACTGTGAAATGCTCAGTGAGATTAGAGAGGCTATAAAAACAAAAAAACTCAATAATAAGGGGGATTTCAACTATCCCTGTATTGACTGGGTATATGTCACCTCGGGACGGGATGCAGAGAAAGTTTCTTGACACCTTAAATGACTGCTTCTTGGAGCAGCTAGTCCTGGAACCCACAAGAGGAGAGGCAATTCTTGATTTAGTCCTAAGTGGAGCACAGGATCTGTCACTATTACCAAGCAGTCCAGATATATTCACCTCTTGGACCAGATCCTGTGCTGCACTTAGGACTAAATCAAGGTAAACCCCACAGCAGCCCAACACTGTAGCATTTAATTTCAGAAAGGGGGACTACACAAAAATGAGCAAGTTAGTTAAACAGAAATTAAAAGGTACACTGCCAAAAGTGAAATCCTTGCAAGCTTCATGGAAACTTTTTAAAGACACCATAATAGAGGCTCAACTTAAATATACACCCCAAATTAAAAAACATAGTAAGAGAATCAAAAAAGTGCCCCCGTGGCTAAACAACAAAGTAAAAGAAGCAGTGAGAGATGAAAAAGGCATCCTTTAAAAAGTGGAAGTTAAAATTCTAGTGAGGAAAATAGAAAGGAGCATAAACTCTGGCAAATGAAGTGTAAAAATATTCAGATTTTCAGAAAGCCTTTGACAAGGTCCCTCACCAAAGGCTCTTAAGCCAAATAAGCTGTCTTGGGATCTTATCATGGGAAGGTCCTCTCATGGATTGGTAAGTGGTTAAAAGATAGGAAACAAAGGGTAAAAATAAATGGTCAGTTTTCAGAGTGGATAGCGGTAAATAGTGGTGTCCCCCAGGGGTCTGTACTGGGACCAGTCCTATTCAACATATTCTTAAATGTTCTGGGAAAAGGGGTAAACAAGGTGGCAAAATTTGCAGATGAGACAAAACTACTCAAAATAGTTAAGTCCCAAGGAGACTGCAAAGAGCTACAAAAGGATCTCACAAAACTGGGTGGTTGAGCAACAAAATGGCAGTTGGAATACAGTGTTGATCAATGCAAAGTACTGCACATTGGAAAACATAATCCCAACTATACATATAAAATGATGGGGTCTAAATTAGCTGTTACCATTCAAGAAAGAGATCTTGGAGTCATTGTGGATAGTTCTCTGAAAACATCCATTCAATATGCAGTGGCAGTCAAAAAAGTGAACAGAATCTTGGGAATCATTAGGAAAGGGATAGATAATAAAACAGAAAATATCATATTGCCTGTATATAAATCCATGGTATGCCCATTTCTTGAATACTGCGTGCAGATGTGGTTGCCCCATCTCAAAAAAGATATATTGGAATTGGAGAAGTTTCAGAAAAGGGCAACAAAAATGATTAGGGGTATGGAACTGCTGCCATATGAGGAGAGATTAATAAGACTGGGACTTTTCAGCTTGGAAAAGAGACGACGTGGGGAGGTAGTGGGGGGATATGATAGAGGTCTATAAAATCATGACTGGTGTGCAGAAAGTAAATAAGGAAGTATTATTTACTCCTTCTCGTAACACAAGAATGAGGGGTCAGCAAATGATATTAATAGGCAGCAAATTTAAAACGAACAAAAGGAGGTATTTTTTCACACAATGCACAGTCAACCTGTGGAACTCCTTGTCAGAGGATGTTGTGAAGGCCAAGACTATAACAGGGTTCAAAAAAGAACTAGATAGAATATCAGGGTTGGAAGGGACCTCAGGAGATCATCTAGTCCAACCCCCTGCTCAGAGCAGGGCCAATCCCAGATTTTTGCCCCGATCCCTGAATGGCCCCCTCAAGGATTGAACTCACAATCCTGGGTTTAGCAGGCCAATGCTCAAACCACTGAGCTATCATGGAGGATAGGTCCATCAATGGCTATTAGCCAGGATGGGCAGGGATGGTGTCCCTAGCCTCTGTTTGCCAGAAGCTGGGAGTGGGCGACAAGGGATGGATCACTTGATGATTACCTGTTCTGTTCATTCCCTCTGGGGCACCTGGCACTGGCCACTGTTGGAAGACAGGATACTGGGCTAGACGGACCTTAGGTCTGACCCAGTATGGCCATTCTTATATCATAGCACACTATTACTGAAAAATTGCTTGCTTTTTCATTTTAACCATATAATTATAAAATAAATCAATTGACATATAAATATTGTGTTTATATTTCAGTGTGCAGTATAAACAAGTCATTGTCTTTATGAAATTTTAGTTTGTACTGACTTTGCCAGTGTTTTTTATCTAACCGGTTGTAAAACTAGACAAATATATACATATGTTGATGTATTCCTAGGAAGACCTCTGTATACCCCCATAACTGTTTCAAAGATCCAAAAATTGATATTTATGTTTGAAGAAAATAGTAGTCCCAACAAATTCAAAACTTTTTAATGTATTAATGATTTATAATTAAAAGAAGCATTAAAAATTATATCAATTTTCAGTTGATAAAAGAAGAACTTAGCATCATTTAAGCTCTGCCTACATGAAACAATTTCTATAACACTTTTATATTTGTATTTATATTTTACATGCATTTGGAAGATAGATTTATATATGAAAATAACATAATACATGTCATATATGTTAAAAAATGCACCAGCTCCTGGCAGCTGTGCTAGAAACTATGGGAAAAGGGTCACAATGCACAAGTAAAGCAGCGGTGGGAAGGAGTGCTGCGTATGGAGGCACTGCACTGTTCTACATAACTAAGGCTGCTTAATGCGCACACACTCAACAGTTGCAGTTACAAACAATTCCAGCAACACTTAGTTGTGTCACTTGCTTTTGAAATGGTGCATGTCTCTACGGTAGATGAGCCTCTCGTATTGATACGTGCCACAATCAAGAAAGGATGAAGAGTAGTCATCCTTATGAACAAATCTAACGCAGTTCTTAAGGTGGTATTCAGTGCATGGGTATTACAGTAATGAGTACGCTAGAAATACATATGGCTGCTTTAATGTCATAATGTCTGACTGGTAATGAGTCTGAAAAAAATAGTAATCCCATTTGCCAGCCAGGGATCACCAAAGATCTGGTTGCGTCACTCCTGTTCCTCTTCTCTTCCCCCCTCCCCCCTCATGTTCCCCCTCAAAGAGGGGTTGGTATAGCTGCTATGTTGGGTCTGTGCCAGCTGATGGCTCTCTGCCCCACACCAGGGTAATCCTCAATTGGAAAGATCTGGCTGCTTTACAGTCCAAAGGGGCCATATTCTGGAGTGGTGCCCTATGTCTTTTCAGCTGTGGGAACTGAAATAAGTCTCTGCAACTTGGACTCCAGTTTAATGGGCAACACAATTTCACTGACTTAATCCATCACAGTTATAATCTTAGGCCAAAAAAGTACAGTACAAATTAGCTTCATCTAAACATTGTCCATGTTTCATTGAAATGATTGTTTTTAACATTGTTAAACTAGTATCTGTGCTATTTTTCTAGAATTCTTATTATGCTGCAAAAACAAATGACATCTTTACTCACAGACCATTTGGAGGACACCTGGAAAATCCAAGACCCTTCAGAAGACCCTTTAAGGTATTGTTTGACTCTTGCCAAGTGTATGTGTTGCATAAGGTTTCATTTCAGGCTGTGGTGTTGTGATTTAGGCATGTTGTACTAAACAGACATGTTAGTGGTGAGATTTTCAAAAATGGTCAGCATTGGCTGAACTTTGTTCCCATTGAAATAATGGGGGCTTGCCTTGACTTCAGTAGGAATGTCTGAAAATTCCACTCCTTTCCCTTCCCCTGCCCCCAAACCCTCCTGTAACAGCTGGAGTGCTATCATATTTTGAAAGACTAAGTTACTAGAATTTGGACTCTCCCAGGTAGGTAAGAGAGCTGACTTTCTCAGGATGTAATTTTAAATAACATTAAGGGAGAGGGCAAACAGAATGGCAAAACAGTAAGGTTGAAAGGAGAGTTGGGCAAGGAAGGAGGGAGTGGCAAGATCATGGGGCTAGTGTTGGACAATAGAAGAGGAAAAAAACCCTTAAAAATCAATTTTAGAATCAAAATTGCAGAAAAAATGGGAGATTACTAAAACATCTGGCCAATAAATAGACTTGGAAAGACGTTAGGGTTTTTAATCAGTAAATGTTGGTAAACATTGATTTCACCATACGCACACAAACCAACAAAAATATTTCTATCCATAATAGACATTTGCAGATAGGCAAAGTAAGAGAAATACTGCTTCAGAACTTGATTTAAGGATACTTACTTTGTATTTTTTGACATGTGAAGTTGACAATTTTGTGTTTCAACAGTTATAAAGCTTTAACTTTTTGAATCACCATCTACTGTCATTAAATAACTATTGCCTGACCCTCTCCATAACTTCCCACAACTGTGAAAATTTAAATAGATAATTGGGGGGGGGGGAAGCTTAAATAAACATTACTATCAGTCAAAATTTATTTTAAAAAAACAGAAATCAAATTCTGTCAAATCTGCCTATGAGGAAACACCTTATATGAATATATTCACTCCTAATTTCATTATTTTTTTTGAATACTGTTCCACTAAATTTTTTTTTTTTTTTTTAATTAAGCGTGGTGGAATGTTGTAGTTGTCATAACGCTACATGAGAAATTCAGAGTATTTTCCACGTTTAAGAGAAAACATCATCTTTTTAGTGGCACTTCTACTGCATTTTGTTTGCATTTTTCATGTAAAATTGCCTTAAATCTATATGATGACTCCCAAACAGTAATCTTTTTATGTTTTTATATTTTCTCATTATTCTATCAGATAAGTATTGCTTTTAGGTTTTGTTTACAGGAACTAGGGTGGCCAGACAGCAAGTGTGAAAAATCGGGACAGGGAATGGGGGGTAATAGGTGCCTATATAAGAAAAAGCCCCCAAAATTGGGGCTGTCCTTATAAAATCGGGACATCTGGTCACCCTAACAGAAACCCCAAGATGTAAGAGAGTCAGCAAAATCACCCGATTCTGGGGTACTGCATTGGCTTCCCAATGTGTCTTGACTGTAAAAGGCACCCTAGGGTCAAAGTCAATTAAATGTAAAAGAAAGATTACTTGTTATCTCTTCCTTCCTGTTGTGAGTGGCATGCTGTGCGTGGGCCCAATTAGGTCCATTCATAATGGGAAAACGCTGATCAAATCTGGGTCAACCTCTTCTAGTTTTTCATTTAAAAGTGGCCTTGGTATAAGGCAATTAGGTCACTGACTCATGGTCCAGAATATCCCTTTTCTCCATGAGCCACGTGAATGGTGGAGATGTGACCACTGTTAATCCACCTCTTCCACAGAACACATTTCAGATAAGCCACCGAATAATGCTTGATATTTTACAAGGTTGCTGCAAGGATTTTTTTTTTTTTTTTTTAAACTTGTGTAAGGTAGGTAGGCATTATCCTCATTTTACAGATAGGGAAATTGAGGCAGAATTATTATGACCAAGTATATACGGGTAGTTGGCATCAAAGCCTAAATTCAAATTTCAGACTTCCTGATTCTTATCTATACTTAAAACAATGGAACCATTAGATAGAAATGACTTTCAGGCACTCCCATCCTGGCTAGTGGTGTCTTGCTCTGTAGCCTATTATTAAATGCACTTAGCCAACCAGTCCCACCAGATTAAAAGAAAAACAAACTTTCCTCAAGATAAAGTTCATAGTGTTATAAAATTAGTCTTTTTTTAGGTATTACTTTAGTTTACAGGTTAAAGTCATCTTACACTAAAATTACATTACATAGAATATTATTTTGGGATCCTTTGGTGTACACCTTACCATAATGGCACCTGTGTCACCACCTCCCGTCTATTACCAGCACAGGGGAAGTAGATGGTTCTGTTATACCAGGCTGATCCCTGCCTGCCATATCAACCCTTTGGTCTGTTGGCACTTGATGTAACTTAAAGCAGCCTGAAGTCTGGCTTAATTCATGTCAACTTGGAATTCTGTGTAGGATTGGGGGAACGTAAAGGTGAGCTTTAAGCCACTGTTGCATTCATGCACGCAACTTGTGCTGTCCACCCCTGTGCTGCAGCCAATAATATCTTCCCTTGTGCTTCAGAATAACTACGGGTAAACAGCATATGCAGCAGCACTATGTTTTGGTATGGGAAAAATGATATTGATTTATTGACTTAAAATTCCTAATCTAAAATTTCATCAACTTGTTTTTTGTATTGAATTTTCTCTTGTATTGCATATAATTTTTTTCTTATGTTGTTGAAGGTGGATTGCATTCAATATACCTGAGATGGTAATTTGACTGCTTTCTAATGTTAGTATATCTTTATTAACCAAAAGACTTAGGCAAATCTCTTTTCCCTTGTGTATGAAACAAGTTCTGTTGAATCACTAAACAGAAGTGTTTTGTTCAGAATACTTCAAAATTGGTCTGTGGTGTGTGTTAACTTCTATATGAAAAGAGTAACACACTGTAGAGGAGCAGTTTTATAAAGGGATACCCAACATTTTTACGTTTAAAAAGCTCTTCCTTTGACTTAGTGATTCACAATGCACCCAAGGGATGAGGGCAATCAGTAAACCCACTTGGTATGTTTATCATTTAAATAAAATCATTATCCTGGAATTCTGATGATTTCATTAACTATTCATGTTCTACAGTCATGGTTGTATGGTGGGATAGCTTAGATGTTTATATTATTTGGTATATAGTCTCCGCTTTTAAAAATAAAATATTTTGAAAAGCAATGTTACTTCATTTTTGAAGTGATGGTTTCAGAAACCAACAATATTAGCAATCTTTGTAAAGTAGTTTTACATTGATTATTAAATGAAATTTAGAACCTTAGATTGTTTCATGTTTCAAACTGAAACATCTTAAGATTTTCTAAATAACTTGGAGCAGTGGAGTAATTTTGTAGCAGAATCTGTTTAAATTGCATAAATTTGTCTTTGAAGAGTGTTAGTAATTTGGAGTAAGCTACACTTTGGTTTTGTGGAATTTGATACTGAACATAGTGGTAGGTAGGATCTAAACACATTACTATCTATCTTTGGTATTTCTAATGTGTCTACCATCACAGTGCCTTGTTGCCAAATATATAATTAAGCTTCTGGTTAGGTATATCTACAATTGACTATATTCTTCATCAGTGTTGTCTTTTTGGGGTTTTTTTCTCCACTTTTGTGTGGATCAAATGATTGCCTTAGTTCAGACGTAGAACCTATGACAGCAGCAGCTCCACTCCCATTCCTTCCTCTTACTCTGTCTATCCGTTATTTGCTTATTTCCATAGAGAGAGACATGCAGGGGGATAGCCTTGGAACCATCTTCCTAACCACTCCTGCTAGGATGAAGACCAGAAGGTTTGGAAGGAGAGGGAAGCTGCTCAGTAGCTTTCTCCCAAGCTGGAAACAGTAGTGATGGCTGTTGGAAAGCCTTGGGGCCTCCTCTCATGGTAGGAGGCAGATGCCTCCTGGTGGAAGAACTCCCCTGCTCAATGCAAGATGCCTGTCAATTGGGGCACAGGCTGCCCATTCACATAGTTTAGGGGGAATCTTGGTTTTTACCTTGCCAAGGTTCACGGGCTTAATTTAGAATTTTAAAAACATTTCAGTTTCCCCTATTGTGGCAATATATTTGCATAAAGGATGGTATTGTATTTATTGTATCCTGAGAACAGTCAGGTTTGGACTTATTCTGATCTCCTGTGAGAAGTTGAGCATTTGGCAGCTATCTGCCATGAATCCTGTGCCTCCAACTCCAATAAGCTTCACCATGGTCACTGACGTGTTCATCTTTCCTGGTAAATGCAGCTTTCTCAGTATATCATGGATGGATACAGGGTCTTTGAAATAGAAAAAGGCTTCTAGGAATTTGTATAAATGAGCTCCTCCCTTGTGCAAGCCTTTTTTAGCTGCACATTGCAAGTTTACTGAAAAACTGGTACAAAATATATTGCGTATGTGAAGCACGTGATTTTTTCCCCCCCAACTCTGTCAGATTGATACAGAATGTTACCAGAACACTCAAAAGCACTTTTCAGTGAGGGCTATTTTCATGACAAATTTCAGCTTTCTTCTTCTAGCAGTTAAAGTTGTTCATGAAAAGTTACAAGACTTTTACATGGGGAAGGTTTCTGCTCTCCCTCTTGCATTCTCCTTGTATTCAAAAGCAGATTTAACAATTTTTTATTAAAACTCCTTTAAAAAAAAAAAAAAAAAAATTCACCTTCTGTCAAGACCAAGTTTGAAAACTTCAAACAAAATGTTCAAAAACAATCTGAGAAACTATAATAAATGAGGTTGGAATTTTTTATATTATTCTTATACTGCACCCTTTTGTGTGGCATCTGAGTGCCTGTGAATGGAAAACTTAACACAAACTTAATTATAGTGGACACTGCTGCTCCCACTACATATGTTGTCTGTCCACTCTAGTATTTATAGTGCCATTGACTTTCTATTTCTGTTTCTCTGTGGCCTTCTCCCTCAGTTCTACTTCAAGTGAGTTTACAGTAGCCCAATATAGAGGTGAAGGAAGCATAGCTCTGTGGCTAGGTGTTCTTCCTATGGTTTTAAAGACTGAAGTGATTCCAGGTAAATTTGATATCTTACATTCAACATATGAACCAGAGACAGCTCTTGGATGCAATCCTGGGTCCTTTAAAGTCAGTGGGTTGCCATTGAGTTAATCAGGCCAGGATTTTACTCTTGAAGTTTACTTATTAGAACAGCTGTTTATATAGAGAGATACTCACACACACCCCAAAAAGAAGCTTGTCTCTCCCCTTCCACCTCATTTATTGCCCACATTATACAACCTCTTCAGTGCTCATAATTTTGATATCAAAACCTGTTCTATGCAGATAACTTGAGCTACTTTGGACTGTTGCCCAGTATGTGCCACACTGCAGTTCTGTGATATGAACAGTGAGTACGGGTCTGGGAAGTATTTAATAGGAGGCAAAGAAGAGGCATATGCATTTATAAATGAATAATACTTCAGTACTGTAAGTTTTTGTGTGTGTATAATTGTGTAATTGTAACTTTAAAAGAGTTGAATACAATAAAATACAAAAGGCCTTTTTGACCAGAGTTCCGAAATTCGATCATTTTGTCCATTTTTTCTTTTTTTCCCCTCTACAGAACAACTTTACAGATGGTCGATTGCAACACAGTTATAAATCAGGCTTAGTACAGAAGGGTTTATATATTCAGGCTAAGTACCAGCGGCTACGTTCTGCTGGTGTAAGGGGATTTACCACTTATAAATTCAGAGAAGGATTTTTGAGGAAAGAAAAGGTGAGTTGGATTAAAATTAATTTTCTCTAAACTTTTTTTTGATCTATAAAATGTGAGTATCCACTCCTATTTCAGAATCCACTTGGAGTTGTTTGTCTAGCTTGTATGGATATTCTTTGGAGTACTAAAATGACATTCTTCCCCTCCTCCCCCTAATCCAAGAAATTTGGTAACTGAGGGCAGGTCTACATTATGGGGGTAAGTCGACCTAAGTTACGCAACTCCAGCTACGTGAATGACGTAGCTGGAGTCTACATATCTCTTAGGTCAACTTATTGCAGTGTCTACACCACGCTGGGTCGATGGGAGAAACTCTCCTGTCGGCTTACCTTATGCTTCTCGTTCTGGTGGAGTACTGGAGTTGATGGGAGAGCGATCTGTGATCGATTTTAGCAGGTCTTCACTAGACCCGCTAAATCGACCCCCCAGTGGATTGATCACTGCAGCATCGATCCACAGTAAGTGTAGACATACCCTGAGACTTTTGGTTAGCTGTAGGTCAGCTATGGCCTCTGACATTGCCTCTCTTTTGAAATCTCAGTTTGGGCAATCCTTTCTGCAGCTCAACTAAGCTGATTTTCCATCTATAAGTGGGAAGCTGGTCGAAGACTGTTTTGTGTGTCCTTTCAAACAATTGGTTAACTAAATTCTATTGTATGAATATGTGCTCTTTTTCAGTACATTACCTAAGGATCCAAGCCAAATATTCACCTTATAAACCATCTAATTCATACATGTTGGAGTGCTATATTTACAAGCAGCGTACAGAACAATGCATGTTCACGTTTACTGAGATCTATTACAGGCAATCCTTGTGCATAAAAGGCAGACTGAACCCCCCCTCAATGGTAGAAACTGGGACTGGATGATGGGGTGAATCACTCAAGAAATTGCCCTGTTCTGTTCACTACCTCCGATGCATCTGGCACCAGCCACTGTTGGAAGACAGGGTACTGGGCTAGATGGACCATTGGTCTGACCCAGTATGGCCATTCTTATGTTCTTAAATTGGGTATCTAAAATATTTTCCTGTTTGTATATAAGCTTGCTTAATTGTGCAACTTCTGTTTTTAAAATACTCAAATGAGTGGTAGCACTCTGCAAAGTCGTGCTACAGCAGTAGTAATTCATGAAGAATTTTTGGGGTACCCTGAACTGGTAGGATCTCCCATCAGTATTAGTGTAACATTGACAGGGCACAGTCTAACACAGTTAGGAGTATCCATGTTGTAATAACTTCGTAGGGTGCACAGGACAACACTGTTATAGCACCTGATGGAGTATCATGTTACAGTTTATAGAATCATGTCAGGAGTCATGAATATTGTAAGGCTCAGTAACAAATAGGGTACCTCAGTATTAGTATAGCATCATAAAGCCCCTATTTGAATTGTCTCAGCATAATCTAAAATGTATCTTCCTTTCTTGTTTTATAACCATGGGGTCTAATCCATATTACAAATTGTTAAACATACCGGACAGATGTTTTTGGCATGGTTAGACTAGTGATGTAGATAAAGTCTGAGAACACTGCAAAGGCCGTATACTACTTCTCTGAGGGAACAGGGCGTGCTTCTCACATCACTAAACAATGACAGTCCTGACCATTCCTTTCTAAGACCTCTGATAAATACCCATGCTTGCTAGATGGAAAAAGAAAATGACTGAAAGATCAATTTTCAGAATACAGAATCATTCGGAATTATAAACTTGTATTATAATACAAATGTACAATTGCTTCACTATAATCAGCAAACAGATGTCACTGCCACGTAAATTTCCTATTGCTATTTTATAATTCGATGCTAGAAATTCTTGTTTAAAATTCATTAAAATAATCTTAAAATCTGGCTGCCAAAGATTACAGCATGAATTGTTGATCAGTATAATTAGGCTTTTTTAAATATTAATTTTATAACAAATAAAGAAATCTAATACCTCCCAGTTACAGTAAAATAAATCCTGTATTAATATGTATAATGTGGCCTTTTTTCCTGTGTGCAACTAGCAGTTTAGAAAGCCTCATCATGGCAACGTGTTCTTACATTTCAGTAATTCATGTATTTCTACCCACATAGTAAACTTGTTAAATAGTTGATATTTGTTAAAATGGGTTACAATTGGTATGATTTATATGGATTTTTTTTAAAAGTGCTAATCTATCGTGTTTCTTGCTGAAAGTTGATTTTTTTAAAAAGAATTGAATGTCCCCACTTAAATTATACTTTGATGTTCAAAGTAAACAATTTTAAGTTTTTTAATCTAAACTATTTTTCCAAAAGCTTCTACCTGAAACAAATTCCCAGTCACATTTTATAATAAATGACTTTAATAAACACAGTTTGTTTTCAAGTCTAGCAAGTCAAGAAGTTACTTAAAAGATAAGCATATTAGAGATTGTTATAAACATGTATGAACCCTTTATAAACTACAATTGTGCTATTCCGTGTCAGCCAAAACTCCTCTTAAATATTAATCTACACATTCAAAACTATAAAATGACTGTTTATTCACCATATTAGTCAAAGTATTTTCAGTACATAGTGTGTTAATAAACTTTGATTTGCTAGAATAGGTACTTTGCAGGTTTTAAGAGTGCTCCTTTCTAATTAGTGTATTAAAACTGCTGCTTTTGCATGACCCATGTGCCTTCTAAGGGGTAAACTGCAAACTCCCTGCCTGCACTGGTGTGCAGTTATTCACACAAGTAGTCCAACTGATATTAATGGGGCTGCTTGAGTAACTTCTCATCAACATGATGAAGGGGTTCACAACACAGTTGCCAACTTTCACACGGTAAATAAGCATCCCGACTTTCACAGTAAGACAAAAATCAAGCTAATCCCATTTCAAAACAAGGCCAAAACAAGCCAATCCCTAAGAACCCCAACACTCTATGTGACTAGATCCCCCGGCGTGCAGTCTGGGACTGTGGTGGGCCCGCTGTGCACCCCTCTCTCCCCCCTTGCCCCTGCTTGCCGGGAGCCAATAAAAAAAAAGAAGCTACAAGCCAAAAACTAGCCAACAGTCAACTCTCACAAGCCAATTAAGCCAAAAACAAGCCCAATTTCTGTTTGTTTGTTTTTTCGTGGGTTTGGCATGTCTGGTTCACAACCTAGCTATGAGTGAATAAAAGAACAGATTTAAGTGTTTGTCCTCTAATGTACTAGTATTTTTTCTGGTCCCAAAGTTTGACCATTTAGTATATATTTACCTTATTTGGCCAGAATTTTCAAACTTGGTAAGCACTTAAAGGTAAATAAATAAGTTCCCTGCTTTTCAGAGATGCTGAGCTTCTGCTGACTTTGGAAAAGTTGGCATACATTGTATGATTTACTTTAGCCTTGCAAAATTGACATGAAAATGTACCAGTCCAGGCACAATTCATACTCACCTACTCTTTGCTATGATACTAAATGACTAAAAAACCCTACAGTATTACCTGTTTAAAATATTTTGTCCTTGGCAAGTAAAATTTTGCAAAGCTGATTACTTATTCTTTATAGCAGCGTGGCTGCTTTAGTAAGAAGCCTTGTGCGTTATTGCATACCATCTAGTGAAAATTAAAATAATAAAAATATGAGCCAGTAGAGGTTTTTTCCACTGTTGTGACCTAGAAGTAACAATTTTTTCCTCTTAATAGGAACAGTCAGGCATTGCCACAGAAACCTGAACTGTGATAAGTGGAGACATACAATAACACGGCAAGGGAGCATCGGTTTGTTTTTTGACAACTTTGTCAGGAATTAAAATGGGAGAAATGAACTAACACTGTAACTGTCTCGATAAAATAACTATTTTTCAGTAGTGGCATGCTGCAGAACTTTTTTACAGTTTTAATAATTGCTTTTAAATTACAGTATTCAATTGAAAAGTTTAGTATGGTACCTTTGGTTCTTTTTGCAAACAAGTCCCAAAAAAGAAAAATTGAAGGGAGTCTTATTTATTGAATACTTTTTCTCTAAGCATGATTTTATGAATAGAACTTGAGTTGTTATAACCAGAGGTTTATATGTTGAAAAGTTTATTGCTTACATAATAAAAAAAAAAAGGGGGGGGGGGAAAGTGCCTGAATTGTTTAGTGATAGCATATTAGCTCAGGACTCTCCAAACAATGACTTCTTAGGTTGTGCAATAGAGTTTACAGCTCTTTTGAGTCATTTCCCTAGAACAATCTTTTGTATTTATTTTTGCTTTATATTTAGTTGGATTTTTGACTTAAATATATATATAAATTTGTAAATAAATTGTTAGAAAAGTTGTAACAATTTCCAACATTTGCTAAAAATGTGTAATAATGGGTAGGTATGTCATCTATTACATAGCAGTATCTTATAACTGCACTGAGATGCTTGGGTTAGTTAGAGGACTGGTTGACCTGTATGCAGAAATATTCTGGCTCATCACTTTTTTCCATATATATCATTTCTTGATTAAGCAACACATTGTCTTACCTTCTGCTACAAGTGACTGACTTGATTCTAAAAGTGGGCTTAAAGATATGTAAAAAACTACATAAGAGGAGCATATTCTCTAACAAAGCTGTTTATAACTGAAACTATTTAAGGCAAAAAGCTTGTAATTTTTTTATTAAAATCCCAATCATTCTCCATAGTTTACCACTCCTCAATATCATTATGCTTTATGCAAAAATCAAGCAGGCTGATGTACATAATATAATGCTCAGGCCTAAAGCAATACTGTATTGTGTTCATTTCCCATTTATAGTTTGAGCCTTAATGTAGATATGATGGGGTTGTTTGTGTTAAAGATTTGTTTCAGACTTCTTAATACAAGTACACTAAAGGTATATAACAAGTAACTTTTCCAGGGAAAACTTTCTAATTAATTTTAAGAAGAAAGTTATTGTCATCCAATCTTGTACATTTTAGTAATCTCCAACGTTATAGTAGCCATAAAAGTACACATTAGAATCTCATTTATGGAATGTATTCAGAAAACTGGCACATTCAATAGGCATGTGAAAATACAAAGGAAAACACTTAATTTTTGGGACGATCAAGCTATAAACAATATATACTGCATGATTTTTTCAGAGTACCTTTAATAATAGGAGTATTTGACTTATTGAAACTCCTAAGCCGTGGTTCAAGGGACTATAAAATTTTAATACACTGAAATCTGCCTAAAAACTTTGACATACGCTTTGGTACACCGTTTAGTCCTCATGTAGGATAATGTGCAGTACTCATTAGTATAACTGTGATTCAACAACAGACAGACATGTCGACTTCTGTGAATGTTTCCAAAAGCTAAGTACAGGACTTAGGTGGTAATGTACATACACTGCTCCGTTGTTCAAAAATTAAACTAGTTTTTTCAGGAACTTACGGTGTGCATAAGCCAAACAGAAAGTTGTGTTAGAAGAAAGGTTTTCTTTTTCAAACCAATACAGCTAACAATTTACAGGTAGCAGTAAATATTTTAAATATTAGACTGCATAAAGTGACCCTGTCCAAATCTAGGCCCAATTTGTGCTCAAACTGTCCAACAGGCATGCTGCTTCTTAATGTGGAAAAATACCTTTAAACAAATGTACACACAATAGAATGTAAACTGTTGAAGCTACATTGCTTTATGGGGCAATACAGTGTTGTACTATTTCTGAAACATTTTCATTGTTTTCACAAAAGACCTGCAGAAGAATTACATTTTGAGCCAAGTAGGAAAAAATGGTTACATGAGACAACTCCTCCATATCTGATAAGGGAATTTTATACCATTGTGTGGGAGTATACAATATTGGTGTAGTCAGAGATCAAAGTTAATACATTTTATGCAAAAATTCCAACATTAGAAGTATGAATGACTTCCCCAACTGACTAGTATGTTTTGCTGATTCTACCTATGACACTGGGTAGTTTTAATTTCTTTTGTACTTCAGTTATATCTTGTTCTGTGCACGGTTTTAAAAGACTGATGACCATTGATGGTAACACATTGCAAATGGCACATATTTTAGACTGTAGCCATTGTAATTTTATACACTTTTCTAACGGGGGGTGTCAAACATTACTCATTCAGTCATTTGTACTTTAACATGCTTTTCTTAAGAGCTCACCACTTGAACAAATTATTTTTTAATAATAATTTAGCAATGCTAATTCAAGATTCCTCAACTGCATTAATTTAATAAATTGGGTGTATAGATATTTTAGCTTACAGGAATTTACTTGAATTCTAGGTCTTTTTGAAACAGCCTGAGTTACTACTACATGCTGTTATCCAGTGTGATAGCTACATTGAAGAGCATCTGCTGTCCTGCTAATTGGGGGAATGTTGGAGAGATGACTCCCTTCACATTGTGCAAAGACTTCATTACATATTGTGTGATAGCGTATCTTGATACACAAATGTACACACACACAATTGGCTCACTTTAGCACTGCACACTTAACTGATTTCTGTGTTAGACGAATACTATACAGTGATGTACCTGCTGAGAATAATAGACTGAAATACCAAAAGGCAGCCCAGAAATAGAGGAAGGAGGAAGTTAGTGAGAGTTATAAGAAAAATGAATCATAAAATTATTATGTGCCTTTCTGTAATGTACTGCATTAAGGAAAATAACCTCTTGCTGTACAAAAACAAAATGTCATTTTCAAAATCAGTTTGATGGAAATGTGGGCAGGAGACATTTGTGGATTACAATAGCCACTTTGTTTCACTATGCAAGTAATTCTCAGCCTCCATATTGTAGCTTAACTAAAAGGAGGCATAGGTATGTCCTTTTATTGGCAAAGCCAATTGACACTACTATTGTGAAGTGTTAGCTGTTGAATATGTAATTATGTCTGACAGCCATTCTTTTTAGTTTTTTTTGAAATTTGTGTAGATCTTTATTGTTAAATTTCTTTCAATCATCTTGAAATGACTGTACTAGAATGATGCTTGTCAGATTCCCAATATCATTTTATAAATTGAAATGTTTAAATTATTCTTTACCGCTATCCAAAAATGCAATGGTTTAATACGATCAAAGTTCCGTTTTTAAGTGTGTAATTGCTTTGACATATACATCTGACATTGCATGGCTAGAACCCTAATTTAATCTTTCGGGATTTTTTTGCTTTGATGGTCAGACTCCCAAAGTTAAGAAAATTGTGGGAGTTACTGGAAAACTAGAGAGCTAACACACTAGTAGAGCTCAGCCTTACCCTCTTCGGTTTGCTTAATTTTTAACAACTTTTTCAAAATTCAACAATTTACCTTATGTAAAGGACTTGGTTATAGCCAGGTTTTGAGACAAGAAGACTACCTCAATGCAAATGACTGATTTCTTTGGGGATTCACCTGAAGGCCTAGTCTGGACACTAACTGACTATACCTAGGTGCCATCCTCTCTTCCACGGCATCTGGATGAAACAGACATTCAGCTTCCTGTATCTGAGCTTAGAATTGCACACATAATCAAAAGGTTGAAGGTCTGTGAAACTTGATAGAAAAGGAAGGCTTTTCAAAACTGGCTTTTCAGTCCATGGAAAAATGCATCTCCATCTTGACTCAGACATGATGGACAGAGTGAGAGGGGCTTCAGTGAAGTGATTAAGATACTGGTGGTAAGTGATAAGGAGGACTTGAAAAATACACTTGGCTTTTCAGTATTCACCTCAGAGGACGGACAGAGCATACAATCCTTACTAAACTTTGCTTTACCTGCTGGAAGAATCTGCTTTCCCAAGGCCTCTGTTTAAACTGCTATTTGTGCCACCCATACCAAGTTGTCTATATTTCTTGATTAAAGGGAAAATCTTAAAAGTTTTACACCTCCTAGTGCAGCAAAAATCTGCAAAAACGTAGTGCCTAGATATATGCACAGATCTCTTGCCTATGACATGACTTTATTCCACTGGTGCAGGTTAGGAAGATACTTGGTGCTTCAGCATCCCTGCAAAGAAAAGTACCATAAATATAATTTAAAAATAGCAACTGCAAGAACTATGAATGCTTACCTACAACCCTCTAACTCTTCATTAGACTTCCAGGAGTCAGTTAAATGTTGACCACTGTCCTATCTCAGTCTTGGCTAAGAGAAAATTTCAGTGATAAGAAGTTGACATAACTACTCTTATAACAAAGTCCTTAGCCTGTTTCTTGAGTAAATACTTAGGCATGTGATTTAGCACAGCCTTGTGCCTCCCTACTTTCTTCATATACTTTTCCCCCACACATACTATACTAGTTGTTGCTCTGAATCTTGTCTGAGTCATTTAAATCTCATAGTCTTGAAATGTTGGTGTAATATTCTGTAAATAATTTAGTTGCTAATCTTATTTTGTGACCGGTTTCTTTTTCTTGTGACTGTTTTTATTCTAGTTAATGGGGCTGGTGAAGGGCCCTCCCAGTGAGTTGCTGATTAAGTAAACAGTCCTTGGAACAACAAAAGCTTCTTTCCTTTGTTTAGATATTATCAAGTTTTCCATCCAGCAGGGATGTGGCTAGCTGTGCATTGTTATGAAATACATTTAAAGTAGAACCCATCTGTACTGCAGTTCCTCTCCATTAAACCTTTTACAATGTTTTTTTTTAAGTTTAACATGATTGTTTCTGCTGGTGTGGATGGGGAATAGTATTTTTTTTTTTTTAATCTTCACTATTAAGAGTAAAACTGTCTAAAGTGTGACTTAGTCTCCCGATTCACTATAATTACCCTATGTTTAATAGTTTCCTGATCAACAACATATATATTGACATTCAAGTATGCTTATGTTTGACTATGTACAGATACAATGTTAATATAGAGAGATTGTTCCTACAAACTCTAAATAGATGTTTTAACAAATTTAATTTTTTAGAGCTGCAAATTGTTTTAATGAGTTGTTTTAGCAGCAGGAACTGATATCCTCTGTAGTTATTGAAGTAGTGTCCAGTTTTCCTTAGAAAAAATTCTGCTAGATTCTTTCTGCAAAAATGTAGTCCATAAAAATATTTGTTTACTAGATTGCTTTTTTCCCGTCAAGGCTTCATCCATTGCTCTTTTGTGAATGTAAAAGCTTTAATCTAGTTATAATTTTGGGTATGTTTCCTTTCTGGCTAATAGGGGGTGTAGTAGTATTGATTCTATTTCATATTTCTTGTCTTTATAGTGCCCATAAATGTTCTTGAATTCTTAGAATGATAATGTTTGGATATTATGATGATGGATACAGTAGAAAACTCTAGGATAGGTTCTGAATATATCACTTATTCCATTCAAAAGATGTAGTTCTATATCCTTTTTGTTGCAAATCCTTATTTGTACCCCACATATGGGGAGGGCATGCATTTGCCGTGTGTGTGTACATTTCTGTTGAATGTTTAAAACTGCTGTAACAAACTCAAGACCATCTATGCTAGTTTACACAAGTCACTTTACAGTTTTTAAAACCTCGATTTTTAACAAAATGGAAAGTAGTGTAATAAGTGACCTTAGAATCTAGGGATAGGGCTGAAGGATAGAATATTTTCAATTGCAGTCACAAAGTCACTAACTTTCTATATTACTTTTGTCCTCTATAGCATCTTTAGGCTTAACAGAGTCAGATCTAATATTTCTGATCATATCTAAGTTCAGATTTGCAGCGTTCCAATTTCTAAAATGTAAGAGATCATCTTGAGAAAAGTGAGTGTTCTGCACTCCAGTAGTCTGACAAGGGTGTGTGTGTGTTTTTTGTGACACCATCCTTTTACATAACACTAAAATGTAAAAAAGTAACACTGTCCAGATTTTAGGTCCTGAAAGGCCCTTAAGAGGCATGTCTATTCTCTCTCTTGAAACTCAGAAGTCAAAAATTTAATGTTTACCTTTTTCTAACCAATTGCCAAGAAAGTTCATTCTTTCCCTAAAATTGCAAAGATCCAAATTAATATTTGTGAATCACAGTCCTCTATTTATGATCACCATTAGACTCTAATTATCATCTTTGAAGGGATGGAACAGTGAAGCAAAGCTCGGGGTCTGGAGTAGACCTTTTTAATTATGTGTTTAGTATAATAGAGACAAATAGATCGCTTCCATTCCTCAGGCCCAATTTTAGATCTGAAAGTTGTCTGGGATTTTCAAAAATGCCTAAGTGACTGAAGAGCACAAGTCACCCTAAAAATCAACAAGAACAGTTATGTGCTTTTGAAAATTGCATCCTACATACGGCTGAATTTTTGTTTCCTGAGAAATACATCAGTCAAAAAATCATTTTCATCTAAAATATATAATCACATTCCATACATCAGGGAAATTTTGTGCATTTTAACAAATCCTTACATTTTTTCTAAGCAAACACTGTAGTTGTGAAGATTAATTTTCTTTTCCAAATGCTTTTTCTTTTCTAAACATATCCTTATCTCTAATTTATTATTCAGTAATATATTTATTAAGTGTATATCATTCCTTTGGCAAAGTAAAGTGCATAGAAAGCTATTTGGGGATATTATGATACCATCTTGAGGCCTTAACCATATCGGGTCCTTCTTGTAATAGGCACTGCATGAACATACAACTAATGATGCTTCCTGCCACAAAGAGCTTACATTATAGAAAAATTAGCTTTTTTCACTTTCTAGAATGGGAGTGTATTATCTCCATGCTTTAATCCTTGGGAAACTGGCTAATTCAAATACAGTAATTATTTTAGAGTGATTTCCTTTGAGTTGGACAGAAGTTGCTAGTGTGCTGTGGCAGAAGGCAAGAGGTTTTCTGATTCTGAGAGCCTAGTTGGGAATTTTACATAGGAGTAAGCCAGTTTGTGAAAACTGGAAGACACTGTGGCATCTATCTCCCTGCCAGCCCTGATCCATCCCTCTAGAAACTGCTACAGAAATGCTCCTCTTTCTAAGGCTATGTCTACACTACAGCTGGGATCGACGCACTGATATCGATCCACCAGCGGTCGATTTAGCGGGTCTAGTGAAGACCTGCCAAATCGACAGCAGATTGCTCTCCAGTCGACCCCTGTACTCTACCCCCGACGAGAAGAGTAAGGTAAGTCGATGGGAGAGTTTCTCCTGTCGAGCCCGCCCCCCCCCCCCCCGCAGTGTAGTAACTTGACCTAAGGTACGTCGACTCCAGCTATGTGAATAACATAGCTGGAGTTGCATAGCATAGGTCGACTTACGCGGTAGTGTAGACATAGCCTAATAAATCAGGTATACCAATTACTCCAGTACACCTTAATCTCCTTAGAACCACAACCAGAGCAATTAACATTCTACAATGGAATCATCCTCATTCTTATCAAAACTAGTTCCATCAATTCTAAATATAGGTTGGCACATTATTTACTTATGATCTTGGACTCTTCTTAAATGGACGCAGATGGGTTGTATCAGAATAGACAATTGCTGAAATTGTAGTGCTGGAAAGGTATTTCCACACTTTCTGGTAATCCCACAGATTTAAAAAATATAGGAAAGCCATTATAAAAGGGGTGTTTGGTTATTTTAAAAAGACCTTAAACCTCAATTCATATTGTGGAAATGTGATGAATTTAGTAGATGAGACCGATGTAAACTGGACCTTGTGCAGATTTTGTATGATTGCATTTGTAAGTAAAGAGCCAGGCTGTGATGTGTTAGAGAATCGTCCACTCCCTGACTATGGAAGAATGGCTACAAGAAATTTTCCAATGCCATTGCCTGGGGTGAAAAGTGAAATAGAATATGTTTCAGTTTGCACTTCTACTCTGCTTTTGATGGAACTACGTTAATGGACAAGTTGGCTTGATCCTTCTTTTCAGTGAAAGCTGACTGAACGAGATACTCTCTTCCTATCTTGTTCCTCTTACATTTCTATTCTGTCCCTATTGAGTGTTGGATTTGTTTTACTATTTTCCTTACAGATATGTCTAATAAAAACAAAGAAATCATTTAACATTATAAGCCATTCTGTGCACTGTTTTCTTTTTCTGGACATGTAATATGTTTTTTTCAAAAAGTAAAATTCCAATACTTTAAACTAGAAAAGAAATACAGTTAAGTCTAAGCTGGTTCAGTTTAAACTGCTTGAGCATATGGAATCACTCTCCTACAAACGTTGCTTTATAGCCGAACAAAAGCTAGTTCTAATGGACATACTGTATTACTAAAAAATTAAATCTAGGTATTTATAAAACACAATGTGTGCATGACATCAACAGCTGAAATCATGCCCCTGGCCCTGTAGAGTTTACGTTCTGAGATCATCTAATTTTCTACAATAAAACACCTTATTCAAGTCCTGATTTCAAAAATATAGATTCTGATGGCCAAATAAACAAATTTAATCAAACTTGTAGGCAATTCTGCCTCCACTGAGGAGTTTTTATAATTTCTGCTTTTTCGGTACCTGAGAGCTATTTTTCAAACAGGAAAGAATATGCTCCACATGTTAAATCCATATCATTTTGGCTGCTAGCATTTTTCCATCTTCACAGCTAAATTAATGCTACGGAGAGTTAAAGAAATAGTCTACAGCAGCCTTGGGCAGTTAAAGCTGCTCAGCAGAGCAAATCTCTCTTTAGATTACATTTCCTACACCTTATCTTTTAAAGTTGATTATGTAGTTCTTAGTTGTTTTCCCTCTTAGTGGGAGTCTACTTCAGTTGATATGTATAGCTCTTCCAAAGACCCTTGAACTTCTACATACACTCCAATCTCAGAAAAACACCAGTTACCAAATAGGTAGGGAAGCTGAGACAGGCCACTGGGCCTCTTTCTGTCCAAACATGTTACTGTTCTTGAAATAGCATAATAAATCATTTTGATACTGTTTCATTGTGTCAACGTCACAAGTGTTCATTGTCTTCAAATGTAGACTTCAAATCCTTATACATTAGTTGAAAGTAGGAACAATCAATCACTCTACATGAAAGTTTTTTTTAAATTTAAATCTCTAATTTCTAGTATCACCTACCTTCCTCTAATCTGTCAGTTACAGCAGCTTTGATGCCTTGTCTTCTCACTAATGTCTGTCTCTTTTTTTCCATAGCAACAAGATGTGTGAGGTAGTATCTTTTATTGGACTAACTTCTATTGGTGAGAGAGACCAGCTTTTGAGCTCTACAGAGCTCAAGTTTTTTTTCCCCCCCTTCATGCCACTTCACTCCAGCTGGAATAGCTTTACTGAGGTGAACTATACAGCCATTCTCATTTAAATCTGTACTGAAGACCTGTTTCTACCTGATCACCAAGAATAGAGTGCACAGACCCCCTAACAACCCCCTGAACCATACAGGGCTACAAACTAATAGAACCTCCCCTAAGAGCCTTTGAAAATACTCACCTAGATCAACAACTCTAGCGATGATATAGCAGGCCTCAGCGAGCCACCTGTAGGGCTGCGTTGGCCATGAAATGTAGAACTGGTAAGTGGGTTTCATTACAAACTAAAGTCAGACGAGGCTTCTCAAAAGATGTGCTGGAGCTGGGCTGCTCCAGCTGCCCCTGTTGCTCCATCACGTTGTAGGGGTGGACTGAAGATTTCAGTTGAATATAGAGCTTTGAAGTCGGGGGAGATGTTTGAACTTTAGGTGTCAGAACTTGTTCAGCGGAGTGGAACCTCCGCACCCCGCCTGTTTTCGCTGCCTGACGTTAAAACCCCCCAAAACTCAGTCAATGGCTATAAGGTCAGTCATCCCTGTGGTGGTGTTCTGTTTAGCAACAGACTAGATCTGCCATTGTTCTCCTCCCCCGTTTCACAGCCGAAAGCTGCCTCCCTCTCTCCCCTCCAAATGTCCCTAGGGGGGGGAGGAGGAGGAGCATCCCTAGGCGGACCCCGGGAGCTGAGTTTTCCCCACGCCTGCGCCTCTCGCCTGTGTCTCAGTAGGGTCACCAGCCCCCTTCTCTCCTTCCTGCGCCGCTGCTGCGGGCAGCGCGGGGCCGAGGCGGTGCAGCCGGGCTGTGGCGCGTTCTCGCGACACTTCCTGCCGAGCGGAGCCGCTGATTGCGGGGGCAGCGCCCAGCGTGGCGGTGCCTGGGGCGGGGGAGACCCAGCTCCGGCTTCACACTTGCTCTGCTGCACACGCGGAGCCCAAAACGGGGAGTCGCCGCCCATAAGCAACCGCCCGCCGAGCCTGCACCCTGAGCCTGCCTGACCCCAGCGCAGGCAGCAGCGGGGACCCAGGTTCTTTGCGGAAACTGCGTCTCTTCCCCCTCCCCCCCGTCCTATTTCTGCGGTTTGGATGCCGATGAGAGTGGAGGAGCCGCTAGCGAGAAGCAGCACCACGCAGCCCGGCTGCAGCGGGCGCTGAGAGGGCGGGCGACTGCCTCAGTCAGCAGCCTTCGCTTCGCTCGGCTCCCACCCCCGACCAGTGGCTTTAACTCGCTCCCGTCCCCGCGGCTTGTCCCGCCGTCTCAAACTTTCAGCCTGTCCCCGCTGCCGGGCAGAGCCCGGCTCCACATCCATGGGTGAGTGTGAGCTCGGAGTGCTGCGAGGGGCGCTCAGGGTGCGTTTCCTTTTCGCAGGACGAGCCGGGGGCTGGGTGGTTGGCCGGTGTGGGGTAGAGATCAGGAGGCTGCTGTCTCCCGCCGTGCTGGAGGCTCTCCGGCTTCCCCGGCGCGCCGGCTGCCTTTCCTCTGCCCCTTTGGCTCACGCGCTCGCTAATTGTTTTCCCGATTGAGGCGGAGTGACAGGGTGACGGTGGCTGTGCAGCCCAGGGGCTGGGGCGGCGAGGAGAGGGGAAGGGATGGGGGGACCCATCCCCTTGGGGCGGATGGGGATTGCGAGCTGGGTTGACACGTTTGCGATTTCCCCGGCTAATCAGCTGGCTTGTGTTTGCTGCGGGAGCCGCCGTTGTGCTGCCGGCAAGGGGGTGAAATGCAGGCTCGAGAGGCTAAAGTGTGAGAGAGAACAGACCCGGGGGGCCCTGGATGCGCAGGCTGCACTTTTCCTGCCGAGGTGCTCGAGCAGCCGAGCTGATGAGTGCAGCGGCTGCTGCCTTCTTGCGAGACAGGAAATCTGAGAGGCCTGCTCGAGGTTTGACATGTCCCAGGTTGGGCGGGCGGGGGCCGCTCAGGCGCCAGGCGTTGCTTTCGCTGCCCCACGTTGCAGCCCCGGAGCGGAGAGCCGAGCAGCCCCGCCAGGCTGTTCGCAGGGTCGGTTCTGCAACCCGCTGCGCGCTCTTCCTCCGCAGCCTGCCTCGTTAACCCTCCGAGCAGCTCGCGCTGCAGGGGCGGCTCGCGTGGATTTTGGGAAGAGGCTGCGTCTGGTTTGCGAGTCCTAGTGCATCCAGCCAGGCGCACGCTGTCCGGGAAGGAGACCGGCGCACGGCTGCCGTGGGGTGGGCTCAGTACCTGGGGCTAGCGAGGAGCGCGGCAGCTGTTGGAAGGCGAGACTTAATCATGCTGCTCAGTTTGTAGGTGTTAGGAAGAGCCTCCCCCGGGTGGGGGTTGCTCGGAGGCTCACCTGCTGTGCCCGTAGAGCCCGGGGGTGAATTGTCCTATTATG
Source organism: Emys orbicularis (assembly GCF_028017835.1). Lineage (NCBI taxonomy): Eukaryota > Metazoa > Chordata > Testudines > Emydidae > Emys > Emys orbicularis. Next base: position 227,190,328 of record NC_088683.1, read on the forward strand.
CTGAGCGTGGAGCTGAAGAGAGGCGGGGGCGACAGCAGTGCCAGGCTCTGGCTGGCTTAGAGGCGCACACATGGGCCAAGCCTGCTCGCTCCTGAACAGGGCCAGACTCTGTTTCATCCATCCAATCTGTTTAGCGCTCTTTGTGTGTGTGTGTGTGTGTCACACACATACACGTTTGGAGATTGGGGAGGAATACGTGAAAGAAGGCAACAAAGGAGAACCTGTGCCATGGTGTTTTATAGACTCTCGGTGTGTGCGGACAAACTCTTCCATGTGTGGTTGGGCTAGGATCAGCGGTTTTAACTAGGCTTAGGGAAGTGGCTAAGTGTACTTTAAAAGCTAGTTTTTAAGTTTTCTCTCATATATTGCCACACCCCATTTTGTGTACGGTGAAGGCAAAGAGCAGATAGGATGGTGTCAACATTAGCGCTCCTTTTGAGGTGTCTGTATCCTGTCAATTACAGTGAGCAGATATAGTTGCTTACATGTGCAGGCATAACCCAGATTTCTGTATCTATAGTGATATTTGGTAATTTGGGGGGGAGGGATAGCTCAGTGGTTTGAGCATTGGCCTGCTAAACCCAGGGTTGTGAGTTCAATCCTTGAGGGGGCCGCTTGGGGATCTGGGACAAAATCGGTACTTGGTCCTGCTAGTGAAGGCAGGGGGCTGGACTCGATGACCTTTCAAGGTCCCTTCCAGTTCTAGGAGATGGATATCTCCATTAATTTCGAATTCTATTTCTATTTGTTTGAAAATCAACAAATCACTACTGCTACTTGATACTTATGTAAGTATATGCTACATATACTTATGTATATGAAAATATGCACAATTACTGTAATGCACAAAGATACACAAGATTAAGCACCAGCTTTTTGCTGTTGAACTTCAGTTAGTCCTGCAGTCCAAAATGAAGTGCATGAAGTCGTGGGAACAGATTCAGTTGCTTTGATCTGAGCTCAGTTGCTGGTTGACAGTAGGCCAACATCCCAGAACACCTCACTTCATTGGTGCATTTTAGAAGACTATGTAGGATTAGATCATTGCTGTTAATGTACAGAGAGTGTTCATCTCCATTTCTGTATTCAGTGGTAAAGGGTTGCACTCCCCAATCTGCAATATGATTTTAATATGGTGCTGTAATTGAGATTTTTTTTAAAAGAATGGATAAGCAGATCTGCATCTTGGGTGTAATGTCCATCCCTGCAATGTAACAAATGAATTTGGACAAAAATATGTAACAAGAAATTAAGCACACACTTTTTTTTTTTTTTTTTTTTAAATTAGATGGCTGTAATCAAATCCCATGCTTCAGGGCTTCAGCCAGCCATCTGCAGGGGCCAGGGAGAGTTTCCATCCCTGTCCCCCATGTAGAATTGATGTATTCCTCTGAAGCATTAGAGATTGGCCAGGGAGGAAGCCGGGACACCCAGTGGGGTGGATCCGTGGTCTGAGGAGATACACCATAGATCATAGAATATCAGGGTTGGAAGGGACCTCAGGAGGTCATCTAGTCCAACCCCCTGCTCAAAGCAGGACCAATCCCCAGACAGATTTTTTTCCCCAGATCCCTAAATGGCCCCCTCAAGGATTGAACTCACAACCCTGGGTTTAGCAGGCCAATGCTCAAACCAGCCAGGCATCAATAAGAGCATTCTCTGTATCTTGCTCACATGCTCAGGGTCTTACTGATTTCCCATCCCCAAATCTGGCAGGAATTTTTCCCCAGGTCAGATTGGCGAGACATTGAGAAGTTTGGGTTTTTTGGCCTTCCTCTGCAATATGGGGTGTGGCTCGCCTGCTGGGGTCATCTGGGAATAGCTCGGAAACCTTTTTTTTTTTTTCTGTTCTTATTCAGTTTTTCAGTGTAGTTTATTCTTTGCCATGTCTCTATTATGATAAAAAGTTAACTGCCACAGGACACTACTATCAGTCTTGCTTAGACCCCAGTGTTTTACTCAGCCACTTGTCAAAAAAGGTATGTGTCGTTCATATCTGAGACCAAGCTGTGGTGAATAAGGATAAGCTCTTTCTCTGATGTAAAATATTTGGCCTTCCCTTTTTGTGCATGCCCACGCAGGAGGTTAAAAGAAGTGATAAGGCAACATGATGTAACTTTCCTTTGAGCCATAGATTGTGATCTACAAGCCAGTCTGAAATTAAGGGAAACTGTTTTTTCTGATGAGTTTTCTGCCCATCCATGATGGTTTGTTCATACATTTTTTTGTACCTGTGCGCGCTCTCTCATATCTCATTTTGGTCATTCATATTACTAATAGTTCCTTTCTGAACTCACAGTAACTCATTCAGACTTCTCTTTCCCCTGGCCAAAAAGAAGATTGGAGATATTTTGCAGTTCTGGCAATATCTTTACTTTTAATTTTATGAGTACGACTTAAAAAACAGAAACTATATAGGGAAGCACAGGTATTGACAGATAGAGTGAAGGTGAATTTTTTTATGTATTTGTCACAGATTCAAGATGAAAATGTGAATTTTAAAAATTAACTTGACAATTTAAAGATTTCCTACATATACGAAAGAATAGGTAAGCTCCATCATTCAGAAGATGGCTTTGCACTTAGTGAAAATGTAGATATGGTAGAACCTCAGAGTTACGAACATCTCAGGAATGGACGTTGTTCGTAACTCTGAAATGTTCATAACTGAACAAAATGCTATGGTGGTTCTTTCAAAAGTTTGACTGAACATTGACTTAATACAGCTTTGAAACTTTACTATGCAGAAGAAAAATGCTGCTTTTAACCATCTTAATTTAAATGAAACAAGCACAGAAACAGTTTCCTTACCTTGTCAAATCTTATTTTTAAACTTCCCTTTATTTTTTTAGTAGTTTACATTTAACACAGTACTGTACTAGATTTTCTTTTTTCTTTTTTTTGGTCTCTGCTGCTGCCTGATTGTGTACTTCCGGTTCCAAACGAGGTGTGTGGTTGACTGGTCAGTTCGTAACTCTGATGTTTGTAACTCTGAAGTTCTACTGTATTTATATATGAATACATAAAATCCTAGGCTGTGAATCTTGTCTGTCAATTATTAAAAACAAACCTGAGTCTGACACTGTTTTTTGAATCTTTTCTGTGTTTTGAAAATCTGTGTATGATAGACACCATCTTACATCCCTCTCAAATCTGTCCCATGCTGGGCTCCTTATTGTATGTATATGCTCCATTCTCTTCTCTCCCCCCCCCCCCCCCCCCCGCACACATTAAAAGAATGTTAAGGTCATAAAGTGAAGTGCTGAAAAGTTAGGAAATGACACATTAAGGTTCTTCAAGTGACAGTACATGTCCATTCCACTTTTAGGTATGTGCTCACTCAGTGCACCGAAGCTATGGAAAAAAAATCTCCGTCAGCACCCCTCAGGGTGGTGCATGCACTCTCCACATGCTCATACTGATAGCCAATGGTATGAAGAGGTGGGGCTGCCCTCAACCCTCCCTCAGTTCCTTCTCCCCACCTGTGGTAGGTAGACAGAGCCTGTATGCCTCATCATTCTCTTAAAAAAAATGTAAATAATTAGATTAGTAGTTAGTGTTAGTTTACATGTATTGTTTTTATATTTGTTTATTTTTGCATATTTGGATTTAATAGTGTCATCGACACCAAGTAGTGGGGCATGCCCAAGTTCCGAAGGTTTAAGAATTGTCTGGCTGTAATAAGTCTATGCCAGCCAGTGACCCTCAAGCCCGTTGTTTAAAGTGTTTGGAAGGGGGCACGTTTGAGAGAAGTGTCTGATCTCCAGGGGGTTCAAGACTAGGACCAAGAAATCTGGAGAGGTGAGGCTTTGACACCTGTTGATGGAAGCAGCTTTACGTCCTTCCTCAGAACCCAGCCACTCAGTATAGGGAGCTATGGACTCTACTTCATCTCAGAGTGCACCTTTGGAAATTGCGCTCGCACGCTCTCTTCCCCCCCCGCCCCACTATTGGAGGGATTCAGAAAGGAAGTATCATTCTCCTTCGAGTGCTTGCTCATGTCCATTCCATATTAGGTGGGCGTGCTTGCCACATGCACCGGTGCCGGAAGCTTTTCCCCTCAGTGGTAGCTGCAGGACGGGGGTGGGCAAACTATGGCCCATGGGCCGGATCCGGCCTGCGAGCCGTTTTAAGCCAGCCAGGGCACTGGGTCAAGGGCTGGAGCATGCGGCTTGGCCCCGCTCCAGCCGGGGCGCAGGGTCAAGGCCACACCACACAGCTCCCAGAAGCCGCGGCATGGCCCTGCTCTGGCTCCTAGGCGCTCTAATGCCCCCCTCCGGCACTCCAATGGGAGCTGCAGGGGGATGCCTGCGGATGGGGCAGCGTGCAGAGCCGCCTGGCCGCGCCTCCGCATAGGAGCCAGAGAAGGGACATGCCTGCGCCCCCTGAGCCTCTCCCCAGGCCCCAACCCCCTGCCCCAGCCCTGATCCCCCTCACTCTCCAAACCCCTCGATCCCAGCCAGGATCACCCTCCTGTACCCCAAACCTCTCATACCCAGCCCCACCCTAGAACCTGCACCCTTTCCGCACCCCTGCCCCAGCCCTGATCTCTCTCCCACCCTCCGAACCCCTCGGTCCCAGCCCAGAGCACCCTGCTAAACCCCAAACTCCCCAGCCCCACCCCAGAACCTGCATCCCCAACTAGAGCCCTCACCCCTTCCTGCACCCCAACCCCAACTTTGTGAGCATTCATGGCCCGCCATACAATTTCTATTCCCCAATGTGGTCCTCAGGCCAAAAAGTTTGCGCACCCCTGCTGTAGGGGACCGGCTCTGGCGCCCTCTGGAGTGGCATGCACATGCTGCAGTATAAAGGACGCCACTGGTTTCCCTCCACCCTCAGTTCCTTCTTGCCACCAGTGACGGTGCTGAAATGTCTGCTGCTTCAGCTAGCTTTTTCGCTTCGTTCAGCATTACAAACTTTTCTTGTAAAATAGTTAATAGTTATTCCATAGCGTGTTAGTGTATTTTACTTGGTGAGTCCTGAACAGGACTCAGCCTAGGGACTGGACATGCCCCAGTCCCCAGGCTTTAAGCCCTGCAATTGCTGCAAAAAAAACAATGCCCATCAGCAATCCGCATAACAGTTGTCTAAGGTGTCTGGGCGAGTCGCATATAAGCGACAAGTGCTGTATCTACAAGTCCTTCAAACCTCAGACTAAGAAAGAGAGAGACATCTGTTTCAAGCGCTCCTAATGGAGCCAGCTCTAACTCCGGCACCAGAGCAGTTGAGGTCCGACTCTGCCCCGAGCACTGCAGCATTGGTGCGGAGTGCCCCACCAGCACAGTCGACGGACCGGCACTGATCCCCATCCCCAGCATCTGCCAAGTGGCACAAAAGAAGACCGGGAGAGGACGATCTCCTACATCCCGCAAGGGGAAGGAGAGTGCAGGAGGGGAGCCAAGACCCGAGGAGGGTGGCTCGGTACCTCCAACCAGGAGTACCCTGCGTCTGAGGCATTGGTGAACACCATAAAACATTTGTCAAAGTCTGGGTTTACCAGCACCGGGGCCTTGACCGGATCTTCCTTCAGTGCACAGAGAGCCCTCTGGCACTGCCTGGTCCAGATCACTTTGTCTGGCCTACCCTTATCATATAGCTCAGTGATGGGGGCTGACAGGGAGCTAAAGTGGGGCAGAAACCTCCAGTAGTGCCCAACCATCCCAATAAAGGCCTGGATCTGTTTCTTAGTCTGGGGAGTGGGCCAATCTCTGATCACCTCCACCTTGGCTGGTTCTGGCTTTAAGCAACCGCTCCCCGCCTTGTGGCCCAGGTACAGCACCTCTGCCATCCCCACCTTGCACTTCCCAGCATTTATAGTCTAGTCTTGCCTCCCAGAGGCAACCCTGCCCCCTCTTCACCTGGGACACATGTTCCTCCCCAGTCTGGCTAAAGACACACATATCATCAATATAGGGTAGGGTAAAATTCTCTATTCCCCTCAGTAACTGATTCCCCAGATGCTGGCGGGTGACCGGTGCCTCCTTGAGGCTGAAAGGTAGGACCGGGAATTCATATAGCCCCAAAGAGGTGACAAAAGCAAGTTTTAACCTGGCATCTGGATCCATAGGCACGTGCCGGTAGCCTTTGGTGAGATTCTTGGTAGTGAAGTATCGAGTCGCGCCCCCCCCCCCCCCCAAACTTGTCTAGGATCTCATCAGGCCTAGGCATGGGGCAGGCACCAGACATGGTGATGGCACTGAGCTTCTGATAGTCCACACAGAATCGGATCCACCCGTCTTTCTTGGGGACCAGCACCACGGGTGAGACTCAGTGGCTGGTGAATGGCTGGATCACCCGTAAAACCAGCATGTCTCTGACCTCTCTCTCCAGGGCCTGGGCTGTTTTCCCACTGACTCTGAATGGGGGACACCTGACAAGATGGGTGGCTCCTGTCCCCACCCAGTGAACAGCCAAGTTAGTAAGCCCAGGCTGTCTGGAGAACAGCTACTGGTAGGAACGCAGCACCGCTCTGATCTCTGCCTGTCGGACAGGGATTAGCTGGGCAGAGAAGAGAATTGATTCCAGCCAGAGGCCAGCTCCTGTCTCAGGGAAGAGATCCACCAGAGGATCGTCCCCCTTCTCCTCCCACTGCCCACTCTCAGCCAGTACCAGCCTCTCCCTGTCACAGTATGAATTTATCATGTTGACATGGTACCCTCGGTGGCTCAGGTTGGACAGTTCCACCACATATTTCACCCCATTCAGCTGTGTGATGACCTTAAAGGGCCTGTCCCAGGCAGCTTGTAGCTTATTCTTCCTCACTGGGATGAGAAACACCACCTGGTCCCCCTCCCCCCCCCATAGGCTCAGCAGTTGTATCAGACTTTCTGCTTCCCTTGGGCCCTGGCTAGGTTCTCCCTGGCCAGACTCATGAGCTCAGTGAGCTTTTCCCGTGAAGTCAATACATACTCCACCACTGATTCTCCATCGGGAGAGGCCTTCCTCTCCCATTCGTCCCTCACCAAGTCCAGGGGTCCCCTCACTGTCTTCCCATACAGCAACTGCAAAGGAGAGAACCCCATGGATTCCTGGGGCTCTTCCCTTTATGCGAATAGCAGGTGAGTTAAATACTTGACGCAGTCCTGCAGATGCTGGCCCATGAAAGTCTTCAGCTTTGTTTTCAGGGTTCCATTAAATCTCTCTACCTGCCCACTGGACTGAGGATGATATGCTGAGGCCCGGGTGTGCTGGACCCCACACTTCTCCCACAAGCACAGGAGCAGGAAATATGAAATTGGACCCCGGGTCTGTAAGGAGCTCCCAGCAGGTGAGAATGGTCAGCAGCTTATCTGCCACAGTGTCTGCCTCGATAGAGGACAGAGCCACTGCCTTTGGGTAACGGGTCGCGAAATCTACCCCCACCAGAATGTATTTCTTCTTTGCCCGGGTTGCCTTGCTGAGGGGCCCCACTATGTGCATGGCCACCTTTTGAAAAGGCTCCTCTGATGGGCAGGCGTCTCAAGACTGCTTTCCCTTTGTCCCGGGCCTTCCCCACTGACTGGCAGGGGTCCCAGGACCTGCAGTACTGCTGGATGTTATCAAAGACTGAGCCAGTAAAAGTTCTGTAGCAGCCTCTGCCTGGGGCACAGGATTCCCTGGTGTCCTGAGAAAGGCGCATTGCAGGCCAGGTACAGTAGCCTGTGGGCAGTACTTCTGGGGGACCACTAGCTGTCTTCTGATCCCCCATAGTTCCACTTCCCCTGGGGAAGCCCATTCCCAGTACAGGAATCTCTTCTACCACAGGAATCTTTCCCAGAAGCCTTCCACAAGGGGTTTTGCCAGCAAGTTCCCTCAGCTTCTCTAAGGAGGGATCCTTCCGCAGCTCGGTCTGGAATTCAGCGGCTGGAGTGGGGAGTGAAACCAGTTCCCTCTCGCTGCCTGTGGTCACAGTCCCCCAGACTGGAATGCTGGGATTCGGGCTCTCTTGATGAAAAGCCACTATCTTCATCTTGGTCACCCTCTGACCAGGCATTTCTGTCACCAGCAGTGCCCTTTTAGCTGCTTCCCCCTTCACTGGGGCCTTCTGCACCTCTGGACAAGGCAGCCCTGGTTGGCAGCTGTCCTGCCCTGGCTGTGGTTCCCCACGCTCAGCTGGGGTCTCCAATCCCCCCCGGGCTCAGCTTCGCCCCTGGTGTCCCAGTGAGGGCAGGCAGTGAGCCTGCTGCTTTGGTCACAACATCTTCAGAGACAGTGTGAGCCACCTCCCCCTGTGGGCAGGGGGCGAGGAGCATCTCTCTGTCCCACTCAGCTCCAGGGGTCTGGATACAGACAGTCAGGGCACCTGAGCTTAGCAACTCCTCGTCCCTGTCAACCAGGACATTTACACTGACCACTTCAGTCTTAGCCGATTGGTTCCCTGGATTCAAACTTGAATCCTTGGCCGTTACAGGAGCAGGGCCTGAATCCTGTCCCAAAGAGACAGTCATGCCCCCATCATCCACATCAAAGCTGATATCTTGGGGAGCCCCAACTACTAGCCAGCCTGACCCCGTCTGCACAGGGATCTGGGCCATAGGCAGGGCAAGGGGCTTCATCCCTCGGACCTTCACCCAGGTCACACAGCCCTGCAGCATCTGGTGAGGCTGCACCACCTGGAGCCTGATGACAGTTCTCTCTGTCCCAGGATCTCACCACCCCCGGAATGTCTCCCCATTGTCCACCACCTTCCGCTCCCACTGGAGGTCTGAGGAGCCTGAGCCCAGGAGAGTACACTTATATGCTGGGGCCAGGAGTGGGAGCCAGTCTGCCACCCCACCCATCTGGCTAAACAGCTCTGGCCTTGGGACCTAGAAAGGGGGCTAGACACCGGAGCCTTTCTGCAGGGTCAGCCAGGTTCCAATTGCCCACCTTCCCAAAGGCCGTGAGACAGGTATCTACATCTCCTCCCTCCTTAACCTGGGGCAGTAATTTAGTGTTGAAGTTCCCTGCTGAATTGGCAACCCGTGGTCCATCCCCATTCAGCCCTGGACGGGTCCCCTGCCTCTCAGCTCAGCCATCCCAGTTCATGCTGCCACTGTCCCTCCTGCTGTTCTGCCTCATGCCTTCCCTGTCTCTCACGGGCCTCTGATCCTGGGTCTGGAACCAGCTCCTTAGAGCGATCATCCTCTTCCAACTGAGAAAGTAGCTGCACCTTGGTGAGCTTTCCAATGAGCAGCCCTCTCCATCTGCAAAGCTCTACAATGTGCTTTTTAAGGAGATGGTTATAGGTAAGGCTTCATTTTAGTCACAGGTATTTTTAGTAAAAGTCACAGACAGATCACGGCCCGGAAACAAAAATTCACGGGCGAGTGACCTGTCCATGACTTTTACTAAAAATACCTACTGTGACTAAAACTTGGGCGAGGGTGTTCTGGGGGGGCGGTCTGGGCGTGCCGCAGGTACTGGGGGAGGGGGTCGAGGTGACCCGGGACCCCTGCTGGTGCTGAGGGAGAGGGGGGCCACGGTGTGCGGCTGGGACTCCCGCTGATGCTGGGGGAGAAGAGGGCTGGGCTGTGGCATGTGGCCGGGACTCCTGCTGATACTGGGGAGCGGGGGGTTGGCGGGGCTCCCTACCCGGCTCCGCGTCCCTGCAGCTCCTAGGCCACAAGTGCTGACTGCTACAGCTCCCATTGGCCGGGAACCGCAGCCAATGGGAGCTGCGGGGGTGGGGCCTGCGGGCACTGGCAGCGCCCAGTGCGGAGACCCTCTCTGCTGCCTAGGAGCTGCAGGGGGGCTGCCCCCCCCAAGCTGCTGCCCCTAGCCCTGAGCCCCCTCCCGCACACCCAAACTGCTGCTGCTGGCCCGGGGGCTGCCTGGCTCGGGCAGCCCCTGGGCCAGCACCAGCCGCTGTGGAGGTCATGGAAAGTCACGGAATCCATGACCTCCATGACAGACTCACAGCCTTAGTTATAGGCCATCTCTTTGCTGTTCCCAAGTTGTCACAGGCTCACAGGCCTGTGCTCTCTCGGCTCCCCAAAGTCCCTGGGAGGAATTCCCTTCAGTGTGGCAGCCCTTCTTGGGGTCACAATCTCTCTCAGGGGTTAAGCCGTAGGCTGCTCCACCTCCTGGAACCGCACCTCACTCAGCCTTCAGCACACCTGTCTCTCGCTAATCCCCCTTTGTTTTACTGCTCCCCAGTCACTTACTGCAGGATGCTCTGTCCACAGGGTGCAGTTGGTACCACCCCTGCCACCAGTTGTCACGGAGTCACAGGGCTAATGCTCATAGGCGCCAGCTCCATGGGTGCTCCGGGGCTGGAGCATCCATGGGGAAAAATTAGTGGGTGCTCTGCACCCACCGGCAGCCAAGCTCCCCTCCCCGCTCCACCCCCCCACCTCACTTCCTCCTCCGCCTCCTCCCAGCGCACCGTGTCTCCGCTCCTCCCTTCCTTCCTCCCAGCGCTTGCAGCAGCCAAACAGCTGTAGAAAGCTCTGGGAGGGAGGGGGGAGGAACTGGAACGTGGCGCGCTCAGGGGAGGAGGCGGGGCCCGGGCAGGGATTTGGGGAAGTCGAATAGGGGCAGGGAAGGGGTGGAGTTGGGGCGGGGTCTTTGGAGAAGGGGTTGGAATAGGGGCGGGAGGGGGTTGGGCAGGGGTGGAGTTGGGGTGGGGCCAGGGGCAGAGGAGGGTCGAGCACTCACCAGCACCAGAAGAAATCGGCGCTAATGCTCGGGAAATGCTCCAAGTGAACCCAATCAGGACTCTGGTTTAACATGCCTCCTCTCTTGGAGCTGTTGCCATGGCAAGCAGCCTACATGACTTTGGTCTTTCTGGGTCTGACCTCGGAGCATTCAGTACCCCTGTTCTCACCGTGCACTTCCCGCAACAAGTCTGCCTAAATGGGATGAAATCAAACGGCCCTGCACCCCAACTTCACAGTCATCCATGCCTCTCAGCCAGCGTGTAAAACAGAAGGGTTTATTAGTCGACAGGAACACAGCATAGAACACAGCTTGCTAGCATAGAAATTAGGAACATTCAGTAAAGTCCATCTTTGGGGGAGGGGAGCCCAGATCCAGAGCTTTGGGCTTCCCCCTGGGCCTCAAGGCAGCTGAGACTGACATGCTTCCAGCTCCCTGGCCCCTGTCCTGTTGCTCCTTCTCCGGTCTTTTGTCTCGCTTCCTAGGCAAAGTGTCACCTGGTTGCATCCCCCTCCTGGTTCTCAGGTTATGAAGGGCAGCATCGCTTATGTGCAGGCAACTGGAGCTGCCTCACCTGCCCCTGAGGTTCTCAGCATAAGTCACACATCCTTATTCCCACCACCTAAGCACTGGTGTAATACACAGGAAACTGAGATACACACAGTATTCATGCAAAACAGTAAGACTCTCATAGGTTCACGTACAACATAAGGAGGAAAACCTGACTTTGTCACAGTCCTATTAATGGGAAGTGTGAGCAACCTTAGCTACCTGCACCCCCTATAGTATTTTTATATTAAAATCTCCCATAACATTTTTTAATGCTTTGTCCGCTTCCTAATTTCTAGTACTGTTTTCTTCTTATCTAGAGCCCTGTCTTGCTTCCATTGAAGTCATTGTGAGATTGGTTGTTGACAAGTCCAGGTGAACTAGAGCTGTTCAAAAACATATTTTTAGTTGTTTGGTACATTGCATTTGGTACACCACTTGTGAACTCCTTTCATTGCATGTGCCATTTTCATAAATTATATTAAGCATGGTGATGTATTAAAGGTTAAGTTCATAGATCTGCTGGAAGTATTACACAAAAGCTGCAAAATAACTCACTTCTCTTTCCTCCCAGAAGTCAGGAAATTACAAACCTTCTCACAAAAGCCTGTTCCAGGTTGCGTGCCTTCAAATTATATTTTAAACAATACAAGACATGCCTAGGAATTCTGAAGTTAAGATATAAAATTGTGCATTTTTAGCTAATCGTTTGGGACCACATACGTATTATTTTGAGAATGATTTCTAATTGCACAACTTTTTTTTAATGCCAGGATGTACCCTCCGTGAGTATCACTTCGCTTCTCCCTCCCTCCCCCACTGTTATCATAGGGTTGTGTATTAACTGTTGCTTCAAAGTCAGTAGGTGAGAAAGAAGAGGATAATTTGCAGATGTGCTGGGGGTAAAACAACTGTATTCTTACTGGTCCATATGCCTGACAAAGATGCATAGCTGTGAAATCATGGTGTGGTGGTTACTGTTCCATTTAGACCTTCCAGACATCATGAGGTGTCCTTCTCTATTCAGAATGGGAAGAAAAATTATGGCATAATTAAAATGTTTTTTCTCCTTTTTGCCAACAATAAACAACCTTCTCTTACTACCTCTTATTACCGGTGGTGATGGTATACTTCTTCCTATACTGTTCATGAAGTGTAAGATTACTGCTAACAATTATTATTTTAGAAGGCATTTAAACATTGCTCAAATTACTTATTTTGTAATAGTTATTTCTGGATTATTATCAAGAAGCTTTTTGACGAATATCTGAGTTAAGCAAGGTAACATTTCTAACAGTTGTGTGCCAGAATTCATATAGCAGATCATCATCGACCTTGTGGCTAATACATTGACTCTGACTGCCACTACTTAATGGGGGCCATGTGTAGGGAGGGGAAAGGAGGAGTTACAGTTGTATATAATAAGCAGCTGAACTTTCATTTCTCAAATGTTAAGGTGCATTTGTGCCCTGTTGGGTGTGGGGAGGGAGGGAGAAATTAGAGATAATTTCTATTGTCCCTATGGCAGTTTTTAGATCACTGTTTACTATATCATGGGTTTTTATAGAGATCCTATCACTGTGTGTCTAAAATTAGAGTACAAAAATCTGAACCAAGAACAGGTATTTTGGGGGGAACATGAAAGCAGGCTTTGTGCATTCCATACTGTTAATGTTCTATTAAAAAAAGCAATACAGTACGGGGGGGGAGAGGGAGGGGAGGGAAATCAGATAATTGCTTCAACTTGTGTGAAAGTAATTGGTGAGTGTCTTCTTCATATCCAGTGGGAAAAAGTTAAAGGTTTTAAATCTGTGAATGTGTGAGAGAGAATATACAATATTGCAGTTTGATAGTCATGAATTTTATTAGTAAATACAGAGTGTGTGTGTGTGTTCTCTTTCCTCCCTGTAAATGATAACAGATGGGGATCTGTGGAAGTTGAAGTCTTGGGGAATTCAAGTAGCAGTAGCTACATAAAGTCTGTAAGGCAAAACAAAGATTGGTGTCTCAACTTTTCTTCCCTTCGAATCTGAGTTTGACTTGGTAAAAAAAAAAAAAAATGCCCATGATGATGAAATAAGATGGCCATGTATTTCTGACAAATAGTTCGTAAAGCAGTTCCTTTTCCACTGTGTCACTTAGAATTGTGCTTCTGTTAATATCTGTTTTAGGATTAGGAAATATATAGAACTTTTGATCAGAAATCACTGCTATGCTAAAATTCTTTTCTCTAGGTACAGGGAAGACATAAAATAGAAAACTGCTATTTCGTTTGAGAAATTATTCCTGGTCTCCACTTATCTATAATCTCAGTGTAGAAAACTGCATTTTGAGCTCTTCCCTTGAATTTTACTAGAAATATTTCAAGTAAGAGAGAAAATGTTGGCATTTTTTTCTTTCCCTTTTGTTGTCTCCTTCTCGCGCTGTCCTCCAGTGTGCACCAAATTTACTTCTTGTAGAGTAGTTTCAATGTTAGTTGCAATGTAGCTGCGTCCAATTAGATTAGTCCTAGTATGTGTTGGATAAGCAACTCCCTTTGGAGCTGGTTCCTTTATTCCATGTAGAGAGATGTCAGTGGGAACTGGTTGCATGGTTTGCAAGTCAGGGCAGAATTAGGACCATAGATATATAGTCGGCTTGTAGAGGCGACAAAATTCGTGTCTAGTTACTGTGGTGGTTCGCTATGATAGATGGAGCCTACTGTTCAAGTGGTTTGTTTTTGTTTGTCCTCTGTTTACTTAGAGTTCAGGAAATCTTGTTTACTAGTTTGTATGATGTTTCTTAACCACCAGTGAAATACTGATATCTCAAAAGAATAAACCTGTACTTTCATTCACTGAAGGAGTTTGTAGTGGGCAGTGATTAGGACTTGTATTTTATATACCTTAAAAAAAATCCAAGTGAAAACTTCTACTGAACTTTTTATTTTAACTAGTAACTCTTTATTTTATACTGTATCCAGTTGCTAATGGCAGTATTATTCTTTTTGCATGCTTTACTCTATTTCCATGTAGACAAACTTGTAAAATATTCAGATAAGTTTAACACAGGGGTCGGCAACGTTTGGCATGCGGCTCGCCAGGGTAAGCACCCTGGCGTGCCGGGCCAGTTTATTTACCTGCTGACGCGGCAGGTTCGGTCGATCGCGGCCCCCGCTGGCCGCGGTTCGCCGTCCCGGGCCAATGGGGGCAGCGAGAAGCTGCGGCCAGCACATCGCTCGCCCGCGCCGCTTCCTGCCACCCCCATTGGCCCGGGACGGCGAACCGCAGCCAGCGGGGGTCGCGATCGGCCGAACCTGCCGTGTCAGCAGGTAAATAAACTGGCCTGGCCCGCCAGGGTGCTTACCCTGGCGAGCCGCATGCCAAACGTTGCCGACCCCTGGTTTAACACAAAGTTCAAAATCTTCTCTTTTTGAACTAAATATACAGTGCAAAACCAACTTCCTGTGATTGCATAAACCATCAACTCCAGTTTGAGTCTAATGTGTAATCTAGTATGCAATTGCTGCTTCTGCTTTGCCACTGGCTAGGATCATTTAACACACTGATAACTTGACTGGATTTTTATCCATTAGGGACTTGTACAGTGGGGAATATTATTTATACTCAGGGCCTTGGAATGAATTAAACCACTGGCTTGTGGTAAACCCTTTGTCTTTTCATTTAATTTCTGTAAGTATTTTCCTCCTCATTTCCATTAGTCCTTTCTGTGGTGTTCATATTAGCTCTTAGTGAGTAGCTGGGACTTCAGCCCGTGAGTGAAACAGCATAATGGAAATAGACTTTATAGAAATCTTAATTATTATTTATTAAATGGGTTTCATCCTGAGGTTTTAAAGTAACTTTATCAAGATGAAAACTTTAAAAGATAAGCTGTTTGACTTGTGCCCTAGTTTCTAAATATAAAAATTACTAAATTGTTTTGCAAGGAGAATGGTGACATCTGGTCATAAGATATTCACATTTATGTTTAATTTTGCTGATGGATGAATGTTAAATGGCTGGTTGTTGCTGTGGTCTTTTTAATCAGTTGTTTTATAGGATTTTTTTGCCAAACTGTCTGTAAATTGGACATAATCTCAAGATAAGGTTGACAAGGCCATGCCAGCTTCCTCAAAAGTGGTCTGGTATTCTCTATTTTTAATTTTTTTGTGAGGGAGGAAATAGTCACAGTTTAAAAGCTGTTGGCATAAGCAGGACTTTTCCAAATGGACACAAGCTAAGGATGATCTAATCTTAACCTGATTGGATCAAGTTGCATGGCTTCAAGGTAAGCCTCACACCTGATTTTTCTGAATGCCTTGAAGGGAGGCGAAGCTTGCAAACCATATGAAGCCTCCCTGTTTGGTCTACAAGCTACCAGGGGAGGGGAGGAGACCATTTCAGAACCTCTGACACGCCTCACGGTGAGGAGAGAAAGTCATGACATCAACAACCAGCCCACTTCAGTCTTTGACTAGTCTTTCCCTGCACACAAAGGAGGCCTTCTAGTGAGAAGCTCTGAACCAACAGCATCACTGTCTGGCTCCTTGTCTGCAGTTCTAGCTTGTACTCCATGAGAGTCCAGAAGACAATGAGAGTTGAAGAGTTTGTGAACGCGTTATCTTAATATTTTTTCCCCTTTTCTATGTTTGTCTTTTGTTTTTATTACCTGGGAGGTGTCCCAGCCCCTTTTATTCCCTAATTGTAATGTATGAAAATATGGCTGTGTGTAAGGCCTGGTCTACACTAGGGGAGGGGGGAATCGATCTAAGATACGTCAACTTCAGCTACGCTATTCTCGTAGCTGAAGTTGCGTATCTTAGATTTAGAATCACTTACTTCGTAGCCTCACGGCGCGGGATCGACGGCCGCCGCTCCCCCGTCGACTTTGCTTCCGCCTCTCGCCGAGCTGGAGTTCAGCAGTCGACGGGAGAGCGATCGGGGATCGATTTATCGTGTCTACACTACACGCGATAAATCGATCCCCGATAGATTGATCGCTACCTGCCGATCCAGCGGGTAGTGTAGACATACCCTAAGAGTACCTGTACGGACTACACAGGGAAAGCACGGGAAAGTGCTTACAAGTTTCCCCAGGTTTAGGCAGCCCTTCAGAGCCCTAGTCTCTGAAATGTACTCATTAAAATGTGTTTGTTTAAGAGTCCTAAGAAACTGAAAGCTATGTTAGCTGTAAACTGCCAAGCAAAAGTTGTTAAGCTTATCATTGTTCCTTTAAGGGTTTTTTTTTTTTTTTTTTTTTTTTTTAATCTGTTTGATATCTCTGAGGGGAGGGAAGGGACATGGAGTGAGGAAAGGATTCACCACCACACAAGAATTTATTGAATTCTGTGGAAGAAGCTTTATAATTGGCTGAGTTTGTGGTTATGATATTAGATAATAATTTGGATTCAGTATCAAACCAGCCAAATTATAGATTCGATTGATTTGGGTAGAGTTCTTTAGTTGGAATTCATAACCAAATGGACAGCCATCTTCATAGATCCCATCTTAGAAATTATAAAGATCAGTTATTTGTTATTGTTGATTTGACTTTGATTTCATAGTTGTATTGCTTTCATTCTGAGTTCAGTATTACTAGCAGTAGCGGTGATAGGTTTCTCGATTTTTATTTTTGTTTAATGGATTTAATAAAATGTTTTCAAAATACAGAGTTACATTTCTTTCCTTAAGCAGTGTGGGTCCAGAGTCCTTGAGAACTTGGGTGGATATTAGCCGGTCAATTTAAGTCTCACCAGCTTTCCCCAATTAGTCTCTGATTCGCATACCCTCCCATTCAGCTATAGAAGAGATTTAACCTGGTGTTTGTATTATGATCTGATATATATGTCCAACTGAAGGTCTAATATGGGAGAGAACTATCCTTCACTTCCTCTTCTTTGCTTGTGTTTGATGAGGTTGCAAGGTTGACACATTATGGCCTTTGCATGATGAAAGAGCATACCTTGGACACAGCTTTCTATATTGCAAGTGAGAGAACAGTTCTTATTTGTGCAACAGAAAGCCAATGAATTAAAAATCAGGATGAGAGAAACACAGTTGCTGCTGCCTCTTGTGTTACAACCCTTTAAGTTTAGTCTGCTTACAGTAGACTGCAGTGGTTTGCTTCCTCTCCTGCTCTGAAGAAAGACCTGCCATCAAACTGGAGAAGTCTCCAGTACCATTAAATAGCAGTGATCACTCTCTTGCAGCTATGACTAACAGTTGACTATGTTAAACTATTGCAAATATAGGGTTACCATATTTCAACACTGAAAAAAGAGGACACTCCACGGGGGCCCCGGCCCCGCCCCAACTCCGCCCCCTCCCCTGAGCACCCCGCATTCCCCCTCCTCCCTCCCGCCCCCCCCGGGCTCCGGCTGCTGCTGCGCTGGGGAAGTTGCTTCGGCCCCGGCGTGCGGTGGAGAGCGGCGGGAGCCGGGAAAGTTGGAGCCTGGGGAGGAGACGGCTGCGTGCTTGGATGCCGCTCGCCGCTTCTGTGCCCCAGCAGATCGGCAGATCGTGGGAGTTGTAAGTTTTGCTGCAGCCACTCGCACTCGGGGTCCCCTTACCATGCCTCCCTATTTTCCCGGACACGTTCGGCTTTTTGGAAATTCCTCCCGGACGGGGATTTGAGGACCAAAAAGCCGGACATGTCCGTGAAAATCCGGACGTATGGTAACCCTATGCAAATAGTTAGGGTTGACATACTTTTGTCGGTTTTACTTTGCCTAGCCACTTAGATCAACTTGAAAATTCTTTGTTCTCTTTTGTCTCACACATGTCAGAATTGTTCAGATGGATTCATTGTTAACGTGCCATGTATTTTTGTAAAGACTGCAAGTTTTTAATGTGAAGTAGCCATAAACAGGACTTCCTGTTAATCTGATAATTGAGGTTTTGGCTAAAGTCCATGGAAAATTGGGATAAATGGCTTTCAGAGATGCCAGCTAGAGAGTCCTGGACTGCCATCTGGTACTTTCTGAGGTTGCTGATTCCAGGCAGTTCCTAGGCAGAGGTGAGACTTTTAGCATTTTGTTCTTCAGCACATTATAGTTTTGCTACTTTATGCAGGGAATAAAGCTTTACTAAAACAAGCTTGGACAGACTGTTCTCCTTGTTACCATGGCCCATTCCCCTGACACAAGCAACAGTTTTTCACCGTTGGCCTCCTATATGCATGTCTGCACACCTTTTTCCCTTGGGGAGTCACTCCTCCTTTCCCACCTCTCTTCCTTAAACACACAGATGCCTTCCTTCCTCTCCTGGGCACCCAATCCTCACTTTCTCCTTCTCAGACACCTCTGAGTGTTACCTTATTTCTTCTCCGTATTCTCTGTCTCTTTAAGCTCACCCTTCCTTCCATCCCCCCTTCATCTTTTCTCCATCATTCCATCTCTCCTGTTTTACCCTCAGAAGTCTCCCTCCGATAGCACCTGCACGATCCAGTTGTGACTCCCTAGTATTGGGTGCACAGGAACCTGCTCTAGAGGAGGTATCAGCCTGTTTTCCAAGTCTCTGAAGACACATGGTACAGGAGTCAGCAACGGTATGTCTGAACCACTATTGCTATGCAATCAGAGACTGTGGGAGGAGTACTTGGAGCCTCAGTTGGCTTCTCTTCCTTGGCATTATGCTGATTTCCCCCTCCCCAGCCAAGAGTCTGTGCCCTTGGTACTGCAGGGGTGTCATGTATGTAAATAGGTCATATTTAACTCTGCCAGTCAAGAGACCTGAACTCTCTCCTTCTCGTTTGTTAGCCACTACCTGAGTAGGATCACGTAGGTGGTTGTGTTTCAGAAGAATGTTGCTGGGTCATTCTGTTGCTCCATTATTGGGAAAAGGCTTTTGTGAAGTTACAGGTCTTGCATTATGACTTGCTTGTAGACTGTCCTGACTTCTTCTAAGAATTCCTGGTCCTCTGCCCCTGTGGGCTTCACCCTGGGGAAAGCTACAGGGTTCCTGGTGATCAATGATCATAGCTGCTGGGGCAGGCAGAGGAAGTATCTTAGATAGCTTTGGTCTAGCTGCCCATTTAACATTTTAAAGATCAGGACCATTTCTTGAAAATGAATGCTGAACTGCATAGGAAATGCATATTATTCAGTCTGTCTTTTGAGTTGTCCTGCTTAGTGGGACTTGCTGCATTATGGGCTAGTTGCTGTTTCCTGGTGGAACTAGCTCCTGAGAGCCTGCAGAGCTTATAGCTGAAGCACAAACATTCGCCAATTTGAAGAATGTAAAACTGTTAATTGGAATGTTACTTTTAAGTTAAATTTCTAGCTACAGTTTTTATGCCATTTACCATTTTTCTGCAAGACCTGACAGTCTCTCCCTGCAAAGCCAGAAAATGAGGGTCTCACTTAAATACATTGCCACTAGGAACAGATAAAGATGTCCCCCAATGCCGTTTGACTACAGCACTGGTTTTGGCTCCAATTAACCAAGCAACAAGAAGTGCCTCATTCTTAGAAAGTATCTGTTGAAGACTCAAAAGGTCTCTAGTTACTTTTCCACGTCATTTGAAGGCCAGAAACATTTTGCCCAAGGGGATTGATAGTAAAATCTAAGCAGAAGTTTAGGGAATGGAGAAGCAGGGTGGGTAATGAGGGGTTAGTCAGAGCTCTGTTTATCCTCGATAGCCTTCAGCCTCTGCAGCTAGCAGAAGTTACCCATAACCCTGGTCTTTGGAGAAGATGGTCTTTGGAGACTATTCCAGGCCAGAGACTAAGAAAAGACACTGCTCAGGACAGATGCCCTCTCTATCAGCACCTGGGACTCTGCCCCAGTCGGTAGGATGGAAGCTGTGAATGGATCTGGATAATGTTCCTGACATGCCTTGCAGTATAATAGGGCTGCATAGCCTCATCTTGCGCATACTCTGGTTCTACAGAACTCCACAGTGTCACTCCCTTGTGTACAGTAACTCCTCACTTAGGACTTGGGGACTCCATCCATTTGTCTCTGGGTAAGAGCTCACTCTTCTGGGCAACAGTCCTCAAGCTTTAAGCAGAAGACATGGGGGCTCTCTAGGAAAGTAAGCAGATTGTTTCCCCAGGTGGAGTTAGCCTCCTGGGGAGTCGCCACCCCACAAACAAACTTCCATTAGATCCATGTCGTCTTCTCTCGGCAGGAGGATTGTTAACCATAAAGCAGTGCCCCTTTTTGGTAGGCTAGAGACTTTCTTAAAAAATAAATTCCATAATGGAAGAGTCCTGTTTTGCTGAGTCACCTCAGGTAGGCCTATCAGACATTGCTTCAGAGCACAGTAAGGCCAGAGCAAAGTTAATGGCTGCGGCACATAGGTTCTTCTGTTATAAATACTATTTTAAAAAATATTTACCACCAATTTTCCTTATTTCTTAATAGCCAGCCAAAATTACCTGTAAATATTGATTTGAACGGGAAGACTAGAGGCAGTAAAGATACCATCTAGAACTTCGTCCTTCAGGATTGCCTCTTGAATTCTAAAACTGTCATTTGGAAAGATTTTTAGTCCTCAGATTCAACATGCTATCTGATGTGATGATTTGGGTTTATTTGCCCAAGACTTCGCTGGAATCTGTGAGTAGGTGAGTCCCTGTATCCAGTAGCTAAAAGAGCATTTCCTTTTTGTACATCAATATTCTTTCAAGTCTGAATAAGCAAAGAACAAGCTAGTAGTACTAATAACAGAAAGCCATGAAGAGCACAAGAGATGCAGCTTTTTATTTTTCTTTTAATGATTAAAAGTAAAATCTCATACTAGTAGGCATGGTTGTTTGATTAAAAATCTTTTTCCAGGTACTTGGACCCTTCATCCGCTCCCACCTCCATAATTAAACAGGTTATATTTAGTTAGTATTCTGCCCTGGCTTCCTTATGTTTGTCCATTATTATGTCACTGTAGTTTGAAGGATAGCAGAGAGAGCTGAATGTTAGGGTATTTTACTTTTGCATTGGTTCATAAGGGTGAGATTAAAACTAAATATTGTCTTGCTCTGCTGTAGCTCAAGACTGACTAAAAAGTTAGTCTAGCTTCTGCACCAAAATAGCATGCGCAATGCCTGAAAATCAAGTGTATGTGCAGTTCTGGTAGTAATTGTTTGTATCTGGCCTGTAATGAAAGCCTACTGAGTACTTCCAGATTGGGGACGGCACTGCACTGAATATTTCTAATCTGTTGAACACATATATACTTGCATATGGGGGGAGCCAAGAAAGTTGCAGATTTTCTTTCTATTTAACAGCAAGTCTAGGTCCTGATAGACACTTCAGCACAAACAGGATTGTAATTTTAATCTCCGGTAATTGATAGTGTGATAGTTAAGATTGCCAGACCAGTGTCAAATTATAACACCCCTGTTTTCATCAGTTTATAACTTCTCAAAACAATATATTTGATGGTAGAAGATACCTATGCTTGGTTTCAGCAAAAAAGTGATCTAAAAATATTTTAGAAAACTGGACAGACTGTTCAACCATTTTGAGAGAGATGAGGCTGAAAAATTGCGCTTTTCCTTTTGCAAATGAAAAATAAAATTTGTCACTTTTTCATATAACTCAGAAAAGACAAGAAGTTGAAAATGGACATGTCAAGAGTGTTTAAGAAGATGTACATTGTCTTTTGAGACAAGGAGAAATAATTGGATTAGAAAGCTATAAATTATTGAAAACTCAGTTCTGAGCATGCCCAGTAAGCATCAGCTAAGATTTTTTTTTTTTTTTTAAAGTTAGGCCTGATGAAGCCTTGCCTCTTTGTGATATCGCACTGTACATCCTCTGTGCCCAATCTGACAGGCCCAAGGGCTGTTGCTGTCAGGTTGCTGTTGGAAAACTGGGAGAGTGAAATTGTAAATGCTGTAGGCAAAACTGACATCACCGCTCTCAAGAAAAAGAAAACTGCAGAAAAGGAAGAAATAGTTGATTTTTATGAATTTTTTTTTTTAAAGAAGTTGCCGTAATTTTGCATATAGTAGCTAAGTGCATATTCAACAAGTAAAACAGGAACAGAAGGGACATGTAATGTGGCTGGGTAAGTATTGCTGTTGTAGGAATTTTTAAGGACTAGCTTTGTGTTTAATTATCATACAGTTATATAAGTTTGGAGATAATGAATGAATGGTTGAACATCAACTCCTTTCAAACTGCTAGGAGTTGAGTTTTGCTATATGATGTAGACCAGTGCTTTTTTGAACCTGTGGGTTGCAGACTCCTGGGGTCTGCAGACTGTCTAATATTTCCAAAGTGGTCTGTAACTCCATTTGAAAAATTTTAGGGGTCTGCAAATGAAAAAAGGTTGAAAACCACTGATGTAGATTCGTAGACTTTAAGGCCAGAAGGGATCATGGTGGTCATCTAGTCTGACTTCCTGCACATCGCAGGCCACAGAATCTCGTCCCCTCCCTCCTGTAATAGATCTCTAACCTCTGTCTGAGTTACTGAAGTCCTCAAATCATGATTTAAAGACTTCAAGCTACAGAGCATCCACCATTTACACTTGTTTAAACTTGCAAGTGACCTGTGACCCAGGCCCCATGCTGCAGAGGAATGTGAAACCCCCCCAGAATCTCTGCTCATCTGACTTTGGGGGAAAATTCCTTCCCAACTCCAAATATGGCGATCAGTTAGACCCTGAGCATGTCAGCATGACCCACCGGCCAGGCTGCTGGGATAGAATTCTCTGTAGTAAGTCAGAGCCCTCCCCATCTAGTGTCCCGTTTCTGGCTGTCGGAGATCTTTGCTACTAGTAGTTGCAGATGGGCCACATGCCATTGTAGGCAGTCTCATCATACCATCCCCTACATAACCTTATCAAGCTCAGTCATGAAATCAGGTAGTTTTTTGCCCACACTGCTGCCCTTGTAAGGCTGTTCCAGAACTTCACTCCTCTGATGGTTAGAAACCTTCACCTAATTTCAAGCCTAAACTTATTAATGGCCAGTTTATATCTGTTTGTTTGTGTGTCAGCATTGGTGCTTAAATTAAATGCCTCTCCCTTCCAGGTATGTATTTACAGGGAGCATATCATATCTCCCCCATCTTTCCTTGTCATCTTTTTATTTATATGGCTAGAGAACCTTTTGCTATTAGTTTTAATTTGCTTTGCAAGGACCAACTCTGTTGGGCTTTGGGCAATTCTCACTTGCTCCCTACACTTTCTGACCTCTAAGAGGTAGCTTTTCTTGCTGATCCATCCCATCTTCCATTCCTTGTAT
This sequence comes from Emys orbicularis, assembly GCF_028017835.1. NCBI lineage: Eukaryota > Metazoa > Chordata > Testudines > Emydidae > Emys > Emys orbicularis. The sequence continues at coordinate 227,213,672 of NC_088683.1, forward strand.
GCTTTCTGCTTTCTCTTAATAACCTGTTTGAGATGCTTGTTCATCTAGTCTGCAATCCATCCCTACGGATTTTTTCCCCTTGCTTCTGATAGTTTCTGCAATTGAAAGTTAAAGTAATTCCAAGCCTTCTCCACATTCAGATCCTTCAGTTCTTCAGTCCAGTCCACTTTCCTAACTAATTCCCCTTAATTTTTTTAAAGTTTGCTCTTTTGAAATCAAGTATCCTAATTGCAGATCTGTTTTTGTTTATCCTTCCATTTAGTTTAAACTGAATTGGCTCATGATCACTCAAACCAAAGTTGTCCTCTACAACTCTCTCTCTCTTATAAGGTCCTTGCTACTCACCAAAATCTAAAATCTCTTGTTGGTTCGGTGACTATCTGGTGAAGAAATCTGTCAGCTATCACATCCAGGAATATCTAGGCCCAATCATTATTAGTAGCACTTGTCCTCCAATCTATATCTGGGAAATTGAAGTCTCCCATAATCACACAATTCCAAGTAGTATTTATTTCATTAAAAATATAAAACAGGTCTCTCCATATCCAGATGGGGTCCTGGGGGTCTGTAACATATCCCAAGCACTAACCCAGTGGAGCCTCTGCTAACTTTCTTCCCCAAAGAGATTTTGACCCAAACAGATTCTGTTGTATCCATTCCGTCACTTCTAATTTCTTTACAGTCTGCTGCACCTTTACTTTTATTTCTGTCTTTCCTGAACAGCACATACCTTTCAATACCTGTACTCCAGTCATGACTACTATTCCACCATGTTTCTGGTACCACTATAATATCTGGTTTCACTTCCTGGATTAATAGGTCTAGTTCCTCCATTTTGTTACCCAGGCTTCTGATGCTGGTTGTTGTTGTTTAGTTGTTTCTGCTTGGCTTTGCCCAGATTCCTTGCTCGATTGGTATAGTCGTTCTACTGCCAGTGTTGCCTGCCTGCCTGTTAATACCATTGGTATGGGCATTATCTTTTTCCTCTTGATGTTCATTCTCCTACCCTCAATTGTTTCTTTCTCTATTGCTGTAGCCTCTTCCTTGATTTTTCTCATGCTCCATATTAGAATCGGGTGTGGCGATTATGTGAGCATCTTCTGACTGGCTCTCTGGAGTTCCTAGTTTAAAGCTTTTTTTTTTTTTTTTATCAGTTGTACCAACCTCCGTCCCAGAAGTTTATTTCTCTCCCTACTCATGTGGAGTCCTCCCATGAGAACAGTCCTCCATCCATGAATGCCTCCCAAGGGTCAAACATCCCAAAGCCCTCCTTATAGCACCACTGCCTGAGCCATCTATTGATCATCGTAATCTTGTCTCATCTTTTGGTCTCTACCTGTCCCTACAGGAGGAATCGCACTGAAGATCACTTGAGCCTCCCACAGCTTCCACATCTTTATTGTCTCCTCCGTTCCTTGGGTTGCTACAACTGCTGCCTCTGTAGCTGTCATAGCCTTCTTACCTAAGCTCCTATCAAGAATGGATGGTCGGGGACACACACACACATACGCACTCCCCTCTTTTTCAACTGTTTTTTGTCTCCTGTGCTGTTGCTCCTGTTATTCAAGGGGTAATTTTTCCTAGCTTTGCAGTAAGGTCTTTAGATTTGACATCTGACCTCGATGCTAGGGGGAATCGATCTCCATCCACACACATTTTTGTTATAATTTTGAAAGTACAGTTCACACAAAGTGCTAAAAAATTGACACTCCAGTGGAATTAGAACCATTGGATAGTTACAATAGACTACTATTGCTAAACAGTGTCTGCTTTCAAGGTATAAACTTTCTTAATTTTGTTTTGTTTTTTGTTTTTTTTCTTCTCTTCATGAGCTGGTGTATTTCTGCTTTTAGCAAAAAATTATTATGATGATGCCTTGAATAACAATGCAACTCTCTTGCTCCTCAAAAAATCTATCTAAAGGAAAAGCACATTTTTTGTGTGTAGCTTATGTCCTTCAATAACTTCAAGTTGCTCGGGATGGGAGTTGGACAGCACATAAGTAGTGTTTCCAGCGGGTTATATATGAATACATTTATTCCAGGTCACATCAGAGTTATTTAGTTTAATCTTTGCATTTAAGGGTTAGTTATGAACTATTTTATTTTCAGTATTGTTTTCAGTTCTAGCCATGCAGATATTCCTCTTCAGGTGCTAGCAAAATATTAAAACTCCAGCATTGGAATCCTGGCTCTATTGAAGTCGATGGGAAAACTATTGACTTCACTGGGGCCATGATTTTACCCTTAGGTGAGTATTTCCCTTTGCAACTGGTCTGTCTTCTCCTGCTTCCTCTGTGCAACTAGTGGAATGTGGTAATACATCTGAGGGAAAAAGATGTTTAAAAGAAGAAAACTTTATAAAGGATTTTCCTTCTAAAGGTTCTTGAAGGCTTGGAGAGATTCAGAATAAGTGGCTATATAACTCACACTACAGAATTACAGGTTAATGCACACTGGGTCAACTGAAATATTTCCCAAATAAAATATGAATTACCAAGTATGGCAAGCTGGCTTATGGAGGCAGGAAAGCTTGAAGCACCTGCTGTATTTGGAAGATGCACTTCAATTTGTTTTGCCGCTGAATCAAAAATCAAGCTCTGTCCCTGGCAGCAGCCTGGTCCTAGATGTCGGTGCACTAGACAGAAGGGCCACTTACTGGAGCTGCTGTTTTCCCCTGGGGGAAAGGATGAATTGACTCATGGAACACAGGCATTGTTCAGACTGCTAGCCAGATGAACGCTAGAGTGAGGGGGTGTGTCTCTAAAGGGTTAAGGGATTTGGCAAGACAAATCTGGCAAATGCTGTTAGATCTAATGTGAACTAAAAAGAAGCCTATAGCAATATGGTTCTAACTGCTACAGGTTAGACCTACTGTGACTTTGTCCTGTTTCCTAGCTTATTCTTAAAATTTTGCATTGACCAGTCTGGTGGTCACATGCTATTGCACATATTGTCTTTAATTTTGTATTGATATGTCTGTGACAAATACAATGGTCTGGTGGTGAAAAAACTACTGTGATAAAGCCCCTTCAACAAGATAATGTTTAATAAATTTTAAGTGCATGTGTCTGAAAGTTTGCTTACTGTGGGAGCCTCGTGAGATACTTCAGAGTTCACAGCACATGGAGTTTCCTGTATGTTTAAACTAATTTGCATAATCTTCCTCATTTGCATAATTGGACATCCTAGACCTGTATGATGGATTATGATTGTAATCAATCTGTGACTGAGTACAATCATGAAATCATAAAATATTCTACCTATCCTACAAGGAATTTCCTGCTCTGCAGGGCGAATTCCACTAAGTCATGTTGTGATCCTGTTTAAAAAAATCAAAACAACAATACCTAACCCTCTCCCTACCCCAAGAAACCAAAACCATCTCTATTTCTTTCCTATTAGATAGGTAGAATTGAATACATTCAGACAGTCTTCAGCTAGGGCTCATATATGGTATGAGGGACACACTCTAGGCATTCTGTATACAAAAGCACAGGAGCATTTATTGCTTCAGCAAAAGCTGAACTTGGTTATCTGTCAGAGCCATGTAGGCCAAAATTATCTTTCTGGGCCAGTCACTGGGGAGGAGGGGCAATTACAAGCACTTGAACAACTCTGATTCAAGACAGTAGGAGGCAATGTGCATGCACACCACTCACTTCCTACAATTCTCCTTTTGATGGTGCATGCTTGAATGATTCCTTTTACTGGGGAGGGTGGTGTGTGTGTGTGTGTGTGTGTGTGTGTGTGTGTGTGTGTGTGTGTGTGTGTGTGTGTGTGTGTGTGTGTGTGAGAGAGAGAGAGAGAGAATACTACACAAAATCCTTCTGACTTATCTTGGATATACAATGAGTAAAGATTATAAGAACGGCCATACTGGGTCTGAGTTCTGGTCCATCTAGCCCAATATTCTGTCTGACAGTGGTCAGTGCCTGATTTTCTTGCAGTCAGTCCCTGCTTAGGGACACCCAGAGCAGGGGGTTGCGTCCCTGACCGTCTTCGCTAATAGTTGTTGATGGATCTGTCCTCCAGGACATCCTCATTCTTTTTTGAACACAGTTATACTTTTGGCCTTCACAACATCCCCTGGCAATGAGTTCCAAAGGTTGGTTGTGCATTATGCAAAGAAGTACTTCCTTGTGTTTGTTTTAAACCTGATGTCTATTAATTTCATCGAGTAATCTTTAGTTCTAGTGTTATGTGAAGGAGTAAATAACACTTGCTTATTCACTTTATCCACACAGTTCATGATTTTGTAGATCTCAATCATATCCCCCCTTACTCAGCTCTTTTCCAAGATGAACGGTTCCAGTCTTTTAAATCTCTCATATGTAAGATGTTCCATGCCCCTAATCATTTTTATTGCTTTTTTCTGTACCTTTTCCAATTCTAATATGTCTTGTTTGAGATAGGACGACCAGAACTGCACGCAGTATTCCAGGTGTTGGGCATGCCATGGATTTATATAGTGACATTATGATATTTTCTGTTTTAATGTCTATCCTTTTAGTAATGGTTCCTAACATTGTTAGCTTTTTAAAATTGCTGCTCCACATCGAGCTGATGATTTCAGAGAACTATCCACCATGACTCCAAGATCTTGAGTGGTAACAGCTAATTTAGGCCCCATCATTTTGTATGTATAGTTGGAATTACATCTTCCACTGTGCATTACTTTCCATTTATTAGCATTGAATTTCATCTGTCATTTTGTTGCCCAGTCACCCAGTTTTGTGAGATCCCTTTGTAACACTTCACAATTTGCTTAGGACTTCACTATCTTGAGTAATTTTGTATTGTCTACACATTTTGCCACCTCACTGCTCACCTCCTTTTCCAGATCATTCATAAATTTGTTGAACAGCACAGGTCCCAGTAGAGATCCTTGGGGGACCCCGCTATTTACCTCTTTCCATGGTGAAAACTGACCATTTAATTGCTATTCCTGTTTCTTATCTTTTAACCAGTTACTGACCCATGACTGCTTAAGAGCCCTTTGGTGAGGGACCTTGTCAAAGGCTTTCTGAAAGTCAAAGTACACTGTATTGACTGGATCATCCTTGTCCACATGCTTGTTGACTCCTGCAGAGACTTCTCATAGATTGGTGAAATATGATTTTCTTTTACAAAAGCCATGTTGGCTCTTCCTCAACATATCATGTTCCTCTATGTGTCTGACAGTTGTGTTCTTTACTATAGTTTTAATCAATTTGCCTGGTATGAAGTTAGGTTTACAGGTGTGTAATTGCCAGGATCGCCTCTGGAGTCTCTCTTAAAAATCAGTGTGTGATGGGAGCCCCAGTCTACAACCTGGAATTGTGGGACTTCTGTGCCTTCTTAACTCTCCAGCCTGGGCTCTCTCTCACAATGCTATGCCAGTGACAAACAGCAACATCCCTCCAGGCCCAGTGATCACTCATCTATCAGCATGTGGAGACTAACTCAGCTAATTTGCATGAATGCTCTCTAAGCCACTCATGAATCATACAGGGAGGCAATAGCAAATCAACCCAGCCTTATGCCCCAGAAATATACCGTCTTACACTGCTCAAGACTACCTTGGATAGTGCAAGGTCATTAATTAATTTGCCACTCCAACAAAGATTGGTGGATGTGCAGCAGCCCTTGTTAACCTGAGCTAAGATTCCCCAAGCACTTCAACCAAAACCACACTGTTTTAGGTAAAATATAAAGCAGATTTATTAACTACAGAAAGATAGATTTGAAATAAGTAGAAGGCACAGAGATCAAAGTTGGTTACATAAAAAATAAAAATAGAAACACAGTCTAAATTCTAACTTTAACAGACTAAGCAAGATTTGAATCAAACAGCTCTTCTCACCCTAATACATATTACAGCCAGCTCACAGTACTTAATACACAGGCTGTATTTCCTTTCAGCCTGGGACCAATCTCCCCAGTTCAAAGTCTTTGTCTTCCAAACGATCTTTCAGGTGTTGAGATGGGGGAGAAGAGAGGCCAAGTGGTGATGTCATCGACCCTCATTTATACTTTCTCTCCAGGTTCTAGAATGATCCCTGCTGTGGCACGGGGGTTAGGCAGCCCCAATTGTGTACATGACCTCTGTGAGGATTTCCTGAGAGAGTGCAGTCTTTTTGATGGTCCACCAACTCCTGTCTGGCCAATGATAGTTGCTCCTTTGTTACTACTGAAAGGCTGGCTGTGGATGTCTCCCAGCCTCACAACATATTTCGGTAACGCATATACCAATACTTTGTACTTCACTTACAATGGTAGTACACACACTTCAAAAGGATATTAATGTTCAGCAAACCAAGATTTCTTAAATGATACCTCACAAGGCATACTTTGTACAAAACCCATCATAATCCTATGACAGTGATGAATATGGGGTTTCCAGGATGCTGTTTTGAGGTACTAAGTGTCACACAGTGTTACTTTTAGGTATCCTCCATTCATCTAGTATGGGGGCTGATTTAAGCAATAAGTTATATGCCACAGTTAATAGTTGAGTTTCTTCAGAACTCTTGGGAACATTTTATCAATAAAGCTTTAAAATTCAGACACATGGTGTGCCTCGTCATGTCCTCCCCAAAAAGTTCCTGTCGTCCCAGCCTGATCAACTGTGGGCCCAGGCAGCTTGGTAACGAAAATCTGTCATACAGCTCCCCGTACAGGAATCCCTGCAGCTGAGGAGTGATGGGTGGAGTAAATGGGGTGGGAGTTTGCAGAGATTCCTGCAGCTAGGGGGTGGGTCTGACCCGGCCCCAGATGCCATGCATGGAAAGAAGTCATCCCGTCCTCCCCAGCCCAGCCGGGATTAGCAGCTGAGCCTGGTGCAGGGTAGGAGCGACCAGCCGGGTCTTCCCCAGTCCTGCCCCTAGCCTCACCGTGATTTCTCTCTCTGCCAGCTCCCCACACATTCTCTCCTTCCCTAGGCACCCGAAACATGCTGCTGGGGAGGGTCGCATGATGGCTCTTGTGGCTTCCCTGTCAGAAAATCAGTTTTCTGCAGGGAAGCAAAGAAATCTGAGGGGAAATAAATTCTGCACATGCGCAGTGGTGCAGAATTCCCCCCACGAGTAATGGTAGTAAGCACTGCATGCCTGGTAGTAAGAGTTTGCATGAGTGGGCCTTATTTATATTTATTTCCAGTCCTTTGATTTTTTTTTTTTTTTTTTTTTTTTAAACTCACTGAAATGTTCCTTTTGCACACTCTAAAACAGTGGCTCTCAACCTTTCCAGACTACTGTACCCCTTTCAGGAGTCTGATTTGTCTCGCGTACCCCCAAGTTTCACCTCACTTAAAAGCTACTTGTTTACAAAAATCATACACGCACACACACACACAAAAAGGGTCACAGCACATTATTACTGAAAAATTATTTATTTTCTAATTTTTACCATATAATTATAAAATAAATTAATTGGAATATAAAGATTGTACTTGCATTTCAGTGTATAATATATAGAGCAGTATAAACAAGTCATTGTCTGTATGAAATTTTAGTTTGTACTGACTTCGCTAGTGCTTTTTACATAGCCTGTTGTAAAACTAGGCAACTATCTAGATGACTTGCTGTACCCCCTGGAAGACCACTGCATACCCCCAGGGGTACGTGTACCCTTGATTGAGAACCACTGCTCTAGAACTACCATGTGGCAAAAGGCCTTTCCATTTTAATATGTAGTGGTGCCACATAAGATCTAAAAAATACAGCATTCCAAGATGCTGAGTTTAGGCTTTATAAAGTAGAACGTATCATATTTAAAAAAAAAAAAAAAGTGGGCTTTTTATTTTTCTAAGATTGGTGCAAAGCTCAATGCTTTGTTCTGTATTCACCCCATCCCATCACCCTCCCCACACATTCTCTCCTTCCCTATTGCCCATTACCATTTAATCATTATTCATCTTCACTTACAATTATTTGGTAAGAGTTCTGCTGTAGCCTGTTCGGTACTGTAGTCCGTGGGGGGGAGTGGCTCCTCCCCCTCCGGGTTTGTGGGCGGCCAATCCGCCTCACTACATCTCCGGGGGTCGCCTGACGTGGGGAATCAGCGGGGTGACAGGAGCCTATGATCCGGGCCGAACAATAAACACAGTTACGGAGCCCCAGCCCCTGGTCAGGCTGGGCAGCAAACAGTTAGCCCAGGCCCTGGATCAGGGCGGGGCAGTAGAGGGTCTGAGGGCTCAGGCCTGCACTCAGGCTGAGCAGCAAACAGTCGGGCCTCCTAGCTCTGGTGGAAGGCCAAAAAGCGTAGGCTTCTTGCTTAAGCGAGGGGGAGACTGCCACCCACAGATTGGGGGTGCGGGGGGGAACACAGGCCCACCCACTCCACTGCGTCCCAGCCCAGGTCCCTAGCACTGGCGGAGCAGTCTGCCACTGGGTCAGCGGGGATCCTGAACGCAACACGCTGACTCGCTCTGTAGAGGGTTGTCAGGGAAGAAGGCCTCTGTCAGGGCTTGCAGCTCTTCTGTGCTTGGGTCCGTAAATGGCCCTGGCAGTCCTGGCGAGTCCTCAGCTCCCTCGGGGTCTGCAGCGGCCTCCCAGCTCGGGAACTCACAGGAGGTGTCTGGCTTCTCCGGCGGCTGAGTTCTCCACCATGCCTTTTATACTTTCGGTCCCGCCCACTGACTTCCGGCGGGAGGGTTGAACATGGCATGGCTCCGCCCATCAGGGTTCAATGAGGGGCTCCTCCCCCTCTGGGTCTGTGGGCAGCCAATCCGCCTCACTACAGGTACTATAAATAATTATTTAGCGTTGTTGTCTTTCTTGTTGCTTTCCTATTTGTGGTCAGTGACTTCTATAGCCATCTTCCAAAACTCATGATTCAGGCTGTCATGCAGGTTGAACTCTCTGAAGTCTGCCAATATCCATCCATGTACCAAGTCTTGCATAGGTTTCCCTCATAGTCATCTTTCGTCATAGGTGCTGGAACTGCGGCTGCTGCCACATCTCCTGTCTTGAAGTGGTTTCCATTATATACAGAGTTTAAACTTTGGTTCAGTAGCTCTCAGCAACCCCACCATACAAATTGTTCCAGTACCCCGTCTTCTGTCCACAGTCATTGCAAGAGCCATCCTACTGACAAGCTCTCTGATCTCCACTGGATATGTCCTCACCAACATAGCTTCGCTTCCCTCGACTTGTCTTCAATTGGAGCAACGCGCACTAGCCCCCTTATAATCTCATTTTATTTCCTGTCATGGAATCCAACCATTTGACCATCTCAACATGTTTATTTCCATGGCGGAGAGCATATTGATCTCCTTTTTGTGGCTGGTCATGTCTGTGTTCAATATGTTAAGATGGATCAAATTACATCTTTATACACTCTACCTTTAAACTTTATTGGCATTTTTTGTCAGAGAGAACTGGGATCAGCTTTTGCCATTGAGACCATGCAGCTTTAGTACAATGCCAGGCATCACTCAGGAGTGTACCATTGTCAGTAACTATTGATCCTGGGTATTTAAATTCTTTCACTCTTCTAAGCTCTCTGCTTGTGACATCCTTTATGGTGAGTCCTCCTCCTCCCTCAGTTATCAGAGCTTCAGTTTTACCAATATTCACTCTAAGCCCAGCCCACCCAGAACTATGTTGTCACTGTTTAAAGTTGGTTTCCAGGGGCTCACAATATTCTGCATAGATCCCTAGGTCATCAGCAAACAGCAGTTCCAAGGCGTCTCCCTTCATATATTCTCACTTATCACATGTATGAGCACTGTAAACAAAAAGTGGACTCAATGCTGACCTCTGGCGCAGGCCAATGTTTATTGGAAGTTCTCTATTTTGACTGTGGTAGTGATTCTGTCATACATATCCTGGATAAGATGGGCATATCCTTCTGGCACACTTCTCTGTTGCAAACTCCACCAACTAGTTCTCTTGATACGTGATCATATGCTGCCTTCTCCAGGTCCATAATGACCATATGCAGTTGCTGTTTTCTCTGAACTTCTCCATGTGGATTTGTAGTACAAATATAACATCAGCTGTGTTCCTTCCCTGCATGAAGCCATACTGACCCTTCCAAACTTTAACATTCCAGACAGATGCTTTTCAATAAGCTTCCATACCACGTGACATCAGCTTAACTGGGTAATCATTAACTTGCAGTGTAATATCCCTTTTATGTTTAAAATATGTATTTATTTTTAAATTCATGTTCATAAACCACTAAAAATTGCTGAAAGCAAGTTCTATTTTTTTTTTTTTAATTCACCTCTGGATTAGGCCCTTATCTCACAAGTTTCAATGCAGATTGAATTTTTATGGCCAGATTGAAAGCCACTTACAAACTGTATTTATTGTAAAGTGTTGACAGACTTTTAACTACTGTGCAACTGCATAAATGAAGTTTCTGTTTATAACCAGGCTATAATAGAAATATTCATATTCAAGGAAATTGATTTTTAAATAATTGAACAGTCCATGATAACTAGTAAAAAAAATACTTAATATTTAAAAAATACTAATCCTGTAAGAATCATTGTGTCCTCTTACTGGGCTTTAAGATAATGTTACATGAAAAGCAGAATGGTGAAAATTGCAATTGTTTCTGCTCCAAATTTTTAGTTCCATGCTAATAAGTTCACTGTTGTGATTAGTTACAAAAATACAAATTACAGCTAATTGTTTTTTCCTGCATTTATGTAACTCAAATGTTACCTTTAAGTTTTAGTTTGAGATTTTGAAAGCCATTATTGTCCCTCTTTCAGTTCTGATTTTCTGGTTATATTGTACAGCATACGTGTTTATCAATTTACATGATACCTACGTGATGCACAAATTGAACTTTAAATTTCCTGCTTGTCATAAAGAAACTCGAAACCTTTCGATTGCCACATTAGCTGCACGCTCTAGTTTCAGGTGACAATAATTGTGGTGTGAGAAATCATGTTGGAACAGAAGGTTGTATGACCATATGGCTTCTGTTACTTCAGTGGAATAGTCCCAAAGACTTTAATAACACTTCCCTTGTGCCTAGACACTTCAGATGTCTCCAGAAAGTTGGTGATATTAATTAACATAGTTCTTGCTACATAGTAACAATCTGTGATATTCTTGATAAGACACACTGGTGTGGGTTAAGATAGCATTAACTCTGATTGTCATCGCTTCTCTGAATTTTTGTCATGTTGTTAAAGTTCCTTTTACTCTAACTAGGTCTTTTGGGGGGGATTTGTTTCTGTTCAATAATGGCAATAAATAGTGACAGGAACTAGTAAGTAGCCATAACCAATGAGGGAAAATTGTTGTGTAATTACCAACAAAAGTCTGTTTTCTCAAGTTCCTGTAAATATCTGGAGGTTTGGTGTGTGTGATGGCAATAATTTAATCAACCCTGTCTTCTTCTGTCATTCCACATTCTTCAGCTAAATGTATCTTAAATTTATGTGAAAGACTTCTGGTGTATATAATAGGCATTTAAAATTTTGTTTCATAAACCCAAAGTAGTAAATAAAAAAACACTACCTCTGTCCCTGACAGGGTAGTAGTAAAAAGTAATTTCCCCTCTGCTGATACTCACACCTTCTTGTCAACTGTTGAGAATAGGCCATTTCCACCTTAATTGAATTTGCCTCCTTAGCACTGACCCCCCACTTGGTAAGGCAACTCCCATCTTTTCATATATATACTGCTTACTGAATTTTTCACTCCATGCATCTGATGAAGTGGGTTTTAGCCTACGAAAGCTTATGCCCAAATAAATTTGTTAGTCTCTAAGGTGCCACAAGGACTCCTCGTTGTTTTTGCTGATACAGACTAACATGGCTACCACTCTGAAACCTGACTTCACTGTGTCAGTCTCTAACAGGGATGTTGATAATTGGTTTTGATTCTGTCTCATGGGATTTTTGTTACAGTTTGGATTCACAGTTTTATAATGTCATGCATAGCTGATCATGTTGGCATAGGAACGAACATTCAGTTTTCAGATCAAAATAGCTTGAATTGCTTTGGTGCTGGATTTCGTCTCCTTATGTCAGTGAAGGAGTGCTAAGGAGAGTGTGCATTGCATTTTGGGGGGAAAAATGATTATAACTTGTCAGGGTTAGAGATACGTGTTTGACATTATTGAGGCATCATGTACGTTGTTTTGAAGTAAAAGTTGCTGAAAAGTTAAGTAGTCCAGTGATCTAGGGCCAGATCCTGTACTCCCTGGTGTCACTGAGAGTTTTTTCCTCTTGCCTTCAGTGGGAGGAGGTGTAGGCCATTTAATGCATAAGCAGACCTTACAAGTGAAATTAGTTTGATCTCATTGTCCATGAGATGCTTTTCTCCTCTCCTAAACCACAGTGCAATTTAGGATGCAAGCATCTGTTCCAGAGAGATCTAGCACAGGAGATCTCCACTTGAAATCAATGAAAGTTAGGCACCTAAATACCTGTGAGGATCTAGGCCAAAATTCACCCCCCCCCTCCAAAAAAAAGTTGGCAGAATGTATTATTCAAAACATGTTTTGAAATATGGATGTACAAATCCTTTAGTATGCTTTTAAAAATGAACTTGACTTAATAACTGAAACTCAGTCCTATAAATTATAAAGCACCGTTAGGCTTTTATGTGCTATTTTTTGATACATGGGAACTTGGGTGTCTTTTTTTTCAGAATTGTATTTTTCATTAGTTTGTCACAATGATTTTCACATTCCTTAGATTTACCCTATTCACCACCCCCCTGGAGCTACGGATTTCTTAGCTTTTTTTGAAAAATGCATACAATTATCCAGCTTCTGTGAAATTTCTCCCTTGCTGTGCCAGCTGCTGTTTTGTATACCATCATCAGGTCACACACATTTAAGAAATAACTTTGGAGTTTCCTGATAGGATGCAGAATGTAAGAAGTATCAGTGAGTGGGAAGTTTCCTGGGGAAAGAGCCACATACATCTGTGTTTAATTTAACTTCCGTTTCAAAAAATTGTTCCTAGCACTTACGGTTGCAAAGATATATGTAGCAGTTCCAGTTCCTCTGCAGCAGCAGCTTATAGCTTCCCCAAGCAGCTGCAAAGTCCAATTAACAGCAGTATGGTCAATTTTACTGGTGCTATTCAGAATAAAATACAGAATAAAATGAAGTCATATCAATTTTACACTGCTCCTAGGGAGAGCTGCGGATGCAACGTCAGAGCCAGGTACTGGAATTATTTATGGAGAGAAAGGATTCAAAAATAAAGACTAGGAGAGTTGTACAGTATTGATCCGTTTCCTTCACTCTTCTTCTTGCAGCAGCCAGGGAATGGGGAGGCTGTGTAATTTGAAGAGCCAGTACTGGGAGTGAGCCTAGAACTCTGATCCCTTCCTGTCTCTTCTCCCCCCATTTTTGGAAAAGTTCATTCATAGCAACTGAGGGGTGTGGGGCGGCTATGGCAGAGTTACGTACTCCACTTTCAGCAAGATGAGGATGGAGGCTAATAGGTTTCCTTGGAAGAGAGCAGAAGGACCTGACACCTACCAAAGGGACTTCACAAGCTGTCAGACCTGGAGGCAGTTGGGCCATATTACAGAAGTAGGCTTTTTTAAAAGAAGGGCTTGGGCCACGTAAGCTCCTGCCCTCAAAGAGGAAAATGCATTGCCTGGACCGAAGGCTGAAAAAATTATTTAAGGCCTACAATAGTGACGTGCCTCATTGCTTAACCCCGGAAGCCGCCTGAGTTCTAGCGATCTCGCCAGGGCTGCTGCATGGATGTGCTTCCCAACTAACCGACCACTCAGCCCACCAGAAGGGGATATGTGCATCTATGAACAATATGGAAAATTAGTAGGGCCCTTAGTTAGGTGTCTGATTCAAGCTCTGATTGAAAGTAAATTTCTTATAAGAAGTGGTATTGGACTTCATCTCACATATGCTACAGGTCTTGCTATTTGTTTTACAAGCAGTGGGCCCCTTATGGCCTCAGCTGTGTATTGTTTCTTTTGTTTTGTGGTCCCCATACAAGAGCCAGAGGTTCTCACCAGCAGATCTTTCTTCCCGGAACCCTAAAAAGGCGCCATGACTGATAAATTCCCTATCTTAATGGTTCTCCTAGAAGGCTAGCAATGGCATGCTCATAATCTGTGGTCTCACGGGTGGACCAAAGCTGGCAACCAAATGTAAACTATCCATTGAACAAAATTGTCCTTTAGACTTTAGCCTCCAATGCCGAATGAGCGTTATTTGTGTTTCACAAATTCACCATTATGCATTAAAATGGTTTCTTCCATCTCTAGCTTCTTTAAGATGCCCATGATCTCACTTGTGGGTATTTTGGATTCATTATGATTAAGGTTGTTTTAGTCATGAGTATTTTTTGATAAAAGTCATGGACAGGTCACAGGCAGTAAACAAAAATTCACAGCCTGTGATCTGTCCATGACTTTTACTAAAAATACCAGTGAATAAAACTTGGGGGGGGTGGGAGCTGCCTGGAGGAGGGGGGGTGGGGGTGGCGGCAAATGGCCTGGGACCCCCGCTGGTGCTGGCGGGGAGGGTTGGGGCTGGCAGGCTCCCTAGCTGGCTCCGCCCACCCCCCACAGCAGAGTTTGGGTGTGGGAGGGGCTAGGATGTTGGGGCACCTGATGGGGTGAGGCGGGCTCTGAGCAGCGCTTACCCGGGGGCTGCCTGGAAGCACTGACATCCCCCTGGCTAAGGTCCGAGGCGGAGGAGTGGCCAGTCACTCTGCGCTGCCTCCGCCTGCAGGCACTGCTCCTGCAGCTCCCATTTGCCACGGTTCCCGTAGCCCGCTTCACCCCGTCTGGTGCCCCAACCCCCTTTCCCCTCTCACAGCCAAACTCTGCGGGGCAGGGGACCGAAACTGCCTGAGCCAGGCGCACCGGCTGCTGCAGAAGTCACCGAGGTCATGGAAAGTCACGGAATCCGTGACCTCTGTGACAAACTCACAGCCTTAATTATGATGCCAAATGGTGGCTGTGATGTCTAAGTCTTGGTAGGACCAGAAATCTTTAATTATCTAATGTGAGATGAGACTGTAGTATGTTTTGATGAAAGATCTCCAGGACATTCAGAAGTTCAAGATGTGTTGTGGCCTTTAGCCCTTGGCCAAAAGCAATCATGCTCTTCTAGCTATAGCTAAGTGAATCTCTGTCTGTGTTAATATTGCCCAAGAAACAAGAAAATATGTGTATACATGTGTGTGTGACTTCTTTGGGATGGGAAGAATAACAATACTCTCTTACCAACCTAGTTCGATATAATGTACTATCCCTTTATAGGTTAGGTGGAATGTTATTGGGATTGTCTTACTATCTGTGGTGGTGTCACGGTCTTGTCTGGGCCAGTGGGGTTTCGCTCGCCTTCATTTTACAACTGTAAATTGATATTTAACTCAAGATGACCACCTGGGCTTTAAATTTCGTAATCTAAATGAACACTTCACTGGTCCAATTACAATAAAGTGTGGTCAGAGTGTGGCCTCTGACCAAGCTGGGTTTCTTGGGTTAAGACTGGAGACATTCTTCATCCCCGTTCCAACTTCACCCAGAACTGGCTCCTGGAAGAAGCAGCCAGTAATAGGGTGGTGTTGCCCCCTGCTGGGCCCTGATTGGATTCTGCCTGCTCATCACCCTGCTTGATGGTGGAGGACAGTTGTTGGTTCTGCCAGCAGCTGATCCTGGATGGCCTCTCTAGGCAGCTCTTGAAAGAATGAACGTACTCCTCTTTTTCTCCAAAAGGCCATCTGAGGGTGATGGTGTCAAGGTGGCAGGGCCTCCAGCAGGGGGCAACAACACCCTGTTCCTGGTTTAATGGTATATGTTCCTTTAGCTGTGCCAGCGCCGTGATTCCCTGAGAGTTCACTCTCATGATGTCTTACATGACACACACAGTTATCTGCACAGAAAGGAGATGAATGTGGGTATTTCTGTTCTTGCTGCTTCAACCTCTTAAAGGGTAAATGTTCTACAGAATGTCCTTAGGGCATGATTTCCCATCACAGGAGATGGGGCTTTCTAAATGCGTTTTTTCCGGAGATTCTGGCATCCACTCTTCTTTTGGTAGCCGCTGGGAGAGCTTCTAGAGATAAGAATACAGTAATTTTGGTTAGGAGGGTTGTTTCAGGGGTGAAAATAAGTGAGAACAGCACCTGGGGGAAAATGTTGTTCTAGTGTGCCAAAAACAAACAAACGAACAAACTAACAAAAATTTCACTCTACCATTGAGCATCATCTTCATAGTAGCAGAAAAGTTATTAATTCCTTCTGCATGGCTTGCCTCTGATATTGGCTTCTTTTAAAAAAAATATTTTGCCACAGTAAATAAAATACGAAGTATTTAGAAAAAAGATTTTCCATTCCCTACTAGAGAAATGTATCGGAGTGATACAAGGGGCTATAACAAGAAGTAATGGAATGAAATAAACAAAAGTAAGACTGAGGCCAATAATCAGAAAAACTTCCTGATGGTGATATCTGTTAGATTTAGATTTCTCTCTTGAGGGAAGTGATGAAAGCCCTATGGCTGAGATTTTTAAAATTAGACTAGACAAAGCACCAGGAAATTTACTGTAGATCTCAATTCCACACTGACAGAGGAAGAGCTCAGTGATATGGTACAGGGGTGGGGGGAGGAAACTTTACCCATTTCCAATAGAGCTTATTCCTGCCTTTATGAATTCCCTAGGTCCTTCCAGTGAGAGATCTAGATATACACGATATTGATATAGATATTTATAATATTATATGAGAGAATCTGAGGGGTTTGGGTTTATGGGGCTTTTATTCTTCTGGGAAGAGAATAAGGCATTCTACCTGGCATGATGAAATACTGGTAGAGGAGCAGCAACAAGTTTGTGTTTGATAGTTGACATTTGGCGCAATAGTAATATTTGAATTTCACATCCTCTGATGCATAATCATTTTGCAAGTGAACATCAATTTTTCCTCCTCAGTGAAATCCTAAGAGAGTATATGTACATAGCAAAGCTTTGCCAGGCTGAGCTCTGCATTTCTGAATACATCATGCTTATAGAAAGATTGTTATAGTGAAACTTAGCATCATGCAGAAATTTTAATAAATGCTTCTGGGAGTAGCAATGATGTGTCTGGCAAACTGAGTAAATGGCTATGGTTTTGAATGGTATGGATTTGAACACCATTTCAGAATGGTACTGAAATAAAGCAAGTATTTGTAAAGTAACAAGGAGAAAAACCATAATCTTTTCCCAGAAGTAGACACCAGTTTGTAATGCTTACATCTGAATGGATACTGCTGCAGCGACACAAATTGATTTTTTTTTTAAATTAAAAGATAAATATAAAATAAACTGATACAAATTGCTGTCTGTCAACTAGTTATAAAGGGCTTCTCAAAGGATCTCTCCCCCACCAGCCCTTGTCCCTAATATGCTGCTGTTGTATGAAGTCTTCAAGGTTAATCTGATGCTATTCCTGTTGTTGAGCAGCTGTTACCGGGTTGGTTGGTTGGTTTTTCTTTTTACCTCTGAAGCCATGAAGACTTTAATCAATCTGACTGAAAATAAATACTGTCTCTAACGCTCTGTAACATGTGTCTGTTTCTTTTTTAGTGGAGGCGATAGTGGAATTTGACTACAAGGCTCAACATGATGATGAGCTGACAATCACAGTAGGTGACATAATCACCAATATCAAGAAAGAGACTGGAGGCTGGTGGGAAGGACAGCTCAAAGGCAGAAGAGGTTTGTTCCCTGACAACTTTGTAAGAGTGAGTACAAAGTGAAACAGTTCTTGTGTATTGTACTTACTAGCTTGTATTGTTGTTTGACTGAAAAGCAGTCTTTTTAAATCATGCTGCTATTTGTATTTTTTTGAATCATGTTGCATTACAAAGTAGAGAATGCATTTGTGTGGATATCTGGTGTAGTTATGATATCATTAAAATTAAAGATAAATAGACACACCTTTTCCCTGCTCTGCAGTGGTTATTGCAACCCCGTGGTCTGAAAACAAAATTAACGTTTAGGACAAAGCTGTTCTCCAAAACTCAGTTCCTTGTATGACTCATGCTGTTTGTAATATCTTCTCTCTCATATACAGTGTATCTATTTACAGATAGCTAGAGTGCATTATGGCGTGATGTAAAGGCTTTATCACAGGGGAGGGCAAACTACGACCCGCGGGCTGGATCCGGCCCATCAGGGCTTTCAATCCGGCCCGCGGGATTGCCAGCCACGTGCCGCAGCCGGCGCAGGCGCAGGCTCCTTGCCTGCCCTGGCCCTGCACCACTCCCGAAAGCGGCCAGCACCTTGTCCCTGCGGCCCCTGGGGGAGGGGAAGGGGACAGAGGGCTCTGTGCGCTGCCCTCGCCTTCAGGCACCGACCCCCCCAACTACTATTGGCTGGGAACCGTGGCCAATAGGAGCTTCCGGGGTGGTACCCACCCCACCCCCAGGAGCCACTGCTGGACATGCTGGCCACTTCCGGGAGCAGCGCGGGGCCAGGGCAGACAGGGAGCCTGCCTTAGCCCTGCTGCGTACCGCTGCCACCCCGGAGCCACTCGAGGTAAGCAGTGCCGGGCCGGAGCCCACACCCCGAATACCTCTTGTACCCTGCATCCCTGCTTTGAGCCTCCCTGCCGCACCACTCCTGCACCCTGAGCCCCCTCACACATCCCTCTCGCACTCCAACCCCCTGCCTTGAGCTCCCTCCTGCACACCGCACCCCCTCCCACACCCTGCACTTCCTCCTGCACCCCAACCCCCTGCCCTGTACCCCTTCCTGCACCCCGCACTCCCTCCCACACCCCGCACTCCCTCCTGCACCTCAACACCCTGCCCCAGCCCTACATTCATGGCACTGTATACAATATTCCCACCCAGATGTGGCCCTGGGGCCAGAAAGTTTGCCCACCCCTGCTTTATCAGCATAAGCTTGGGATAGATGCATTATTCACAAATAGTTAAGCCATGAGTGAGTCATGCATATTTTTTCCAAACAAATGTCTTTCAAATCTTTATACCACATCTCCCGTTCCCGTTTCTAGAATGTGCCAAATATGGTGCAGAAATACTATTTTTAGGAATGTTTTCAAGTGTTCTTAATATTTTGTGGAGGAGCTCTTCTTTGTTCCCCTCCTCCTGTAAGAGCATCCACCCTGATCTTGTACTGGGACCTGCAAGTGGGGACCCATATGCCTATATTGAGTCTACTTGGTTCAGGGGTCCTTGTTTGCAAATCCTGATGTAGCTTTGGGGTGATAGTTACTATGAACCTAGCTCTGTAGGCATCAAAGGGAGGCATAATAACCAGAATAAATTACTAAAGTAGCTTTTCTAGACACCAATATTGGGATTTTCAAGACTGATATTGCAGCCCTTCAGGGTCTGAGAGAATTTCCCCTTTCCAATGGTATAAAGGTCCTGTTTCTAGCTGTGCAGAGCCATTGCATGTTGGACTTCAAACATATACAACATCTGTTACTGATGCAGGATTGAATATTGTTCCTTGTAGTCCTTGTCAAAGTGTAATTTTTTGAATAGTGGGTAGGAAGTTCTACATTTGGTTAAAGGAGGAAGAAACTATTTTGTGGAAGTTTTTTTTTATTAAACTTAGAGGTTCTATTGTATCTAAGTTTTGTTATATCCTGTACTTTCTAAATGATCGCAAACATGTGCATCTAGTCAAACTATCTCAAAATTTTACCATTTTTCTCAATAAAAAAGAACTTAAGGCCTATATAAACATATACATTACATGCAGTATCAATAAAACTGCAGTTTTTGCTCAATCAGCATCTAAAGCTGTTTTCAAAAGAACTAAAAACCACATTACACACGTGCTCTTTCACATAGTCAACCAGAACACTGAGTCAAATTTGCTTTTCCTTTGCGGAATCTTCCCTATTCCAGTTAGATAGGATACAACTGTAATAGAAAAGGTTTCTGACACACATTCTTAAATAAATAAATAAATACTGTGTGAGAATCTCAAAAGTGCATAACCTCACCTGCTGCTTCAATTTGTTTTATCCATAATTTTCCTTAAACTTGATAGAATTACAATTCAGCATGGACATAATCATTTTGGGAAAGCTTTTCAAGCATAACCCTGGCAAATAAAATGAATACTAGTATATATAATAATCACATACATACATATACTCACTCATGTTCATTGCGTCTCTCTTGAATTCCTTAAGATTCCTAAGGATGTTCACAACAATATGAAGTAGGTGTAACTTGTTATTGGGAGCTGTGTTCAAAATGATCACTACTTTTTCAGTGTCTCTTGATGTTTCTGGTATGTGGCATCCTACCCTGCTTCAGAATGTCAAAATAGTTGCTCTCAGAGCTGAAAATAGTAGCTCTTCACAGTGAAACGTTTTACATATATGTTCATATACCTGCATAAAGGTTACATTTCACCTGTAAGTGGAGGGGCTGTGTCAGGCCTCCAGTACAGGGAACTGCAGCTATTCTTTTGTGCCAAAGAAGGACAAGGAGCAGGCACACAGGACTGCACTCCCTGCAGGCATTAAAGGTGGGTTTGGTGCCAGTTGCACATTGCCAGTTATGGAAGGTTTTCATAGTTTAGCTATGGGAGGGGTAGTAGCATGGGCTTTGAGTCTGTGATTACATGGATTGGGTGACCATGAAACCTGTGACACGATTGCTGGTGGCCGCTCTGACAATTTTTCCTAAAATACTTAATTAACTTTAGGAAAAACAAATAAATATGCACATACACCTCTACCTTGATATAACGCTGTCCTCGGGAGCCAAAAAATCTTACCGTGTTATAGGCGAAACTGCGTTATATTGAACTTGCTTTGATCCACCGCAGCCCCGCCCCCCCCACCCCCCCCCCCCCCGGAGCACTGTTTTACCGCGTTATATCCGAATTCGTGTTATATTGGGTCGCGTTATATCGGGGTAGAGGTGTATATATGTCCAAATCATTGTAATTTATTTACATAGGATTTTTTTTCCAGACTCAATAATAAAAACAATGTACAGTTGTCTCTATTCTTTACTGGACCTAAACAGACTAGAAACACAAATAAGGTGCTTTGTATGTTCTTGTCTTTTTTTTCTTTTTTTTTTCCTTTTTTTTCTTTTTTCTTTCCCCTTGTCTTTTGCTTTTTTTGGTTGCTTTTTTTAAAAGACGTGCTAATTACTAAGTCTGCTGTGAAAAATGATGTTAACAAACATACAAATATCACTTTTCACAGCAGACTTACTCAACCCTGACAAGCCCTGGATGGGGAGATGGATATGGAGGCAGCAGGGGCCAGGGGCTTTGGAGGGGCGGGGGGTGACTTGGGGCAGAGCCCGCCACTGTACGGCAGGGGAATGGAGCCTGAAGCCCCGTGGCTGGAGCCTGCCATCCACCACCCAAGGGCTGAATCCTGACCCCACCAGCCCTGGGAAGATGTGGAACTCACTGGCTGCCTGCTCCTCCAGCTTTTGTGTCTCCAGAGGTGGGCAGGGTCCAACCACTGCTGGCAGCCCTGGGGGAGAGGGCCACAGCTTTGCCACCCCCCATGACCACCCAGGAGGCTGTGGCCGCATGCACCCAGCATGCTGTATATGTATAGAGCAAGAGGAGGATGAGCAGTTCTGGTTATTACATTTTAGACAAGTCCTGAGGTAGATAAACATGTAGATTGGGTTGGAGAGATAAAATATGGATTATGATGGAAAATGTGCACTTCCTATAATTGGTTTGCTGTTTAATAAGGTTATGAGAGCATCCCAGGCTCATCAGGAACTTTACAGACATCTAAAACTTGGGGGATTAGGCAATCAAAGTTGCTTAAATCATAAAAATTAACTAGTTATTGTGGATTCCAGAAGTGCCATTGGAAGGGGGTAGACGATTGTCAAGAGAGAAGGAGGATGATTCGGGGGTAAAGAGAATGAAATATATTAAATCATTGTTTGGGAAAGAGTGGTGGAGGAAATTAAAAACTGAATATGGGGTAAGAGCCAGTGGCACTAGGAGGGAGTAAGAGCCAGTGGTACTGGAAGTACTTTTTGAAGTACCTGTAACCAGAATGAAGTTTTCATCTCCACAGAGTGAGAGACAAGAAAAGACTAAAAATGCAGATTACAAGAGAATATTCTAATGAAGAGACAGAGAATAGAAAGACAGATGTGAGAAAGAAAGGGGAAAGGAAAGCGGGTGACGGTGTCTATATTTACAGCTTCAGTAGCCTTATTCATCAAGGGACTTTCACTATGAAGCTACAGGAAGGGTACTTCCTGCTCTTGAATCTGCAAACCAAATATACTTAAAACATGCAAAACAGCCATCAAAAACAAATGCTATAAGTTTTATAGGGAGAGTAGAGGGGCATATTTGTCATAAATGACCTTCTGTTCAATGGAGCAGCTATACAGGTACTTAAGATATTGTTTTCCCTCTTCCATGTTTCTTTGTCTATTGTCAAGATGTATATCTGGTCTAGTGAAAGATGATGTGGGAAAAGATTGTCTAACTATGTGAAAATACATTAGCTGTTCCTCATTCAAGACCTAATTTCAGATTCTGCTGTCAACTCACTTCTGTTACTATAAACAATGATTCATTAAACTGATTTTTTAAATCATATTTAAGAAATATCTCTTATCCTTTAATGATTCTTGCCTCTCAGATTTGGCAGGTGAGAGGTATAAATACAAATAACGAGAGTTTTCCCCTCCCTGTATCTGCCCCTAGTACCCCATATCCTCCAGATACAGATTTATTTATTTTTAAGGAGGTACAGGAAAAGAAGAGGATGAGAATTCTGTGGCAAGGGAAGTTGATTGAACTTCTATTTTTAATCCGTAAAATGTTTGTTGTCATTGTATGTTTGTGCTGAGTCTGCAAAAGATGAAATGTGTGTGGACACTGAACTTCTGGGTAATACAGGCGATGAGTGCTAAATTTGTTCCTCTTTCTTTTGGTGTTGAGAAATGTCATTCGGAAGCAGATGGAAGTTAAGAAAAACATTGAATTCCTAGTCAAACCATGCTTTCGGTGTAACAAACTGTACTTAAATGCAGCGGCAGCTGAGACAGTTAGATTTTGCTGATAGCAAATGGAGATGCAGAAAGCAGGAAACTGTGGTGAAAACCCATGCTTGCTGGTTTTAATTTACAAAGGCAACTGTGTGTGTGATCTAGTGGTGCAGCACTGGTAAATTGTATGCTACACTAGACTATCTTCATCCTTGTCAATGCTCCAGGTGACTTGCAAGTACTGTTAGCAGACTTGTAGCTGGTTTGCAAATAAAGGGTCTACAAGTGCAACTGGAGTTGTGTAAAGTTGCTATATAAAGCCAGGTTTTTAGAATCAGTGAAACAGAGGGCAGAAACTATGCATAACGGCACTGATGCCTGAGGTCAGAAGAGCTGCCAAGCTCCATTGTCTCCCTCTTTGTATTAAAGCAGAAAATAAGCCTCTAAATACTGCAAATCAGTTGAATTTCAAAGATGTTGTTGTGTATGCTAAATCGCAGATGTGAAATGGAACCTTAAGGTACTTAGGTTCAAGTGCCAGGAGACCAAGAGGTTACTTGGACAGCTGTGTCTGCTTGTTTGTTAGCCACCAAATTTTCTCTTCCCTTTTTCTGCCTTTATTAAACTTTTACAAATCTTAAACAAACAGCCAGAGACTTGTAGGGGTTCACTGGAGAGGTGCTGGGCATGTGTCACTTATAACTATAAAGCTCCCACAGCCCCTATCAGCTAGAGAGGCGATTGAATGTATTCTTTCCTTCCAGCATACCCCCAGAGCATCCCAATAGTTTTTACCCACTCTATTATCTTTGTCCCAGTCTTCTGGCTGCTGCTCGGTGGTGGACAGGTTCTTTGTCACTCCTCCAGCATCCCCTCTCCCAACCCCGCAGCCTCCCATAAAGCTCCTTGTATCTGCCTCTGGTATTGTGCTCTTGACTTTACTTGATTCTTGTTGATTTTATTGCTGCCCACAAAGTTCTGAGTGGTAGTGAAACTGACCATGACCTTGTTAATTTTGCTCAGTAATTGCTACTGAAAGCTATGGCATCTCCAGAGGGGCTGAAGTTATCTGCAGACTGAGAAATACAACAGTGTCCACACTTGGAAGGTTATCTGCTTAATTGGCCAGTGGAGCCCTTCAAGTCCTTTTGTGTACTTGGTGGAGTGTGGCCATTAAATTGCTGCATTCTGATAAGATTTCTAAGATTAAAAAAAAAAAAACCCTCATTAAATTCTTGAGAGGCAGTGGGCTACAATGCCTCTTAAATGCCACTTAGTTCTTGGAAAGAAAAGTCAATAGCCCTGCTCTTTACTGCCTCGAGGAAAAATCATTAAACTCGTTACCTTAGGGCAATGGTCTCCAAACTGTGGAGCATGCCCCTCCCCCCCGTGGGGTGCGCAGGAACATTCGTGGGGGGGACTGGGCCAACCCCCATGGGCGGTGGGGAGGAAGCTCCACTCTGCCCCGCCCCCAGCTCCACTCTGCCCCCAGCCCACCTGCAGCCCCAGAGCTCCACTCCATCCCCTGCTCCTGTTCCAACCCAGCTCTGTCCTCTCTGCCCCCAGGCCAGCTCTGCCTCTAGCTCCAGCGTCCCTTTCCCCCCCCCGCCCAGTTCTGTCCCCATCTCTGCCTTCAGCCCACGCTTCTCTGCTGAGCCAACTTTGCTCTAATGGATTGGGGGCACGGACAGATTCCATTACTGGTAAGGGGAGGTACAACAGGAAAAGTTTGGGCACCACTGCCTTAGGGTCAAGTGCAAAAGAATTAAATGGGCAAAAATGCTTCAATTTTTGACATAAAATATGAAAGTATCTGTCTTGTATTTCCCTCCCACACCCTTCTTAATAGCAAGGCGAACATCATAAAAGGAAAGCTTTAGCACTTTGTTGGCTTATAAGTGCAGTTTTTTAAAATGTATGTTTAAATTATGCAAGGGATATACGTACAGTGTCCTATATCTCCAGTTCAGTACATCTATTGTAGTTTGTTTCATATTACTGCATATTGTGATAAGTTATTTGTAAAGAGTAGTATTTTGAAGAAGTGGCTTATTGGTTTATTTGTCAGTGACTTATTGGCAGCATCACAACAGACTGCTAACTTAATTTATGGATGATACTTAAATGTATTCATTTTTAATGTTTCCTATTGTTGGCTCCTAAGTATCTTTATCACATGTTATACATTAAATAATTGATTATACAGTACTAATACCACCACTACATTGGTTTGTTGTGGAGACAGTTCAGTGAATAAAATGGAAATTACCAAGCAGTCTTTTTTTTTAATTATCCTTTGCTTTCTCTTGTTTTGTTTTTTCCTGAAGGAAACAAGTTCCATTTTGAAGCATATAGTTGATTATATAAAGGAATAGAACTACATTTGTTGTTGGAATTTGCAATAGAGGATTCTAAACTTTTATATTTTTTTTATCCAGTAAGAGTGAAACTAAGAATTTGTTTTGTGTTTCACTGCTTGAGGCTCTAAGCCAGAGGCAGAGGAAAGGAGAGGAAGAACTCAATTAGAGCAGGAAATTAGAGCAGAATTCACCATTTTGGGGTAAGTTTTCAATATAGTGGTATAAAGCAACAAAGAGTCCTGTGGCACCTTATAGACTAACAGACGTATTGGAGCATAAGCATCTGCTTATGCTCAGTGGCGTAGACAGCTTCTAAGAGGAGGGGGAGCAAACATAAAAAAGGCGCCCCTCCCTTGGCTCCTCCTCTGGCCACGCCCCCCTTGGCTCCCCCCTTCTGCCGCTCCGCGCCCCCCCCTTGGCTCCTCCTCCGGCCACACCGCCCCTCCCCCCCATGGCTCCTCCGGCCCTGCCATGTCACCCCCGTGGCCCCCCCCCCTCGCTCCTCTGGCCGCGGCTGCTGGCCGCCATGCTGCGCCCCCCCCCCGCTCCTCCGGCCGCGCCCACCGCCCCCCCATGTCTGCTGGCCGCCAGCCTGCGCCCCCCTCGCTCCTCCGGCCGCGCCCCCCCCCGCTCCTCCGGCCGTGCCCGCCGCCCCCCCATGGCTGCCGGCCGCGCTGCGGGCCGCCAGCCTGCGTCCCCCCCGCTCCTCCGGCCGCTTTTGGAAAGGCGGGGGAAGCGGCTGCTTCCCCTGCACCCCGCTAGCTACGCTACTGCTTATGCTCCAATATGTCTGTTAGTCTATAAGGTGCCACAGGACTCTGTCTGGATCTGTAAAAAGCAACAAACACGGCTACCCCTCTAATATAGTGGTATCTTACTCTCACGCGCCTGTGCCAGAAGGCCATCATAACAACTTCCTTTGGACAGTGTCTTCTATCTGAACTGTGCATTGTGCAAGTGGATCGAATCTGTGGGACCAATGTATTTGGAGGATAGTCTCTTGTGCTAGTATTCATCACAGCATGTGCTATTGATTGGCAGGAGTATAGGTGGTGATTCTCTCCTAATGCAATCTTGAAAGGTTGGGAGGCAGTGCCTTTATCACTGTGGAGCTGTGACTTTGTAATTCTCTTCCTTTCAATATATATGTCTGAGTTCATTTCTGGCTTCCCTCCAGGCTCCAAATATTTCCTCTTTAACTTGTTTATGTGTGGACGAATAGGTTGATTATTTATGTGTTTTGGGTTGGGGATCTTTTATACTAGGTCCAGCATTTGTTTTACTATTAAGCCATGTTGCCATGAGAAATTCTTGTTCTTCAGGTAAATTATTTTAAGGTGCTTGGAAGCCTTCAGGTACAAATGCCTTATTTAAAAAACAAACACAAAAAAAGGCCCAAACCTCACAATTTTGGGTTTACAGAGGCCCTAGTACAGCACAGACCTGTCTTTTTTATTTATTTATTTATCCCTCCCCCCCTTTCTTTTTTCTTTTTTCCCCTCTGTAGAAGAAGTTATAACTCTTGAGATTCAATAACAGTATTTCCAGTAAAAATCATAGACACCTGGAAACTAAAGATAGAAATGACCTGTTTTGACATCACATTCACTCCCTGACTTTGCAGGATTGTTCCTTACTGTTTAATCAAGGACAAGTTGGATTTTTGTATAAGATAAGTGTTGGAAAGAATGGTATAGGTGGAACCACTACATCTGTAAGGCTATAACTGATATTCTTTGGGAGATGTCATCTTTAAAAATTATGAACTCTGTGTGATTTTTTTTTTTCCTATTTGTGTAAGATGACGTAGAAGTGGCATATGATTCTGGAGGTATATGACAGAACTAGGGGGTTTAACAATTCTCACTACAAAGAGTTACTCCCATGTACAAACTTAGGGCTGGTCTACACTGGAGGGGGGATCGATCTAAGATACGCAACTTCAGCTACGCGAATAGCGTAGCTGAAGTCGAAGTATCTAAGATCGAATTACCTGGGGTCCACACGGCGCGGCTCCGACAGCCGCGGCTCCCCTGTCGACTGCGCTACTGCCGCTCGCTCTGGTGGAGTTCCGGAGTCGACGGTGAGCGCGTTCGGGGATCCATATATCGCATCTTAACGAGGCGTGATATATCGACCCCGGATAAATCGATTGCTACCCGCCGATACGGCGGGTAGTGAAGACGTACCCTTAGTCTCGCAGGTCAAGTTCCATTGACTCCAGTGGAACTATGCAAATCTTTTGCATGATTATAACAATTTCATCTTCTTCCAAATATCTCACAATACACAGCAGTTACAATGGAAATTTTACAGTGTGACGACAAATAAGACAGGCAAGAAAAAACATCAGGGATTGTAATACTAAATGCCACCATGGTGAATTTTAGCAAGCCTATACTCTGAGTAGCTGTTGTTGCATCTGATTTTGTGAGGATGAATAGACAATGGCATAAATTGCATAGGGAGATCGTTAACATATATGTATGAAAATTTAGGTTTGTTTTTTAAGTCTTCTTTCCTGTGAACCCAAATAACAATGTTGTGCCAAGACATAAAACCCAGAAAGAAAGACTAGAGACAAATTTTCTAGTCAAAGGAAAAGCATCCAGTCCATTTTAATTGTTCAAGATGAATGGAATGCAGAAATAAGCAAACAGTAAAAGAAAAAGAATTAGCAGTTTTAGAATGTTTAGTTTCAAATGAAATAAAAATTAAAAGTGAAGGTCACTTTTTTAAAAATGTGAGGTTAAATTTAGGTCACCAAAAGGCGTTTGCAGTAATATTTTATAGAGTCATAGACTTTAGGGTGACCAGACAGCAAACATGAAAAATCGGGACGGGGGTGAGGGGGTAATATGAGCCTATATAAGAAAAAGCCCCCAAAATCGGGACTGTCCCTATAAAATCGGGACATCTGGTCACCCTAATAGACTTTAAGGTCAGAAGGGACCAATATGATCGTCTAGTCTGACCTCCAGCACAACGCATGCCGCAAAAAGGTGTTTGTTCTGGTTTGGGGTGAGAGACTCCTTAAATTTAATATTGAGAATTGCATTTGACTAACTTGTCTTCATGTAAATACGTATTTTAAGTGTTGTATTGCCTGTCTAGAATCTAGTGGGAAGCAGTTGAGAAGCATATGTTGGAGACTGTATTGTTTACAGCCCCCCCCACCCCTTACTTGCACTCAGGTATTTAAAATAACATTCTCCCTTTGGTAGTCTGATTATCATGCAGTAACCCAAAGTAAACGTATAGTTTTGTTGGCCCTCCCCGGCTCCAACTATTCCTCCCTCTTTCTAGGGGTAGTAGCACTTATACCCTTGGTGCAGGGTTCTCCATAGCCTTCCTTCTAGGGGGTACACGTACTAGCCTCATGATTACTTTGAAGTCCTGCCCTTGATGGGATCAGCCTGTTCCCTGCAGGTCTATCCCACTGTGTGAACAGGCAGCCCATCCTGTAGAAGCCTCATCTTTGGGCTACCGTCATGTGACCTGCAGTCATCTGATTCAGTCACAGGCCAGAGC
Source organism: Emys orbicularis (assembly GCF_028017835.1). Classification (NCBI taxonomy): domain Eukaryota; kingdom Metazoa; phylum Chordata; order Testudines; family Emydidae; genus Emys; species Emys orbicularis. Next base: position 227,242,470 of record NC_088683.1, read on the forward strand.
TTAGGGCTTTAACCTCTTGGGATGTGTCTACACTGCAATTAGACACCCATGGTTGGCCCATGCCAGCTGACTGGGTCTTGCGGGACTTGGGCTATGGGACTGTTTAATTGTGGTGTAGATGTTCAGTCTTGGGCTGCAACAGGAGCAAGGAAGCAGACATTACCAAATATACAGCACAGAGTAAATATGTATTGTCCCAAACCTGTGTTTTACCAAAAGAAGTTTTAAAATGCACTGTATGTCACATCCATGTAATATGATATTGCAGTTTATGGTTGTACAAATAGGGAAAATGTAAATCCAACACATATGCAAATTGCATTTTAAGCATTTGTCAATGTATATTTTGTAGAATAAATCCCTTTAAACATTGTAAAATAAGCACAGGAAAGATTGTTAAAGAACTCCATTTGTGTGTCTGCTTGTAATTGTGATGTTGGATTCATTGGCAGTCATGTTTACTCAAACTGTGTCACTGTAGGTGAGGAGTGGTGATGCTTTAAACTTATTCCCTGCTTATCTGTCAAGTAGGCTAATAGAGGGACAAGATGGGTGAGGTAATATCTTTTTTGTACCAACTTCTGTTCGTAAGAGAGACAAGCTTTTGAAGTACACAGCGCTCTTCTTCAGGTCTGAGAAAGGTACTCAGTGCCACAGCTAAATACAAGGACCTAGAGCAGATTGTTTAGCATAAGTAGTTAACACACATTGTAAGAGACCATTCAGAGTGAAGTGAGTGGCCTGTTAGGACCTCTGCAGTACTAGGATAAAAAAAGACCAAAATCTGAGTGTATTTAGTTTAGCAAGCTAATAGCAAAACTTGTAACCTATTATTTTATAAAGGCATTTCTAAAAACAGCATTACCATAAAAAGAGCTAAATTGCTTTCTTTAATAGATAGCTTTGGTGAAATCTAGATGGAAAAAATGATTACGTGTAGTAAAAAACCACTGTGCTAATAATAATGTTGCAACAGGAATGTCTAAAGTTCAACCACAGAAAACCGGCATGTATGTCGCAATGTAAATTTATTCATCAGCATAATTTTTCCTGTTTCACTTTTTCTTTGCTTTTTGTGGGTTTTAGTTTTGAAACTTTAGCTGAATTCCATTGTTGTTTTATTTATGCTTATGTCTGGCAATTTAAGAAGATTGAGGCATAACAAATGTGCAGCTGTAAGATCATTTAAATGTAGAGAGTGTTTTCTGCATTTTCTCTTAGTATTGCAGATACGTATTTAAGTAAAAGTTCTTTATGGCCCCACCCATCTTCTTTTTTTATACGATTATGCAATAAAATCAAAGCTCTGTTGTACCTTTTTCTGTGTGTGGATCTTTGACTCCATGGAAGTTGCACTCATGAATTGAGAGTATGTTAAGGCCTGTAATCCTGTATTTGACATCATAATAAGTTCTCATGAAATGATTGTCACAAATTCAGGATTAAGTAGAGGAAAAGAACATTTTGTACATTTACAAATATTTTTGTAATGAAACAATGACAAGGAAAACTATGACAAATACTTGAAAGGAGATAGGATTTGTTTTGTTCTGATGTAAATGAAAGTTATCTCCTTTGTGAAGTTGTTCTTTATGGAGCAAAAATATTCATATTAAATGTATTTAAAACCTCCCTAGCTGCATGTTTAGGGCCTGATCCTGCAACCACTTATGCAGAGGAATAACTTCCCCATTCAGATAGTCCCAATGAAGTCATTGGGGATAATTATGTGAGTAAAGTTACTGACATGTATAACTCCTGGCAAGGTTGAGATTGTCTTTAACCACTCTACCGAAGATATTAGAGTCTAATTATTATGAGAGAGACAGGATAGGTGAGGTAATATCTTTTATTGGACCAGCTTCTGTTGGTGGATGGTACAAGCTATCAAGCCACACAGAGCTCTTCTTCAGATCTGGGAAGGGTAATCAAAGTGTCTGAGCTAAATACAAGTTGGGACAGATAATTAGGCATAAGGGATAATGCTTATTGTAGGTAGCCACTTGAAATGGAGTGGAGTGAATGGTTATGCAAAAGGGGTTTGAAGTGGGCCACTAAGGGTATGTCTATACAGCAAAATAAATCTTGCAGCTGGCTTGTGCCAGCCAACTCCGCTCACAGGGATCAGGCTGCAGGACTTTCATTACAGTGTAAACATACAGACATCCCAGAACTCAGCTCCAGTCCCAGACTGGATGTCTACACAGCAATGAAACAGCCCTGTGAGCCCGAATCGGCTGGCACGGGCCAACTGTGGGTGTCTAGTTGCTGTGTAGATATATCCTAAGGGTTAGCAGGCTGGTGTGTGTGTGTGTTACCAAGTGCTGTTGTGAGTCATGAAATCAGTGTCCCTGTTGAGTCCATTAATTTTGGTGTATAGCAGCATTATGAATCTGAGTTGACAGGATTATTATTATGATTGCGTGTGTGTGTGTGTGTAATTATTATTTATATATGTGTGTATATATATAACAATCATAATCTGATTTATTTTGAGTTTTTCCAAATGGCTTTTCTTTACTTCATAGTTCTTGCTGTTTTGGGGGAGGTTTGTTGTTTTTGTTTTTGTCTGCTGTTGTAGGACTGATGAATGAAATTGTTTTTAATTGTTCACTTTATTAATGCAACTTCATAAGTAAAGTTTTATGAATGAAACAATATTCATTCATAAAACCGGTTACCCCAATAACTGGCTAAATAACAATTAAGATGCCTGTTAAGAGCCATAGCTGTTCAGTCAGCTGCCTCTGTAAGTTTCACTATCAATCCAATTCCTGCTTAAATCACTGAGACTTGCACTGTTTCAGTAGTGTAACTTCTGTTCACCATTTACTATACTTGTCTATATTGTAACTTCTGTTCACTATTTGCCATATTGTAATTCAAACCCCATTTTAAAATGCTTACTCCATTTTGTAAGGGCTTGCTGCAACCTTCATTTTTGCAAACCCTGGTGTAATCTTATTAGTTTAGTTTAAATGTGTGAATGAGGTATGTATGAATGATGGAATCAACCTCCAGCCCCAGCCTGTCCTGATTAAATAGAGTTCAAACACCAACGGCTGAAGATGCAGACAAGAGCCCTAACAAAGTAAGAAGAATCCACCCTAAAAAGAAAAGGTACAATAGAAGGAAGATCAAAGCCCGGTCCGAGGCTGAAAGTCATGTCTGCAATTGACGGGTGATCAATCACCAAACCCAGAGGCAGCATGACACAGCAAGACCTATAGACTCTGGATTCAAACTAAAGCCTACAAAAAGGATGGGTGAGATGGAAAACTTTGGGAGAAGGGTAACATTCTGCTGCCAACATGGAAGGGCATCGGTGCATTCCCAACAGAGACCCAGCTCGTCCTTGTGCCCGGCTTTCCTGGCCAGTTAGCCGCCACAAGCTACGAACCCAAGCTGCAAACTCAAGCTGCAAACTCAAGCAGGACTCACTTCTTCGGATGTGGGTTGTAGCCCACGAAAGCTTATGCTCTAATAAATTTGTTAGTCTCTAAGGTGCCACAAGTACTCCTGTTATTTTTGAGGATACAGACTAACACGGCTGCTACTCTGAAACCTGTCAAGCAGGACTGGTAACTATGCAGCAGCTGCAGAACATCTGATGGATGTGTGTGTGTGTGAATGTGTGTGTGTGTGTGTGTATAGGTATTAGGTATAATGTGTGTGTATAAGAAATAAGTAGTAATAGGAATAAGTAGCCAAACAACGTTGTTTACTGTTATCTTTTATAGTATTATTATATTTACAATAAATTTGGCATCTTTGCCTTATCCCTCTTAATAAGATCCTGCTGGTTTTTATTCTATTGGTATAACACTGTTGTTTCTGTCCGCTATTTGTCAGTCAAATCAAGAGACAATTTTTTGTTTTGCAGATCACTAACCAGGAGATTCTAGTGACTCCATGGAGCTATTGCAGTCCATCAGGTTATTTAAGTTATGTGAGAATGCATGCATCCACACATGCATGCGTTCCTCTGAGAAGTAACAAGAGATTTTGCAGAAATTCAGGGGCAGGAATGGATTATAAATAAACACAAAATAAAAGACTTTTTTAACAAAAAATAAGAAATTTAATCTACATTTTGAACAATACATTTGTGTCACTTTTTAAAATGGCTAATGCAAGTTAAGATATCTGAACCACTTTTTAACTTAAACTGGCCTGATTTTTCTTTTCAGAATCCTTAGAGGGGAAAAATACATTCCCTGACTCAATTCTTGAATGCAAACTTTTTGCCTGAAGCATATATTTACATCTGAGCTTTAAAAATCCCAGAAACTAGAGTTTTATAATGGAGCAACCAGTAAGACTGACCCCATCCCAATCTTGGTGACACTTGCAGTGGAACTTCAAAATGTAGACATCCCTTTCACTGCTTCTGGGATTTTTTCTTTTTACTACCACAGTACTGTGCATTCAGATATTTAAAAATCTTAAATTGTTGCTCATTCTTTTAGAGTGGGGTGCACTAGCTCTCCTGTAGTTATGGTTCAGTTGTTTACGTTAGAGAGCCTTTACTTTTTTTCAGTGTATTACTTTCATATCAAACTGAAACTAGACGCACATACTGTTATCTTGGATGCAGAACTGTTTTCGTGATTAATTCTTTATTAGGGTTTGAAATCGTTTCAGTTTGTTAGGTAACCTTTCCTCCCTCTCCTAATATGATGTCTTTCTGTTGCAGCATTTCTGCTCTACTGTGTTGAGCACTGTGTAAAAATCAATAAGATATTTACACTAGTTATGTTAGGGAAGTTTTATTTAATGCGTCTAGTGGAGACTTCTGAGTCTCCCTTTGGAGCCTGTCCTCCTTTAAACATGAATGATCACTCCAGCCAATGAATGATGCAAGCTGTCATGGTTCCTGTATTTGGAGAGTTGAAAATTGAGATGGAAATTGAAAGCTTCAAGCTTTGCAATGCAGCACTGAAACCACTGTTTTGGTGTTGAATGCTGACAAACATACTCTTGTTTTGTGACGCATGTATAGCAATAATAGCTCACTATAGATGATCCATTCACTATATAGATCATTCACCGTCAGAAACCCCCCTCCCCCAACCCTACTGACACTATAACAATGGCACTGCATAATATAGCCATCCAGCTTTCTACTTCTTGTGTGTCATGGGTCTGATCTTATCCTCTTTGAAGGCAATGGAAAGACTTCCATGGGCCTGGGAGGAGGCTGTATAAGTCTAGGTCTATCTTTTTAATACTTTTAACATCTGTTGCATTTATTTATTTATTTTTGAACAATGTTAGGTGCAGCTTTTTCACAATAACTGTAATTTATAACCTAGTAACTGATGTTTTGGCAGGACGTGTGATTACCGGTACTATGAAAGGGGTGTACCCAAAGTATCTAGAGTGAAGAAGCTGTTAGAAGCCTGTATTCTCAGAGTGCTGTGCTGTTTAATGCTGATCTCAGTTGTACATAAGTAATAGCTGCAGGAACATTCAATACATAATACCTAGAAAAACCTTCACAGTTTTGATATCCTTACAGTATACATAAACGGAATTAGGGATAGAGTAGCAGGTTTAACTCTGAAATTTTTGGAAAGTGTAGGGGACAATTTCCTGGTGCAAGTGCTGGAGGAACCAACTAGGGGCAGAGCTTTTCTTGACCTGCTGCTCACAAACAGGGAAGAATTAGTAGGGGAAGCAAAAGTGGATGGGAACCTGGGAGGCAGTGACCATGAGATGGTCGAGTTCAGGATCATGACACAAGGAAGAAAGGAGAGCAGCAGAATACGGACCCTGGACTTCAGAAAAGCAGACTTTGACTCCCTCAGGGAACAGATGGGCAGGATCCCCTGGGAGAATAACATGAAGGGTAAAGGGGTCCAGGAGAGCTGGCTGTATTTTAAAGAATCCTTATTGCAGTTGCAGGAACAAACCATCCCGATGTGTAGAAAGAATAGTAAATATGGCAGGCGACCAGCTTGGCTAAACAGTGAAATCCTTGCTGATCTTAAACGCAAAAAAGAAGCTTACAAGAAGTGGAAGATTGGACAAATGACCAGGGAGGAGTATAAAAATATTGCTCAGGCATGCAGGAGTGAAATCAGGAAGGCCAAATCACACTTGGAGTTGCAGCTAGCAAGAGATGTTAAGAGTAACAAGAAGGGTTTCTTCAGGTATGTTAGCAACAAGAAGAAAGTCAAGGAAAGGTTGCCTCCCTTTCTGAATGAGGGAGGCAACCTAGTGACCGAGGATGTGGAAAAAGCTAATGTACTCAATGATTTTTTTGCCTCTGTCTTCACAAACAAGGTCAGGTCCCAGACTGCTGCACTGGGCAGCACAATATGGGGAGAAGGTGACCAGCCCTCTGTGGAGAAAGAAGTGGTTTGGGACTATTTAGAAAAACTGGTCGTGCACAAGTCCATGGGGCCAGGTGCACTGCATCCGAGGGTGCTAAAGGAGTTGGCGGATGAGATTGCAGAGCCATTAGCCATTATTTTTGAAAACTCATGGCGATCGGGGGAGGTCCCGGATGACTGGAAAAAGGCTAATGTAGTGCCCATCTTTAAAAAAGGGAAGAAGGAGGATCCGGGGAACTACAGGCCAGTCAGCCTCACCTCAGTCCCTGGAAAAATCATGGAGCAGGTCCTCAAGGAATCAATTATGAAACACTTAGAGGAGAGGAAAGTGATCAGGAACAGTCAGCATGGATTCACCAAGGGGAAGTCGTGCCTGACTAACCTAATTGCCTTCTATGATGAGATAACTGGCTCTGTGGATGAGGGGAAAGCAGTGGATGTGTTATTCCTTGACTTTAGCAAAGCTTTTGATACGGTCTCCCACAGTATTCTTGCTGCCAAGTTAAAGAAGTATGGGCTGGATGAATGGACTGTAAGGTGGATAGAAAGCTGGCTAGATCGTCGGGCTCAACGGGTAGTGATCAATGGCTCCATGTCTAGTTGGCAGCCAGTTTCAAGCGGAGCGCCCCAAGGGTCGGTCCTGGGGCCGGTTTTGTTTAATATCTTTATTAATGATCTGGAGGATGGTGTGGACTGCACTCTCAGCAAGTTTGCCGATGACACTAAACTAGGAGGCGTGGTAGATAGACTAGAGGGTAGGGATCGGATACAGAGGGACCTAGACAAATTAGAGGATTGGGCCAAAAGAAACCTGATGAGGTTCAACAAGGACAAGTGCAGAGTCCTGCACTTAGGACGGAAGAATCCCATGCACAGCTACAGACTAGGGACCGAATGGCTAGGTAGCAGTTCTGCAGAAAAGGACCTAGGGGTCACAGTGGACGAGAAGCTGGATATGAGTCAACAGTGTGCTCTTGTTGCCAAAAAGGCTAACGGCATTTTGGGCTGTATAAGTAGGGGCATTGCCAGCAGATCGAGGGACGTGATCGTTCCCCTTTATTCGACATTGGTGAGGCCTCATCTGGAGTACTGTGTCCAGTTTTGGGCCCCACACTACAAGAAGGATGTGGAAAAATTGGAAAGAGTCCAGCGGAGGGCAACAAAAATGTTTAGGGGTCTGGAGCGCATGACTTATGAGGAGAGGCTGAGGGAACTGGGATTGTTTAGTCTCCAGAAGAGAAGAATGAGGGGGGATTTGATAGCAGCCTTCAACTACCTGAAGGGGGGTTCCAAAGAGGATGGAACTCGGCTGTTCTCAATGGTGGCAGATGACAGAACAAGGAGCAATGGTCTCAAGTTGCAGTGGGGGAGGTCTAGGTTGGATATTAGGAAACACTATTTCACTAGGAGGGTGGTGAAGCACTGGAATGCGTTACCTAGGGAGGTGGTGGAGTCTCCTTCCTTGGAGGTTTTTAAGGCCCGGCTTGACAAAGCCCTGGCTGGGATGATTTAGTTGGGAATTGGTCCTGCTTTGAGCAGGGGGTTGGACTAGATGACCTCCTGAGGTCCCTTCCAACCCTGATATTCTATGATTCTATGATTCTATGAAATTGGTATCTTGCGTGTGTATAAGTTACAACATCAAAACATGATTTAATCATACTTTGGGCATTATGAATGAACAGTCTAGGATTGTCTAATCTCCTGGAGGCTACTGAAACCAATCCGGGAGATTTTAGGCCGCTAAAAATCCGGTGGCACAGCGGGGCAAAGGCAGGCTCTGTGCAGCTCTCAGAAGCGATGTCCAGCTCCTAGGCGCAGGGGCGGCCAAGGGGTCTCTGCACACTGTCCCTGTCTGAGCGCTGACTCCACACCTCCCATTGGCTGGGAACCGTGGCCAGTGGGAGCTGTGGGGGTGGTGCCTGCAGGCAGGGACACTGTGCAGAGCCGCCCGACTGTCCCTGAGCCTAGGAGCCGGACATGCGGTTGCTTCCGGGAGCCACCCCAGGTAAGCGTCGACCAGAGGGAGCCTGCACCTCTATCCCCATCCTCCACCCAAACTCCCTTCCAGAGCCCACACCCCTCCTGCACCCCAACCCCCAGGCTCAGCCTGGAGCCCCCTTCCATACTCCGAACCCCTCGGCTCCACCTCCCAGCCCAGAGCCTGCACCCCCTCCCACACCCCAACTCCCTGCCCCAGTCTTCTGAAAGTGAGTGAGGGTGGGGGAGAGCGAATGACAGAGGGAGGGGGGAGAATGGAGTGAATGGGGGGCGTGGCCTTGGAGAAGGGGTGGGGCAGGGGTGTGGCCTCGGGGCAGGGACAGGACGAGGGTGTTTGGGTTTGTGCGATTAGATAGTTGGCAACCCTAGAACAGTCAGCACTGGGCTCCCATGGAATGTGCCATATGTAATTCAAAATATAACTGTCCTTAAAGTTACAATAAAGGTCTTTAAACAACAAATTGTAGAGGTTAGTAATTTCAACTAATTGAGTTTGTGGTTTTGGGAAATTAAATTCAAGTGAATTTACCAAAAAAGTGTGCTTTTCCCTTTGTGTTAATTGTTTGGAGATCATCAATTCCCTGTGATTTAAACATATATGTTTCTCAGGTATTCACTAGTATAAAAATAAACAATGAGATTTACTGCAAAAATATCATGTAGGATGTTACAGTAACATACTGGGTTTTTTTTTTTTTATGGGCATTATGGATACAAGGAACAAAACTGTCAGTGACAATAAATTCTCCCTTCATCTCTCTCAGAATTTCATCTAAAAATAATAATTTGAACTCATCTAGCATCTTTGGAAAGTGGATTCTTCTTTTCTTTTCCTTCCCTCTCTCCAAAGAACCTGCAGTTATAGACAGCATACTGTGTGTGCCTTTTAAAGATCTAAGTTAGACTTAACTGGACTTGGAAATAGTTCCATGCCTACCTTCCTTCCGTCTGATGTAAATTCTACACCTTTTGAAGATGGGATAGAGGTTCAAGATTTGTATTGTGTGTGTGGAAACAAGATAAGAATCGATATCCAGGAGATTACATTTTCAAATGTAAGGGTAGAGGTACTTTGACCATGACAGATATCCAAGATACTTGTGACATGGTGTCCAGATTCTGGACATAATTGTGTGCTATAGAGCAGTGGTTCTCAACTGGAGGTCCGCAGTTCCCTAGGGGGCTGAGAGCAGAGGGTGCCAAAATAAACCAGGCTTCAGCCCCGGGTGGCGGGGACAGGGAGGGAGTGCTACCTCCAACCCCTGACTCACCTCAGCGGGCCACCCAACCTGTGGGTCAGCACCAGCAACAAGTTTCATACTGAGCAAGTAAAACAAAAATATTGTCCAGTTTTTTTATTTTTGTACCTATATTATCCTTTTTTAATATTGTGTGTGTGTGTGTGCATATTTAGCTGTATAACTATCAATTTAATGCAGCTTGTAATCTACTGGATATGCAGAAAAACAGTTGTGGCACAGGTGGGCCATGGAGTTTTTATAGTATGTGAGGGGAGGGGAGGCTCAGAAAGAAAAAGGTTGAGAGCCCCTGCCATAGAGTACTAGCGCTAACTCTGTTTTTAAATTCAACCATCAGCCGGTGCGATAAGATGGAAGAGATCTGATTAGTTTCTGATTTTTTTTTTTAATGTGAAATGGCTACAAAGAATGTGAGGCCATAGTAAATAATAGGGAAAGCTGTATAAAAATGAACCTACTTTAAGATAGCTCAGTTGTACGGGTTATCACGGGAAATGTAGCTAGAGCACCAAATGGCAAAGTTTAAAATATCAGCAAAACATTTTGTTGCATTGCAGAAACCATAGCTGTGCTAGCACTAGCAGAGGTTATGTACAAGGGTGCACTTGGCCCGTTGCTCCTCTCTGCTGGGGTGCAGTTTTGTACACCATAAAGGAAAAACTGAGTATACACTCTGTGTATCTTGAATTATGGTAGACTCCTTTGTGTAAGGGTAAGGAGCAGACCAAGACTTGGAACTAGGGATAGGAGGGTAGGGGACAGAGGAAGGGAACAGGGAGCAAGTAGGAGAGGACAGATGAAGTAAAGGGGTACAGGAGATTAACAAGAGTGTAATGTAGTAAACAGTTATTTTAGTCAGTAAAATGAACAGATGAGACTGTGAATATACACAACAAACATAATTTGTTTCATTTCTTTCTGATCATAACCACATATACGTTTTCTAGCTTTTTTCAGTAATTTGCATACCTGGCTTCCAACTCAAAGCATAATGTTGTGTCCCCCTTTACTCTTCCCCCCCCCCCAAAAAAACCATAAGAACATAAGAAAGGCCGTACCGGGTCAGACCAAAGGTCCATCTAGCCCAGTATCCTGTCTACCGACAGTGGCCAATGCCAGGTGCCCCAGAGGGAGTGAACCTAACAGGCAATGATCAAGTGATCTCTCTCCTGCCATCCATCTCCACCCTCTGACAGACAGAGGCTAGGGACACCATTCCTTACCCGTCTTGGCTAATAGCCATTAATGGACTTAACCACCATGAATTTATCCAGTTCTCTTTTAACAACCAACAACAGCAACCCAACACATTTTTATAACCAATAAGGGAAGGGATAGGGTCGGATAGTATGGTGAGGCTATATGACTTGTTGAAGCAGGTGGATGGACCCAATAAAATCACAGGTTTTCACCCATCTTTTTGTTGTACTCTTCTCTGTACTCCTATTGTGGCTTATGAGAAGATAAATAGTTTCCTCTATATAAAACTCAGTGGCTGGCCACTACACTGTTAGCTTCTAAGGCAGTGATACTGAGACCTCAGTGGTTCGGGAGCCAAATTAACGATCAACATTACCCAAAAGAGCCACAGAAGTATGAATTCATTGTTTCATTCATTTACTATAGTACTATATATATAGATAGATAGATAGAAGCATGACAGGGGAAATATTTAGTTTTAATACAGTAGAACCTCAGAGTTACGAACACCAGAGTTACGAACTGACTGGTCAACCACATACCTCATTTGGAACCGGAAGTATGCAATCAGGCAGCAGCAGAGACCAGAAAAAAGAGAGGGGGGGGGGGGGGAAGGCAAGTACAGTACTGTGTTAAATGTAAACTACTTAAAAAAAAGGGGGGGGGGTTAAAAAAAAAAGATTTGACAGGGTAAGGAAACTGTTTCTGTGTTTGTTTCATTTAAATTAAGATGGTTGAAAGCAGCATTTTTCTTCTGTATAGCAAAGTTTCAAAGCAGTATTAAGTCAATGTTCAGTTGTAAACTTTTGAAAGAACAACCATAGCGTTTTGTTCAGAGTTATGAACAACCTCCATTCCCAAGGTGTCCGTAACTGAGGTTCTAGTGTGTGTGTGTGTGTGTGTGTGTGTGTATAAAAATAAAATATTCTCACAGCAAAATGACTGACCAAGTATTATTTAATCAACTATAGTTGCATAATAACATATTAAAAGCATCCTCGTTTGTTAATAAGTTAGATTGGTTAATAATTAAATCACAGTGTTTTAATATCGTGCTGCAAATAGCCGTGAGAGACGCATTAAAGAGCCACTTGTGGCTCGCAAGCCTCAGTCTGAGTATCACTGCTGTAAGGGTACAGATCACATCCTTTCCCTCCTTATTGCCAAAGGTAGTGTTACCTCTGCAGCCTTTGTAATCTTTCCAATGATCATGTCTCAGGAGTAGTCTTCTACTACCATTACTGAGGTTCTGAATGGCCTCAGATCTCTTTCCTTTTGTTTTTTAACTTTTTATTGTAAATATTACAAGAACATATGTGCTTTCCTTTTATTTTCAGCAACAGCTCAATCTAAATGAGGATGGCATTATACCTATATAATAGTAAAACTGATATCAAACCGTATGCTAGAGGTATGTCTGTGTTATTTATTTTGAAATACAGTTGTTGTTTCCCATTTCTTTTCAAACTGGTCTGAGTTCTGTGTTTATCTTGCTGAGATTTGCTCCATTATAAGGTTTACTCTGAACAAGCTGAGCCAGGAGGTCCTTTATCAGGATTGCTTGTTTGTTATTAGTTACTAGATTAATATTATATTCTTTTCTCCAAAACAACTTGTATACATCAATGTATATGTTTCTATTTGTGGGGCTGGCTCTGTCAGCATGTAAATCATCTGCATACTGCAGCATGAACAGGATGCAGGCTGCCATGAGTTTTATTAATTAAAAACACATACTGAAATGAGCAAGTGCTGAGCCCCCTATTTTATTTAACTATATACATTCTGTTTGCTGCTTCTCCTGGGGCTTGTGTAGAACATTTCAGTTCCTTTAAATAGCATCCCTTTACAGTCACCACAGAGCCATCTTTTCTCCACAGCCTTCTCTCTTCTGCTGCTAATTATAGCCTCCTCTTATGAGACCCTTTTTCCTTGCAGCCAGAAAATTCCCAAACTGTAACCACAGGAGAAAAGGTTTAATAATTCAAAGAAAAATGTCTGAGTGAAAGGAGAAAAAAAAATAGGCATAAAAATTGCAATAGGTGTAGGGTTTTAAATGCCTTTGTAGAGTGATTGGAATAATTTGGCTGCCAAATTAATCAAAGACACAGGCTCCTCTTTTGTCATTTACTTAGAGCTGTGCTAAGATAGATTCCTTTTGTGAACAGGGCCTTTCCAGATTAGAGCATGTGAGCAGTTTATTCTCCATTCAAGTAAAATTATTTTTCAGCAACCAAAATCTAATGCCTCCCCTCTCTGAAATTGTAGGAAGTAAAAATGCAGTTACATAAAAAGTAGATTAAAAAAAATTGTGATCCAACCTAAAGTTCCCTAAAATCAATCTTGTATGTGTTCAAACATTTACCAGCCAAATTCTTCCCTTTTGATATCCTGCCCTTATTGATTATCATGGGAGCCACACATGCACATCTGAGAGTACAAATGGACCTTAAATGAGTGAGGTTTGGCAGAGGAGGGGTCGAGGTACTGTTGGTATCATGTTGGAAATGAAAGGTTGATTTGAGGACGTAGGAGGCAGATGAGTTTGTGGTCAGATCAGAAACCTAGGGTGCTGTCACTAGGAATGAATGAAAGTTTTTGAGTCAGGAAGGATCAGAGGTAGGGTAATGTGGGCCAGGAGGCAGACTAATTAGTAGCAAGTAGACCAGTTCTGGATAGGTACAACTGCAGACAGCCGTTGAAGCAGGCAGAAACTGAGGAAGAGGTTGAAACAGTCAACAGCATGCGCTGTTAGAATTGTACTGTGGTGATACTGAAGGCTGAATTTGAGAAGGCGGAGCTTGAAAGGTAATAGAGAGAAGAGACAGGGGAACCAGGACAGAATCCTGCGGGGCAACATGGTAGAGAGATCTGTTAGCCAGGGATTGTGTATTGCCAATCCCCAAAATAGGAGTGGTGTAACGAAGACAGCAATGTGGGGAAATAAAGTTCAGCTCTAGTGCACCTTTTCTGTGCTTCCTACTTATATTTAACCACTTCCCAGTTATCACCCTGGTTAACTTGAAAGGCTGCAGTGGCTTTCTTCTTGGACCCCAAAACTGTAGCTTTAAACCATCACTACTCCATCTGTGTTACAAATGATAGGAGTTAAACCAGGATAGCAAAATGACTGAGACTTCAGGAAACTGTGTCAGGAGATGAAGTGTGAAGTCAAGGAGCAGAACACTGAGGTCAGGAACGATGACTCTGTCCTCGTCAGAGGGGGCTCTCCAGGAGGAGCCTGTTGTATATTGTTCATACTAAAGTCTAACATGGGTAGAAGAGAGGAGAGAGTGGATTTGGGGGTGGGAGGATGGGACAAATTCATCCCTCTGTGAGAAGAGAGTGTGTAATTTTTTAAAAAATATGCCATTGATTTATCCTGATTTTCCTCTTCACAGGTTACAGTCGAGGGCAGAACTGTAACCAATTCCTGTCTGACTTTGTTTGAATTTATTTACTTACCTTTCAGAGTCTTACTACTTGCAAAGATGGAATAATTAATCTGTTTGTTTCATAGCTTCTTTTATTACTGGTGCTTTGTAATATCAGCATTATGGATTTAATCCAAAGCTCCTTGAAGCAAAGGGAATGACTCCCATTGGATTGTGCCCTATAGTACCAATAATAAGATGTAATTTCCTCATTCGGTGTTTTCTATTTTTGAAATTTTTAGTGATGACATTTGTTTGTCCCTCCCCCCCCCTTCTCTAAATTATGTCTCATGCTCTGCTGCTGCAGGCAGAATAACAAACTGGACCAGTGTGACATACCTGTTTCTGTGAGCTTGTATTTGCATAAAATGGCATTCCTGCACAAATTATCATTGTTGAGGGACACACATACAGTATCAAAGTTGTTTGTAACATTATGGATCAACATTGTTCTTGTGTTGTATTAAAATCAAGAATGGAAACCATATTTTTGGCTTTTGTTTCGCTAGGGAAAGCTGAGCATCTCTCTTCATCCAGATTCCCCATGGTCGGCACCAATGTTTTGCTCTTCCCCCTTCCCCCTCCATATACACCCAGAGAGCCTAGTGTTCATAATAATAATTTTGGATAAGGAGTGCTGGAAATGGCTCCCTCTAAAGCCCATTAGTGCTGCTTGTCATTCAAACTGATGCATCTCTGCTGAACCACACGCAATACACTGCCTCCTTGCCATAGGCTAACTGTGCTGCTTCTTCAGAGCTCTGCAGGTCTAGGAGCAAAGGACTGAGCTACAGTGTACTAAACTGCATTTTAACAACGTCCTCTAACTCTTCTTCTGGTGGAAAACCTTACTCCGTCATTTGTTATAAAGTGAATGCATGACTTTTTAGATGGTTAATGGTTTAGTGTACTTCCCCTCTGAAAAGGGTAATGCATTCCTCTCAGTGAAATAGATTTGAAAATGCAAGAGGGGTGTGTGCGCGCGTATATGTGTGTGTGCAAGTGATTGCTGAAATGGCTGCTGTATTCATCTCTATGCCACCATATTTAAGTGCTGTTTTGTAAAGTGTTTGGGGATACATTGAGTATAAAATATGCTGTTTAAAAATAAATATTATTTTGGAGTGTAACATTTCTAGTGCAGATAGCAGGAAGCAGTTTCATTCTCTGTGAACTTGGAACATTTGCACACTATTCGCATAAACTCAGGCTTGACATGGCGCAGGGAAAAATAAACTCTAGTTGCCAGATCTGAGAATAACATATTTAGCAGCAGCAGAAATGCATTGAAAGACTGAATATGATGCTGGTTGGGTTTGAGAATATTTTTACCATAAGAGAGAAACAAGCTATTGCATGCTGTCATTCATGTGTGACTATTATATGGTTCAGCCATGTTTTAAAATCCTTTGCATGCTCATGTGTACATTATGTGCAGAGGACTTACTGTATAGTCCAGGGGTCGGCAGCCTTTCAGAAGTGGTGTGCCAAGTCTTCATTTATTCACTCTAATTTAAGGTTTCGCGTGCCAGTAATACATTTTAACTTTTTTAGAAGGTCTCTTTCTATAAGTCGATAATATATAACTCAACTATTGTTGTATGTAAAGTAAATAAGATTTTTAAAATGTTTCGGAAGCTTCATTTAAAATTAAATTAAAATGCAGAGCCCCCCCAGACTCAGGCAAGCCACTGAAAATCAGCTTGTGTGCCGCCTTTGGCACGCGTGCCATAGGTTGCCTACCCCTGGTATAGTCCCTTGGAGTTTGTAGGGGGCCTGCCAGAGCTCTGTAAATGATGATAAGCAAAATGTACTACTTGTGAAATTATTTTACTCTCTATAAAGAAATTATAGCAGTTTGTGTTGTTGCTAGTTAGGAAGAGATTCTCTTGGTGGAAAGCTTTGTCACTGGTTGAAGGGAACATGTATTTGTTTCTGCATTGTGACTGCAGAAATAGTGGAAGGAAATGTAGACTACCCTTGCCTTCCTGCCAGCCCTTCAGCAGCAGGTGCAGAAAGAAAATCTGACTGATGAACTCTTCCAGTGAGAAGATGGCTGCTAAAAATATGCAAAACTGATGGGAGCGAAGTAGGGAGGGAAGAGTGAGACATTGCTGTAGTTTCAGTCAAATATGCCCTAGTTTAATAATTTTTTGTATTTAGTCCACTGAAATGGGAAGTAGAGATAATAGACAGATGACTTCCCCATTTAGAGACCTCAGTATAAAGTGATGAAAGACAGTAATTCAGGCAATGGCAAAACTCACAGAATATAGGCTTTGCTGTACAGAATTATCATCAAGTCATGTTCAGTAGGGGATCCTTACCAGGTACCTCAGAAGAAGTTAAATCTCCCATCCCATAAAACACCTCAGCAATTCCGCAATGCTGTATAAAAAGAAGGAGGAATTCCTTTCTGCTCACTCTGATGATAGCTTACTTGCTGGAACATGAGTTACCTTTATCTTTTTATCTAAGAAACTGTCTGGTGTGGATTAATTTTAAACATTTGGACTGTGGTTCCTTCTCTCTCTTTCTCTCTCTCTGTTTAGTGGTTATTTTCGCTTAAGTAGCCAGATGTACTGTTTTTTTTTATTTAAGATAAATTTGGTCAGTCAATCATTCCAGAAGATTAGAAACCACTGCCTGAAGACACTGGGTGAGGTAGTGGGCCATATTGTTGTCAAAGGAGAGAACAGATGTTTGAGGGGAGAGGAAGAGGAGAAGATGCCCTGCTACGTTTCACTTCCTTCCCAGTAGACAACTTACTACGAGTAGAGGGAACAACGGTTTGTTGAGGGAATGTGTGTGTAGGGATGCTTGCAGGGTCTTTTGCTGGAGGGGGAGTTGGTAAGGAGGGTCAAATGGCTTGTGTGGAAGGATCTCTTCCAAATGGTTCAGCTGTAACTTGTTGATGCTTATTCAGATCTGATGTATTAGCCTTTTGCGGTTTGCCTATCATCATTAATAGCTGGATGTACTGTCTAGCCCTGTGGTGTCCAACGTTTTCCCCCCATGACAGTCACATCTATTTACCAAGGGGCACTGGGTGTTGGGGTGCATATGTGGACCCCAGTATGCCTATTATGGCCACGGGCACTTTAAAACTGAGAACTGTAGTTGCAGGGCATCTGAGAAGTCGCCAGCATGTGATCTAATGGAAACCAGGTATGAAGTTTCCTACCCTTAGGGCAAGGGCAGCAGAGAGACTGTGGTTCTGTTCACAGTAGACAGTTTAAAAGTCACTGACCGCAACTCGGGGAGTGCATTTTCAATCCATAATCAGACACACATTTTCTCTTCAATACAGTTGCATTTGAGAGCCACATGTTAGAGCTTTAAAGGACTGGGAGACGACTGGCATCTAGCTTTTTACTGAATTCTTTCGATAAAGCTTGCATGGGATTGGTAATGGGACGTAGGATTGACGAAGATGGAGCCCTCCCTCACTTAATCAAATTGCTTGCAGACTGCTCTGGGTTTTTTCTTCAAGATGGAAGTATAGGGAATTATTTAATATTATGGCAGCATTTTGAGATCCCAGTGAGGATCGGAACCTCATTGTATTTTACCCTATACAAACATGAGCAAACACACATTCCCTGCCCTAAAAGCTTATGATCTAAGATGGTCCTGAATATTCTGACTCTCTTCCCCTACTTCACCCTTTAGTTAGGAGAAACAGAAACATATTTTGCTTCTTTTCTCCCAAAATGTAAGTCAAACATGAATAAACATATTTCAATTTATAAACAAAGAAAATCAATAAAAAGATGCTAAAAGATTTTTGGGGTGTGAAGAGGCAAAGGAAGGTAAGAAAAACACAGAAACAAATACAGTGCTTTATACCTGTTGGCCTGTTTGGGCTGCAGTACCATACCATAACTTAATTGTTTAAAGACAAGAGGGGAGAGGAAATAAAGCAGGAAGGTATAGAAGAGTGATCTGGAAGTTGTATGTAAAACAGGCTCCTAAAAGTCCTCAATCTGATATCTATGCTTATTATGTATCTATATTTGGGACAGTTTCTCTTCATGTGGGATAAAATTCATTGTAAGAAATGCATTTTCAGTGTTTTGTGGCCTAACCACTTCATACAGCAAAGGCAAACATAACAATTTAAGATTCCCAAGTACCTTATCAAAATGGTCATATGCATTGATGATTGGTATGCATGACTTGCCTCAGCAAGCCCTCTGAAACCACTATGATTTTCAGCTAATTAATATAGTTCCTTCAAGTGAGAGGTCTTCCACTCTTGGCTATTTTGACAGTCACTGGAAAATATACTTTGCTCTCTGTTTTACCTTAAGGAAATGGTGCAAAACTTAGGCCTGGATCCTGCAACTGACTTCGTGTGGGCGGACCTGAGAGATATGGGGGCTCCGTGTAGAGTTACAGGCTTGTGGCTGCGCTGATCAGAACTGTGAATTTGTAGAGGCTTTGTGCTCCTATGCATGAGAGAAGATTTACATCAGTAACAGTGAACATCCCTTTCCCCCCACTTCTTTTATTACTGAAGTATTGGTGGTTTTTAAAATATAAAGTCATCATGGCCTTTTAAAAACTTTTACACCAAGTTCAAGAGTAAACAACTTTTTAGATACTGTAGCTTATGTGTTTTCATTCTGTAATTTTTATTGTATTTTATTTAGTGTCCTTAGATCTTTAAGGCGAGACTGATAGCCTTACTCCTTGAGTAATCCCACTGATTTCTCTACTTGTATACGGTTCTACCTCACTTTTTTTTTTTTTTTTTTTTTTTTTTTGTAATAAAAGCTGAAGAATGAGTTTGTCTATGCAGTGAAGGCTAACCTGTTTGCTTTCCCAGAAAGTCCAAAGAGATCTGTTTGATCATTTTGATTTATAGGAATTGTAACTGTGGGTCAGCACGCCTGAAACCAGGTCTAAAGGCTCACTCTACGCTGGCATGGTCCTTTTCTATCATCTCTATGGATAGAGACTACAGTCTCTCCCAAGCTTCTTTCTTATAACCTTGGGAATTTCTGAACTAATTAACCTAATCCGGGCAAATTAGCTGAAACAATAGTAAAGAATAAAATTGTCAGATACATAGAAGAACATAAACTGCTGGGCAAAAGTCAACATGGTTTCTGTAAAGGGAAATCATGTCTTATTAATCTATTAGAGTTCTTTGAAGGGGTCAACAAACATGTGGACAAGGGGGATCCAGTGGACATAGTGTACTTAGATTTCCAGAAAGCCTTTGACAAGGTCCCTCACCAAAGGCTCTTACGTAAATTAAGTTGTCATGGGATAAGAGGGAAGATCCTCTCATGGATTGAGATTTGCTTAAAAGACAGGGAACAAAGGGTAGGAATAAATGGTAAATTTTCAGAATGGAGAGGGGTAACTAGTTGTGTTCCCCAAGGGTCAGTCCTAGGACCAATCCTATTCAACTTATTCATAAGTGATCTGGAGAAAGGAGTAAACAGTGAGGTGGCAAAGTTTGCAGACGATAATAAACTGCTCAAGATAGTTAAGACTAAAGCACTCTGTGAAGAACTTCAAAAAGATCTCACAAAACTAAGTGATTGGGCAACAAAATGGCAAATGAAATGTAATGTGGATAAATGTAAAGTAATGCACATTGGAAAAAATAACCCCAACTATACATACAATATGAAGGGGGCTAATTTAACTACAACTAATCAGGAAAGAGATCTTGGAGACATCGTGGATAGTTCTCTGAAGACGTCAACGCAGTGTGCAGCGGCAGTCAAAAAAGCAAACAGGATGTTAGGAATCATTTAAAAAGGGACAGAGAATAAGATGGAGAATATCTTATTGCCCTTATATAAATCCATGGTACGCCCACATCTTGAATACTACATACAGATGTGGTCTCCTCATCTCAAAAAAGATATACTGGCATTAGAAAAGGTTCAGAGAAGGGCAACTAAAATGATTAGGGGTTTGGAACCTGTCCCATATGAGGAGAGATTAAAGAGGCTAGGACTTTTCAGCTTGGAAAAGAGGAGACTAAGGGGGGATATGATAGAGGTATATAAAATCATGAGTGATGTAGAGAAAGTGAATAAGGAAAAGTTATTTACTTGTTCCCATAATATAAGAACTAGGGGCCACCAAATGAAATTAATGGGCAGCAGGTTTCAAAGAAATAAAAGGAAATTCTTCTTCACACAGCGCACAGTCAACCTGTGGAACTCCTTGACTGAGGAGGTTGTGAAGGCTAGGACTATAACAGGATTTAAAAGAGAACTGGATACATTCATGGAGGTTAAGTCCATTAATGGCTATTAGCCAGGATGGGTAAGGAATGGTGTCCCTAGCCTCTGTTTATCAGAAGGTGGAGATGGATGGCAGGAGAGAGATCACTTGATAATTACCTGTTAGGTTCACTCCCTCTGGGACACCTGGCATTGGTCACTATCGGTAGACAGGATGCTGGGCTGACCCAGTATGGCTGTTCTTATGTTTTTAATTCCTCCCATGAAAGGAAAGATTCCCAGGATGTTCAGTCAATCTTCAAGGAAATTATCAGAGGAAATTTAACCGATGTGATTTAACATATAGGGTGCTATATGGCATACTCTTGTCTTCCTCAGACACTGCCTCTCTTCTCTTGTCGTGATTCAAGGCAATTACGATTAACTAAGGTTACTCAGGTTGGCCCCACCCCGAGTATAAAAGAGAGGGAGATGCTTGTGGAAGGTGAGGGTTCCTTGGCTCTATATCTGCCTTCCTTGCTCCGCCAGTGATGACATTGAAAACATTCTGCAAGACTGGAAAGTGGTGGTAGTGATTGTGGTATTGACAGTGTTGGGGAGTTGATGGCTGTGTGTGACCTTTGTTAGTGGTATGCTATTTTTATGGATGCTGCTGTTCACAAAGGGTTTAAAGTCTGGTTAGAATTAAAAATAATCAAAATATTATTGACTGTTCCTTGTGACCCATGATTACTCAATGTTGCTCAGTCTTCTCATTTCCTCCTCCTCCTTCTGCTCTAGAGAAACTGCTCCGCAGAGTAACTGAAACTTTGGTGACTATTTACAGTTAGTTTACTCAGTCTGGGTCATAGTCACCTTTAAACACAGTACAGATTTGAGTCAAACATTATGGTAGGAAAATGAAAACTTGATCTTACATTTACCACAGAAACGGTGGAATGACCTTTGACTGTTAAGGCAAAAAGTCATGTGCATTCTGTTGTTATAACACATGAAATAATTGTATCAAGGCATAAAATCTGCAGTCAAAATTACAGTATTTTTGCATGTTTTTTTAACTTTACTATAAAAAGTTTGCATCTTAAACTGAACACTGCAATAGGTTTAATGAGATCTGATAATTAATCTGGTTTAAGTACCTGATACAAGCTTACTTTCAAATGAAGCATGAGTTGAGTGCAGAAATCAATGGATGGTCCTGGTGCTGACAGGAAAAACATTTTCTGAAAATGGGTACATGGTTCTCAAACTCAGTGTGTTTTTCTGCTGAAACTAAGCTTTTTAAAAGGGAGAAAACAATCATGGATTTAATATATTTTTTCCTCTCTATTTTGGATGCAGCACATGTGAATGAATTAATTTCACTGTGTGGTAGTGCTGACTATCTCATAATACATATACATACTTGCACTTCCTCTCTCTGTCTTTTCAGAGGGACTCTGTTTTAAATATCTGAATGTCAGAGTGGAGCTGGCTTTGTTATGGTTGTAATAAAGCTTCTTTTCTTGAAAACTGAACCAAAAATGCAAAGACACAGCTGAAAAGTATTGACCTGAAAAAACAACTGAGGATGTTTCAGTCAAACCCTAACACTTTAGAGCAGAACATTTTAGAGAAAAGAGAGGGAACAACTAACGAATCCTATTTCCGTTGCCTTGGAGCTGTTAGTAACTGGGTTTCATGGTGCATTTTGAAGGATCTCTTCATATTCTCATTGTATTTTGGCTAGATTTTAGGCAATCTGGGACGCTAAATACATCATCAAAGAGTCCTGTGGCACCTTATAGACTAACAGACGTATTGGAGCATGAGCTTTCGTGGGTGAATACCCACTTCTTCGGATGCCATGCCATGCATCCGAAGAAGTGGGTATTCACCCACGAAAGCTCATGCTCCAATACGTCTGTTAGTCTATAAGGTGCCACAGAACTCTGCTGCTTTTACAGATCCAGACTAACACGGCTACCCCTCTGATACTAAATACATCATGACTCTGAGGCCCCTGTGGCACCTCTTACCATACCCCCAGCTGTCCCCAAAAGACACAGGGGCAGCAGCTGGGAGGGCCCGCCAATACATAACCTGGCTAAAGAGTATCTGTGTGGGTGGGGCAGGCCTACTGCACTGTTCTCCTGCCACACTCAAATCCTCTGTTGGGAGGGTTTTGGCAGCTCTCCAGAGCAGGGAGTCTTGACATTAATACCTCACTGAGATGGATGGGCTAAATCACCCCTCTTGGAGCTATTGTTTCAGGGTGACTGCAGGCTCAGGCAGACATGGCTGCATTGAAAATGTGACCCCCATTTAACCAAACTTTTCTTTTCAACCATGAGTAGGGTGACCAGACAGCAAGTATGAAAAATCGGGACAGAGGGTGGGGGTTAATAGGGGCCTATATAAGAAAAAGCCCCAAATATCGGGACTGTCCCTATAAAATTGGGACATCTGGTTAGCTTAACCATGAGGACTAGAATCGTTCTTTTTATTTTTTCAATGAAAGCTGAATTTGGGACCCTAGGCATAGGCCCAGAGTGTCTGTGCTTTAATCCAGTCATGATTTGAACAACTGGTTGGTTTAGCAGAAATAGATTTTTAAAACTTTGATTTTGTGCTTTACACCAGATATATATGCTTGTCTAGAACAATCTAAGTCAAGGATTGGCCAAGAAGATCAGGCAGGATGGATGGATTGGAATTTTTACTCTTGTTAAATTAATACAATAAATAGTTAATTTGTGGATGGGGAGGTCCTTTTTGGACAAGAATCCTTTAAATTAACTTCATTATGATACCTCCATTCATAAAACAAAATGCCACATGAACTTAATTAAGGAATGGCCTTGTGCATTTTAACAAGAAGTTGCATAGACCTTTGCTTGGAACCATGTGATTTAACCAGTTGTATGTATTTGTTCTACACAAAACAACATATTAATTCGTCTCAAAGCAGAAAGTTCAGAAATCAGTGCAACATTTATTTGTGGCTAACTTCTACACCATTTCACTTCAAGATGGAGTCTCTTAAGTCTGGAGCCATGTTGATTGAATTGCTGAACACTTTCAGTCATGGTGCATTGCACCAACTTGGCTCCAGAGAGTGAAGATCAATGGTAGATACATCACACATCAATTCTGAGATGAAACCATGGTCCCACTGAAGTCAATGACAAAACTCCCACTGACTTCACTGGGGTCAGGATTTCACCCCTGGTGTTTGAGTAGATCTACAGTAAATGTGAATAGAATGGTGATTAAATTGCAGTTTAGAAAAAATACATAGGAGATTTACATTTGGGTCCCAGGATAAATTTGGGGTTTTTAACATTTTAGTCTACAGCAAACATTGTTTAAAATAAATATATTTATTGCTAGAGTCATATAGGTAATACACCTCTACCTCGATATACCGCTGTCCTCGGGAGCCAAAAAATCTTACCTCATTATAGGTGAGACCATGTTATATTGAACTTGCTTTGATCCACCGGAGTGCTCAGCCCCACCCCCCTGGAGCACGGCTTTACCGCGTTATATCCGAATTCGTGTTATATCGGGTCGCATTATATCGAGGTAGAGGTGTACTGCTTTTCTTCTTAAATTATATAGTTATTTCTCTCTCACACTCACCCACCCCACTACGTTAAAAGAACTGCAAAGTCAAGTACTCGGAAGTTAGGAAATGGCAGAATTAAGGTTGCCTATGCATTATGATACAGTCTTTAATTACATGGTGACTCTCTATTTTTTCCACAGGAGCCCTGCCTCAGTGCACAGAATGGACAGTTAATGAACAGCTATTCAATATTTTGTTTTCCCCTCATTGTTCCGTGTGTGGCCTCATTCCTTTTGTACCTCACACTAGTCAAACCCTGCTCTCTGAATATAGAATTATTAATTGCCTCATAGACTTTTCTGTGGTGCTCATCACTATTGTATCTGAGTGCCTCACAAACAGTAATTCATTTATTTTCATAACTGCTCTGTGGTGAGAGGATTAGTTCCAATTTACAGAGGGGAACTGAGGTACAGTGCAGTTAAGGTAGAAAATATTCACTAATTTTGGGTGTCCAGTATGAGGCACCTAGGATCTGATACACGGATGCAGTTTTTACTTGTGTCGTTGTAACACCAACAGACCCCGGTTGTTGGCGGGCAGGATCAAACCTGGGACCTCTGGAACTTAGTGCATGAACCTCTACTGCATGAGCTAAAAGCCATCTGGCTGTTAGCTAAGGCTGTAGAGCAGACTCATTAATCGCTCTCTCTAAGTGGTCTTGGTGCCACTAGATGGGACAGAACACCACACCCGGAAGCTGTGTGGGTTACATGGTCAAATACTAGGTTTCCCACAGGACCCCTGCCTCATTCCTGCCTTATCTCCCTTGCTAGACTCCATATCCAGTCTCAGTCTGTCTCTTCCCTTCTCTCACACCCCTACAACCAAATCCCTTCCCCAGCCCCTTGTCCCAGTGCTTCTTGCCCAGCCAGTCCCAGTTCTGCCCCTGCAACCAGCTCCTTGTCAGAATTGTCTCCCTTCCCTTGTCCCCTTCTTCCCCACTCACTGGTTCATAGTCCCAGACCCAGTCTTTGTCCAGCCAGTCCAAGTCTCCTTGCTCCTTGTACTCTTTGTCGGATCTCAATATACCGTGCCACCCCAGCCAGCTGACTCCGAGCATCAACTATCCCCATCACTGGCTCCCAGTCCCAGTCTCCAAGTCCAATAGTCCCAATTTGCTCTTCCCTCCCCTCCAGTCCCAATCTTGCCAGATTCCTTCTCCAAATCTACTCTTCTCTCTCCCCCAGTCTGACTTTTGTTCTCTCTGTATTAAAATCAGATGGCTTCCTTTTACACACTTCCTGAGCACCAGTAGTGGAGGCATTCGGAGTACAGGAGAGCCAGGCTTCCTGCTCTCTTCTCCAGTGCCTGGCTGGAAGCAGCCATTAAAGAGAGAGTCTGGGTAAGGCCATAGCTTGGGGCTGGAGGAAGCATATACATTTGCTCTGTGGGGATGGTGTATGCATCATGTAGTAACATGTAGGAGCTGTGAGAGGCTTGAGATTTCTTAGTGAGGATGGACTCTTCAGAGACTTTAACTGCTATACTCTAAGGGTATGTCTACACTACGAGAGTAGTTCGATTTTACTTAAATCGAATTTGTGGAACCGATATTACAAAGTCGAACGTGTGTATCCACACTAAGGACAGTAATTCGACTTTGTGAGTCCACACTAACGGGGAAAGCGTCGACATTGGAAGCGGTGCACTGTGGGCAGCTATCCCACAGTTCCCGCAGTCCCCGCTGCCCATTGGAATTCTGGGTCGAGCCCCCAATGCCTGCTGGGGCAAAAATGTGTCGAGGGTGGTTTTGGGTAACTGTCGTCATCCAACCGTCACTCCCGCCCTCCCTCCCTGAAAACGCCGGCGGGAAATCAGTTTGCGCACTTTTCTGGTGCGTGACAGCGCGGACGCCACAGCACTGTGAGCATGGAGCCCGCTGCGACCATCGCTGCAGTTATGGCCGTTGTCAACACCTCGCACCTTATCATCCACCTTTTCCAGAGGCAGATGCTGAGAAATCGGGCGAGGAGGCTACGGCAGCGTGGTGAGGACATTAAGTCTGAGAGGGGCACATTCCTCTCACAAAGCACGGGACCCCGCGCTGTGAACATCATGGTGGCAATGGGTCATGTTGATGCTGTGGAACGGCGATTCTGGGCCCGGGAAACAAGCACGGACTGGTGGGACCGCATAGTGCTGCAGGTCTGGGATGAATCACAGTGGCTGCGAAACTTTCGGATGCGGAAGGGAACTTTCCTGGAACTTTGTGAGTTGCTGTCCCCTGCCCTGAAGCGCAAGGACACCCGGATGCGAGCAGCCCTGACTGTCCAGAAGCGAGTGGCCATAGCCCTCTGGAAGCTTGCAACGCCAGACAGCTACTGGTCAGTCGCGAACCACTTTGGCGTGGGCAAATCTACCGTGGAGGTTGCTGTGATGCAAGTAGCCAACGCAATCGTTGAGCTACTGCTGTCAAAGGTAGTGACCCTTGGAAACGTGCAGGTCATCATAGATGGCTTTGCCGTGATGGGATTCCCAAACTGCGGTGGGGCTATAGATGGAACTCACATCCCTATCCTGGGACCGGACCACCAGGCCAGCCAGTACATTAACCGAAAGGGCTACTTTTCAATGGTGCTGCAAGCACTGGTGGACCATAGGGGACGTTTTACAAACATCAACGTCGGATGGCCGGGCAAGGTTCATGACGCTCGTGTTTTCAGGAACTCTGGTCTGTTTAGACAGCTGCAGGAAGGTATTTACTTCCCGGACCACAAAATAACTGTTGGGGATGTGGAGATGCCTATAGTGATCCTTGGGGACCCAGCCTACCCGCTAATGCCCTGGCTCATGAAGCCCTATACAGGCGCCCTGGACACTGAAAAAGAACTCTTCAACTACCGTCTGAGCAAGTGCAGAGTGGTGGTGGAGTGTGCTTTTGGACATCTCAAGGGGAGATGGAGAAGCTTACTGACTCGCTCTGATCTCAGCGAAACCAATATCCCCATTGTTATTGCAGCTTGCTGTGTGCTCCACAATCTCTGTGAGAGCAAGGGGGAGACCTTTATGGCGGGGTGGGAGGTTGAGGCAAATAGCCTGGCTGCTGATTACGCCCAGCCAGACAGCCGTGTGATTAGAAGAGCACAGCGGGACGCACTGTGCATCCGGGAGGCTTTGAAAGCTAGGTTCCTCAGTGAGCAGGGTAACCTGTGACTATTAAGTTTGTTTAAAGAGAAGCTGAACCTGCCCCCGTTTCTTTACCCAGTTAATGTTGACTATCCTCTCCAGTTACATACCCCGTTCACCCCGTTCCCCCCCTTCCAACACACGTTTAAAAATAAAATAAATGGAACTTTGTTAATGAACACCGTTTTCTTTATTACTTTTCGGGACTCTGTGTGTGGGGGCTATGTGACTTTGTGGCGGGGGAGGACGGTTACAGATCCCCTGCTGCGTGGCTCTGTGATCCAGGCTAAGGACCGCTGCATAAGATCTCTAACCGCCCTCCCCCGCCACAAAGTCACATACGGCCCCCCTCCCCCCGAACATGAAAACCACCTCCCAGACTGACCAGGGTGCCTAGTGACTGCAATGTGTGTGTGACCTTCTGCTGAACCTGCCCCCGTGTCTCTACCCTGGTAAAGGTGACTGTCCTCTCCAATTACCAACCCCCTTCCCCCCCTTCAAACACACTCTCCTCTAAAAGAACATGACGGAAACATATTTTTTATTAGCAACTACACAGTTAGGGGATGACACTGGGACGGGGGCTTGGGTGAGGTGCTTTTGGAGTGAAGGAAAGGACTTATCAAAACTTTGGGAATGAGAGCCGTCTGGTACTTGAGCAGTCTGCAGGGGTGGAGTAACAGTTTTCACGGCCCCTGCCGCCCCTCCTTCTTGGGACTTTGGGTGAGGGGGGTATGGGACTTTGTGGCGGGGGAGGGTGGTTAGAGATAGACTGCAGCGGGGCTCTGTCCTCCTGCCTCCGGTCCTGCAGAACATCCACAAGGCGCCGGAGCGTGTCCGTTTGTTCCCTCATTAGTCCAAGCAGCGTTTGAGTCGCCTGCTGGTCTTCCTGCCGCCACCTCTCCTCCCGTTCGCTGTGTGATCGCTGGTATTGCGACATGTTCTCCCTCCACTGGGTCTGCTGGGCCGCCTCGGCTCGGGAGCAGCCCATAAGTTCTGAGAACATGTCGTCCCGTGTCCTTTTCTTTCTCCACCTAATCTGCGCCAGCCTCTGGGAGGGGGATGCCGGGGTAGGTCGGGAGACAGTCGCAGCTGTGGGATGGGAAAAAGGGAGTGAATTCCTCACAAAGATAAATTTTTGTGAACAATGAACATAGTCTTTCTCTGTGAACAAGACCATGCACAGCACCTATCACATGCGCACTCAGGACAAGGTCGAATTTTCGGCCTTCGCATTCAGTGCCCAGGGGTCTTGCAGTGGAGATCAGACAAGCGGGGCAGGACAGCGGAATTCGGGTAGCAGGCTGACATGGTAAGCCGTAGACTTTTGGCTGCTTAAAACTTAAATTATAGCAGTGCCCTCCTTTCACGTTCAAAGCAATGCTAGTAGCGTTGGCCAGTTCCTGCTGCCGGCAATCCGGCAAGCATGAACTCTGCCCCTGTCGCACCCCCTC
The DNA here is from genome assembly GCF_028017835.1 of Emys orbicularis. Classification (NCBI taxonomy): domain Eukaryota; kingdom Metazoa; phylum Chordata; order Testudines; family Emydidae; genus Emys; species Emys orbicularis. The sequence continues at coordinate 227,271,107 of NC_088683.1, forward strand.
GCGGCTGTCCCTGGGAAAGATCCCTGTATGCTGCCCATCTCCCGTCTCCACCGCATGGCTGTAAACTGCCGGTTACAGTTATGTAAAGGAACAGGCAAGCAGTCCCAATACTAAACATTCCCCTAATTCAAAGCAGGTCACCATGAGCGACATCACTCTGCTGAGGATTTCTGAAACAGAGAAAGACCGCATGCTGCGTGAAAGCCAGCAAAAACCAGGGCCGTATGCTGCCATGCACTGCAAGGCAATGATCCCAGAGTACTTGATGATAGCCTGGCGCGGAAAAGTTTCCTACCACGGAGGACACAATAAGGCCGCTCTCCCCAGGAACCTCATGCAAAGGCTTTCCAATTACCTCCAGGAGAGCTTCGTGGAGATGTCCCATGAGGATTTCAGCTCTATCCCTGGACATATAGACCTTATTTTCCAGTAGCTGCACTGGCAAGGACTAAAAAGTAGAGCGCCTAGGGCAAAGTAATCATGCTAAACCGGACATTGTTAGATTCTTTTGCAGTAGTTGCAATGCCAAGGACTACAACGTTAAGCGCCTAGGGCAAACTAATCATGAAAAACCCATTGTTAATATTCCTGTTCTGTTCAAAATAAATGTTTACATGTTTAAAACACTTACTGACTGATCCTTCCCCTGATTGAGGTTCCGGGTTAACGCCTGGGGAGGGTTGGTAGAGGATCTCTGTGAGGGTGATGAAGAGATCCTGGCTGTCGGGGAAATCAACGTTGTAAGCGCTGTCGACTGCCTCGTCCTCCTCATCTCCTTCCTCATCTTCCCCGTCCGCTAACATCGCCGAGGAAGCGGCCGTCAACAATATCTCATCCTCAGAGTCCACGGTCAGTGGTGGGGTAGTGGTGGCGGCCGCACCTAGGATGGAATGCAGTGCCTCGTAGAAATGGCATGTCTGGGGCTGGGATCCGGAGCGTCCATTTGACTCTTTGGTCTTCTGGTAGCCTTGTCTCAGCTCCTTGATTTTCACGCGGCACTGCGTTGCATCCCGGCTGTATCCTCTCTCTGCCATGGCTTTAGAGATCTTCTCGTAGATCTTTGCATTCCGTCTTTTCGATCGCACTCGGAAAGCACGGACTCATCGCCCCACACAGCGATCAGATCCAAGACTTCCCGATCAGTCCATGCTGGGGCCCTCTTTCTATTCTGAGATTGCATGGTCACCTCTGCTGGAGAGCTCTGCATCGTTGCCAGTGCTGATGAGCTTGCCACGATGTCCAAACAGGAAATGAGATTCAAACTGGCCAGACAGGAAAAGGAATTCAAATTTTCCCGGGGCTTTTCCTGTGTGGCTGGTCAGAGCATCCGAGCTCGGACTGCTGTCCAGAGCGTCAACAGAGTGGTGCACTGTGGGATAGCTCCCGGAGCTATTAGCGTCAAATTCCATGCACACCTACCCTAATTTGACATGGCCATGTCGAATTTAGCGCTACTCCCCTCGTTGGGGAGGAGTACAGAAATCGAATTTAAGAGACCTCTATGTTGAACTAAATAGCTTAGTTGTGTGGACGGGTGCAGGGTTAATTCGATTTAACGCTGCTAAATTCGACATAACCTCCTAGTGTAGACCAGGCCTAAGGGTATGTCTACACTACGAAATTAAGTTGATTTTATAGAAGTCGATCTTTAGAAATAGATTTTATACAGTCAGTTGTGTACGTCCCCACTAAGTGCATTAAGTCGGCGGAGTACGTTCTCAATACTGTGGCTAGCGGTGCACTGTGGGTAGCTATCCCACAGTTCCTGCAGTGTCCGCTGCCCATTGGAATTCTGGGTTAAGCTCCCAATGCCTGATGGGGCAAAAACATTGTTGCGGTTGGTTTTGGGTACATGTCGTCAGTCTCCCCTCCCTCCGTGAAAGCAACGGCAGACAATTGTTTCCCACCTTCTTTCCTGGGTTACCTATGCAGATGCCATAGCATGGCAAGCATGGAACCCGCTCAGCTCACCGCTGCTGTTGTGAGCATTGTAAACACCTCACGCATTATCCTGCAGTATGTGCAGAACCTGGCTAAGAGACGCCAGCACGAGGACGTTTGTGAGGAGGACATGGACACAGACGTTCCTGAAAGCATGGGCTGTGGCAATTGGGACATCATGGCGGCAATGGGGCTGGTTGATACAGTGGAACGCTGATTCTGGGCCCGGCAAACAAGCATAGACTGGTGGGACCGCATAGTGTTGCAAGTATGGGATGATTCCCAGTGGCTGCGAAACTTTTGAATGCATAAGGCCACTTTCCTGGAACTTTGTGAGTTGCTTTCCCCCGCCCTGAAGCACAGGAATACCAAGATGAGAGCTACCCTGACAGTTGAGAAGCGAGTGGCGATAGCCTTGTGAAAGCTTGCAATGCCTGACTCTACTGGTCAGTCGGGAATCAATTTGGAGTGGGGACTGCTGTGATCGAAGTAGCCAATGCAATCACTGAAGTTCTGTTATCAAGGGTAGTGACTCTGGGAAATGTGCAGGTCATACTGGATGGCTTTGCTGCAATGGGGTTCCTTAACTGTGGTGGAGCGATAGATGGAACGCATATCTCTATCTTGGCACCGGACCACCTTGCCAACCAGTATGTAAACCGCAAGGGGTACTTCTCAATGGTGCTGGAAGCACTGGTGGATAACAAGGGACGTTTCACCGACATCAATGGGGGATGGCCAGGAAAGGTGCATGACGCTCACATCTTTAGGAACCCGGGGCTGTTTGAGCAGCTGCAAGAAGGGACTTACTTCCCAGACCAGAAAATTACCATTGGGAATGTTGAAATGCCAATAGTTATCCTTGGGGACCTAGCCTACACCTTGCTCCCATGGCTCATGAAGCCATACACAGGCAGCCTGGAGCAGTTCAACTATAGGTGGAGCAAGTGCAGAATGGTGGTAAAATGTGCCTTTGGATGTTTAAAAGCTCGCTGGCGCTGTTTGCTGACTAGGTTAGACCTCAGCACAACCAACATTCCCATTGTTATTGCTACTTGCTGTGTGCTCCATAATATTTGTGAGAGTAAGGGGGAGATGTTTATGGTGGGGTGGGAGGTTGAGGCAATTCACCTGGTGGCCAATTTTGAGCAGCCAGACACCAGGGCGATTAGAAGAGCACAGCTAGGCATGCGGCGCATCAGGGAGGCTTTGAAAACCAGTTTCATGACTGGCCAGGCTACGGTGTGACAGTTGCGTGTGTTTCTCCTTGATACAAACCCGCCCCCTTTGTTGATTTTAATTCCCTGTAAGCCAACCACCCTCTCCCTTTCGATCAGAGCTGGTAAAGGAAATAAAGTAACTATTGTTTTGAAACCATGCATTCTTTCTATATTAATAAAAAATAAAAAAAAAGTGAGATAACTGGCAAGGTAGCCAAGGTGGGGTGGAGTGGTGGAGGAGGGAAGGACAAGGCCACATTGCTTATTGTAGCCACACTAGAAATCAAAACTGTTTGAATGACAGCCTTCTGTTGCTTGGGCCATCCTCTGCCACAATGGGCCACATTTGCACCTGCGGGGGGATAAAAACGGAGAATAAAATTTAAGATGATACATTTCTGAGAACAAAAGGGAGACTCTTTCACAGTGAATCAAGCAATTCACAGCAGACAGCACATGTGCTTTAGGTACAAGGTCACATTTTGCCTTTTATATTGAGTGCCTGCCAGTATGGTGACACATCACACACGGCTGGGCAACAGAATTCGGTTTCCAGGCAGCCATGGTAAGCCAAAGGGAATGTGGGTTTGGCTTCTAATGCCTTCATAACATGTGGGAATGGTTTCAAACTGCAGTGCCCTCCTTTTCCACAGCAAGCAATGCCGGTTGGGTTTCACATTTAAAAGGAGGTGACCATGAATGATATCACTCTCCTGAGGCTAACACAGAAAGATATAGACTGAATGTTGCTTGAATGCTACCAAAACCCAGGACCATTCGCTGTCATGCTTTGTGCTGCAATGATTCCAGACCACTTGCTACTGGTTTGGCATGGTAAAGTGTCCTACCGTGGAGGATGAAATAAGGCAGCCCGCCCCAGAAACCTTCTGCAAAGGCTTTCAGAGTACCTCCAGGAGAGCTCCAGGGAGATATCCCTGGAGGATTCCCGCTCCATCCCCATACACGTTAACAGACTTTTCCAGTAGCTGAACTGGCCATGAATGCATCCCAAGTCTTCAGGGCAAATCAAACATTAAACAATATTGCTTTTAAACCCTGTACTGTAGTTACAAATGTGCACTCACCAGAGGTGCCTTCTCCGGCTTCAGGGTCGGGGATCCCGCCTTGGGAGGGTATTGGCTCCAGGGTGATGAAAAGGTCCTGGCTGCCGGGGAGAACGGATTCACCGCTTGCCTGCTGTGCATTCTCCTCCTCCTCCTTCTCCTCCTCTTCCTCATCCACATGAGACTTCCCCCTTGTAGGTGTCCACAGACAGTGGTGGGGTCCCCCCCTAGAATGCCATGCAGCTGATCATAGAAGCGGCATGTATGGGGCTCTGACCCGGAGCGACCATTTGCCTCCTTTGTCTTTTGGTAGGCTTGCCTGACCTCCTTAACTTTCACGTGGCACTGCTGTGTGTCCCTGTTGTAGCCTCTGTCCACCATGCCCTGTGCGATTTTGGCATATATATTAGCATTTCTTCTTTTTGATCGGAGTTCGGCCTGCACAGATTGTTCTCCCCATACAGCAATCAGATCCAGTGTCTCCCTTTCGGTCCATGCTGGAGCTCGTTTGTGATTCTGGGGGGACTGCATGGTCACCTGTGCTGCTGAGCTCGCCACGCTGACCAAACAGGAAATTAAATTCAAAATTTCCCGGGGCTTTTCCTGTGTAACCTGGCTAGTGCATCAGAGTTCAAAGTGCTGTCCAGAGCAGTCACATTGGAGCACTCTGGGATAGCTCCCCGAGGCCAATACCGTCGAATTGCGTCTGTACTACCCCAAATTCGACCCAGCAAGGTCAATTTTAGCGCTACTCCCCTTGCTGGGGAGGAGTACAGAAGTTGATTTTAAGAGCCGTTTAGGTTAACAGAACGGGGTTGGTTGTGTAGACGCATTCATTTTAAAATCGACCTAACATGGCTAAATTCAACCTAACCCTGTAGTGTTGACCAGGGCTAAGAAGTGTCTACTTGTGAGCAGGTGAGAACTGTGATTTTTTTTCCAAAAGCTTGTAACTTGACCATATTTGGGAAGATTTTATGGGTATGGCAAAAGGCACATTCCTGACATAAAGGCCCAACCCTCTGCCAAATTTCAGGTTGCTGCTTTCATTCATGGGAGAACTAGAGCTGTTCAGAGAAAAGTTCACCAGATTTTTTTTAACATGGACAAAACATACTTTTCCTTACCTTTGTTCATAGACACAGTATAACTGTTTTGACTGAAGTTTTCCAAAATAATTCAGTCTGAAGCAGACACTCTGCATGTAGGATTTCAGCACAAACAGTTCAAGTTTGGCAAAGTTAAGCAACTGAATTCTGGGTCTTTATAAAAAGTGATGTCAGGCAACCTTAATAGCAGCCTTACCAGCCTCACCTATTCTAAACTGATCAAAAAGTTGCCTCTAAAGGAACAAAAAGAGGTCAAATTTGTCCTGACGTTTAGGTTTTAAAAATACAAGTTTTTGCAAAATCTAAGTAAGACCAATGGAAATGTAAGACAAGTATTAACTGATAAGAATATTTCCATGATATATTTTTAATTCTGAGTTTTCTTGTTTTATTTAAAACATTCCCCCCCACCATGTTTGTGAGCCAAAAACTGCTGCTTTGTGTTACTGCATGACTAATAAAGTGAAATAATATGAACGGAAGTAAAAGTGAGTAATTGTCATTGTCTGACAGAAGTGCAAAATATAAATAGTGAAAAGTAAATTAGTTTTTGAAGTGTTTTAGCAATCTAATTCCCTGTCCACACAACAAATTTATCTGAGTTTGTAACCAGTTACAAAATCTAAATATGATTGATTTTGTGTTCAAGTACCACATGGCTTATATTCAGTTAGTAACGAGTGGCAGTGATCTTTGGCAGTCTGGGTTGACATATGGTGGTTTTCCTGTAATCTGTTCAGAGCACTGTTTTACTGGAGCATGGAAAGAACCCACAGATTTGCATAAGCAGTTGGGTTGGCCCTTCTGCCTCATAGTTCTCTGTACAATAAGACATCCCCGTGTGCTTTGCCACATATGTGTCAGGTGCTGTTCTATGTGAATGTGTGTCCTGTTGAGGCACTGTGGGATAACTACGCAAAATTTGCTAGAATGCACTGAACCAAACATGGTTGGGTAGCAGAAGAGAAATAGACATGTAAATACAGTTGTGATTGCAGATCAGCTGATGTGTGGAAACAAACTGAACAGTGTTACTTGTAACTGGTAAAGGAGGGTATGCTTCTAATCACTTACAAAATCACCGTGGACACGATCTAAAGGGTTGTTTGTAACACACACACACACATATAAATTTAACATGAAAAAGTCCTTTTGATATATTATGTTTGATTAGCTTATGTTTACATTGCTCATTTTGTTCCCCTGAATTTGGTGAAACATCATTATCTAAAAATGTTGTGCTGCTTTGACACTGATCCCTGTTTATGCTGTATTTTAGCAGGCTTTCCCCCATTTGTAGAGGATCATTTGTATATTACACCAATGGATCTTGTTTGGATTTAGCAATCCAGCACAGTATGGGACAGACTTTAAGTACTGGATTACATTGTGCGGGAAGAAAAGGGAATTGTGAAATAGCAAAATATCTTTTCTAATTAAAACTAGTGCAAAGAATCTCTTGATGTTTCAAATTGGTTTAATATTGGCTTAGAAATATTATATTTTAGATAGCTCAGTGCTGGGCAGAGATAAAGCTTATCTACTTTTTAAAAAATCTCTGAATCTACTTAGTGGTCTAGGAATCACTGGAAAATATGTTACTAACGTGATTACCATAACTGCAATACTAAGATGATGTTATTGGCATTCATTTCTTAGTGCAAATATTTTGAAATTGATATATGTTTCTGTGATACTGTGTGTAATCTGCATATCTGTTGTATGGACAGCAGTACAAGGGGAGAAAATGGAACACAAGTTTTTCTGGGTTTTTAAAGTACTGTATCCTTATTAAATTAGATTAATTAAGTCCGTTCTCAAAAGTAATTGTGTTGTATTAACATTTTTTAAAAATCTACACTGACATAGTGCTGAAAAATCTATTTCCATCACCACTCATCACCATTTTCCCTTGGAGCAGAAGTAGATGCACACACAAACATTTGGGCATCACATAAGAGCGGCCATAGTGGGTCAGACCAATGGTCCATTTAGCCCAGTATCCTGTCTTCTGACAGTAGTCAGTTCCAGATGCTTCAGAGGGAATGAACAGAATAGGGCAATGATCAATAGGTCCATCCTCTATCATCCACTCTCAGCTTCTGGCAGCCAGAAGCGTAGACACCCAGACCGTACAGTTGCGTCCCTGACCATTTTGGCTAATAGTCATTGATGGACCTATCTTCCATAACTTATCTACTTCTTTTTTGAACTCAGTTACACTTTTATATGGTCTCAATGAGTGCAGGAGACATCACTTAGAAGACATCATGGCCAGCCCTCAGTGTGACCCTAAACCTTGAGGGATGGAAAAAAGGGATGTGTAGATCACTTTCATTTTCCTCTGAAAGCATATTTTGACCACCTCATCCCACTTTAACCGATCTGCTACCTTGCATGACAATAGAGAGGTCTTGAATTGTTTCTTAATTCAAGCTATGGCTGGAGCCTTTAATTAGACTGTAAGCTAGCTCCTCATGAAAGGCAATGTGGGTCCATTAAAATGGAGTGTGAAATTTGATTTAAAAGCTAAAAAGTAGTCAGTTTGGTCTGATTTGGGGGGGGGGGGGAGGAGGGAGGGAGACTTCAGTGTCTCATGTGACTGAAAAATCACCATGAATCACCATAATATATTGCTTCATGTTAGGTTCATAACCTGTGGTTTCTCTGTCATTGCATATGGTTGTTAGACATTATTATTTCTATGCTCTTACAGTGTACTCGAACTCAGAGAATACATTTGTCACCTTTGCATAGGCGTGTGTGGAGGTGGTGGTGATGATGTAAGCATATAAGATACCACAAAAGCCCATGAGCTAGAAAAACACAATTCAAAGAATGCTAGGGTGGAGAGGTTACTTTAGGTGCCAGACCACATGGGTATTACCTATAAAACATCAAGTAACAAACAAGGTTGAAAATAGAAACACTTTGATTCTATAGGAGATCTTGTGTTACCTTTTTAACTGGCAGGAAAACTAAAGCAGACGTATGTGTCTTCAGTGCTGTACAGAACATGCTTAAACTGATCTGAACTAGGAGGGGCATGTTTTGTACACAATGCTGTTTTGTGGTGGCTCATACTGTATTTTTTTTTTTAAAGTAAAACATTTTGTTGCAAAATATGAATATAAAAGAGTATCAAAAAACAAATACGAGTTACTGTGCTGTATGACCAAGAGGAATAATTATTTCTAACTTTGTGCTCTCTCTAATGACACTTGGGGGACAGCTGGATTTTTTTTAACATAGCTTCTGTGTACAAAAGACAAAGTTAATATGAAGAAAGAAGAGATGAATGCTTTGGCGGTGTCTGCGTTAGTTGTTTTTTTTTTTGGCTTAAAAGTTCACACTTTAGTCCACACTATAGCTTTGGGAGAGGGTAGTATGGTAGAGAGGGTCTGCAAAAGGCACAGCAGTCTGTTGTCTTTGGAGGAATTTGCAAAAGAGAGTGTTGGAAGGCTGTCATCCCAATGGTACTCCTGGGGGAATTGTGCACAGAATTTTTAATTTTTTGATGCAGAATATTTTAAATTTCTGCATGTTTTGTTTGTCAAAATAACACTATATAATCACACCAGGTTCAGTTGTTTTGTAATTTATTTCAAAATACCTGTCAGCAACTGTCTTTAACAATACAGACACAAAAAATGTTCCCCAGCAGCAGAGTTAAGGAAACCCCTATGACGACCCAGTCCCTGTTTCTCTATCCCCTCCCCCCCTCCAGAGCCCAGCAGGGGCCCCAGACCCCCCCCCCGAGCCCAGCTGCAGGGCCCCCCCCCCCAGGCCAGATATTTGCATGCATCCTCTCCCCCCCGCCCAGAGCCCACCCAGCCCAGACACTCACACCCCCTCCCTGCCAGAGCCCAGGATCCAGGTGGAGAAACCGCCTGATGCTGGATCCCGGGCTTGTAGGAAGTTTCCAGCAGGCTGTCTCCTTCCTTCCTTCAGGGCTTGTTCTGATGAGGTGTGAGGAGGACTGTACTACCATACCATACACAGTGCAAAGTGCAAGGCTGTGCTGTACATGATTGTCACCTGTGTTGCGGTGTGTATTTTATTATAATGAAACACCAAGTTCAGAGACTAAATGGTTTTTAGCATAGATATGGAAGTACATAAATGATGCAGAAAAAATATATAAGTATAAGTACCCAGAGGAGTGAGTAGTGATTTCAAGGAGACATGACAGGGTTTTTTGAATGCTCCTAAGCTCCCAGCACTTGACTGCTCATTTCTTCTCGTAACCATAACATAGCATTGGGGAAGATTTTTGAGCCACTTTTGGAGATGTCTGGTGATTTCATGATCAGGTCAGCTTGTAGCCCACTGTTGCACTATCTTGAGTGTTTTCAGGATCTGGCTTTTAGATTGAATAAACAGTTGGAGGAAGAAGGTGGAGTAGTAAAGGCTTTGAATTTATGTAGCAAAAGTAAATGAGCATTAATGTTGGCCCATATGAAGAAAGGCCATGACTCCACACACTGAGCCCCCATAGTGTTCCTGCTGGGGCAAAAATAATGTGTGAGAGAGACTTGGAGCAAGGAACATATATACACTAAAATGCATGAACCACACTCTCTAATTGCAGGCATTGGAGTGCCTTCTCCATGGCTCAGACTGCGGAGGACCAACAGAGTGTGAATGCCCCATGTTTTGAGAGACAGAGGGTGTAAATGTTGTATCCTGTAGTTAGGGTGACCAGATAGCAAGTGTGAAAAATCTTGATGGGGGTGGGGGGTAATAGGAGCCTATATAAGAAAAAGCCCCTAATATCGGGACTGTCCCTATAAAATCGGGACATCTGGTCACCCTACCTGTAGTTACCCCTTCTGTTTTACTATGGACTTCTGGTTACAGGGATATGCGACGGTCCATGTGTAGAGACAACTTATTGAACTGAACAGTTGTATACTCCTGGAGAAGGGATGAGATGGTAGTGGAGTAGTAATGGGGAATATCTTCCCAGCGTATCAAGTTATCCAAAACAAAGTGCTTTAAAAATATTTATAGAAAAGAATCTGAGTTCTCGACATGTTACTAAGGCATTGAATTTCCCCCAAGGTAATGAATCTTTAATTGTCTAATTCTGAAATAGTGTAGAAATGCATCAGTGATTTTGGAGCCTGCTACTCACTGTATAGTATTTCTGAAAATAATTAAAAAGAAGAGGAGGCCTGACTGAGAGAGCCCAGTGTTACCATGAAAATCTCACAAGCCGCATGATGGATGAAAAGTGACCAGACCTGTCAAACCATTGACAAGATAATGAAGAACAGCTGTGCTGAAGTGCATTATTCTTTCAAATGCCCTTTAAATTAATCAATATTCTTTAGATGGTCACTAGGTATTTCTAAATGATCATGCCTTGAAAATGACAGAAGCATCTTGAACTGTTTCTTTTATTTCTCTCCCTTTCACCCGTACTTAGTTTGACCTATCTCTTCCTGTCTAAAGCATTTTTAGAGAAATGCTGTCTGGATTATGAAACTCAACTAACCACCAGACACCGCCCTCAGTGGCTCACTTATTCCAAATGAAGCCTCTTAATCCTATTGTATTTTTGGGAAGCAACTGAAGAATGAATACTGGGATGTATCTTAAAAACATCCTGAAAAGAAACGTTGGACCAGACTCTTGGCCTCGTTTTGGCCCCCTTTGCCATGATCTGGTGATATAAAGGGACTGCAAAGTTAGTACATCATGGGGTTGTATCTGGGTGGTGTAAAATTGGCATAGTCAGCTTTCTATTCCACCCTCTCCTGGCCCTGCCTGACATAAAGCGTGCCTGGGTAGGGGTGGCTGGATCACTGCTCCTCTCTGGCTGTTCCTAGCCAGTGTAATGGCTCCTTGGACTGAACTGACCCAAAGCAGCCTTAGGTGATATAAAGCTATTTTTGCCCACCTGCCTTCTCAGGGCCTCTCTGAGTGCAGCTCAACTGTATTGATCCCTTTATACAGTAAAGTGCTGTGTTAACCAGCACTTTGCCAGCCAGAAAGCTCTAGAAACTGGCATTTCTGATTTTCATTATAAGTCCGGTTGGTGCGGGGCCGGCAGGCTCCCTACCCTGGCTCCGTGCGCCTCCATGGAAGTGCGACATGTCCAAGCTGCTCCTAGGTGGAGGAACAGCCACGGGGACTCCGCTTGCTGCCCTCACCCTGAGCGCTGGCTCCGCAGCTCCCATTGGCTGGGAACCGCAGTCAATTGGTGCTTCGGGGGCGGCACCTGTGGGCAGAGGCAGTTCACAGAGCCGCCTGGCCGCACCTCCGCGTAGGAGCAGCAGGGACATGTTGCCGCCCGGGGAGCTACCCGAGGTGAGTGCCACATGGATCCGGCAACCCGAAATCCCTCCTGCACCCCCATGCCCTGCCCCGAGCCCCCTCCTGCACCCAAACTCCCTCCATTGGTAAGTATAACTCCTAGTTAACCTGAATTTTTGACTAACCAGCATCCCCCATTCTCCCAACATGCCGGATAACAAAGCTTTTACGGTATTTTGTGTCCTCATAAACAAATACATGCACCCTTCTTGTGCTGATCTTTTTGAAGAAAAACCAGCATGACTGTGATGGAGACTAATAGAGTTTTGTCTCTTTTTTCTTCTGGGTGAATTATGAGGAAAATTCTTCATTGTGTAGTATACGATACACAGCCATTTCTTCCTGGTTAGTCAGTGGGTATTAAGAACACTGGTGGAGTAACCCTGGTTCATCAGTCACTACATCTCAGCATCCAGGCCACCAGAGTCTGATTCTGCACTCACTACAACTTTTCACTGTCTCTGTAACCAGTTAGCTGCATGGTTGGTTCTAAATGTAGTTTATGTTCGCACACAATGGGGTTAAAACTTTTAATAACCATGGCAGTTAGAAGTGTTTGTGTAACCTGGCCTGTTACCTGTTCAACGTTCTGTTTAAGCTGTATGGTTGGATCCCATAATTGAGTCTGTGTAAGCGATTTGATTGGCTTTTCTTCCTCCCAGCTCTCTGTGCAGGAGGACAGCCTAAAGTGCATTTCCCCATGTGCCCTGGTGATTCTGTGTTCATGTTTTACAGGCACTCTGTTCCCTAATGAGGCCTGATGGAATAGCTACACAGGAATTCCCTACATTCACAGATATAAACATGGCATGGATGTATACGTGGTTGTGAAGTTAGAAAAGCTGTTGCATGGACACAGCCTGGCCTTCAATACTCATAACTTGACTTTGATGGGTGGTACAGACCCATCAGGATTAAGAGATGATCTCTTGGGGGATGGTTTCTTCAGACCACAGTTTCACGGATAATGTGAGGTGGCATCTGCTATGAGGAGGGAGATGGGTAAGCTTGGACCTGGAGGAATCCCCTCAGGATCTCAATTTTGCTAGAACTGTGGCTGCTAGTTTTGGACTTGATGCTATTCTTACTATGGAAGCACTTCAAATCTCTGCTTCTGGTGCCTCTGCTGTTCTTCAGTAGAGGGTGTGGTAGCATTGGTAAGTCTGCTCCCTTAATTTAGATGAAAATTAAGTTATAAATTGACCCTTCTGTCCTGCCTTGCCTTTTTTGCTTACTAACAGCCTTCATTAAAGTTTAACAAATCTTAAAAGAGAAAAAACCCTCTGTTCTGCTTCCTTCTGATTGTCTATCTGCTTCGTTAAATTGGGACTCTCAGATGAATTGGCTGCTACAGGTCACTCAAAAGTCTCTGCTTCCAAAATTGCCAGTTAAAAGTGGTTGGGAGAGGGTAAATTTCTTGTCTAAGGAGGTGTATTTTTAAAACCTGAGAAACTGCAGTACAAACGAAAATCACAGTACAAGTTGACTGATGCAACCAATGTAGCTGTGAGGAAAGAAGCATGTAATGTTGTGTGTACATTTGATTACATTATGCATTCATCAGTGAGTTAATAGGTAGACTGTATCAGACAATATTAACAACGTGAACATCTATAATCCTTCCATTTTTGCTTTTAATTGGTTTTTACATTTCATTCCAATAGCTGATGACAAACACTAATTATAATTTGTAGGTACTGTATTTCAAATCTGTTGAAAACAGTGACATTACTTTCATTGAAGGGGAAGGTGCTATAAAAACTTGTTAATTTAATCATACAACTTAGAAGTTTGAAAATATAGAATGTACTAGTTTGCTTGAAACAGTCTAACTAGATGGGCTTTGTGTGGCTGTCACATACTTCGCAAATTACATGCTGAAGTAAACAATTCATGAAAATAGGTATAATAAAATTCATGTAGGCCGGTGGGGGAAAAAATAGTACAATTACAGAATTTTCATGGCCTAGAGCAACAGAAATAAGTCACATAGCAACAGTGGCTAGGTAAGCCCAGTTCTCCGTCTCTAGATCATTTTTGAGGCGAGATGTGGTTAGTCCACGTAGCCATAACGAAAAGAGGGGAAAATTTGACAGCACTATGATATATATGGCCAGTTCACTGATGGTCTGTGGTTCTCACTGTACTAAACTCACTGAATTTTTGCACTCTCAGTTGTGGAGTGTCATTTATAGAAATTTACTTTGCATCAAACACAGGATAAGCTTTGTGTAGTCTTACTGATAGTGTAACATTTTGCTTATGCTAATACCGCATATTGCTAACATAATGGAAAAGTATTATTTTTCTCTCACTTATCCGTCATACCATTCAGAGGTTACTCTTCAGCATTGTGTGTCCATGTCTGCATGGTCTTTGAAGCTGATTATTTTTACCAGATAATGTAGACACCAACATTAATTAGCTAGTTACCTACGGGTGCTGTGTTTTTGTAATCTATGACGATTACAGGATGGACTTCCTGCGATTTCCATATTATATTTCATTATAGAGAGTGCATACTGAGGCAGAGACAGAACAGCTCCCAAGTTAATTTCTTTAGTGAACACCCTGTCAAACAAAAAATGTTTATAATACAGTTGTAACCTCTTTTAGTTGTTCTGCTACTGTTGCTCCCAGACCCAGTCTCTTCCTAGAGCTTCATTGCCTACACACTTCCTGTGTGTCTAGGTACCCAGACTAAAGCTTCCAGTAGCCTTTTAAATGGCAGGTATTTTGGTCCCCAAATGTGCCAATTTAATGAGATTGCAAATCCTGTATAAAGTCATGGGTTTCTGGAAAAATTCTGTGGTATCTACCTGACCCTAGGGCAACTCATTTGTTCTGACAGCCTGTGCTGTTAGTGACACAGAATTCATAAACTTGCTTTCCCCAGCGATGGTAACCATAGTACTCTTCACTCTAGTCTCTATTGCCAGTATTAGGGTGTGGCTTCAAGTTCCTTCCAAATGCTGCAATGCCAAAATGCACCAGACTGAGTCCTCTTTATCCAGTGCTTTTCTGGTCCTGCTGCTCCTATGCAGTCTTGGTCTTCACCATTATGGAATATGTGTAAGAGGCTATTGTGCTCTGACAGTTTAGACTGCTGCTTGGTAGGCTTTCTGACTCGTCTTTTGGTCCCCTCTCATCTCATAACAGGACTTGGAACTGGACTGATGTTGGTCTGATTATTCATTGCCACCCTCTCTCAGGATCCAGTTAATGATTTACTATGTCAGAATAATATTTTTCCCGGCCCTCATCTGAGATACTATTTGTTATGGAACTGGCAGATGTCTGTGGCAGACTGTTTCCTTTTCCTTTTGGACATACCACATATAACTTGAAGGTGTGCTTGTTTATGGATTGAGCTGGTGCAGGTATGTCTACTCAAGGAGGGGGTGTAATTCCCAGCTAGAAGTGTAGACATGCCCATGCTTGAGGCTAGCCCATGCCGTAGGCTGTGCTGCCACGGCTACACTATTGTTATTCAAGCTAGCTTTGATCTAAAATAAATCAAAGCTATCTTGGGTATGCTCACAGGTGCTGCAATCACACCTCTTGTTTGCAGTGTAGACATAGCCTAAGTGTACAAAATAACTTTCAAAATATTGTCCTAAAAAAACAGTATTTGAACTTTATTATAGCATCTATAGAGCAAATACAAGCAGCTTCCTCTAAAGAGCCTAAAGTAGAGCTGCCTCACATCACCATTCATTTACAGATTTATATAATTCCACCCTGTTTTCTTTATTTTATTTAATTCAGTTTATAAGGCACTTAATTGCAAACTGCAATACTAAATAAAAACCCACTTTGTGTCTTTCAAGAACCGCCCATGCTATACATTAACTTGTCTTTGTTTTCCTCAGATACACATGGGCATTCTAATCCAGCATAATATACATTTCCATACATATTTGTTTAGAATTTCTACTTCTATTCCTGTGTGGAATGATTCTTGTGTGTGTACAGAACTGATATTTGCTTTCATTTAGTTATTCAGGCTTCCTGATGGATAAGCTAAACCTCAAGATACTTTATTTTGAGATCAAGATCCTAGTCCCAAATCCCTGCATTGTCCAAGAAATACTGGGCCAAAATACTACTTCTTTGAAGAGAATAAGCATGGTTTTTCACATGACCATAGCTCTACACTTGTTCTGGTGGCTATTTTCAAGCATACATGGACGTGAAGTTTCTGTGATATTTAATCACAAAATACCACTTTCAAGGATAAGCCGTTTAAACTTGGTTTTAGCAAGATTGCAGTCAGTCACATACTTTTACTCACTCACTGCATTTCCTTCATATTTTAATGCATTTGCACTAAAGTTTGTCTATTTTTCCTTTCCCTATGGAATGGTCCATAATTTACAAAACTATTTGGCTTGATTTCCCACATAACACTTATACATAGGCTTGTATGCAGTATAGTTGTAGCCATGTTCCCATGTCCCAGGATATTAGAGACGAGGCAGGTGAGGTAATATCTTTGTTGAAGAGCTGTGTGTGACTCGAAAGCTTCTCTCTCTCACCAGCAGAAATTGGTCCAATAAAACACATTACGTCACCCACCTTGTGTCTCTATACATAGGTTTGGCAGAATTAAATATTTTTATAACAGATATTGATTTATTTTTATGCAATTCTTAATTTTTTTTTTTAAATTAATAGATTCCAAGGCCAGCAGGGTCCATTGTGATCATCTAGTCTGACCTCCTGTATAACACAGGCCACAGACCTTCCCCAAGATCATTCCTAGAACAAATTTTCAGTTGCGTGAAATCATTGGTGTTAAGCACTTTTAAAAGATATTTATCTATTTAAATTTTAACAGTCGTGGGAAATTATTAGGGGATGTCAGACCATAATTGTTTAATGACCGTAGACGTTGCGAGTCAAAAAGTTAAAGCTTTATAAGTGATAAAAACACAAATTGTCAACATCACCTGTCAAAAATACAAAATAAAAAGCAGCATTTTTCTTACTTTACCTATTTGTAAATTTCAACTATCATTGATGGAAGTATTTCTTCATTTGTGCGTGTGTGCGCGCGTGTGTGTGTGTGTGTGCGCGCGTATGGCGAAATCAATGTTTACTGACATTTGGTGATAAAAGTCTAATTCTTCCAAGCTTACTTATAACGATGGAGGAGAGTGAGTGTTGGAGAGCGAAGAGGCTATTGAAAAGTAAGCTGTATCAACTGTCATCTGTTGCTATCTAGGAAGGACTTAGAACACCAATACCATGCTTTTTATAGACTCTGCCGAACAGTGTTTTATACTCAGTGATTCAAAGGGACTAACCAAAACATATTTTTTTAAGAAAATCAAGTATGCAGTTCAATATATTTAAAAAAAAATTTGAAATCTGTCACTGTGCAATAATTAAGTTATTTAAACAAACAGCCTTGTGTGAGGCTTTTCAATCCTGTCCCTCAGTCACTGTCTTGAACAGTAGGCCTGCTGGATGTGTTTTCATTGAAAATTACTATTGTATCTCAAAATGATCCTGAGACCAAGCTAAAGTAAGTTTATCTGAGTCATGGAACCCTAATTTCAGAATTCATTCCATTTGCCCAGAACTTTTCCTTGGAATAGTTACACTGCTCTTATGCCCATTACTGTTCTGAAACAATAGGTGAATATTCAAGTCTTTCTCTATACAGTGAGCTAAATTCTGTGCTCACATATTCTAGTGTAAATCAGGAATAATGCTACTGAAATCAGTGGAGTTATTCCTAATTTACAACAGTGTAAATTAGACCAGAAATTGACCCACTACGTCTAAAGAATATTGTACATACCAGAATTACACAATATTTCAAGAAGTCTTTCTATTTATGAGTTAAATAGTTAGTTACCATCAATTTGACAACTATCATGAAATTGACTTTGAAGGACCTTCTTAGTAACTTCTAGGAAAGCATATTTTCAGCTGTGATATCAGCAATGATATCCAGTGGCCAGGTAAACCAGTTCTTGACAAGAATACCCCATGGATAATCCATAATAATAAACTAGTTATGAGCTTGTAGGGGTTTTTGTTGTTGTTTTTTTTTGTAGTGAGAGGAGCTGCACAGGTTGGGTAGCTCCTTAATTCCAAGTGAGCACTGCATATGTTCCTTAGGTCTTTCATAGAAAAAACGCATTGAATCTGCTCTGCTGGACAAATGAATATCCTTTTTACTCCAAAGAAACAAACCTAGAAGTGTATTTATGTGATTCTTAGGATAAAACCCCCAAATACTAGGAAAGGTCAGTTTTGCCTCTATGCATGCCACCACCTTTTACTAGTATAGTACTGTTTTGTCACCATCTTTAAAACCATTGGTGCTGGGATATGTATTTTAGTGGTGGAACCCAGGAATGGATGTATTAAAACCACATCACCAAAGAAATCAAACCACTCCTTCTTTCCATCAACACAGTGTACTGAGTGTCAATAGAAAATAAACTCCATGTGTTTGTGATTTATGTTAGAAATCTATGTATTGAAGATATTTCTACAAAATGTGCCTGTTAGGTGGTCACTCTTTTTACAGAAGGTTTCTGGTCACAAATAGATTGAAATTAAAAACTACATTGGAGCCAGCTCAGCAGTTCATGTTCAATCAACAAATTTGGAATCAGATGTAAAAATTTGCTTGCTTCTCCACAACAGGGATAGGTGCCCTTTATATTGTTTAATAGGAGGAACTCCTCTGCTGGTGCTGGATGCCCAGGCTCGAGAGAGCTACATCAGCACTGCTAGGTTGGATGGCTAGCCATCGCAGTGAGGAAGGTTTGGTAAAAGTGAAAAGAAAGGGAGAGGATCCTCAGTGAGTTGGGAGGGATTATGAACTGCTTACTGGTGTGCAGACCAAGCAAGAAATACATTATACTGAGGTGTGTCACTAGTCACTGTCAAATACAGTATGTGACAATTTATTTACACAGTCTGATATGACAATTCCATGGTTCACTGACTTCACAGTTCAGTGTGGAATTTCAAAGAAGTGTCCTCTTGCAGTTATGAAAACTCCTAGGGAGCAAAAGAGTTGGACTTTTTTTTTTTTTAAACCAATTCCAAGGAAACATATATGCACTGAAGTTCTTCCAACCCCTGATGGATAGGTTAGAGACCTGATGAGGTGGTAGATTGGAATGAGCCTGTAAAAACTGTGACCCCCATTTAATGTTTGTACCCACCTTAAAGCCACAGAGCACACTTCATTTCCCCCCTGTTTTTAGAGACACCTAATAAGCTAATGTTTGGAACAGCCAGTGGAAGGAAACATCTAAAGGAGAAAGCTATGCCCTGCAGCTCCTGAAAGGCAACAGGTGGCTTACACACTGGCCTCAGACTTCTCTCAAGCCATGGAATAGTAAAAGCAACATTATATCACAGCCTTCCTACACAAGAAACTGTATATTTATAGCCAGTAAAAGGTGAAGGGAAAAGAAAAAATTAATGGGATGGGAGGGAAAGCACTTCCCACATGGAGTGTAGCTGCAAGAGGGGCTAGCCACTCCGAGTACGTGCCTAGCATCTTGACTCAGTACATATTCAGGGCAGGTAGCTCCTCCTGCCACTCTCACTGCCATGGCTACAGTCTGGTTTTTAGTGAGCTAACTTGATTAGAGCTAGTGTACTGCTATGGCTGTGCTGCCATTGCGACTCAATCTAGCTTTGATATATCTACATGTGCTTCAGTCACACCTCCTGATTGTAGTAGGCATACCCTTAGTTTAGGGGTTTGGCCAGAACACAACAGTGAGATAAGGTTTATTTAGCTTAGGAAAGTGAATGGTGCTTTAAAATGTTAGGTAACGAGTTAATCAACATAAATACCACTTAGAACATTTCCAAAAAGGAGCTAGCTGCTCGGTATCAAGCATGGAGAAGAGTTGTAGGTCTAGAAAATTGACCCCAATCAGTAACATATTTGAAAGAGCTACTCATTTGCCCAATCTAGATCAGCTCCTAGTGGACATCGGTGCTGTAGCAGAGGGGTTCATATGCTCTAGCAGCGTCCTCTCGAGTCTGACTGTACCATTAGTCTGTTCGCTCCCTGGTCTGTCTTCCAACAGCAATGAATGATAAACCAGCTCTTTCCCTATTCTTTCTGAGGTAATTGGCTCTCCACAATGGGCTAGTGTTGAAGGCTATGCCTATACCAGAAAGTTGTACTGCTTTAACTGTACCATCTAGTTAAAGTGGCACCCCCCCCCAGTGTGGAGTCTGTATAACGAGGCTTATACCGCTTCAGCCATTCCCACATGGCAATGGGAATATCAGTATTGGTATAAAATGGGAATATCAGTATTGGTATAAGTCACCTTTTTACAGGTATAACTGACTCCACCCTAGGGGGTTGTGCCACATTTTACTAGACTGGTAGATGGAGGGAGCGGAACGGTATATGTTGTTGGTGTCCAGAAGAAAAGAGACTGGACATTCAAGTGTTAACAAAACGGGGTGTGTAAATTGCTAGCCTGAATTGGGACAGAGCAGAGCTTGTGGCACGCAGAGCAGAGCGCTTTTGTTGCCAACAGCTGGGGAGGGTTTCTTCTGGTGGGCACAGACAAGGCTCCTTTCTGCTGTGAGAAGGTGGTAGCAAACCCCAGTTAACCCTGAAAAGTGTCACACCATCTCCACCACTTCCAAGGCCAAATTCAACGATTGAATAAGCGGGTACAACTCCCGTCAATGTAAATAGGTCTTGCACTCATACAAGATATGGTTGAGTTTGTTCCCCTGTGAATATCATATATATGTATGTTACAGTCATTTGCAAATCTATTGAATGCCTAATTGGTGTAAATTACACTATTTTGGCCACTTATACCTATCCTGTGACCAAATTATAAGAACTGTTTCTGTCCGTATTGAATCTGACCTCTATTTCTTAAAGAATTTTCCCTTATCTCTCTGATATCATCAGCTGACTATATCCATGTACTTAGTTCCTCCAAGGTTGACAATTTTTCTGTCTCCTCCCCACCATTCTACACATGTGGGAATGACTTGTAATCTCTCTGAGAAGTAGTCCATTTGGAATGGCTCTGTTGAGTAAGTGGTAATGTCTGGCTGATAACTGTCCTTGGAGAAGGGTAAGAAACAATGGCCCAAGCAGAAGAGACAGTGTTGTGTTGTGGACTGTAGCAGCCAGTGGCTTAGCTTTCTGTCAGATTCAGATGCAGCTTTAGTTTCTCCTCGTTGTGGATTGGGTAGTAATTAGAAAAACTCCACCCCTTCTAGGAAAGCAAAAGTTCAAGGGAAGTGCAAAGCTAAAGCCAAACAGTCTCCTCTCTCTTCTCCTGCACCCAGCCCCAAGTCTTCCCTGGATCCCAAGGCTTCTCACTGTGTGCCCAACTGCCACATTGATATGGTAGAGAGGTGAAAGGAGCATCTGTCCTCCCTCTCTCAGAAGCTCAGGGCCTTGGATCCCTGAAGGAAGCAGGTGCCCAATTCAGTCCTCACATCAACTCTGCTACTCTGCTCAAAGCCCCTTTTTTTCATCCCTCTTCAAACTTCTTGTTAATCCCATGGATTCAGCTCCTCCTCAAACTGCCTGCCATCTAGGTCCTTCCATCGAGAGACCACAGCAGCTGCGCTCTGCATTCATGCTTTCTCTCGTCTGTGCCTGGGTGTGTCCCTTACCGAGAAAAAGGATCTGTTGTATGTCTTCACCATTTCCCAGTATATTGAGGGCAAGCGCCTATCAGTCCTGAGAACAACAGGCCTTGTCAATACCAGTATTTAAAGTTTAGCATGTGTTAGCTGACACACAACATGTTTAAAAGTCTAAGGTAGACAAGGTGCATGCTGCCTTAAACACGTGCTAAGCTGGTTGAGTCAAAACCAACACCATGGATCACAAATGGTAGGAACTCTGTTGGAGTGCTAGCCGGCTTTTGTTGAAAGAAACAAAATTTTTAAACTCAGAACACTAGGAAATACTGTTAGCATTCTTTAAGTAGGTTTTTAGATATGGCACATTCAGGTGTTTTAAACCCCAGCATCTATACCACTGCAGTTTTTGTAACTGCTGATGTCCTCTTCAGTACCCATCTTTACAAGCACATGATGTATTTTTTAAATTTCCAGGTACTGTAGCAACAGCTGGCAGCTTGAGGTTCAGACTTCAAAGCAGTGCCAAGCATGAGTTCTAGATCAAAGTGGCCGTTACAGACAGAGATTTAGTGGCTTATCTTAACTTTCTGCATTCTGGTAGCCATTTTGGACTTCTACCTTGATTTGATTAGAATTGATCTAATCAAGAAAAACTGTAATCAGATATTCCGATAATTTAGCCAGACAATTCTGGCTAACACTAGAGAGAGAGGGGAGATAGTTTTGTACTATGTATTGATTACATAGTAAAGAGTCTGTCACAGGTATATGTTGCATTTTGCTTGCATGCTGTGATTTTAGTGGCCTTTATTATTGTTTGTCAATAGCAACCCTCTCTTTTCTCCATTATTCTTCAGTTATCTCAGGATGACTGTTTTTGGCTAATTTTCAAGGGCCAAATATATCCTTCCTTCCAATTAATATTAATTTACTACATGACTAGACCTATTGAATTCAATGGGACAACCTGTGGATATGGGTTAGAGCAGTGTTTCCCAAACTTGGGACGCCGCTTGTGTAGGGAAAGCCCCCTGGCGGGCCGGACCGGTTTGTTTACCTGCCGCGTCCGCAGGTCCGGCTGATCGCGGCTCCCACTGGCCGCGGTTCGCTGCTCCAGGCCAATGGGAGCTGCTGGAAGCGGCGTGGGGCGAGGGACGTGCTGGCCACAGCTTCCAGCAGCTCCCATTGGCCTCGAGCAGAGAACCGCGGCCAGTGGGAGCTCTGATCGGCCGGGCCTGCGGATGCGGCAGGTTAACAAACCGGCCCAGCCTGCCAGGGGCTTTTCCTACACAAGCGGCGTCCCAAGTTTGGGAAACACTGGGTTAGAGAACCGCTGTGCTGTGCTTCCAAGTTCTCCTACATTTGATCCATACCACAAAAGAGAGGATACTTCCTTCAGTTATGAAAGAGATTGCCCCCTACCCTCCAAGATGCATATATTTATATAAATCATTCCAGCTTTTTTTGTAGTGTGAATATTCTCTGTATTCTTTTTACTTTTTAATATATATTTTAAGGAGACAACTGTACTTTTAGGATAGAATGTTCTAGCAGGAGGAAAACTGATCTCGACATGCAGAAGTTAGTCCAATAAAAGATATTACCTCACCTTACCCGTTCATTTTCCCTGTTGTTCTGAGAGCTTCACAAGTTGACATTTAGCAGAATGAAAGCCCAGTTCTTCAGCTACTTCACACACAATTATTCGAGGCTCCGTACTTAAGGTTACATTTAGATTTTCACTATAAGCTTTAATTGACCTGCATTCAGACGAATGGATGGGCTTTTCTTCTGATTCTGGATAGTCCAGCTGGTTTTTGTTAAATGTGCAGCTTTACCTAAAATTCATTAAAAGCCCATAATGAAACTTCAGGCTGAGCAGTGCAGGCAACTTTGTGGCTCCAGGAACCTCGATTTTTCTACTTACTAACTCTGAGCCAGTAGCATCAGTCAATGAATACTGTATTAAAGCAATTTCAACAGGGCAGTACAGTAACTCCAGGAGTTCCCTTATCCTTGTTAAAGGACTTGGACTCTGTATGATCAAACAGCACTGTTGCACCATCCCTTCTGCCTATTTTCCATCCTCAACCCCCATCCTTAAATCCTCCCCTCTGTTCAGTCTGTGCAAGGTTATGGCAAGGTGCTCTCCCAGAGCATGTCCCCCTCATGACATGGCCCTGTAGGCACACTGCCCTCAGTTCCCTCTTGCTTCTCCAAAATAACTTGTTCACAGCCCAGAGCACATAAAGTAATATTTCACCTTGCTGGGGTCCAGTTTATTAAGTCTTCATAAAAATCCAGTCTACTTTGGCCCATCAGACCCAAACCTTGCCCCCTGGTTAAGAGATTCCATAGCCTGCCTTCCTGGGGCTGTGCACTGCTTCCCCCGTGGGTTAAGGAATTCCACAGGCCCCCTTTGTGGGGCAATGTAGTGGTTCAAACTGGCTTCCCCCAGGCCAGGTTCCAGCCTTGCTTTACAGAGACTCTCTCCCAGAGTCCACTAGCTGCTGGGTTTTTATCCTATTCAGGAGAGAGTTCCCTGATTAATACCTGCCTCCCATTCCTCACCTTGTCTGCTGCTCCCTTAAGGGGCATGTTATGGAACAGGGTTGGCTGGCCCCGAGACCCACTACTCCTTAAAGGGGCCGGACCATCTTGTTACAAAGATGTTACTGACATTGTCAAAGAAGCAATTGGCAAGATTCTCCATGATCTTATACTTCCCCCTCCCTAAATGCACTCTTGTGGTTTTAATATCAGTGATTTCCATTCACACTGGCATTGCACCAGTAGACAATGTCACATTGGAGGACCATACAGAGGTTAGCCTTTCTTGAAACAAGTCTTATCCAAATGGCGGTGGTTATGCGTGTGCAACATTGACAGCACTTCTTGTGTGTGGACATGAGATCTGTGCTGGGGGACCATGTAATGGTTAGCACACTGCATTTCTCTAATGCAGGCAAGGCTTAAATAGGTCCTCTTGTTTGAAGTTTAAAACAAAACACTTTTTTTTTTGCGAGAGAGAGAGAGAGGGGAAAGACGCAACTTGTCTCAGAAGACTTTAAAACAAGAAATTTACATTGCTATGATATCCTTCGATGTTTATGCCAAGTTTCATACTGGTGTTGTAAGAGGGAGTGCTGAATAAGTATAGGATTGAGAAACTGGAGTGAGAAATTTCCATGTGACACATTACTTCAAAGGTAACGTGCCAATCTCATTTGTAAACATTGAATAATTCTGGAACTTGACCTCCTTTTCCTCCTCCTCAGTCTGAGATGTGTGGGTTTCTTCCTACAAATACTGAAGGCAGGTGTGACATGCCCCTGAGGCTCTGGGGCATGGCCACACCCCTTCTAGTCTTACTCCTCATTCTCTGCTAGTTTGGAGCAGGAGTGAGCAAGATCTTTCTTCCCACTCACTCTTCTCCTTTCAGAGACTATAAAACATAAAGGGTGCGCTTCTGAACAGACCAACCCACTGGTCTTCTATCTGCATGTTCCTCTTTCCCCAACCATGGCAGAGCAGACTGAATGGAGCAAGCTTAAGGACACGAGATGCTCCATCTGTGACTAGACCTCAGAAAGGACAGGGAGTTCAGCTATCTCTGCTCCCAGCCAGTGTGCCTTCCCTCTGCCTGGAGAGAGGGACTCAGAGGCTGGAAGGGTTATTGTTGCATTACTGCATTACTCCATGTCAGTCAAGACTTCTCTGAAACGCCTCCTTGAAGGGTAAGTGTTCTCTACTCTTGGTACTCAGCAAATTGGGCTGTCCTCATTGATCAAGAGCTCTTCAGGGTTAAGTCCAAGACCTCCTATGAATCCCCCAGCCTACCTCTAAAGAGAAATGCTCCATGATCCCACACCAGTTCCTTATGTGGATAATTAGAAATCTTGCCAGTGACTCAGAAGCTTTTATGACTACTTTATTTCCAAAGAAGATGAGCTGTTTTCCGGGATGTACTCTTGAATGTCAGTTATATATGGGATGATGAGCATTAGGGGTTAGGGACTTCAGCAGTAGGCTGAGACACAAAAGGGCATATTAGAGTCGATTTATTTAATAAAAAAAAAAAAAAAAAAAAAAGCCAGAAGGTACGTTTCCTAGCCCCAGAGCCTCAGGGAATAGCCTGAATTGCATCTGGTATGTGCAGAAAGAGGTGCAGATGAAATGTCTTGGATTGGAAGAGAGAGGAAGTGGGAAACAAATTTTCCGTTATGACATATAAAAGAACTTTATTGTTTGTGGAACCGGATTTTTCCGAGGTGCTGAGCACCTGCAACTTCTATTAACTTCCTGTTGGAGTTGTGGGTGCTCAGCACTTCTTAAAATCAGGGCTGTAACATCAATTTCTGTGAAATTGGCAGGTGGTTGCCAGCAATATTTATGAAAAGACCTTTAGGCCTAGACTGTCAGGCCGCAGAAGGAATAGTGTTAAATTCTAATCTCTGATTTACAAGTCTGGCAGCACACCCTGCTGACATGGAGTGTGATTTGAATAATGATGTGTCTACTCCTAATCTCATTAACCCTGATTTAATCCAGGATTTTATTGCATTAATGCTTGCTAACTTTAATAGGGCTGGTGATGCAAACAAACATTCCTGTAATTATCTATCTTTCTAGGAAGATATTTTCATGACACTTTTTTTTTTTTAAGAGGGTAAAAACGCAACTTGTCTGAGAAGACTCCTTAAAACACAGGGAACTGGATTTTGCCCTTGTCTGCATCTTGCAATCAATGGGTTTTCAGTTTGTTTTGTGTTTTGGTAGATACAGTGGACTTTCCTTTGTTGTCTTCATAATCAAAGGCTGTAGAGGGTTGGATTATTGGGTTAATAGAATGACATACATGTGAAGGCAGCTCTGTCAAGGAACAGTAAGCTTTTACCAATATGTGTAATTTGTGGCATAAAAAGGCTTAGGCGAGGCTTTGTGCTCTGATATAAAAAAGAATCATGTAAGTAGAGACTGGGAATTTGTGTATATTTTTCTGGACTGGAGAGGGAAATGAATGTTTGGGCTGTCACTGGGGCATTTTTTAAAACAGTGGCTGAAATAAAAACTTCAGTATTTCAAAGTTGAAGTGTTTTTGTTTTGCATAGGGATTTTACTCCCCCCCCCCCCCCGAAGATCATTTGGAGAAGAAAAATCCTTTCACCAATAAATAAATACATTAAAAAATCATTCCCATGATTCTAAACTGAGGACTCAAGGCACTGGATGACTCCGTTAATGCTCTCATTAGAAAATCCTGCTGTAAAATCCTGGTGTGTGAGAGGATTCTGCACAGAGAATTTGTGCTTCTTGTTGCTCACTGAACCTGCATGTGTCATAGGCAATGCTTTATGCTTTGTTTAATGCATTACACTTTACCATAATATCTGCAATTTCTTGTTTCTAAGAATTTTATTTTTCTAGATCAGTTTACCTACTTCAGATTGTGTGATTGTGAAAACAGGGAGGAAGAACAAAGATGCAGCCTTTCAAATTAATGATTTCAAGAAGCATCTTGCATATCAGCAAGAGAGCCTTTGCTATGCTCTCAGCAGAAATATTTATACTAGACTAAATATAAGAACTGACTCTTTGAGGTGATCTTTTTATTCATGTCTCAAAAAAAGTATTATCTTGTGTGTGAAGGAAGCACAATTATATACACCTATTCTATTCTTATAAACTCATAATTCGGTTTTTCTCTGTATAAAGAACAATCTTGTACTTTCTAAGCAGGTACTGGTGGTTTAACTCTTTTGGAGGATTAATGGGGCCTCCACTGCACAATTGTTTCTATGCAGGAGCTTGAATAGAGATGCAGAAATAGCACAATGGGGTCTGTTTCCTTTCTTTCTGCTATGATAGGGCAGAGAGCTGGCTGGTGGATGGAACTTTCAGTGCCCCTCCACAGCTGTCACAATCAGGGCAGGGTGTATGTGGGGGTGTGGTTGTTGTCAGACCCAATGGGTCACTGAAACTGTATAGAGCCTTCTCTGTGTTCAGGGGCGGCTCTATGTATTTTGACGCCCCAAGCACGGTAGTCAGGTGGCTTTCGGTGGCGCGCCTGCGGGCGGTCCGCTGGTAATGCGGATTCGGCAGCATGCCTGCGGGAGGTCCGCCGGTCCCGCGGCTTCGGCGTACCCGCCGCCGAATTGCCGCTGAATCCGCGGACCTCCCGCAGGCATGCCGCCGAAGGCTCCCTGACTGCCGCCCCCTCAGCGACCGGCAGGCCACCCCCCGCGGCTTGCCGCCCCAGGCACGCACTTGGTGCGCTGGTGTCTGGAGCCGCCCCGGTCTGTGTTGCTGTGATCATGGTGAAAGAGTGAGTGCTTCGACTCAGTGGCTGTTGAAAGCCTCGCAATCTCTCCAGTGCCATGAAGGTTATGGGAGGGGGAGAGGCAGGGGCTTCTCTACTGCTGTTCAGCTATTTGGTGACAGGAGAGCTGGTTGCAATCAGCCTCCCCAAGATAATACTTGCTGCAGCAAAGCTTGGTGCTACTCCACTGACTCTGTGTTAAATGGAACAAATCCTTGGCTGAGGATTAAAAACTAGGAATGAGTACTGGAGGGAATATTGCTGGGCACTAGCAGGCGACTCTGCTGTAGTGCAAAGTACATCACTCATTTTAGTTTCTACTTAATCTCCAGCCTACCCAAACCCTTTGCAATCTCACTGTTTGTGCCTTTGTAAGATATTATTTTCAGTCTCATGATTTTGCATTTCTGAAATTTTTCTATAAATCTACATCAAGACCAAACTTGTCTTCATTTTTAGTGCCTTCATGGTCTGTCCTTTTGCTACCGATTATCTGTAATGCACTATGAGAAGTTGACTCCCACCACTACTCTGCCAACAATGTCCACCTTCATCGCCTATTTGTTAAATTGACAAGAAGCATCTTTCTGCTTTTTCCCATGTTGCCTCTTACACAAGGGAGGCTTTTCCAGTAAACATCCACAAACATGGGTGGCGGGTATAATAGGCCGGGGGATGCTGTGCCTCCCCAAACAGCCTGTTGTGGCCCCGCACATGCTATGCCCCCAGCCGCCCTCCTGCGATTCCCGG
Source organism: Emys orbicularis (assembly GCF_028017835.1). NCBI lineage: Eukaryota > Metazoa > Chordata > Testudines > Emydidae > Emys > Emys orbicularis. The sequence continues at coordinate 227,299,452 of NC_088683.1, forward strand.
CGCTCTTCCGTGGCCCAGACTGGCTGGGGTTGGGGCAGGCCAGCCTGCCACCAGGACTCGAGGTGGCTGGTGCCAGGGCCCCATTGCCCACCCAGCACTCAGGGGCTGGGGGCGCTACTGCCATGCCACCCGGTGCTCCAGGTCTGGGGGTTGCCCAGGCGGCCCGGGGCTATGGCCTGGGGCCGCGGTGGGGGTGCTTTGAGCTCCTGAGGGGGAGGAGAGCAGAAGGGAAGGGGAGGGGCTGGGGGCTAGCCTCCCCCAAAGGCCGGTTCACTGGCCACCCATGTCCACAGTATCCTCCGTATCCTCTGTCACATCCCTCCTTAAAACTCGCCTTTTCCATGATGCCTAGAAAAACTTGACAAGGGTTAGGCAGCTGGTATTTTGTGACCACTGCTTTCATCCTGACCAGTTTTGTGTCATTGTTTTGTTGTGTTTCCCCTGTTTATCTGTATTCATCTGTTGTGATTTTTTTCTTACATATAGATTGTAAGGTCCTCAGGGCAGGGCCTGTCATTTTATGTGTTTTACAGTGCCTAGCACTGTGGGACCCTGCTGTATGACTGGGACCCCTAGGCAATATCATAATAGAAATTAAGAATAATAATAAATAGAGAAAGGGACCTGAAACAGAATAGCAGAGCTGAACTTCCCCACTCCTTTGAAATGGGTGAAGATTGGCTCCAGAACTGCACCTTGTGACTTGGACTCATCTCTTTAGTTAAATACATACATTACACATTGTTTCTGTTTTTTTTCCCATTTGTTGTTGTACTTCTCATTTTGAGTCTTGACAGGGCACACATTTTAAAGATCTTTAGCATGTATTTGAATGTCGTAATCTATCTGTCTTGTAAAGTGGCTCATCAACATCATATCCAAGCTCCCTCCAGAGAACCTAAATTTCAACAGGTAAATGGTCTGTTTTTTTTTTCACCCTACTTCCTCTAAGGCAGTTGGAGCTGTTTGTTTATTTCCTTCCTCTCTCTCTCTGCTGTTCGCCTCTTCTCCCTTCTCTCTCTCTCCCCCTCCCTCCCTTCACCTTTCTTCTCTTCTTGGCTGTTTTTAGTTGCAGCTAATGATCTAAATTGAAGAAGTGCATTGAATTGTTTTCTCTGAACTGAAAGGTTGAGAGCTATGTTTATTGCCTGGAGCAGGAACCACTACTGAAAAGCAACACGCGGGTGGGGGGAGTCTATCGTGCTTCTATAAAATAGAGTTGAGGGATTACTTAGGATCTATGGAGTTTATTATTATATCTATGAAGTTTATTATTATATTGTAAATATCTACAGTTATTTAGCTTTCTAAATGTACAAGTTTCAGAGTAGCAGCCGTGTTAGTCTGTATCCGCAAAAATAACAGGAGTACTTGTGGCACCTTAGAGACTAACAAATTTATTAGAGCATAAGCTTTCGTGGGCTACAACCCACTTCTTCGGATGCATATAGAGTGAACCATATATTGAGGAGATATATATACACACACATACAGAGAGCATGAACAGGTGGGAGTTGTCTTACCAACTCTGAGAGGCCAATTAAGTAAGAGAAAAAAAAAAAAAAAAAAAAAAACTTTTGAAGTGATAATCAAGATGGTTCAGTACAGACAGTTTGATAAGAAGCAAGTGTGAGAATACTTACAAGGGGAGATAGATTCAATGTTTGTAATGGCTCAGCCATTCCCAATCCCTATTTAGCCCTGAGTTGATTGTGTCTAGTTTGCATATCAATTCCAGCTCAGCAGTCTCTCGTTGGAGTCTGTTTTTGAAGTTTTTCTGTTTTAAGATAGCCACCCGCAGGTCTGTCAAAGAATGGCCAGACAGGTTAAAGTGTTCTCCCACTGGTTTTTGAGTATTATGATTCCTGATGTCAGATTTGTGTCCATTAATTCTTTTGCGTAGAGACTGTCCGGTTTGGCCAATGTACATGGCAGAGGGGCATTGCTGGCACATGATGGCATATATCACATTGGTAGATGTGCAGGTGAACGAGCCACTGATGGTATAGCTGATGTGATTAGGCCCTATGATGGTGTCACTTGAATAGATATGTGGACAGAGTTGGCATCGGGCTTTGTTACAAGGATAGGTTCCTGGGTCAGTGTTTTTGTTCAGTGATGTGTGGTTGCTGGTGAGTATTTGCTTTAGGTTGGGGGGTTGTCTGTAAGCGAGGACAGGTCTGTCTCCCAAGATCTGTGAGAGTAAAGGATCATCTTTCAGGATAGGTTGTAGATCTCTGATGATGCGCTGGAGAGGTTTTAGTTGGGGGCTGAAGGTGACAGCTAGTGGTGTTCTGTTATTTTCTTTGTTGGCCCTGTCTTGTAGGAGGTGACTTCTGGGTACTCGTCTGGCTCTGTCAATCTGTTTTTTCACTTCAGCAGGTGGGTATTGTAGTTTTAAGAATGCTTGATAGAGATCTTGTAGGTGCTTGTCTCTATCTGAGGGATTGGAGCAAATGCGGTTATATCTTAGAGCTTGGCTGTAGACAATGGATCGTGTGGTGTGTCCCCGATAATGTCACAGCTAACCTGGTGGCTGAACTCTGTGACTTTGTCCTCACCCACAACTATTTCACATTTGGGGACAATATATACCTTCAAGTCAGCGGCACTGCTATGGGTACCCGCATGGCCCCGCAGTATGCCAACATTTTTATGGCTGACTTAGAACAACGCTTCCTTAGCTCTCGTCCCCTAACGCCCCTACTCTACTTGCGCTACATTGATGACATCTTCATCATCTGGACCCATGGAAAAGAAGCCCTTGAGGAATTCCACCATGATTTCAATAATTTCCATCCCACCATCAACCTCAGCCTAGATCAATCCACACAAGCGGTCCATTTCCTGGACACTACTGTGCTAATAAGCGATGGTCACATAAATACCACCCTGTACCGGAAACCTACTGACCGCTACACTTACCTACATGCCTCCAGCTTCCATCCAGGACACACCACACGATCCATTGTCTACAGCCAAGCTCTAAGATATAACCGCATTTGCTCCAATCCCTCAGATAGAGACAAGCACCTACAAGATCTCTATCAAGCATTCTTAAAACTACAATACCCACCTGCTGAAGTGAAAAAACAGATTGACAGAGCCAGACGAGTACCCAGAAGTCACCTCCTACAAGACAGGGCCAACAAAGAAAATAACAGAACACCACTAGCTGTCACCTTCAGCCCCCAACTAAAACCTCTCCAGCGCATCATCAGAGATCTACAACCTATCCTGAAAGATGATCCTTTACTCTCACAGATCTTGGGAGACAGACCTGTCCTCGCTTACAGACAACCCCCCAACCTAAAGCAAATACTCACCAGCAACCACACATCACTGAACAAAAACACTGACCCAGGAACCTATCCTTGTAACAAAGCCCGATGCCAACTCTGTCCACATATCTATTCAAGTGACACCATCATAGGGCCTAATCACATCAGCTATACCATCAGTGGCTCGTTCACCTGCACATCTACCAATGTGATATATGCCATCATGTGCCAGCAATGCCCCTCTGCCATGTACATTGGCCAAACCGGACAGTCTCTACGCAAAAGAATTAATGGACACAAATCTGACATCAGGAATCATAATACTCAAAAACCAGTGGGAGAACACTTTAACCTGTCTGGCCATTCTTTGACAGACCTGCGGGTGGCTATCTTAAAACAGAAAAACTTCAAAAACAGACTCCAACGAGAGACTGCTGAGCTGGAATTGATATGCAAACTAGACACAATCAACTCAGGGCTAAATAGGGATTGGGAATGGCTGAGCCATTACAAACATTGAATCTATCTCCCCTTGTAAGTATTCTCACACTTGCTTCTTATCAAACTGTCTGTACTGAACCATCTTGATTATCACTTCAAAAGTTTTTTTTTTTTTTTTTTCTCTTACTTAATTGGCCTCTCAGAGTTGGTAAGACAACTCCCACCTGTTCATGCTCTCTGTATGTGTGTGTATATATATCTCCTCAATATATGGTTCACTCTATATGCATCCGAAGAAGTGGGTTGTAGCCCACGAAAGCTTATG